>NC_136264.1:148538842-149158842 GCF_964187855.1 Myxine glutinosa
CGCAAACGCGACCGGTCACAGCGCGTCCGACCTTGACTGGCGTTCGAACGCCTACTTCAAACAAGCGACATGCTCCTGCTTTGGAAACTCCTCTCGAAGTGCGGCAAACGCAGCACGTGACACGAGCCCCATCTGACGGCAGCTTTTGCGAATTACATGCACCCACTTTGGCATGTGAATCTGCAGACGGCAGAAATCTTTCTCACGTGACTCGAGCCCCATCTGACGGCAGCTTTTACGCATTACATGCACCCGCTTTCGCATATGAATCTGCAGACGGCAGAAATCTTTCTCACGTGACGCGAGCGCCATCTGGCGGCGGCTCTTACGAATTACATGCACCCACTTTGGCATATGACTCTGCAGACGGCAGAGACCTTTCTCACGTGGCTCGAGCGCCATCTGGCGGCTGCTCTTACGACCAACCCACACCCACTCTGGCAAATGAAACTGCTGATGAGCCAACTGACTTCAATGCTCCTGCTGAGGCCCAACCTGCCGACGCTGCCCGAAGGATTGCAGCCGGCGTGGGATCCACCCGCGAGGCGCGATCTTCTCGCCCGGCCGGAACTATACCTGCCGGGTCTGCCGGCCTAGCGCAGGCCTTCATTCCGCTCACGGTCGCGGGCGTTTTTGCGCAAGCTTTGATTGACACGGGGTCCACGGATAGTTTTATCGATCAGCGACTCGTGCATCAACATGGGTGGCCGGTTCTCGGGACAACCCGTCGGATCTTCATGGCCTCTCAGGGACTTCGGTTGAGCACAAAAGGGGCGTGTCGATTGAAACTTGTGATAAAGGGACGCACGTTCCCGGATGTGTATCTCATTGTATTACCGGCCTTATGCGCTGACGTTCTGTTAGGACTTGATTTCCTTAAGCGGCATGGACGTTTGGAAATAGACTTCGGAGGGCCGGACACGCTCGCTGTGTGCGCCCTCGCACAAATGGACATGGAGCCACTCTCACTGTTCCCCAACCTGACCACTGATTGTACCCCTGTAGCCGTCAAATCGCGGCGTTACTCTCGCGCAGACGCGCAATTCATTGCGGAAGAAACGGCCCTGCTCTTAAAGGACGGTATCATAGAACACAGTAGGTCACCGTGGCGGGCCCAAGTCTTAGTGGTGCGGAGTGAGGCCCACCGCCGGCGTATGGTAATCGACTATTCGCAGACGATTAATCGTTTTACACAGCTGGATGCCTACCCCTTACCGGGGATGGACGCCCTGGTACGCCAGGTGGCCCTGTATTCTGTTTATAGCACTCTCGATCTGCGTAGTGCGTATCATCAAGTCCCCATCTCTAGGGCTGATCGCGTTTTTACAGCCTTTGAATCGGGTCAGCGGTTGTACCAGTTCACGAGACTTCCCTTTGGGGTAACGAACGGCGTCGCTTGTTTTCAGAGAGCTATGGATGACCTCGTTGCGAAGGAGAATTTGACCGATGTCTTTGTCTATCTGGACAATCTTACGGTTTGTGGGTATGACCAGGAGCATCACGACGCTAATCTGAAACGCTTCCTCGAGGTCGCGCGGAAATATCGCTTAACCATGAATGCGGCGAAGTGTCAATACTCTCTACGCACGGTAGACCTTTTGGGGTACACCGTAACCCATGGCTCCGTCTCTCCGGATAAGGAGCGTCTGCGCCCTTTGCTCGATATGGCTCCGCCTAGCGATCGGGCTTCGCTGAAACGCGCTCTAGGGCTGTTCGCCCACTACTCAAAGTGGGTGCAAAATTTCTCTGCGAAGCTCCGCCCCCTCGTGGCCTGCGACACTTTCCCCATGGGCCCGGCCGCCCTGGCGGCCTTCGAGGGCCTTAAAGTCGACATTGCTGGCGCCGCTGTCGCGACGATTGACGAGAGTGCCTCTTTCGTTTTGGAGAGTGATGCCTCGGATCATGCGATAGCGGCGACTCTCTCCCAAGGAGGCCGCCCTGTGGCTTTCTTCTCGCGGACTCTCACCTCCGCCGAGCGGAGGCATTCGTCTGTCGAAAAGGAAGCGTACGCGATCGTCGAATCAATTCGGCGATGGCGGCCGTATCTGCTTGGGCGGAGTTTCCAAATCATCACGGACCAACAGAGTGTTGCGTTTATGTACGACACCTTACATGCTCAGCGCATTAAGAATGAGAAAATCACCCGTTGGCGTATCGAACTCGCCGACTTCTGCTACACCATCAAATACCGCCCGGGGAAGGATAACCTGGTCGCTGACGCCTTATCGAGGCCGGCCACTTGCGCAGGGGTTGTAACTTTGGAGGGGCTGCGCACTTTGCACAGCACTATGTGTCATCCCGGGGTAACGCGCTTCGCGCATTTTGTGCGCGCGGGCAATACTCGATGGAGGACATCCGCCGCATCTGCCGTGATTGCGCGATCTGTGCGGAACTCAAACCGCGTTTTTATAACCCCCCTCTGGGGACACTCGTTAGGGCTACTAGACCGTGGGAGCGCTTGGCGATGGACTTCAAAGGGCCGCTGCCAATGTTGAGCAACTCTCGCTATCTGCTCACTATCGTCGATGAGTATTCCCGATTCCCCTTTGCTTACACGTGCGGGGATATGTCGGCTGCCACGGTTATTCGGTGCCTGCAGAATTTGTTTTCTATGTTCGGGTATCCGGCCTACGTGCATACCGATCGGGGTGCGGTGTTCCTGTCCCAGGAGGTGAGGGGCTACTTGCTCCAGCATAATGTCGCTTCGAGCTACACCACCCCGTACCGGCCCCAAGCGAATGGACAGATCGAACGCTTTAATGGGATTATATGGCGGGCCGTCATGCTAAGCCTTCGGACCCTCGGCCGAGGCCTTGATAAATGGGCGTGGTCACTACCTGCCGCTCTAAACTCGATCCGGGCTCTCCTATGTACTGCCACCAACTAGACTCCTCACGAACGACTGTTCCACCACCCTAGAAGCTCCGGCAGTATCCAATCTTTACCCAGCTGGCTCGCTGAACCGGGGCCCGCCTATCTCAAACGAGCGGTTCGCGCTAGCAAGTACGACCCCCTTGTTGACAAGGTGCAGGTCCTCCAGGCTAATCCCGAGCATGCTCGCGTGTTAACGGCGGATGGCCGCGAGTCTACTGTCTCCGTACGCCATCTCGCCCCATGTGGGGATGACGACAGGGATATCGACGAACCCGTCTACGAGTCTATGGACTCTATCGAAGCTTCCCCTATGGAACTACCACTGTTACTCCCGTCGTCCCCCGCTCCCGTGCCCGAAGGCGCAGGGGCGCCCCCTCCGACTCCAACCTCCGGCGGCTATTCCGACGCGGGGGACTCCGGGCTAGGGGACGCCGTGCCCGGTAGATTCCGAACACGAACTGGCAGGGAGGTTCGCCGCCCCGACCGCTACGGGTGGACCGACTGACGTGGATTGACGTGACCCATTCGTTTATTGCTGATGCTTGCTTGCAACCTGCCGAGCGGCAGTATAGTTCTAACGGCGGGGAGAATGTAGTGAAATTATACCAAGGTGAACCCAGGGGTGCTCGCTACGGAAGGGGCGTCTATAAGACCCGGGACAACCGGGGCGCGCGGACACTCCAGCGGAACTCACTGTGACATAGTCCAGTAGTTTGAATGGTATGTACGCCCCAAATGCTGCGCTGACAATGCGCTGCGCTAACCATTGTTATATTGAATCAACCATTGCTGCTCATGAAATGCTCTGATTTAATGCCTGTTGCATGCATGTATTCTTACAGGATGTACTGCAGATCTAAATGATATTAAACCTACCCAGAGGTCAAGTCGTGTCTGAGCTTGATTTTCACGACAGAGACAACAGCTGATTTGTTGATTTGTAATACTCAGTTCTAGAAAGAGGATAATAAGCTTGTTACATACACGTCAGGTGGGTCGACGACAACCGTTGACGACCTGATGGTGCGTAGGCGAGATAGTGGGCACCTCCGGGACACAAAGGTGATCCCAGGGGAGGAGGCTGTTTCACAGCACCACTTGGTTGTCTGCGACATAAGGGTGAAAGGTGCGAGGAGAGCTCGGCAGGTGAAGTATCAACCAAGAATGAAGGTGTGGAGGTTGAAAGAGGTGACAGTGAGGGAGGCATTAAAAGAGAGGCTGACTATGGTAGAGGATGATGTGGTTGAGCTTCAAAGTGGTTGGATGTCAATGAAAGATGGTCTGTTGGGAGTCATTGGTGAGGTATGTGGATGGACAAAAGGACCACCGAGGCACTCGGAAACATGGTGGTGGGATGATGAAGTTGGAAAGAGGATTGACGAGAAGAGGAAGAAGTTAAAGGAGTGGCAGAAGGCGAAGGGTACGGTGGCAGAAAAGGCAGAGCATGAAAATTATAAGGCAGCCAAGAAGGCTACAAAGAAAGAGGTGGCAAAGGCGCAGGAGGCATGTTGGAAAATGTTCGGAGAACGCTTGGATTCGGAAGAGGGTCAGAGAGTGGTATTCAGGATTGCAAAGCAGATAGCGAAAGAGAGGTGTGATGTGATGGGGGTGAGTTGCTTGAAGGATGAAGTGGGACAAATCGTTGTGGACCCAGATGGAATTAAAGGAAGATGGAAGAGATATATGGAAATGCTGTTGAATGTAGAGAATGAATGGGATGGCAACATAGAGAGTAACCCAGTTTAGGACCGGCAGAGAAGCTAACTGCGAAGGAGGTTGAGGAAGCAATAAAAGCAATGAAGAGTAGAAAAGCGAGAGGGTCGACGGAAGTTGTGGAAGATATGTTGAAGGCAGCAGGAAGTTGGGGTGTGAAGAGAATGACAGAGATCTGTAATCTGGTAGTGAAAGAAGGCCGCATTCCAGTGGATTGGGAACTGAGTAACCTCGTCCTTCTACAGAAGGGGAAGGGTGACCCTCTGGACTGTGGCTCGTATCGAGCGATAAAGTTATTGGAGCATGGAATGAAGGTATTGGAAAGGGTGTTGGAGAGGAGGATAAGGAAGAAAGTGAAGATCGACGAAATGCAGTTTGGATTTATGCCAGGAAGAGGAACGACAGACACGCTTTTTATTGTAAGGCAGTTGCAGGAGAAATACATGGAGAAGAGGAAGAAGTTGTTTCTTGGGTTTGTTGATCTGGAGAAAGCATTTGATAGGGTTCCACGTGAAGTTGTGACATGGGCATTGAGGAAGTTCGGAGTGGAGGAATGGTTGATCAGAGTAGTGATGGGAATGTACGAAAGAGCACGCACAGCTGTAACGACGAAGGACGGGAACAGTGGTGAGTTTGACGTGAAGGTGGGAGTGCATCAGGGGTCGGTACCAAGTCCACTACTATTTGTCGCTGTGATGGAGGTGCTGGCTCAGAACGTAAAGGAGGGTTTGCCGTTGGAGTTGTTGTTTGCAAATGATCTGGTGTTGATTGCAGAAAGTATGGATGGACTGAAAGAGAAGATGAACAAGTGGAAGGAATGTATGGAGACAAAAGGTCTGAACGTGAATATCGGAAAGACGAAGGTGATGGCAAGTGGTAAAGCATGTGGTGAGGTGGAAAGAACTGGGAAGTGGCCATGTGCTGTGTGTAGGAAGGGTGTCGGAGTGAACTCCATTCAATGTACAATGTGCGCTGAGTGGGTTCATCAAAAATGCAGTGGTCTGAAAGGGTCATTAACCAGTGTGGCAGCTACATTCAAATGTAAGGTGTGCACAGAGGGAGCTGCAGATGGAGGAAATGTTGAGTTGGATCTTTGAGACGGCGTGAAGCTGGAAGGTGTGAAAACATTTTGCTACCTCGGAGACATGCTGAATGGAGAAGGTGGATCAGACTCGGCAACGGTTGCTGGAGTGAGATGTGCATGGAAGAAGTTTCGGGAACTGAGTGGCGTGCAGATGAGGAGGGGAGTGTCGTTGAAGCTGAAGGGAAAGGTGTATGCTGCATGTGTGAGAAGTGTTATGATTTATGGGAGCGAGACATGGGTAATGAACATAGAGCAGCAACGAAGGCTGGAAAGGGTGGAAATGCGAATGGTTCGGTGGATGTGTGGAGTATCGTTGAGAGAGAGAGGAAGACAAATGATGAATTGCGAAAGATGATGGGAATAGAGCCTGTGATTGATGCTGTGAAGAGGAACAGGTTGAGATGGTTTGGTCATGTGTTGAGGAAGGATGAAAGTGACTGGTTGAGAAGAGTGATGGAAATGAATGTAGAAGGAAGTAGAGGACGGGGAAGACCGAGAAAGACTTGGCTAAAGATGGTGGAAGAAGAAATGCGGGTAAGGGGGTTAACAAGGAGAGATGCATAAAATAGGGCAAAATGGAGAAGATTGTCATGGGGACCGCAAGTCTAACCCCCGCTCTGGCAGGGAAAATGGCCTTAAATGCCTGTTGTTGTTGTTGTTGTTATATTAACTCATAGTTATTTCTATCTGGTGTTTTAAACGTTTGAATCAGTTGTAAATGCTGTTTAGTCTTGGCTCAATTCTCGACCAGACTATAAACTGCTGAACAGGTGCTTCACAGTCAGGGTGTTGCTTTGTGGCAACGTTAAGCCAAGGATCCGTCCACTCACCTTAGATGGTGGACGTTAATGATGTCACAGTCTTTCAACAGGCAATTGTCACCCACACCCTTAACAATTGTTACAAATTCCTGCCTGGAGCGCAGGTGCACTGCGTTGGTGTCTCCCATTTGAATCGGTGTCTCCCAAGAATCAAGGTTTGGATTGAGGCTGAATATAAAAGAAAATTTAACGAAAAAAAAATCTCCAAGTGATTCTTCACCACTGAGTGATAGGGCCAAAAACGATACTTAGCACGGATTTATTGCAACGATACTGAGATACAAGTTGTGGACGGATTAGGTTTGGGTTAGATTCGGCTTCAACTGCTTAATTCACCAACATATTAAGTTGGGAGCTCAAAGAGTTCTAAGAATGAGAATAATTTAGTGAAAAGTGTGTCTTGGTCTACTGTATCTCGTTCAAAGAACTCTTTGAACACCGTTCATACAATTGATTTTTGTTACAATTATGATTTTTTTTCCACTTTGCATTGCAGATTAAGAACAAACGTGAGAAAGTAAAAAATGACTCCGCCCTTCCTCTCCCTCCATCTCAACTGGTCTTCTCACTCTTTTTACCCTTCCTTTCCCCTATACCAGTACCTGAAAAGTGGCAAATTAAAAACAGCTAAGAAGCCAGCTGTTCAGCTTGGCAGGCAGTGTAGGTTGAAGTCGCTGCAATCCCTGGCAATGCAACATAACTTTCATAAGACGCCGCAGCTCCAGCAGACATTATGCCCGTCTCCGCTATACAATTACCACATACCAAGCCATAAATACAATCATCACCAAACCACAATTCAATCCTTAGTGGACGCTAGCGTCACCGCCAGCAAAGTAAGCCCACCCAGAGATTTGCTCTGCCCGGGGATCATGAGAACGCTGCCCTCTGCCACATGTAGCAGCTTCTTTCTGAGGTTGTTTGTAGATGTTTCTAATGCCCCCTGCCATTATATTTGTTGTACATCCACCCCTCCCTTTTGCACTCCATGCCCGACGTGCATTCCGGCCTGTCATGGTGTCGACACGAGCAAAGAGCACTGGATGGAGCATCTCGCATTACACAAAGAAAGCTCCCTCTGCCTGGATAACCGAGCTCCTTGCCTTGATTGGCAGGTTGTCTGCTTGCCAAAGACCCTGGTTACCTGGCTGATGTATTCACTGAGGCATCAGTTTTAGACTAAAACTCAGAAGCTTTTGCGACAAGACAGACAATTTGTTTGCCAACCAAATCAAATGGTGATTATAATCAATCAATTTGAAATATTTAACATATGCACCTGCAGCTTTTATCAAAGGAAATCCTCTCGTTGTATTTTCCAGTATGCTTTTGCCTTTGCCCGACATGGCATAGCACTTTTATATGGTGGCACATGGACGCAACACCTTGAATTATCAACTGCTTTTAAAGCACAATTAGCGGATATGAAATCACCTTTTCACCTTTAGATTCCCTCTTCATGGGAACAACCTGGTAAGTTCTTAGAAAATATATTTCCTTTGCTAAAGTGTTAAAGAGGCACCAAATGAATCACAAAACTCAAACACAGCCGTAGCACAGCTCAAGTACAAAACACCTACCTTGCACTGTTTCCAATAACAAAACGCCCTACAATTTACCTGGAGATGGAAAATTTTTATCAAAAGCTTGCTTTACGTGGCTGATATTTTGAGAATAAAAACTGAACACCGTGGCAGGTGGCTTAAGAACACAAATTGGTCTCGTACGCTAACAAGTGTAGCCACATCGGACAGGTGGTCCAGATTATAGTCGCATCTCAAACTTGCCTATCTCCATTTATGTTTCTATAATAACAAGCGTTACGCCTAGGTCGCCCGTCGTTGAAGTGATGTGAGTTGACAAAATGGAAGACGCAAGGCGGCCATCTTGTATTTTGACGTGGCGACCCAATTTTCAATAGCGTTCACCCTTATGCGTAGGTACACCCACACACCAGATTAGAAGTTAGTAGTTCGTTTATCTTTCAAGATATTTCGCTCACAACGTTCAGACATAGATATGTGGCGGCCATCTTGGATTTCGACGTGGCGACCCAATTTTCAATAGGGTTCTTGCTTATGCGTAGGTACACCCACACACCAGATTAGAAGTTAGTAGTTCGTTTATCTTTCAAGATATTTCGCTCACAAGGTTCAGACATATATATGGTGGCAGCCATCTTGGATTTTGACGTGGCGACCCAATTTTCAATATTGTTCTTCCTTATGCGTAGATACACCCACACACCAGATTAGAAGTTGGTACTTCGCTTATTTTTCAAGATATTCCGCTCACAAGGTTCAGACATACATAGCGGTGGCCATCTTGGATTTTGACGTGGCGACCCAATTTTCAATATTGTTCTTCCTTATGCGTAGATACACCCACACACCAGATTAGAAGTTAGTAGTTCGTTTATTTTTCAGGATATTCCACTCACAAGGTTCAGACATACATGGCGGCGGCCATCTTGGATTTTGCCGTGGCGACCCAATTTTCAATAGCCTTCTTCCTTATGCCTAGATACGCCCACACACCAGATTAGAAGTTGGTAATTCGCTTATTTTTCAAGATATTCCGCTCACAAGGTTCAGACATACATGGCGTCAGACATACATGGCGGTGGCCATCTTGGATTTTGACGTGGGTTGCACCCACACACCAAATTAGAATTCGGTCCTTCGCTTACGCATGCACGCACGGACGGACGCACAGACGCACGCACACACAGACGGAGGGGAAAACCATAGTCCCCCTTTCGCTCCGCGGTGCGACGGGGGACAACAAGAAAAAGAGCAATCAGAGATTGCAAACCCTCGCCAGGATGTATTTTCAGTGGTTTTTAAGGCTTTTGTGTCAAAACAAATATGGCAGCCGAACCTTGTAACTGATGACATCATTATTTTTTTCCTCTACTAATTTATTCCTAGATTATACTCAAGAAATTTCATCTGATCGGATGAAGTTTTGTGCTTGTCGAATTATGACGTCATAATGGAGGCACCTATGACATCATCATTCACATATTTTATTCCCCATGGAGAGTTCTTTACAATGAGCCATGTCTCAATTGTTTCTATTCAGCACTTTCGGAGATATAGAGGTGCAAAGTTTTTCGGTTTTTCCAAGATAGCCATCGAACCACGTGAACGATAACGTCATCATTATTTTTTTTCTCCACCAGTTTATGCCGACATGGCGCTCAAGAAATTGCATCTTGATTGGATGAAGTTTTGTACTTGTCGAATTATCGAATTATTCCATCATAATGGAGGCCTTGGGCCTAGAGAGTTAAAAATTGGGCACAGTCTATTCCAGGGCAAGACAAATATGTGTGTAAAGTATGGCGATGCTATGTGCAACGATGTAGACGTAGTACTGCGCACAGACAGACAGACAGACAAATCAACCAACCAACATACTTGCCGGAATCTTTTCCGGCAAGTAACAAACAAACAAACAAACAAACGGACTCAAATGCAATACCCTCTCCTCTGGCGAGGGTAATAATAAATTGTAATGATATGTTTGTTAAATTGTTGATCATACAACAGTACTTATAAATCGACATAACAGAGGTAAGGCCAAATTATACTTAACCTAAAACAATTGTATGAGAAAAGGGAGATAAAAACACAAAAAGGAGATAAAAACACAAAAAGGAGATAAAAACACAAAAAGGAGTACTGCAAGCAACAGTGCAACAAGAGGGAAAATAATTTTTGAAAGTATAGCTCATCCTTGGACCTCACAGTGGACTAGCTAGGCTAGACAGTGTAGCCTTTTGTCCCCCACCCCTCCAGGTCAGAGATGGGGGACATTAAAATGAGCTCTGTCCGACCGACGAACCAATCATCCGTCCAAGCAATTTTGTGTACTCGATATTCCAAAAACCGTTCATATTGCAGATATCTATTCCTCATGACATTATCTCAAGCTGATTAGATCACAGCTATGATTGGCTGAATTATGTTGTCTTGGCAGACATCCGTCTTGGCAGGTAACTTGGCTTGTGTGCACAATATTTCAAAAAAAACGTTAAAGATTTATATTTAATATTATACAGATCTATTTCTCATACCACCCAAAAATTCCTCATACCACATAACAGCTCTTTGGTATTTTTGTATACAAAGTTGAGGCTCGTGTAAGAACTAGAACACAAAATGGATCAGAATGCAAAATAACAAAATAAACCGCAGAAAAGAGAGGGGAAACACACAAACAGGCAAAATTGAGGGACAAAATAGAGGGAGACTTTGACAACTAAGGGATGTGAGGAAGAATGAGGGGTAGGGGAGAATGTAGGGGGTGGACAAGATGGATACAGAAGCAAACTATCTCAGGAGGGAAAACCTGCAAATTTAGGAAAGAGGGCGGGCTTTGGGAGGGGGCGGATGTTCATGGTTTTGAATTGGGGATGATCTGATATGGTGGTGATCTGCTGTCTTGAAGACCTGGAGGGAAAAATGAGATTGAAGAGGGTGTGGAAGTTGGTTCCACGGAGAGAAAAAGAGTGGAACCTGAATGAATGGAGGAGAGCAGTGATTCTGGATTTTGGGAGTTTCACCAGAAGGGGGTTGATGGTGGACCACATGCGCCCTGAAGAAACCTGGTGAGGTTGGGGGAGGGGACAAAGCATGGAAGGGAGCAAAGGAGAAAAAGCAGAAAGAAGGAGGTAGAAGACAGAGAGACCACCAACCTGTCTGCGATTTTTAGCTTCTACGTAAATCACACGAAGGACAAAACAGTGGTAAATACTATTTATCTTTACCGTGAATTACAAGGACATTAGCAGACAATGGACACATACATATTGTATATATGGGATTTGAACCTGGCTTCCCAATATTACTCATCAGAGGTTCAGATGGGACCACCAACTGACTAACCTAACTCAAGTTATTCAAAAGCAAAGCAAACATGTCCTAACCTGTTGCTCAATAACAATTATTGTAATATACCTTTTATCCGTACAATTGCTTTTTTTGATTATGTTTATCCTGTTTATCTGGTTTGTTCTGTAAGTTGCCACCAGGGGCAGTCTCAATTGTGGTTTTCTTCCAAACGATGGCCTCATCTCAGATCACCAATTTAGGTCCAGACAAGGTCACTCCACCTTGGACATGCTGCCTCCACCTCTCCCAACAATTAATGGAGGCCCTTAAGGTCAGAAATGAGATCAAGGCTGTCTCTCAAGTCTAGATATATCTGGTCCTTTTGATACAGTCCGGCATGCTGCCTTACTCTCCAAACTCTCTGCCTATGGCATCCAAGGCCAACTCAACACATGGCTAACTGACTTCCTTTATTCTCGTAGGCAACATGTGGCTCTCAACGCAATTATTTCATCTCCTCTCCTTGTCAAGGCTGGAGTACTACAAGGCAGTGTTCTGGGCCCAGTCCTATTACTGATCTTCATCAATAATCTCTCAGATTCTCTGGAAATCCCCTTTATCTATTTCTTGACGACTCCACCCTCTGCCGTAACATCCCTCATCCTTCAGGCAGGCAGACCACAGCCTCTACCCTCTTTTCAGACCTTGTCAAAATCACAATATGGTCAAACACTTGGAATATGTCTTTCAATCCTGACAAATCTTACACTTACACATTCTCTATGTCTCCATTTCCCTCTGTCCGGCTATCTCCGTCCATCTCTCTCTCCATCCGTCCATCTCTCTCCATCCGTCCATCCGTCCATCCATCCATCTCTCTCTCTCTCTCTCTCTCTCCGTCCATCTATCTATCTATCTATCTATCTCTCTCTCTCTCTCTCTCTCTCTCTCTCTCTCTCCCTCTCTCTCTCTCGCTTAATTTAATTAAACGCTTAATTTGCTCTTGATGTGTTCATAGCTCTTGCATAAGCATTTCCTTGAAAATTGTTTGTGTTTTTGTTTGTATCTTCACCTTTGGTTTGTAAAACTTTCATACTTGCTGGTTTCCTTTAAATATCCTTCGCTCCTTTTGGTGAATTCATGATCCTTACGAAATGTTTCTTTAAACTGGTTGCTTTGCTTACAACCGCTTTGTGGAATGGCTTTGTATTTTTTATAATAAAAGGGCACAAAAGTCTCCGTCTCTCTCCCGCCCTCTCCGTCTCTCTCCCTCCCTCTCCGTCTCTCTCCGTCTCTCTCCGTCTCTCTCCGTCTCTCTCCCTCCCTCTCCGTCTCTCTCCCTCCCTCTCCGTCTCTCTCCCTCCCTCTCCGTCTCTCTCCCTCCCTCTCCGTCTCTCTCCCTCCCTCTCCGTCTCTCTCCCTCCCTCTCCGTCTCTCTCCCTCCCTCTCCGTCTCTCTCCCTCCCTCTCCGTCTCTCTCCCTCCCTCTCCGTCTCTCTCCCTCCCTCTCCGTCTCTCTCCCTCCCTCTCCGTCTCTCTCCCTCCCTCTCCGTCTCTCTCCCTCCCTCTCCGTCTCTCTCCCTCCCTCTCCGTCTCTCTCCCTCCCTCTCCGTCTCTCTCCCTCCCTCTCCGTCTCTCTCCCTCCCTCTCCGTCTCTCTCCCTCCCTCTCCATCTCCCTCCCTCCCTCTCCATCTCTCCCTCCTTCCCTCTCCCTCCCTCTCCGTCTCTCTCCCTCCCTCCCTCCCTCTCCGTCTCTCTCTCCCCCTCTCCCCCTCTCCCTCCCTCTCCGTATCTCCCTCTCCATCTCCCTCTCCATCTCCGTCTCCATCTCTCCGTCTCTCCCTCTCTCCGTCTCTCCCTCTCCCTCTCCCTCTCCACCTCTCCCTCTCCGCCTCTCCCTCTCCGCCTCTCCCTCTCCGCCTCTCCCTCTCAGCCTCTCCGCCTCTCAGCCTCTCCGCCTCTCCCTCTCAGCCTCTCCCTCTCCCCCTCTCCGTCTCTCCCTCTCCGTCTCTCCCTCTCCGTCTCCCGCTCTCCGTCTCCCTCTCTCCGTCTCCCTCTCTCCGTCTCCCTCTCTCCCTCTCCGTCTCCATCTCTCCCTCTCCGTCTCTCCCTCGCCCTCTCTCCCTATCCGTCTCTCCCTCTCCGTCTCCGTCTCTCCCTCTCCGTCTCTCCCTCTCCGTCTCTCCCTCTCCCTCTCTCCCTCTCCCTCTCTCCCTCTCCCTCTCCCCCTCTCCCTCTCCGTCTCTCCCTCTCCGTCTCTGTCTCCCTCTCCGTCTCTCTCTCTCTCCCTCCGTCTCTCTCTCTCCCTCCGTCTGTCTCTCTCTCTCAGTCTCTCTCTCTCCCCGTCTCTCTCTCTCCCCGTCTCTCTCTCTCCCCGTCTCTCTCTCTCCCCGTCTCTCTCTCTCCCCGTCTCTCTCTCTCCCCGTCTCTCTCTCTCCCCGTCTCTCTCTCTCCCCGTCTCTCTCTCTCTCTCTCCCCGTCTCTCTCTCTCTCCCCGTCTCTCTCTCTCCCCGTCTCTCTCTCTCCGTCTCTCTCTCTCCGTCTCTCTCTCTCTCCCTCCCTCTCCGTCTCTCTCTTCCTCTCAGTCTCTCTCAGTCTCTCTCTTCCTCTCAGTCTCTCTCTGTGTGTCGGTGGTCTCTCAGTCTTCTACCACCTCTTTTCTGGTCTTGTATCCTCTGTTCGTTCCATGCTTTGTCCCCCACCTTACCCTCACACCCCCCCCCCCTTCTCGCCCCATCATCCTCCCCCCGGTTTTGGCAGGCTCCATGCGGTCCACCATCAGCCCCTTTCTGTAAAACTCCCAAAATCCAGAATCACTGCTCACCTCCACTCATTTGTTCCACCCGTTTTCTCGCCCGTGGAACCAACTTCCATGCCTACTTCTATCTCATTCTTCCCTACAGGTCTTCAAGACAGCTGTGCACCACCATCTCGGATCATTCTCCATCCAAAACCATGATCTTGTATACCCCGATCAACCTTTCCCATCCCAAACCCACCACCTTCCAAATTTCTAGTTCTGAAAAGTTTGCTTCTATATTCATCTTCTCTCCCCCATGCATCATCCCCTATCCCTCATTCCTCCTCACACTCATTATTTGTCCAAGTCTCCCTCTATTTAGTTCTTCAATCCTGCTGTACGTGTTTCCTCCCTCTCTCCACTGTTGCTTTTGTTCTGTTGCTTCCTGATCCGTTCGGTGTACGAGCTTTTCCACGAGCCTTGACCGTGTATCCAAAAGAAAACCGAAGCACAAGAGCTCCAATCCCTTTCATTCACCGGCAGAAAGTCTCCATTTTCCTTGTAGAATTTCTAACCAATCCCAAGCGCAATCCAAAAAGCAATGGGGACAAGTACTTCGATATGGCGAAACGTCCTCTCAATGAGAACTTGACCGAAATTTTAAACACTAGCTCTTGTGTGAAGTTGCATTTAATTCGAGTAATACCCTGCAAGGGGTGGGGAGGACTTGACTTGGAAAAAAAAAATTCATACGAAAGAAGCCAAAAATGCAGCGAGTGAACACAAATCCAGATTCCAGGCAAAAAAGTCCAAATTAAATGTCGAAGCAAATAGAGGAAGGAATGGCAGCCAGTTCGCAGGGAGGATCAGTGATGAGCACAAGACGAGGTGCACTTACCGCAACTTCGAGTTTTCCGGGGATTATAGTGGCAATGATGTGGCCAGGAATGTTAGGGAGTCAGATCAGCTGTCGTAGATGCAAAGAAAATGGGAGAGAAAGCCAGGATGACCGACCTCAGACAAGGACCAACTCAGAGCCGGGCAACCGCTCATAACCAGTGTTCGACGATAATGAAACAAGAACGAGGTGGAAATGGCAGGCTTGTCTGGCATGATGGACAATGTGTTGGAGATGTGCATCCGCAGCTGTTTCGGACGCTCTCGGCAGTTATCGGTGTCTCGATGCGAATTGCGAATCAGTTGGTTGGAAAGCAACTGGTGCGCAAAAAATAGTTATCAATGACAAGAGAGTTAACATTGTTTAACAGTTATTCGTGCGTCCAATGCACGGTAAAGGAGACATCGGGATGCGCCCAACTCTATGTGTCCTTTCCAAAAGTGTTACCGAGGATTATTTATTTATTTCTATGCAGCCTGGAGCTACTTGGCTGCATCATTTTTCTGGGGCACGGCTGTGCCGCTCATGCAATTCCCCCTTACCATCAAGCTGGTACTCATTTTTCCGACCTCGGAAGGATGCCTACCACCATGTTATACCTCCTCCCCCCCTCCCCCGCACCTCTACCCCATCTTCCCACACCTCCGCCCCATCCTCCCGCCACCTCCCCTCGCACCTCCCGCCCTTCCCCGTAGCTTCCCCCCCTCCTACGCACTCCCCCCCCCCCCAGCTTCCCGCACCTCCCCCCCTCCCCCCGCACCTCTGCCCCATCTTCCCACACCTCCGCCCCATCTTCCCACACCTCCGCCCCATCCTCCCGCACCTCCGCCCCTCCCCTCGCACCTCCCGCCCTTCCCCCGCAACCTTCCCCCCCTCCCCCACACCTTCCCCACCTTCCCCCGCACCTTTCCTCCCCAGCTTCCCCCCCTCCCCCGCACCTCCTCCCCCTCCCCCGCACCTTCCCTCCCTTCCCCCGTAGCTTCCCCCCCCCCCCTCCTACGCACTCCCCACCCAGCTTCCCCCCCTTCCCCGCACCTTCCCCTCCCCTCCCCCGCTGAGTCGACCCGCATGGTGTTCGTACATACAACAAAACGGTAGGGGCTTGAAATCAAGACCCTATGATCTTAAGCCAGCAACTTTAACATTAACTTTAAGCCAACACCATGCTTCGTTACAGAGGGGAATAAAATGTAATGTCCAAGGAGACCAAGTTAGACCGAAACCATGTGCTCAGGATGGTCCACAAATTCACAATGTACCGTTTTGGGCCAAATCGTAGTGGTTGTGCCGGTGTGCGAGAGGACCCACGACCCTGTCCTCCTGCATCTATCCTCCCCTTTCATTCTACTTGGCACTTCAACTTCATATTCCTCTTCCTCTTCACTTCCATGCCCGCTTCATCTTCAGCTTCATAGACGAGTCAATCAACCCACAAGCCGGTTCGGTATTTCACCACAATTAACAAACTACACTAAACTGCTAAAGTGTCAGTATGTAAGTGTCAGTCCGCGCACCGTGTGAACATAAGACTACAGCACTTCACCATGGTTACCACAAACTCGTTATAAAGAAGTTATAGCACGTATGATTAGCCATTTTCACGATTCGAGCTCCTCCGCTCGGTCTGATCGTCACGCACGTACCGTCTATGGGGTGATGCGGTACACCAGCCAGGCTGAAGCCTCGTGCGCCGAGCGCCTGCCTCGCCTCAGCGCACCTCACGCTCTCCGCCGCACTCCCCGGCGGACTCGCGATCAACAGCAGGGCCAAGAGCCGGGCCACGTACACCGGCCACTCCGCTCGGCCTCCCGGGAGCAGCGACCTTCGTGGACACCCATGGACACGCGCGGCGCCTCCTCCGGCACCCAAAGGTGCTCCTCACGATCCCCTCAGCCTTTGTCTCCACCTCTCGCACTTCCTCTTCTTCTTATATTTGCTCTTTCTCGATCGACTTCTCCCTCCGCTCTACCCCTCACTCCCTCAGCTTTCTTTTATTCGCAATTCCTCGATGTTGCTCTCTTCGCCTCCGTCTGTTATTCTCACTTTCTCTCACTTTCACTCTCTTGGGACTTGGCGGCGGATCGTCTGCGCTCCCCTCACTGTCTGCAAATTCCGCTCTTCGATCAAATAATCGTGTCTTTCGTAACCTTCTAAATACCTTTACTTATATAGTTCTTATTGCTCTTGTTGCCCTAAATCGCTTTGTGGTGGAACGAACAATAAAGACAGGAGAGAGAGAGAGAGAGGAGAGGGAAGGCGGGCGAGTGGTGTTCACCGTTCACGTCTCTCCTCTCTCTCTCTCCTCTCGCCGGAACATAAAGACCAACTGTTCGCAGGAATGAACAAGCCCACTTACCCCGCCCCCTCGCTCCTCTCAACAACTCCGCATCGCGCCTCATACTCTACTCGTACCTCTCCCCCCGCTCCTTGTGCCTCTCCCCCCGCTCCTTGTGCCTCTCCCCCGCTCCTTGTGCCTCTCCCTCCACTCTTTGTGCCTCCCCCCGCTCATTGTGCCTCTCCCCCCGCTCCTTGTGCCTCTCCCCCTGCTCCTTGTGCCTCGCCCCCCGCTCTTTGTACCTCTCCCCCCCCCCGCACCTTTAACCTCTCCCCACTCCTCAACCTCCCTGCCTCACACTTCAACCTCCTCCCCTCTCACCTCCACCCTCCTCCCCGCTTCCACCCTCTCCTCCCCGCTTCCACCCCTCTCCTCCCGCCTCCCACCCGCACCTCCACCCCTCTCTCCCCCAACCTCCTCTCTCCCCCAGCATCTCTCCCCCTTCCCCCATACCTCTCACACCCTCCCCCGTACCTCTCACCCTCCTCCCCCATACCTCTCCCACCTCCCACCATACCTTTTCCTCCCTCCCTACGCACCGCTCCCCCTTCACCCATACCTCTCACCCCTCCCCCATACCTCACCTCCTCCCTCATACCTCTCCCCACCTCCCACCATACCTTTCCCCCCCTCCCTACGCACCTCTTCCTCTACCCCCATACCTCTCATCCCTCCCCCATACCTTTCCCCACCTCCCCCCATACCTTGCCTCCCACTCCCCCCACACCTCGTACCTCTCTCTCCTCCTTTCCTCGATCTCGTACCTTTCACCTCGTCCTCTCAACTACCCCACTCCTTGTACCTCTCTCTTCATTCCTCCCCTCTTCCCATTCCTCTCTCCTCTTCCCCATTCCTCTCTCCTCTCCTACTCCTCCCCGCTTCTCCTCCTCGCCCCTTCCCCTCCTCACCCCTTCCCCCTTCCCCTCCTCACCCCTACCCCCTTCCCTCCCCTTCCCCCTTCCCCTCCCTTCCCCTCCTCAACCCTTCCCCTCCTCACCCCTTCCCCTCCTCACCCATTCGCCTCCTCACCCATTCGCCTCCTCACCCATTCGCCTCCTCACCCGTCCTCCTCCTCACCCTTCCCCTCCTCGCCCGTTCCCCTCCTCACCCCTTCTCTTCTCACCCCTTCTCTTCCTCACCCCTTCTCCTCCTCACCCCTTCTCCTCCTCACCCGTTCCCCTCCTCCCCGCTCCCCTCCTCCTTACCCCTTCCCCTCTTCGCCCCTTTTTCCTCCTCGCCCCTTTTCCTCCTCGCCCCTTCCCCTCTCACCCCTTCCCCACCTCACCCTTCCCCACCTCACCCGTTCCCCACCTCACCCGTTCCCCACCTCACCCGTTCCCCACCTCACCCGGTCCCCTCCTCACCCACCCGCCTCACTTCTCCTCCTCACCCCTTCTCCTCCTCACCCTTCCCCTCCTCACCCCTCCCCGCTCCTCCTCCTCCTCACCCCTTCCCCTCCTCAATACTCATTCACGTTGTTTTTTTTCTTGTTGTATATTATTATTGTTTGTGGTTTTGTTTTGTTTATTTCTTTCTTCTTTTTCTTTTTTTTGATTTCGGGATTTTTTTCTTTTTTTTTCTTTTGTGTTATTTGTTGTTTTGTTATGCTCAAAACGCTGACCTTGCACATTTCCACTTAGAGATCGTTGTATATGGTAATCTCCGGGCTCTTTCTTTCCTTGGGTTTATGATTCATTTATAAGGTTAACCTTACCCCCTCCCAAACCCAATCCCCAAGCTCAACCCCTGCCCCTCCATACAAATTCCCTCTTCCTTGTGAGTGATTCATCCTGTGGTGTTGCACGAGTTGTGAAACACATTCAGATTTGCTGCACTGTCTTCTCTTTCATTCATTACACCTTTCCTTTCTAATTCTCTCCACTTACTTTGTTACCTATTTAACACCTCTCCCTTCCTCGTCTAACCCTGCCCCTCGCTCGTCTTACCCCGCCCCTCGCTCGTCTTACCCCGCCCCTCGCTCGTCTTACCCCACCCCCTCGCTCGTCTTACCCCGCCCCCTTCCTCGTCTTACTCCTCCCCTCGCTCGTCTTACCCCGCCCCTTTCCTCGTCGTACCCCTGCCCCTTCCTACTCCGCCCCCTTCCTCGTCTTACTCCGCCCTCTTCCTCATCTAACCCCGCCCCTCGCTCGTCTTATCCCGCCCCTCGCTCGTCTTACCCCGCCCCCTTCCTCGTCTTACCCCTCCCCTTCCTCGTCTTACCCCTCCCCTTCCTTGTCTTACTCCGCCCTCTTCCTTGTCTAACCCCGCCCCTCGCTCATCTTACCCCGCCCCTTCCTCATCTTACTCCGCCCTCTTCCTCGTCTTACTCCGCCCCCTTCCTCGTCGTACCCCTCCCCCTTCCTCGTCGTACCCCTCCCCCTTCCTCGTCGTACCCCTCCCCCTTCCTACTCCGCCCCCTTCCTCGTCTTACCCCTCCCCTTCCTTGTCTAACCCCACCCCTCGCTCATCTTACCCCGCCCCTTCCTCATCTTACTCCGCCCTCTTCCTCGTCTTACTCCGCCCCCTTCCTCGTCGTACCCCTCCCCCTTCCTACTCCGCCCCCTTCCTCGTCTTACTCCGCCCCCTTCCTCGTCTTACTCCGCCCTCTTCCTCATCTAACCCCGCCCCCTCGCTCGTCTTACCCTGCCCCTCACTCGTCTTATCCCGCCCCCTTCCTCGTCTTACCCCTCCCCTTCCTTGTCTTACTCCGCCCTCTTCCTCATCTAACCCCACCCCCTCGCTCATCTTACTCCGCCCCCTCGCTCATCTTACTGCGCCCTCTTCATCTAACCCCGCCCCTCGCCTTACCCCACCCCCTTCCTCATCTTACCCCTCCCCCTTCCTCGTCTTACTCCGCCCTCTTCCTCGTATTACCCCGCCCCATTCCTCGTCTTACACTGCCCCCTTCCTCGTCTTACCCCGCCCCATTCCTCGTCTTACCCCGCCCCCTCGGTCGTCTTACCCCGCCCCCTCGGTCGTCTTACCCCGCCCCTCGGTCGTCTTACCCCGCCCCCTCGGTCGTCTTACCCCGCCCCCTCGGTCGTCTTACCCCGCCCCCTCGGTCATCTTACCCCGCCCCCTCGGTCGTCTTACCCCGCCCCTCAGTCGTCTTACCCCGCCCCTCGGTCGTCTTACCCCGCCCCCTCGGTCGTCTTACCCCATCCCCTCCCTCGTCGAACCTCGCCCCCTCGCTCGTCTTACCCCGCCTCCTTCCTCGTCTTACCCCGCCTCCTTCCTCGTCTTACCCCGCCTCCTTCCTCGTCTTACCCCGCCCCTTCCTCGTCTTACCCCGCCCCCTTCCTCGTCTTACCCCGCCCCCTTCCTCGTCTTACCCCACCCTTCGAACCTCCACCATTCACTTGGAAATAATTCCATTTATACCTTCACTTGATTCTCTCTGTGCCAGGGAAGGTTATTGGTGTGTGTTCATTGTTCGTCCATTGCATTGATTCATGGTGTCCTTTGGGGGTGTTTTTCACCAATGGTATTTTGATTAGTGTCTCGATCGCTGATGAAGGCTGAATGCACAAAACACTGGTTCTTTGTGCGAGAACGCATCTTGGCCCTAAGGCCGGAGTGCATGGGTTTTGTTTTAAAAGCCATTCGTATGCTTTCAGGTTCCAGTACTTGCATTTGGCTTTATCAAAATGTTTTCTCTTGAACCCTGTTTTGTATAAAAGGGTGTTTATCAATTGAGAAACCGGACTATCACTTCACTTCACTTCACTTCACAGTTGGAAATAAAGACCAAGACGTCTCAAGTCATCTGCCATCAGTTTGGAAATCAGCCAGAATTACCGCTTCACACAAAAAGGTGCAAAAACAGATCCTTACAACTACAGACCAATCAGCTTGCTCCCAATTATCAGCAAAGTTATGGAATCCATCATCGCTTCGGATATCAAATCTTTCCTCTTCTCCAATGGCTTGATCTCTGATCATCAATTTGGATTCAGACCAGGTCACTCTACTCTGGACATGCTGCTTCTGCTGTCTCAACAATGGATGGAGGTCCTCAATGCCAAACAGGAAATCAGAGCTGTCTCTCTTGACATATCACGTGCCTTCGATACAGTCTGGCACCCAGCTCTGCTCACCAAACTCTCTTCCTATGGTATCCATGGAAATCTCCACGCATGGATTGCAGACTTCCTCTCTAGTCGTAGTCAGCATGTGGCCCTGAATGGGTTTCTCTCATCTCCCTTTCCTGTTCAGGCTGGAGTTCCCCAAGGTAGTGTTCTGGGCCATGTGCTTTTTCTGATCTTCATCAATGATCTCTCCGACTCTCTGGAAAATCCTCTCTATCTCTTTGCTGATGATTCCACTCCCTGCCGCTCCATTCCTCATCCCTCAGATCGGCAGTCTGCAGCCTCCTCACTCTCTGCAGACCTGGACAAAATCACAGACTGGTCAAACAAGTGGAACATGTCTTTCAATCCTGACAAATCTCACACACTTACGATGTCTCTCCGAAAAGACCGACTGGACAACCCTCCCATCTACCTTCTGAATAATCCTCTCCAAGAAGTTCTGTCACTCAAGCTCTTGGGTCTCAGTGTCTCATAATCTGCCATGATCTTTCCTGGGAAAACCACATTTCCAAGCTGGCCTCCAATGCCAGTCGTCGACTGGGCATCCTCCGTCGTGCGAAGTCCTTCCTTGGCACACCTGAGCTCCTCACCACATACAAGGCTTTCATCCGCAGCTCAATGGAATAGTGTTCCCCCCTCTGGGCCGGTGCTCCTGCCTCACACCTAGCTCGGCTTCACGCTGTTGAAACCATGGCTTTCAGAATCATTGGAATCTCCCGCGATGAAGCTAACTCCGATGGCCTTTCACTTACTCACCGCAGGCAGGTTGGTGGTCTTTCTGTCTTCTACCGACTCCTCACTGGCCTAGATCCCCCAGCTCTGTCTGTGCTCTGTCCCCCAAATACTCCGACAGGTCGCACAAGATCTGCCAGCAACCCTCTAATGGTTAAACGGCCAAAATCAAGATTCTCTATTCACCTTCACTCTTTCATTCCTCTTTTCTCTCACCTCTGGAACAAACTACCTCACTCTCTTCAATCCCACTTCTCCCTCCAGGTCTTTAAAACAGCTGTGCACCACCATCTCTTATCTTCCGCCATCCAAAACCTTGATCTTTTCTACCCCTGTTAATTCACCCCAGATCCACTTTACTGAAACACCGACTTCTTTCCTGGAAGTCCTAGCAGTGTCCATGTGTTTTTTTTTTACCTCTCCCACCCGCCTTCCCACGCCTCCTCCCCCCAAGCCCTCTCCCTCCCACAGATCTCCCGATGTCCCTGCTCTCAAATGTTGTACTTGTGTGCTTTGCCCTCTCTCCCCATCTTGTCTCCCGCTCCCTTTAAAACCCTGCACTCGCGAAAAGCGGGGTTCAGCATTCAGTCATGTGCATGTGTGTGCTGTACGCCGTACGTGTCTGCATTTTAAAAATTCATTCTCTCGGCAACCGTTGGTCCAATTGACATGAAATTTTCACCATAGGAGCGCCACCTCCTGAAAAATATTTAAATGATTATTATGACGGCATATGTCACGTGGTACAGGCGCCATCTTGGAAAAACGTCGCACCTCTATATCTCTGAAACCACTCCATGGAAAAAAATTAGACCTGGCTCATTGTCAACTACTCCCCATGGGTAATAAGTAGACTACGGATTTTTATGTTAAGAAAATAGGCCTTTTATGTTTTGAAAAGCGGAAATTTTTTTTTTTAATGTGAAAAAATCCCGAAATATTTTTTTCCCCCGTTTTATTCATTTTTTATTATTACCAAGTTTTTCAGAAATCAGTCAAAAAAAGAACAAAAAATGGTAAGCTTTTTCCTGCACAACATTAAGCACTCTGGGCTAGTAAACAGGTAAAAAATGACGTTCAGGTACCTTTATTGCAACCGCATTGTTTGATAAGTAGAGGACTAGAAGAAATTGACAAGACCCTTTTAGGAACGGTTAAAGTAGGTGTTTGAAATCATTATCTTGGTAATGTTCTCCTTGGTGAGGCGGTGTCGGCGGTCGGTGAGGACGTTTCTGTAGACGGAGAAGGACCTTTCCACGTCGACGCTGACGATGGGGCAGTACCTCAAGAGGGGGATGTCAGCAAGCTTGACTCCAGCCGGCACACCAACCTCAGATCCGTGCTGATCTCCATCCAGGATCAAAGCCACTGTCCTCAGCACACCAATGTCGGGATTGCGCTGCAGCACCGCCTTGAACTTGGTGAGCAGGATCTCCTTACGGCAGCCTCGGATCTTTTCGAGCTCCTCCTTGGCCTGATCAAGGAGCTGGAAGGCCTTGGCCAGCTCCATGCCGGCCTCCTCCAGCTGCTTAAGGATCTTCGGGATGAACGACACGTGGGCATTTAAGAAGACCAAACTGAGCTTGATGTCCGCCTTTCTGAACAGGTCCTTGGCACTCTGGATTGCCATCGCGTCGTCATCGTTCAGCTGGTCCACAATGTCCTTGACGGCCTCGAAGCGCGGCGTCGATCCACGTCCCCCACCGAGTCAGAATGGGCTCTGGGGGGAGAGAAAGATTGGGCTGCTGCTCCTTCCAAAAGACAACACGCGACGGGGCTTTGACGAACACCTTCTTCGTCGTGGCAATCAGGTCGTTGACGTCCTTGAACATTTCTCGGACTGTCTCGCAGACACGGTGGAGCGCGTGGGCAACGCAAGTCACATGCAGCAAGTCCGGGAAGAGTTCCTTCAGGGCATGGCCGGCCTTGATCATATAGGCCGCGGCGTCGCTGACGAGGACCTTGAGGCACTCCGGCTTGAAATCAGGCCAAAGATAGCGCAGCGTGTCATTGACTGCATGCACGATCTCCCCGGAGTTGGTCTTCTCCAGAAACATGCACTGGACGAGGTGGGGACGAAAGTACCCCTCCTTGGACAAGCGTCCCGCGATGATGTTGGCCACATATCGACCTGCCGAATCGGTCGTCTCGTCGACGGACAGCCAGATGGGCTGCTGTCCGAGGTCGGCACGGATCCCCGCCAAGGCCTCGTCGTAGCACTTGTCGAGGTAGTGCTTTCGAATCCAGCTTTCATCGGGGATCTGGAGAGCGATGTGCTTCTCCAGGAACGACCGGAGGGCAGGGTTTTCCAATTTCGACCATGGGATGCCAGCGGCCAGCATGGCCTGGCACAGCTCCTGAGCCACGACGTCGCACTTGCGCCTCTTTCCGCCACCAAAGTCCTCCATGGTGGCTTGCGTGACCGTCCTCTTCTTCTTCAAGGCCAAGTTGCTCTTGTGGCGGTCTCCTCGGACATGTTGGGCCAGCTCAGACTTCTGCTTCGCCCGGAAAGTCTTTTCACAAGCTCGACAGAAAGCCGTGTCACTCGACACGTACTTGAAGGTGGCCCCATCGCCGCCAGCGTTGAATTCCTTCAGCCACTTGTCACGAAGAGCAGCACTCATCTTGATAGGAGCCTTGTTCACACTTTGTGTACACTCTCTCACTGTAGTACACCGCCTCACTGCTGTACACGCTGGGGACGCAACGCATGCAAGTGGACGCAACGTTTTGTTTTTGAGATTGATCGCAGTTAAAAATTTCGATCGCAGTTACAAATTTCGATCGCAGTTTAAAATTTCGAAAAATTCCCTAATTTTTTTTAGCGTTGCCAGACATTTTCGACCAAAAAGGGCATTTTATTTTATTTTTCCCGAAAAAGGGCGAAATTCTTTTTTTCTCCGAAAATAGCAAAATAATTTTTTTGCGCGCAAAAAAGCCGTTTTATGTGAAAAAATATTTTTCCTTTTTTCACATAAAAATCCGATGTGCAGTAATAAGATATGTTAATGATGATGTCATCAGTGCCTTCGTTATGACGTCATAATTCAACAAATACAACACTTATCCATCCGATCATTATAAAAAAATTTCAGCAACTGGTCTGATGGACACGAAATTTTCACCATCGGAGCACCACCTCCTCCTTTAGAATATTTTAATGATAATCATGACGTCATTGGTCATGTGGTACAGGCACCATCGAGGAAAAACCGAAAAATGTTGCACCTCTATATCTCCAAAACCGCTGCATGGAAAAAAATTGAAACATGGCTCATTGTAAAGAACTCCATATGGGGAATAGGTGTTGTTAATGATGACGTCATTGGTGCCATAATTATGACGTCATAATTCGACAGGGAAAACGCTTCGTCTGATCAGTTTGAAATGTATTGAGCGTGATCTATGCAACAATTATATTATGATGTCATCGCTCACGTGGTCTGGCAGCCATATTGGATCAAAGAAAAAAATGTTCAAAAACAGAAGAGTTGGCTTGCAACAAGTTGACTGTGCAGGGTAAGTATTCTATGATTACTATCTAGTTTTGTCTTATATGTCCGTTTGTTTTTTGTCATTAATGTTAGCTCTTACACGAGCCTCGATCTTGTATTAAAAACAAAACAAAAAACAAAAACAAAAAAAAACAGCTGCAGAATAATAATATGGCCACAATCAGAAATCAATAAATTGGATATCAAAACGATGAAACTCCTCACCACCCACAAAATGTTTTACAAAAATCATGCATCCCGAGAATGTACCTGCCGAGACGAGGAGGAGGTAGCGGCTTGATGGAGCTCAACCAAGTGCACAGAATGACATTGTCTCTAAAAAGTGTGTGTTTTTGTGTGCCATTGGTTGTTATCTCCATTTGCAGGTTTCAGGAGGTGGAATGGAGTCCTCCTAGGACCCAAAGTATCCATCTCCGTTTCGGTTTGGGATCACAGCTCATGGACCAAGCTGTTCAACTTTTTCAGAGTTTTGTTCCAAGGGATCTTTTCAGGATCGTCACTGAACCCGGATTGCCTCCAGTTGTAGTTCATTTGTGGTAATATTTCCGGGGATGGTTTTCAAAATCTATGAGGTTCTTCTTTATCACTCCTGTTGCTCCAATTATCACTGGTACAATTGCGATGCTCCTCAGCTTCCAAGATCTCTTGACCTCATTTTTGAGGTCTTGGTATTTGGTCATTTTCTTGATCTCTGCGTTGTTTCAGCCAAAATCGCTGGGTGCTGATTACTCAATCAGCAATGCTGTCTTTGTGTGTGTGTGTGTGTGTGTGTGTGTGTGTGTGTGTGTGTGTGTGTGTGTGTGTGTGTGTGTGTGTGTGTGTGTGTGTGTGTGTGTGTGTGTGTGTGTGTTCGTGTTCTGTGTACTTGTGTCTACATCTGTGTGGTTTGACATTCAGGTTTAAACAAATGCATCGTAATGAAGAACCCAATTATTATGATTCATGTATGACTCGTATCAAACATCACTTATGTGGCATTGTGATCACATACAAATGCATGATTCAGAATTGGGATGTGGTATAATGGTTGCCAAAGAAGCATAAGTTTTGAATGACTAGTTGTTGTGAAGCTTTAATAACATATGCCAGTGCAATGACTCGTTTTGCACATGATTTTTACGATGAAAATAACTATAATTCTTATTCTTGAAGGAGCAGAATTTCACATATTACTAACTATGTATGTGAATAATAATCAATTCACTTTGATGCAGCGGTTGACCTTGTGTTGTTAAATTATCGATCTGTGTACAACATAGCACATTAAAAACAGGCATAAAAGTTGCAGTTTCTTTTGTCAACAAGACAGGCAGAAATATTTATGGCATTGTGAAAAATGTTGGATTTTATTTATTTATTTTTGGATACAAAGTCCAGGGTCGTGGAAAAGCGACGACAATGAACAGAACTGAACTGGTGTAGAATACATTGAGTGTAAAGCACAGAAACGCATCAAACAGCGATGCAAAATGATGACACAACAAAGGGATGCTTGTAGGGAGAATAAGTGAAGGGTTAGAATGGGAGAGGAAGACAAGGATGAACCATCTGGACACAAGCTCAAACACAACAAAGGGATTTCATGGAGTTCTATCCGCTCCACAAATCGACAGTTGAAATAACTTTTATCTCCATGACATGTCTCATACGTCACAGGTTGAAGGCCCTTGAATGCCATCTACTTATTATGTATGCATGGTGATCTACCTTGCGGATGTAATAAATATATGGCTTTAAGGAGAATGAAGGGAAAAGGATTTTGTTTGCAGCATGTAGGGGTGTTGTGCATTTGGTGGCTGGTAAACAAATTCCACCATGTTTGCATATGTAATAGATCCATGCCTCCCCTTGTGAAGGGTTTGATTGTTCGTAGGAAATCAGAAGAAATTACATGCGAGGTATGCTTGAATAACATGCCGTACATAATAACCTCACTCCCTGAGCCGAACACTTCACATGTGTCCACTTGAGCATAGCGCATTAAATATGTTTCCCAATCACGCTGTTCATCTTTTAAGAGTGCTTTAAATATGTGTTTCCCAATCACACTGTTCATCTTTTAAGAGTGCTTTCAATATGTGTTTCCCAATCATGCTGTTCATCTTTTAAGAGTGCTTTAAATATGTTTCCCAATCATGCTGTTCATCTTTTAAGAGTGCTTTAAATATGTTTCCCAATCATGCTGTTCATCTTTTAAGAGTGCTTTAAATATGTGTTTCCCAATCACGCTGTTCATCTTTTAAGAGTGCTTTAAATATGTGTTTCCCAATCATGCTGTTCATCTTTTAAGAGTGCTTTAAATATGTTTCCCAATCATGCTGTTCATCTTTTAAGAGTGCTTTAAATATGTTTCCCAATCACGCTGTTCATCTTTTAAGAGTGCTTTAAATATGTTTCCCAATCATGCTGTTCAGCTTTTAAGAGTGCTTTAAATGTGTTTCCCAATCACGCTGTTCATCTTTTAAGAGTGCTTTAAATATGTTTCCCAATCACGCTGTTCATCTTTTAAGAGTGCTTTAAATATGTTTTCCAATCATCCTGTTCATCTTTTAAGAGCGCTTTAAATATGTGTTTCCCAATCATGCTGTTCATCTTTTAAGAGTGCTTTAAATGTGTTTCCCAATCACGCTGTTCATCATTTAAGAGTGCTTTAAATGTGTGTTTCCCAATCATGCTGTTCATCTTTTAAAAGTGCTTTAAATGTGTGTTTCCCAATCACGCTGCTCATCTTTTAAGAGTGCTTTAAATGTGTGTTTCCCAATCACGCTGTTCATCTTTTAAGAGTGCTTTAAATATGTGTTTCCCAATCATGCTGTTCATCTTTTAAGAGTGCTTTAAATATGTTTCCCAATCACGCTGCTCATCTTTTAAGAGTGCTTTAAATGTGTGTTTCCCAATCACGCTGATCATCTTTTAAAAGTGCTTTAAATGTGTGTTTCCCAATCACGCTGGTCATCTTTTAAAAGTGCTTTAAATGTGTGTTTCCCAATCACGCTGTTCATCTTTTAAGAGTGCTTTAAATATGTGTTTCCCAATCATGCTGTTCATCTTTTAAGAGTGCTTTAAATATGTTTCCCAATCACACTGCTCATCTTTTAAGAGTGCTTTAAATATGTTTCCCAATCACGCTGTTCATCTTTTAAGAGTGCTTTAAATATGTTTCCCAATCACGCTGTTCATCTTTTAAGAGTGCTTTAAATATGTTTCCCAATCACGCTGTTCATCTTTTAAGAGTGCTTTAAATATGTTTCCCAATCATGCTGTTCATCTTTTAAGAGTGCTTTAAATATGTTTCCCAATCATGCTATTCATCTTTTAAGAGTGCTTTAAATGTGTGTTTCCCAATCACGCTGTTCATCATTTAAGAGTGCTTTAAATGTGTGTTTCCCAATCACGCTGCTCATCTTTTAAAAGTGCTTTAAATGTGTTTCCCAATCACGCTGTTCATCTTTTAAGAGTGCTTTAAATGTGTGTTTCCCAATCACGCTGTTCATCTTTTAAGAGTGCTTTAAATATGTTTCCCAATCACGCTGCTCATCTTTTAAGAGTGCTTTAAATATGTTTCCCAATCACGCTGTTCATCTTTTAAGAGTGCTTTAAATATGTTTCCCAATCACGCTGTTCATCTTTTAAGAGTGCTTTAAATATGTTTCCAAATCATGCTGTTCATCTTTTAAGAGTGCTTTAAATATGTTTCCCAATCATGCTGTTCATCTTTTAAGAGTGCTTTAAATGTGTGTTTCCCAATCACGCTGTTCATCTTTTAAGAGTGCTTTAAATATGTTTCCCAATCACGCAGTTCATCTTTTAAGAGTGCTTTAAATGTGTTTCCCAATCGGCCTGTTACCGGATATCCCCCCCCCCCCCCCCCCCTCGTCTTGAATATCCTCGATCTGCCCCTGCACTGATTGATCCAGACCTTCACCAAAATCCAATTGGCTTGTTCTTGTCACCTTCCCAACTCATCCACCTAGTTTTGTCATAAGTCATTCACAGTTTTTCGAGCTATCGTGCTATATATCGGTTTTAGCCCTATGACTCAGTGGAAAAGTATCTCATCCGGATCTTCACCAAAATTGAATCGATTCTTCCTCGTCACACACCCAACCTGTCCACCAAATTTCGTCCGAATCCGTCCATAACTTTTTGAGATATGTTATATATCGTATCGGTTTTAGTCCCATCACTCAATGGTAAAGAATAATTTTTTAAAAATTCCCTGATCCAGATTCGAATCTTCACCAAAATTGAACCAATTTTTCCTTGTCACATTCCCAACCTCTCCACCAAATTTCGTCCGAATCCGTCCACAACGTTTAGAGATATCCTGTTCACAAACAGACAGACGGACAACCAGACAGGGGTGAAAACAAATAACCACCATCCACCTTCAGTCGCGGAGGGAGGTAAATACGGGAAACAGATATGTTCATGAGACTCGAATTCTCAAAGGCATCTTGTTTATACCACATGCTTCATGTGGAATATAGGCCTACAAGCAGATGGTGACGTGGCTTTTAATATGTGACGTAAATTCATCTGTTTATTGATGTAATTCAACACTTGCTCTTGTTTATACGGATATCACGTTTGCATGTGAAAGACCTTGCTTTGCTGTGGGATGGCCAAATCGTCGGAGTTCGACCTTTCAACAGACCGTAGCCTCGACCATGCTAGTCTGACCAGGCCACAAGTTCCCAAATTGAGACAAAAACTCGCTAGGTTTCCTTTCGATATGGTGTTGGCTCCAGGAGTCCAAACAGCCGGTTATGGCAACGGCGGCCCTGTCAGATTCCAAACCGGAATGTGAACTGGGATTCACAACGGAAGCACTGATTTGAGCACTTTTGGTGCCAAATATACAGACCCGAACACGATGATAAATAGCCTGTGGTGTTGAGGCCCCAAAACTAAAATTCCCATTTGATGCGTATATGTGTGTGTGTGTGTGTGTGTGTGTGTGTGTGTGTGTGTGTGTGTGTGTGTGTGTGTGTGTGTGTGTGTGTGTGTGTGTGTGTGTGTGTGTGTGTGTGTGTATATATATATATGTATATATATATATATATGTGTATATATATATGTATATATATATATATATGTATATATATATATATATATATATATATATATATATAGATATATATATATATATATAGATATATATATATAGATATATATATATATATATAGATATATATATATATATAGATATATATATATATATAGATATATATATATATATATATATATATATATATATATATATATATATATATATATATATATATATATATCTATATAGATGTATATATATATATATACGTATATATATGTATATATATATATATATGTATATATATATATATGTATATATATTGTTACAGACGCGGCTTTTAGATGTTATATTGACCGAGCGGTGGTGTATTTAACCGCGTCCGAACAGTTACTCCCCGATTAAAACCCGATTCCACCCGACGTTGACCAGATCGCCCCACAGATATTCAATCGGGAAATCTCTAAAGCGACCGAAAGAGAATGAAAAAGAAGAAGAAGAAGAATACGGAGGAAGAACAGGTTTTATTATACACACACAAGCAATGGATGGAAGAAGCAGTAACACAGCGAATCCTTAACTTACACTATTCATTTTTACTTAGCCCCAAGACAAACGAGCAGGACAGGACGTTCACACTTACACAGGGGATAATGCAGGCAGGTAAGGCTTGAGATGGAGGCAAGGTCGGGAGGCCGCCGTTCGCAATTCCTCGCGGTTTTGGCGGGAAACCCTCGTCGTGTATCCGCTGTGGTCGACGGCACGCGCTGGTTCGGCACACCTGCTCCTCTTCTGGGGTGGGGCCGTCTCCCTCCTTTCAGCGCGTCTCTCCAAAGCTGGTCTCCTTGCCGAGTACCTCTCCTCTTTTGCTTGGAGCGTTTCGCATCTCACCGCCTCTCTTTGGTGCAGCCTCTTTGCTTCTCTCCCAGGGTCATCTCCAGCTCATCTCCAGTCATCTGGTAAAGCAGCCCCTTGCAGTCGCTTTTATCACCTCGAGCGAAATCAAGCCGCCGACTCCGAGGGCACGCCTACCGGGTCACTCACCGCGGTGTTGATTGGCTGTTAGGGCTGGTTCACTCCTTCCCTCTTATGACAAGGTGGAGACACGCCTTTCTTCCCCAACCTTACCTCGTGGCCAATGGTGGTTTGAAGAAAACCGGCCAAAATGCGGAAGGCAATTGGAAGGGAGGTTTTGGGGAAATTGGAAGGGCCTACGCTTATTTTGTTTGATACAATGCAAAGTCCATCTAGTGGGAAAACACATACTTAGCCTACATGGAATAAGGAAATACACTATTTAAAAGATATATCGTGGCCTGCGTGTACTTTTCATGCAATTTAACTAGGACGCTGACTGCGACCATTATTTACATTACAGGGTGGTACCGTACGTTTGTAACGTTCACATTGTAACGTTTCCACTTCGTTACACTTCCTCCAAAATTGTTACACTTCTCAAAAACCGTTACACTTCTCAAAATCGTTACACTGCACCCCCCTTTCTTCAGGTCCGTCCTCGGGCCTATTAAACTTTAACTTAGTGTGACACGTAGGTGTAATTCCCTCTACAATTAACCTGACCCTGAGTGTGACAATTTTAAAACACAAATAAGTATGTCCCCCTATTGCATTGCATCCTGTCTAACAGACTCAAGCCCACAGCTAACCGAATTACGGAATTATTCTCAAACTATACATTTACGGTGGGGAGCATTATTTACAATGACGTGATTTCTTATTTACAACGCAACCCAGGACCTGTGTTTTTTTTTTTTTTTCTTTTTAGGGAACAAGAGAAAGAAATTCCTGTTGGGAGGGAGGAGACAGCACGCATTGCATCGATGCACCAGTACCAATACCACCAAAGCACCCAAAAGCACCAAACACCACAAAGCACCACAAAGCACCCCAAAAGCACCATCCAGTGCGCAGTCACCATGGCTCATAATAAACACAACAAAACAACTGGTGGTGGTCTTCTCTTTCTCTGCTGGGCCGATGTTCTTCCCGACGTCTTCTGGCTTCATGCGGCCTAGTTGGAAATAATAAAAAGCACAACTTGTGTCCATTTTTATTTAGGGCCTCAGGGGCCAACTAAGGGTGGTCCACCTGTTTGGCATAGGTGCCACCTTACCGAGGTCCGCAAGCAAGATTCCCTGGCCACTATGGCCGGTTTCCAACAGAGGTGCCCTGCCCCAGAACCTGGGGTCCATCAAGTGGTACTTGGCCGCAGAACAGCGGTCCATAAAGTGGTACATCAACGCAATGCATGCTGGTTCTGGGAATCTCGGGCGCACAATGGCCACCTCACGCACGCTCCCATCGGCACCCAATGGCGCACAGGTCATGTGGGAGACAAAAGAAAGACAATTGAGCGAGGGGTAAGGTCACAAGGGTACACGTCAATAAGGCAATGCAAGGTGAAATGCGTACGGAGGCCGAAGTGAGAAAGCTCGTCCCTACCGTACGTCACCCCCCTGTCACCTACCCTACCCTTGTTCTCACCCCATATGTACAAAAATCTACACATTTACAAATTCGTCACTACTGTCACGTCTTCCCCATATTTCCCCTATACCAAATTCGTCTCCACAATCCCTTTACTTCAAAATTTGCCATCACCAATTCATCATCAATCCTCATAAGGAGGGAGAGATGGAATTACGCACAATGTCACACCCACGTCATGATGCGTCTCACAATCCAAACATTTGCATCATAAAAAATAATCAAAACATGGCATGGTGTGGAGTACCTGTCACCTCAGGTGAGTGGATGCAGATGGTGCGAGGAGATCCTTCATCCTAACTATCCTCTAAATGACTTTAACACACTTTACACTACCCGGGGTCTTTCCCTGCCAATCCATTGGCTAACTTACACTATGGGTTCTAATAACCAATTCCCATTGACTAACTGTGGTGCTTCTCAATTTGGGGTCTCACTCCCCCGATTCATCTCCCGGTGCTCTAGCACAATTTCTGGGCTGCGACGTGTACCTCTCCCAACAGGTCTACCCACCTGCACACCTCCACCACTGTAGTTGCCACCCGAGCTTACCTAGCTCCTCACCCTAACCTAACTACCTGGGGACAGCCCCTCTCCTGGCTCTGTCACCCCATGGTGCCCTCTGGCACTGGGCTACCCGGGTCCGTCCTCCGGATCCTCGGGCCCCATCCACAACAACTACTACCGGCTCCCAGAGCTCACCTGCGGCCTCACCTGGCCGACATCCTCACAGTGGTGGAGTGCCCAAACCAACTACACACACTAACAGGCTACACGCCCAGCCATTTCCACAACACCAATGCACCCATCCACATACCATTCTGTCACCCGCACCACAGATGCCAATATCCAACCACAATTTACCTGTACCCTCTACCTAACACTTACACTACCCGCCCCGGGTATCCGTGATGGGGGTCCACTCTTCCCCCATTCACACCTTCGCACCATCCACTCCACTCCACAATTTCCACCATTCTCACTCCACGACCATCCATTCCAATACTCCAGATATTCCACACTACCATTTATTCCACACAGCCACATACACCTGTTCTTCATTCACCTGTCGTTGCACACCTGTGCAATCATACCTGGTGCCACCTGCACCCTCCTTTCTTCCTGGACCATTTGGTCAACACAACACGCAATCACCACTACTCCCTCATACACTGCTCCACACACCTGTTCAGTTGCACACCTGTGCAATCACACCTGTTCCATTCTCACCTGTTCAATCCTCACACACACGGCATCATCTCAGCTAACTACTCCCCTCTGAAACTTGCGCTTCCCAGTCGTCCCTTTAAACTATTGCGCTCCCACGTCATTATCATCCATACTAATCTACCTGCGTCCCCACTACAGGTATCAGTCACTAACTAACCTTAACGTCACCTAATGTCATCTTCGCTAGGGCCCTATCAATATAACCTAACCCACCCGGGCTAGTTTTCACTGCCATACACCCCATAAGCTATTGCTCCTTTGCCCCCACCTGTGAGGGATGGTGGATTTTCCATCCCACCACATCGGGGGTCTCTCACTATCAATTTTGTTCGTCCAGATTCCAACCAATTCAAAAATTTTCCATTTACTGCCAATTCTACCCACCTTTCGAAATTTCGTATCAATTCACTATCACTATCACGATCACCATCATCACAGTCCGCTATATCCTAGCCTCGGTGCGTCATGACATCATTAAACTCGGCTTCGTAAAGCCGAGCAATGAATTCAGGTGGTTTGGTTGCCTGCAGGTTGAATCCGTCCGGCTTTCGGTTCAAGGGAGGTGGTTTGGTTGGACTGAGGCTCCACGCACCATCTCGGCGCGGCACCTTGCGGTCCCGGGCCCGATGGCTCAATCTCCCCCGGTCGGAACCCCGTCCCCACGAGGGGGCACCGTTCCGCCTCCTCGCACTCGCCCTTGAACCGGACCGGTCGCCTCGCCCGACAAAGCCCGGACTCGACCGTGCGGGGCGGGGCCAAGCCCGAATCGGCAACGACGCTTCGAAGAGAAGCGACGCAGCATCGATCCGCGCCGGGCCTCGCACCCAACAAAGCACCCCACGCCCCGAGTGCTCGCAACGGCTATCCGTCGCTCTAACCACTAACCCGGTTAACGTCGATGCTTTACTTGCATGCTTACAAGCATACGCTACCTCTTTCACCCTCACAAAACCTGGCGTTCCAACGCCGTCCGTACATTCCACCAACGCTCTCCCTGTTACACACCACACCTCTCGCGCACACTTTGGTCCACACCTCTCCTCCGTTACGTCCTCCGTAACACTCACCATGGGCGTGCACTCTTGCATCCACCCACTAACGCGCTCACATGGGCTCTCCCACACCCGCGCCATGACCAATTCAGGTGTGCTTTCTCGCACACGTTCCACCACCACCTTACTCTCCGTGTCACACTTCGTACACCCCGACGTGCATTCTCGCTCGCACTCGGTTTCACACTCGCGCTCCGATGTGCCCTCTCGCACCTGCGCCATCACCAATTCACTATTCGTGTCACACTCCGTACACCCCGACTTGCATTCTCGCTCGCACTCGGTTTCACTCCCACACTTTATAACACACCCACTCGCCGACGCACACTTTTTTCTCACACGCGTGCCATTTCCACTCACACGGGACCCTTCACCAACGCCCGGGTGCTTCCTCGATCCCAAGCGCGCGAAAATTCTTTTGTCGCTAAACATCCTCCTGCAAAATCTACCCGCACAATATACAGCACGACTCACCTGGGGGATCCTTTTCTCCACGCGAACCTGCAAACTTCCGTTCGGGTTAAGCACAGCATCGTGATGTGAGCAGGGACTTTGTACATAATCCATTTCTCCCTGCAATTCCCGGGCTACTTCCGTCATCTCTTCAATTTCAATTCCCGCTACTGCTTTTTCTTTATTAACCTCGGCGACCGTTGGCTTTAATAAAACACCCTCCTCTACCTCAGCGGTCGCCGGCTTTTCTAAACCCCGTGTCGCGATTTCTACCCCCGTCATTGTACCCGTGCTTTCCTCCGCTTCGCTCAACCAGCGCTTTTCGACCCGCGTTACTTCCTTGTGCACCCCTGGGACCCTTTCGCCCAACTTGCGGTCTCTGTCCCTCTTCTCCCTTTCCTCCCTATCGGCCCTCATTCCGTTTATTGTTGCTTCAATTTGCTCACTGTGAGCCTCCATCCGGTTCCCCATTACCCCTAATTGGTTTCCCATTATCCCCATTTGGTTTCCCATTCGCTCACTCTGAGCCCTCATTTGCTCACTCTGAGCCCTCATTTCCTCCCTCATTTCCTCGCTATTCTGGGCCATAAGGGCCTTCATTTGTATGAAAAAAAGGTCCAAATCTACCAGCGGCGCTACTACGGTCGCGGCAAAATTTGGTGCCGCTACACCCACGTGCATGAGGACGCCACTTTGCGCGTCTGATACTTCCGCAACCACATTGCGATTTTTCTCCTCCTCCCTATCCTCCATATACATTTCCCCGAGGTCCTGGGTCGATTCCACCCTGTCTATTTCTCCCACCGACATCCGATCGCCTTGATTGTCCATGGCGCGATCTCAAAATTCGGGTTTTGCTTTATAAAACAAAATAAATTTCGGCAGCTTGTAATTTTGAGCGCGTTAAGCGTGCTTCGGGTCCGATTTCGGGTCCGATCTCCCTCCTCGACACCAAATGTTACTGCTATAACACAATTGGTGTTCCAAAATTTGGGCCTAACAAATTTAGGCCCAGGTCCGAATCCAACTCCTGACAACCAAATGTTACCGACCCGGCTTTTATAAAACAAAACAAATTTCGGCCGCTCCAAATTTTGACCAAATTTTTTTTTTTTTTTCCTCTATTCGTTGTTTTAAAAAAAAATTTGGTCGGGCCTCGAATCCCACTCCCAGACACCAAATGTTACAGACGCGGCTTTTAGATGTTATATTGACCGAGCGGTGGTGTATTTAACCGCGTCCGAACAGTTACTCCCCGATTAAAACCCGATTCCACCCGACGTTGACCAGATCGCCCCACAGATATTCAATCGGGAAATCTCTAAAGCGACCGAAAGAGAATGAAAAAGAAGAAGAAGAAGAATACGGAGGAAGAACAGGTTTTATTATACACACACAAGCAATGGATGGAAGAAGCAGTAACACAGCGAATCCTTAACTTACACTATTCATTTTTACTTAGCCCCAAGACAAACGAGCAGGACAGGACGTTCACACTTACACAGGGGATAATGCAGGCAGGTAAGGCTTGAGATGGAGGCAAGGTCGGGAGGCCGCCGTTCGCAATTCCTCGCGGTTTTGGCGGGAAACCCTCGTCGTGTATCCGCTGTGGTCGACGGCACGCGCTGGTTCGGCACACCTGCTCCTCTTCTGGGGTGGGGCCGTCTCCCTCCTTTCAGCGCGTCTCTCCAAAGCTGGTCTCCTTGCCGAGTACCTCTCCTCTTTTGCTTGGAGCGTTTCGCATCTCACCGCCTCTCTTTGGTGCAGCCTCTTTGCTTCTCTCCCAGGGTCATCTCCAGCTCATCTCCATTCTCCAGTCATCTGGTAAAGCAGTCCCTTGCAGTCGCTTTTATCACCTCGAGCGAAATCAAGCCGCCGACTCCGAGGGCACGCCTACCGGGTCACTCACCGCGGTGTTGATTGGCTGTTAGGGCTGGTTCACTCCTTCCCTCTTATGACGAGGTGGAGACACGCCTTTCTTCCCCAACCTTACCTCGTGGCCAATGGTGGTTTGAAGAAAACCGGCCAAAATGCGGAAGGCAATTGGAAGGGAGGTTTTGGGGAAATTGGAAGGGCCTACGCTTATTTTGTTTGATACAATGCAAAGTCCATCTAGTGGGAAAACACATACTTAGCCTACATGGAATAAGGAAATACACTATTTAAAAGATATATCGTGGCCTGCGTGTACTTTTCATGCAATTTAACTAGGACGCTGACTGCGACCATTATTTACATTACAGGGTGGTACCGTACGTTTGTAACGTTCACATTGTAACGTTTCCACTTCGTTACACTTCCTCCAAAATTGTTACACTTCTCAAAAACCGTTACACTTCTCAAATTCGTTACACACTTCTCAAAATCGTTACACTATATATATATATATAGTTGTGCTGCTCAGTCGATATTAAAATTTTCGGTTTTTTTGGAATATATTGTTGTGGATATGAGGATTGTGTTTTTTTAATTGTTTTATTGTGGACCCTCCTGCCTCCAGTCTGTGTATAAAGGTCAAAGGTCGTTCCGTAGTTATTTCATAAACATCCACCAGCCAATCATAGATTTCCTCCTTGTTGGTAGTTATTTCCTTATTCTGTGTATTAGGCTAAGGATTTGTCTTCCATTAATTGACACTCCATTGCACCGAATTCAAATAGATAGATCCCCTTTCATTTTCATTTCACAAAGCCTCAATTGCCAACTGCATTCACCGCGACTCCATTAGCCACGAGGTTACGAGGTAGGCTTGGAGAAGAAGGGGGAGGAGCTGCCGAATCCTGGGAGTGCCCGCCCATCGTCATCAAGGGTGGAGCCAGAGGGCCCGGGCCGACCAATCAGGGCCGAGGCGAGCTCACCGATGGGCGTGTTCTAGAAGCCGGCGGCTTGATCGCCGGCGGGGATATAAAAAGCGTGTGCGGAAGCCGTTAAAAAGAAGCGCGGGGGAAGCCTTGACACAAGTGCGAAACGAGAAGTGCGCCAGAGACGGCAGAGGAGTCCAAGTCCACAAGTGCGAAACCAGAAGTGCACCAGAGACGGCAGAGGAGTCCAAGTCCAGAAGTGCGAAAGGAGAGTTGCGCCAGGGACGGCAGATGAGCTTAGAGTCCACCACCACCACCACCAGCTTGGAGTCCACCACCACCAGCTTGGAGACCACCACCACCAGCTTTGAGACCACGCAGTTTCGACCCGCTGCGACGCGGGGGCCAGATTGCGGTGGCATCGGTGGCCGTCGAGGTCCCGCCCGACGTCCCGTGCAGGATCAAGCTCCAGCTCCGGTTCCCATTGGACCTTCCTCTCCTACCAGTCCTCCCATTCCTGCCTGCCATATTTCCCCATTCGTGTGAGTTTGATTGTCGTCCGTTTTGTGTGTCTTGTCCTGGGTTAATTAAGACTGTAGGTAAGCTAGCATTGCACTGTGTCTCCTTGATTTCCTCTGTAAATTATTTTATTATCTTTCCTTCTTCCTTGGTTTCTTTGGTCCTGTACATAGTAATAAATTATATTCGTATTGCAAACCCTTTTTGTCTTCTTCTTCTTCTTCTTCACATCCGTGTCGTCTTTGTCTTTTCCTCATTGAATATCTGTGGCACGATTTGGCCAACATTTCAGGATCGGGTCTAGTCATTGTAAAAACGGTTCGGGCCGCGGCGCCATCCGCTCGGCAAATTAACATCTTATCCGTGGTCCGTAATATATATACGTATATATATATACGTATATGTATATATACGTATATATATATACGTATATGTATATATATGTATATGTATATATATGTATGTATATATATATATATATATATATATATATATATATATATATATATATATATATATATATATATATATTGTTACAGATCGCGGTTAGATGTTATAGACCGAGCGGTGGTGTAAGACCGCGACCTAACAAAACTCACCCGATTCACCCAGACTTTGGCCGTATCGCACCCCAGCTGCTCAATGAGGGAAAAGACGAAAACGACGCAATGCAAAGAGGAAAACGAAGACAAAAAGGTTGGAAATACTACTAAATTTATTTACTATTTTACACGCATAAGCAAAAAGAAAGCAGGCACGTTTATTTACAGGCACATGAGACGCAGGTGACACAGTGAAAATGATTAGCTTATGCAGACTTGACTTAACTACCCAGGACAGAACAAACAAAGACACTGACTCACGCGGGGAATGCCAGGAATGGCAGAAGGTGGACGGCTGGAGGTGCACGCTTGGTGGAGCCAACACGGAGCTTGGTGGAGCCAACACGGAGCTTGGTGGAGCCAACACGGAGCTTGGTGGAGCCTTGGTGTGACGGGTTCTCTCTTCTCTGTAAAAGCTCAACCGTCTTGTCTCTGGTAAAAGCTCAACTCTTCCAGTCTCTTGTAAAAGCGAATCTCTCTGACTCCTCTCCACGGCTTGGGCTCCCTTGTGTCTGCCGGTAAAAACTCATCTCCTTTGGCCACACCCCTGCCTTGGGTTATATAGGCCCCCGCCCCTCAACCTTTGCGAACCTCCCCGACCGCTCTTCCTCCGCCCTCTGTAGCCAAACCCCTGGCTCATGGTTGGTCGAGCGGGGCTGGTTCACTCCTCCCCCTCTATGACGAGGTGGAGACACGCCTTTCTTCCCCAACCCTGCCTCGTGGCCAATGGCGGCAATTGGATCGGAGGTAATTGGTGATGGGAATGGAAGGGAATCTATCTCTTTCACTGGTGCAATGGAGTACTTCAATTAATGGGAGACACAGCCTTACCCTAAAACACAGAATAAGAGATAACTATCAACAGGTATATTCTATTACTTGGCTGACGTGTATGCTTGTGGACTATGGGACGCCCTTTTGGTCTTTACACAGCTCCAGAGGCAGGAGGCACAGAATAAACAATAATCACAATAATAAAGCACACAATAAAAAAAATATACAGTCCTCATATCCGCAACAATATATATATATATATACAGTATATATATATATATATTTTTTTTTTGTGGATATGAGGATTGTGTTTTTTTTTATTGTGTTTTTTATTATTAGTGCTTTATTCTGGACCCTCCTTACTCCAGTTATGTATAAAGGTCAAAGGGCGTCCCATAATTAGGTCATAAACAATCACGTCAGCCAATCATAGATTTCCCCCTTGTTGATAGTTATATCTTTATTATGTGTATTAGGGTAAGGCCTTGTCTTCCATTAAGATGACACTCCATTGCACCAAGTGAAACAAGATAGATTCCCTTTCATTCCCATTCCCAAAATCTCCATTTCCAGCTACATCCCCTCCAAGTCTCCATTGCCAACCGCACTGGGCAGTTTGCCAGGTTTGTTACAGCGGTGGGTTGCTGATTTCGCCCCAAAGCCGCCATTAAGCATGTGCTCAGCTCGGGGAAGAAGGGCGTGCCCGCCCATCGTCATCAAGGGCGGAGCCAGAGGGCCGTGCCGACCAATCAGGGCCGAGGCGAGCTGACCGATGGGCGTGTCCTGAAGGCCGGCGGCTTGATCGCCTGAGGCGCTATAAAAGCGCGCGCGCAAGAAGCAAGGGTGTGGAGTTGTTGAGTTGAGTGGTTGTGGTTGAGTTGAGTGGTTGGACCAGATGAGCTTTTACAGAAGTGGTTGGACCAGATGAGCTTTTACAGAAGTGGTTGGACCAGATGAGCTTTTACAGAAGTGGTTGGACCAGATGAGCTTTTACAGAAGCAGATAAGCTTTGACAAGACGAGAGAGACGAGTCCTGAAAAGAGCACGCGACATCCACACAGCTGCAGCAGCAGCAGCCACAGCAGCAACAGCAGCTTGGGGCCTGGACGGCAGTTTTGAGCAGGGCCGCGAAGGAACGGCGGCTGCTAAACGCGCCGATTGTGCTGCAGGATCCGTTGGACCTTCCTCTCCCTCCAGCCATCCACCTCCTGCCTTTCCATCCTTTTGTGTACGTGAGTTTGTTCTGTGTGTCTTGTCCCTGAGTTAATTAAGACTGTAGGTAAGCTAGCGTTGCACTCTCTGAATTCTTCTGTAAATTATTTTCTTATCTTTCCTTCTTCCTTGGTTACTTTGAGCGCGTAAATAGTAAGAATAAATTTAGTAGTATTTCCAACCTTTTTGTTTTCTTCTTCTTCACATCCGTGTCGCTTTTGTCTTTTCCATATTGAATATCTGTGGCGCGATCCGGCCAACGTTCGGGAATCTGGTTAGTCGGGGCAACTGTTCAGCCGCGGTGCCATCCGCTCGGCAAACATAACATCTTATCCGCGGTCCGTAACAATTGGTGTCGGGAGCGGGGTCGGACCCAAAGCGCGCTTAACGCGCTCAAAATTACAAGGTCGGAATTGGTACAAGGTCGGTGCTCAACTCATAATGTGATGCTCACTAACCAAATAAAGTTTGCAGGTGGCAAAAGAGGTGCGGAGACGAGGTGCCAAGGTGAGTGGCGAAATATTCGGCAATGTATATGATGTGAGGAAAGCTTCAGTCGGCTTGGGGATTGGTTTGGATCCGGGTGTTCGTGAAAGGCCGTTGGTGAAGTGTGCGACAGGTCTGGTGTGCGAAAAAAGAGGTGTGCGAGAATGTCCGACCATGGGGTGTGTGAGGAAAAAGTGCACGCCGAGGAGCGAGTGTGCCGTCAAGAGTGAGTTGATCGAAGCGCGTGTGCGAGGGGGTACATGGAAGCGCGGTGTGGTAAGTGTTACGGGGGAAGTAACGAAAGAGTGTGCGCAAGAGGATGCGCGAGAAAGGTGTGTAACGGACAGGTGCATGGGGAAAGAGTGCGCTGTCAAGAGTGAAGGAGAATGCACGCCTGTGGTGAGAGTTACAGAGGATGTAACGAAAGAGTGTGCACGAGAGGATGCGCGAGAAAGGTGTGTAACGGACAGGTGCATGAGGAAAGAGTGCGCTGTCGAGAGTAAGGGTGAGTGCGCTGTCAAGAATGGAGGTGAAAGTAGTGAGAGTGGCACGGAGCGTGAGTTGGTTGTGACAGGTGAGCGAGGATGTACACCTGGAATGGAAGGATGCACACCTGGAGTGGTAGAGCGTGTGTGGGAATGCACACTTGAGTTGGTCGTGAGGCACGTGGTTGGGTGTGCGGGTGAGAGCACACCTGTGGTTGTCACAGAGGAGGTGACCGAGGAGGGGGCGCGAAGAGGTGTGTTGGTGAGGTGTGCGAGCGACGAATGTGTGCCAAGGTGTTTGGTGGTCAGGTGTGTGACCAAGTCGGTGAGCGGAATGAGTGTACCGAGGTGTGTAAGGAAAGGTACGAGGAGCATGGGAACAGCTGGATGTATGAGCAAGAAAGGGGTAGCGTATGCATGTAAGCATGCAGGTGAAGCATCGACGGTAACCGGGTTAGAGGTTAGAACGACTTATAGCCGAATCGGGTCCTCGGTGCGCGTCGGGCAGCTTCGCGTGCCGCGAGGACCAGCGGGGATCCGAACCACGGCGGTTTCGAAGGAACCGCCGTACGCGATCCACGCTGTGCCTCGCTTGGAACGGCCGCGTCCGGGCTCCACTAGGCGGAGCGGGCAGGCCGATAGGAAGGGTCGTCATGGCGACCACTTTCTATTGAGACGTGCCGGCAGGTCGAGATCGGGACATTGGATGGCTCCACGCCGAGGTGGTGCGTGGGATCTCGGCCCGGGTAAGCCCCCGTCCCTGCCACGAATGCGGGACGTATCCAGCCGCTGGCACAAAACAACCCGTATTCATTGCTCGGCTGTACGAAGCCGAGCTTTAGAAGGGAATTGGCGCACCGAGAGGACCTAATAAGTAGACGGGTGATGAGGATAGTGTTTTGGCCACGAAATTAGAAAAAGGCGAAATTTGATGATTGGTACGATGATTGGCAGAATTTTTGATTTGTTGAAATTTGATGTGCAAAATTGGTAGTGGGAGATGCCCGATGTGGTGGGATGGCAACTCTGTCATCCCTCACAAACAGTGGGGCAAATGCGCTATAGCTTATGGGGTTGATGGCAGTGAAAACTAGCCCGGGTGGGTTAGGATATATCGTGTGTAGGGATCTAGCGAAGATGACATGAGGTAACGTTAAGGTTAGTTAGTGACTGACACCTGTAGTGGGGACGCAGGTAGATTAGTATGGATGATAATGACGTGGGAGCGCAATAGTTTAAAGGGACAACTGGGAAGCGCAAGTTTCAGAGGGGAGTAGTTAGCTGAGATGATGCCGTGTGTTTGAGGATTGAACAGGTGTGATTGAACAGGTGTGATTGCACAGGTGTGCAACTGAACAGGTGTGTGGAGCAGTGTATGAGTGAGTGATGGTGATGTGTGTTGTGTTGACCAACTGGTCCAGGAAGAGGAGGAGGGTGCAGGTGGCACCAGGTATGATTGCACAGGTGTGCAACGACAGGTGAATGGAGGACAGGTGTAGGGAATAAATGGTATGGAGTATTGGAATGGATGGTCGTGGAGTGAGTATGATGGAAATTGTGGAGTGGAGCGGATGGTGCGGAGGTGTGAATGGGGGAAGAGTGGACCCCCATCACGGATACCCGGGGCGGGTAGTGTAAGTGTTAGGTAGAGGGTACAGGTAAATTGTGGTTGGATATTGGCATCTGTGGTGCGGGTGAAAGAATGGTCTTTGGATGGGTGCATTAGTGTTGTGGAAATGGCTGGGCGTGTAGCCTGTTAGTGTGTGTAGTTGGTTGGGCGCTCCACCACTGTGAGGATGTCGGCCAGGTGAGGCCGCAGGTGGGCTCTGGGAGCCGGTAGTTGTGGATGGGGCCCGAGGATCCGGAGGACGGACCCGGGTAGCCCAGTGCCAGAGGGCACCAAGGGGTGACAGAGCCAGGAGAGGGCCTTCCCCAGTTAGGTAGGTTAGGGTGAGGAGCTAGGTAAGCTCGGGTGGCAACTGCAGTGGTGGAGGTGTGCAGGTGGGTAGACCTGCTGGGAGAGCTACACGTCGCAGCCCAGAAATTGTGCGAGGGCACCGGGAGATGAATCGGGGGAGTGAGACCCCAAATTGAGAAGCACCACAGTTTGGTCAATGGGAATTGGTTTTTAGAACCCATAGTGTAAGTTGGCCAATGGATTGGCAGGGAAAGACCCCGGGTAGTGTAAAGTGTGTTAAAGTCATTTAGAGGATAGTTAGGATTGAAGTCTCCTCACACCATCTGCATCCACTCACCTGAGGTGACAGGTACTCCACACCATGCCATGTTTTGATTATTTTTTATGATGCAAATGTTTGGATTGTGAGACGCATCATGACGTGGGTGTGACATTGTGCGTAATTCCATCTCTCCCTCCTTATGAGGATTGATGACGAATTGGGTGATAGCAAATTTTGGATAGAGGGATTGTGGTGACGAATTTGGTATAGAGGAAATATGGGGAAGACGTGACAGTAGTGACGAATTTGTAAATGGGTAGATTTTGTAAATATGGGGTAAGGGCAAGGGTAGTGTAGGTGACAGGGGGGTGACGTACGGTAGGGACGAGTTTTCTCACTTCGCCCTCCGTACGCATTTCACCTTGCATTGCCTTATTGATGTGTACCCTTGTGACCTTACCCCTCGCTCAATTGTCTTTCTTTTGTCTCCCACATGACCTGTGCGCCATTGGGCGCCGAGGGGAGCGTGCGTGGGTCGGCCATTGTGCGCCCGAAATTCCCAGAACCAGCTGTCTGCATCGATGCACCACATTATGGACCACATGTCTGTGGCCGAGCACCACCTATGGACCCCATGGGTTGGGGCAGGGCCCCTCTGCTGGAACCGGCCATGAGGGCCCGAAATCTTGCTGGCGGACCTTGGCCACAGGGCACCGATGCCACACAGGTGAAGCACACGTAGTCGGCCCTGTGGGCCATAAATAAAAGAAAATAAAAAGGACACATTGGGCACACTTTATTGCAAATAGGCCGCCAGTAAGAAAATGAAAGAATGACAACATCTGGAAGACCAAATAATAATAACCAGCAGAGGGAGCCGAAGAGCAAGAGATCACCTGCAGGGTTAGGGGTTGTTGGTTTATTTTTATTGATGAACAATGGTGACTGCACCGATTGGTGCTTGAGGGTGCTTGTATTGGTGCGTTTTTGGGTGCTTTAATGGTGCATTGATGCAGAGCAGACTGTCTCCCCCCCCAGAAAGAACAATCACAGGTCCTGGGTTAGTTTTGTAAATAAAAATAGCGTCATTGTAAATAATGCTTCCCACCGTCAGTGTATAGTTTGAAGACCATTCCGCAATTCGGTTAACTGTGGGCGTAAGTCTGTTAGGCAGGGTGCAATGGAGCAGCGGGACACATTTATTTATGTTTTAAAAACTGTCGCACTCAGGGTCAGGTTAAAAGTAGAGGGAACTACACCTACGTGTCACACTAAATAAAAGTTGTAGGCCCGGGACGTGCCTAAGAGGAGGAGGGTGCAGTGTTGCGGAGATGAGGACTGTATTTTTTTGATTGTGTGCTGTATTATTATTATTATTGTTTATTCTGCGCCCCCCCTACCTCCGGAGCTGTGTAAAGGTGAAAGGGCATCCCATAATTAGTCCACAAGCATACACATCAGCCAAATAATAGAATACCCCTGTTTGATAGTTATCTCTTATTCTGTGTTTTAGAGTAAGGCTGTGTCTCCCATTAATTGAAGTACTCCATTGCACCAGTGAAAGAGAATAGATCCCCTTTCATTCCCATCCCCAAAATCTCCATTCCCTTTTACATCCCCTCTGGTGATTGCCAACCCTCGATTGCCAATTACCTCCCCTCCAATAACCGCCATTGACCACGAGGCAGGGTCGGAGAAGAAAGGCGTGTCTCCACCTCGTCATAGAGGGGAAGAGGGGCGTGCCCGCCCGTCGTCATCAAGGGCGGAGCGAGAGGGTCGCGTGACCAACCAGGGCCGAGGTGAGCACACCGATGGGCGTGTCAGGAAGGCCGGCGGCTTGATCGCTGGAGGCGCTATAAAAAGGCGCGCACGCAAGAAGCAAGTGAGAGAGTCGTGAGGAGTCAGTCAGTGGAGTCGGTGGTCAGTTGGTTGCGTTGGTTGCGGTGAGGAGTCGGTGGTGGTGATCAGTTGGTTGCGTTGGTTGCGGTGAGGAGTCGGTGGTAAAGAGTGAGTGGACCAAGAAAGAGTTGAGGGTTTGGACCAGACGAGTCGGACAAGGCCTGGCAAAGCACGCGACGTCCACAGCAGCCACAACAGCCGCTTGGGGGCCTGAACGGCGGTTTGGAGCAGGGCCGTGAAGGAACGGCGGCTGCTAAACGCGCCGGTTGTGCTGCAGGACCCCCTTGGACCTTCCTCTCCCTCCAGCCATCCACCTCCTGCCTTTCCACCCTTCTTGTGTACGTGAGTTTGTTTTGTTTGTTCTGTCCCTGGGTTAATTAAGTCTGTATAAGCTAATAATTGCACTGTGTCTCTGATTCTTCTGTATATTATTTTATTATCTTTCCTTCTCCTTGGTTACTTTGAGCATGTAAATAGTAGGAATAAATTTAGTAGTATTTCCAACCTTTTTGTCTTCTTCTTCTTCTTCTTCACATCCGTGTCGCCTTTGTATTTTCCCTATTGACTAGCTGCGGTGCGATCCGGCCAACGTTTGGGTGGAATCGGGTTCTAATCGGGGAATAACTGTTCGGTCGCGGTTGGACCATCCACTCGGCCCATCATACCATCTAAACCGCGATCAGTAACAATATATATATATATATATATATATATATATATATATATATATATATATATATCAGGGGGCTGCAAAAGTAGGTATACAGTAAGGATTATACCAGTATTATAATAGTGGTGCTAGGATTCATTTAATACTAGAATTCATTTAATTCATTAAAATCATTATTACCATTTTTAATATTTTTATTTTCGTAATTTTTTCTATAATACATCTATTATTTGCAGGTGAAGTGGAAATTTAACGACTGTGCGTGCGCTACTTGACAAAGAATTTCCCAACAGGTGGATTGGACGTCGGGGAGCCGTTGACTGGCCACCACGTTCGCCGGATCTCACCCCTATGGACTTCTTTTTCTGGGAATGTGTAAAAGACAGGGTTTTCGCACGCAAGCCACGTTCTGTTGATGCCATGATTCAGTTCATACGGGAGGCTTGCCAGGAAATTGATGCTGATAAAGACCTTTGTGCCAGATTGTGCATGGGTGTCCACACTCGACTCGTGGAGTGTGTGAATGCCGGGGGCAAACAGTTTGAACATTTGAGGGATTAATATGTTTATTATTGATATGTTTATTATTGATATGCTTGTATAATCAATAAAATACGTTTTGTGCGCACGTTTTGTTTTTCATTACCGTATACATACTTTTGCAGCCCCCTGTATGTATGTATGTATATATATATATATATATATATATATATATATATATATATATATATATATATATTATAGCTGAAGGGGCTTCACCATCAAAAGAAGGCCTATAGGACATAAGCACCAAATTGGGCACACATGATCACGTTTCTGCAAGTGCTCATCCTCAAACAAATCTAAAAGACCCTGATCCAGGCCACCTGGTGCAAAGAGAAATGATTCATGATCGATATTTATTTATTTTAATTATACAGGTGAGTGTGTACCTTGCAATGATTGGTGCTTTTCTAATGAAAGAAAGATGCGTTTCCTTGAAATGATTGGTCCATTCTTCACTTTATCCTGTTTTCGTTGCATAAGCTTAGGGTGGTTCTTTCGAAGAGCTTAGTGGAAAAACCATTGTGTTTGTTGTCATCTATTGGTATTCATTAATCTAGAGATGGTGAGTGCCCTGGGGCTGGTAACAGTACTTTTAGTCCTTGTGGAATTTTCTGGGCCAAAGCTGAGCTCACTTTCCTAATGTAGTTTACCTTTCGTTAAAAAATCATTTCAAGGGTCTACATCTCTTTAATTGTTTTAAATTTAATTCGCTAAAGGTTATCATTAACCATAGTCGGTGCAGGAGTCATGGTGAGAGCAGTTCCACTCTGTGTCTGGGAGGTCGGTGGTCTGAGATTGAGGCTCAGAATTTTAAAAGGATAGAGCATGGATAAACAACCATGGCGTAGGCTTTGATGGGCTTAATGGCTTCTTCCTGCATTGAAGTTCCTTGAAAGGGAACTCGTATTTTATATTATCAACTTGTTTCATAAATGGACAACAACACGTAAAAGGGGAATTTTATTTTTTTTGACCTGTAAAGGCTCTTCTGCTTGTTTGCGCAACCTATTATTTTTGTACGGATTTGTTTTCCCACCCTCACTTTTTCACTTTTTTTTTTAATGATGGCTATGACGACGTAAGTGATGTGGAATGGCAGCCATGTTGGATTAAAAGAGAAACCTTGGACATATCTTCTCTGAAACCGCTGAACGAAAAAAATTGAAACTTGGCATAGGTCAGATACTCGGTATGGGGAACCAGAACAGCACCTGCCAGAGCGCATACCTCTGCCAGGCTGAACAGTTTACGTTTTCTATCCCACTGATAGGCCTGATCCGGATCTGAACCAAAATCTCATCGGCTTGTTCTTGTCACCTAACCAACTCATCCACCAAGTTTAGTCATAACTTGTTGAAACTTTTTTTAAATAACTTTTTTTAACAACTTTTTTTTTTTTAATAACTAATTAATTTTTAAATTTTAATATTAAATTTGAAATTTAATTTGAAATTTTTAATAATGAATTTAATTTTTTTTTTTTTTAATATTTTTTTTAATAACTTTTTTTTAAACATAACTTTTTGAAATATCACGATATGCATTGTTTTTTGGCCCCGTCTCTCAATGGTGAAGAATCGCTTAAAATTCTCGTAGACGGATTCGGATCTTCAACTAAAATCTAATTAATTTATCCTTGTCGCACACTCAACCTGTCTACCAAATTTTGTCTGAATCCATCCATAAGTTTTTGAGATATCCTGCTCACAGACAAACAGACAGACAGGGGTGAAAACATAACCAGGTGGCAGAGGTAAAAACGTTTTATAATAACTTTCATCCACCGTTGGTGGCGGAAGTAATGATGGTCATCGATACTCCAATGATGAGATCATAATTGGATTGGTCTAAATCCTTATCTTATTATTGAGAGTTATCTACGAATAAATATGTCGAGAGAATTAAATTGATAACATAATTCGTGATGTGGTCTGGCAGCCATATTCTTTTGAAAAAAAAAAAACGTTTAAAAACTTTATTTTCCGACATGGCTGAATAGATCGATGTGAAGCACTACATGTATGATCGACTATCGATCGGGATTAAAGTTTGATACCTAAAACATCATCAGTCACGTGGTTTGGCAGCCATGTTGGATTGAAGAAAAACCTTTTGAAAATTCTCTTACTCTGAAACTGCTTAACCAATCGGTGTGAAACTTTACGGACACGATGGATTAGCCATGAGAAATATAGTTTGATAAAAATTATATCATGGCATGGTCACTGGAACAAGCGGCGTGGGATGGCATCACCATAGGGTGGCATCATCATTGGAACGACCGGCATCACCAGAGGGTGGCATCATCATTGGAACAAGCGGCATCACCATAGGGTGGCATCATCATTGGAACGAGTGGCATCACCATAGGGTGGCATCATCATTGGAACGAGCAGCATGGCATGGCATCACCATAGGGTGGCATCATCATTGGAACGAGCGGCATGGGATGACATTGTCATAGCAGAGCATCATCATTGGAACGAGCGGCATGGGATGGCATCACCATAGGGTGGCATCATCAATTGGAACGAGCGGCATGGGATGGCATCACCATAGGGTGGCATCATCATTGGAACGTGCGACGTGGGATGACATTGTCATAGGATAGCATCATCATTGGAATGAGCGGCATGGGATGGCATCACCATGGGGTGGCATCATCATTGGAACGGCATTGTTCGGTACCTGGCATAACTGCTCGCAGTCACAAGCAGCAGTTTTAATTTTAGTTATTCTTGTAATTGTGTGCTGGCAGCTTCTGAGAACGAGGAACCTTCCAATCATTTCACAAAACTCATGGTAATCCATACGTTATAATAATCAGCGCTGGCATCTGATCCGGTTTCAATCCCACAGCTGAATTATATGACTCACTCAAGGTATGTGACTGTGTATGTGACTCACAAAGCATCTCACAAACAATTTAGACCTTTGGAACAGCCAACGCCATGGCCAAACATATCATACCTGGAGACAATGTTAATGTATGTCAGGTTCGGATTTCAAACCAAGTACGATGCATGAGTGTGGCTCGGTCTGTACTGTATGGATCCACGATGAAGAGAAAAATTCTGATAAACTCAACAATATGAGACATTATAATGCCATGTTTCTTGACCCACGTTCACATGAGCAATGCATTATGGTTACCTGGGATTTGCAGGTACCTTTCAAATTGCTTGCTCAGACTGCACTATGTTGATTCGGCAGAACCTGTGTAACGTGAACCTTGACTCATGTAGCCACCTCTCATTTCTCCCCGACTGTCAACCGCAGACAATATTGTTTTGTCACATTCGATCACCTTTGAAATTGTCACTTTTGCTGGGAATTAAAATGATTGTAATGTAGTGAGAAATACAACTTTGTGTGGAGTGACAACAATAAATCACGTCATCGAAAAGCATAACTTTGAAAAGTGATGATGATTCGAAGCACCGATGGAAGAACTTTTTCAGTTGAAATGGAGTGAGTGCACCTTCTCTCCCGCATTCCAGACGCCTAATCCAGGCGGCTCTGTGACGACGGTGCACTGAGCCAGTGCAAGAAAAGCTGACGGACGCACAGAAAGCCACCGAAGCCACAAAGCAGCCATTGTTGAGGGGGGGAAGGTTGAAGAGAAACCCCATCGCAATCAAAGCTGCGTGTGTCTCGTTCTTATAGTTGCAGGTTTCTTGTGTTGTGTTGTGGCCTCAATTCCGAAGGCTCGCCTTCACCCACCTGGTGTTTTCTAATGGCATACCTCTCTCCAAGCAGAAACGGGTTGTGGTTTAGGTGGCACACTTCTGTCGTTTAGCGGTGGCCCAGCGCTTTGCTTTACTAGGCCCGTGCTCGGCATTCCAGGCTAACCCGGTACACAAAGAGCCCCAACCCGTGACCTGTTGAAAGAGCAGGCTTGAGCAACTGTGGTCTGGGTCGCAGCGTTCCTATGCTCGAGCATTTGAGGCTCGCGGGGGATCGGAGTCCGACCACCTGCCTGCTCAGCGATCATGTGTGTCACTTATATCGGTCTGATCGACCATTACTTGACCAGCATCCATTGGTTGAAGGTTTCCCGTTAGCTTTAAAGGGTCGTTTTATGAAACAGCAAAGGTGCCAAAACTCGAATCATTATTTAATGTTTATACAGACTTGGCATTTAATATGGAAAAAATTTTTTCCTTGACTTGGGTTTACTTTCTGAACTCAGTATATCAATCTGGTGAGTTTCTTTTACCCTTCGGTGATGTCTTTGTTGAAAGAACCATGTCACTGATTGTCTTTCGCAGCAAGAAGTCAATAACAGGATTATATCACAGGTGGCATGACAAAATGTAAGGACAGGTACATTTGACTATTGGCTTCACAATCGGGTATATAAGGGTTGTTGCGTTCTTTATTAGTGGAAAACAAATGCTGCACGTCGACAAAAGTTATTGCCGCTTCCTCTGGAGATGGTCCGTCAACTTGACAATGCTGTTCGTCATGGAGTGGTGGCTTTACGAAATTCTGGCATGAAACAGCGTGCTATTGCTCGGCAGTATGGCATCACTCAAGGTCAGGTGTCAAAGATCCTGAAACGAAATGTTCAGCGGGGTGTCCCTACTCCAATACCGAGGCCAGGACGTCCACGCAAAACCACAAGGAGAGATGATCGCCAGCTGCACCGGTTAGTCCTCAATGGCCGTACCAAGTCAGCTAATCGGCTTAGGGCTGAGTGGCAGCAACTGACGAATGTGCCTGTATCCAGAAGGCTAGTCAACCAACGACTGGTTCAAGCAGGCTGTCGTGCCAGGCATCCCCTGAGAAAGCCACGCCTGACCAGACAACACAGCCAGCACCGATTGCAGTGGGCCAGAGAGCACCGTCAATGGCAGCCAGGACACTGGAATGACGTGACCTTCAGTGACAAGTCTAGATTTCTGGTCTATCGTCAAGATGGCCATGTCCGAGTGCGCAGACAAGTGCATGAAGCCCACAACAAAGATTGTATAGTGCCAAGAGTCCAAGCTGGAGGTGGTGGGGTGACCGTTTGGGCTGCTTTTCATGCAGGGGGCAAAACTGACCTGGTTGTTCTGAATGGAAACCTGAACCAGTTCAAGTACAGGGCCATTCTGGAAGAAACATTGCTTCCATTTGCTCGTGCAGCCTTTCGAGGAAACTTTGTCTTCCAAGATGACAATGCACGGCCTCATCGTGCTCTTATGATCCAACACTTTCTTGCTGACCGTGGTGTAGAGCATATGGAGTGGCCTGCCATGTCCCCAGATATGAATCCGATAGAGAACGTGCAGGCAGAATTAACGCGTCAAATCGACAACTTGGACCAGCAGCCTACCTCTGTGCATGAATTGCAGCAGACTATTGTCACTGCATTGCAAGCGATTCCTGTCCAAACCTTGGCAAATCTCATGAACAGCATGCCTCGGCATGTACGTGCTCTCCTGAATGCTCGTGGGGGTTACACGAAGTACTGAACTGTAATTTTACTGTCCGTAATCCCATTCATAATTTAGCTTTTGTTTTTGTTGAAATTTTTTTTGGCTAATGTGCAAAATAAAGAGATACTTCTGGAAAACGTACAGAAGTTTAACACAGTACTGTCCGTGAATTGAGTTCGATATCAGTTTACATCACTTTCAAGGATCAATTTATTTGCTTCGAAATGTCAAATGTGGTTTTTGTTTCTTTTAAAGGTCACATTAACAAAATCTAGAATAATTTCAACATAATTCCAATGAACTTTTGGTTCTAAGTCATCTTGAAAAGTAAGTTCACCCCCACAAAAAAAATATTCCATATTAAATGCCAAGTCTGTAGTATACCGGCAGGAGTACCCAGCATTGCCTGGTGCTGTTCTAATCCTGTTGGCATTTTGAAGAAATCAATTCTTTTTTTGTGCCTAAAACACTTCCCTGCAATAACTAAGGAATGAGGTTGGGGATTAATGGGGTTGCAGATCATTTAATATTACCTTTCACATAGATCCAAATGCTTAGGCACTACTCGTCAGGTTCACGATGTTAACAAATATAATTTCGTTCAAAATTTTGGGAGATTAGCAAACCTGTACATTTTTGGAATCATCAGAGCATGGAGAATCCGAAAATCAATGTTGGCATTTGCACAGACACCTGCATGGCCGCCATTTTGGATTTTCAAAATGGCCGCCATAAAATACATGTTTTGCGCGATCTCGGCTTCTAGTCAACCTGGAAACCTAATTAAATATGCTAATCCTATGTTTTCTGGATCAAGGAATCCAATAAAGGCCTCAAAATAGTGCTCGGGATTATAGAAAAGCAACAAACAAAGGTAATTGAAAACCATTGTCTTTATATTTGTGATATAACTATTACATAATACATGATATTGCAAGTCCTTTGAAGTTATAGGTATGGGTTTATAAAGCAAGAAAGCAGCCTTGTTAGTATCAGATTGAACGACAAGTCCTATACACAGGACCTACTAGGTCTATACCGTTCAGGAATATGCTTTTACAGATCTTCATCACTGTCCTGAGTGTCATTTTTGCGAAAGTGTCTACGCAAATGCCAACATTAATTTTTGGATTCCTCATGCTCTGAATATTCCAAAAATGTATAGTTTTGCTAATCTCCAAAAATTTTGAACGAAAAAAAACATGGTGAACCTGACTATACTGAGCGATAAAAAAAACTAACTTAAATTTATTTATTTTTCCAAAAAAAAAATGTTTTTGCCAAAAATCCTTTTCTGCAATCACTGATGAACCTCTGACAGTTTGACGATCCGTTCAGCCATCTCTGAAAAATTGCGACACCGACAGAGGCAAAAATCTCTTCTAGTATGTAGATGTCAGAACGACATATGTCTTTAAACACAAGAGAGATACATGTGTGAGGCTTTTATGTAAATAGAGGAGAATAAAATAGATTTTATTATGAAGAGTAATAGTATTAAAGAGACAGAAGGCACGTCCGTCCAACTCAATGAATTTGTTGGACATGTCGGACATATGTCATATGGACCTTGGATGAACGGAGTCCATGTTGAAGACCTATGGATGAAGCATCAAACCCTAATCTTTGTCCACAAAACAAATTCAGGTGTCCCCTAACAGCAATACATGTCCCCTACCGGTCCCAGTGAATGTTCTTGTTCCAAGAAAAAGGGCGTAACTCCGTGAAAAATTGGCGAAACGCCCCAAAACTCAAACTTGTTCTGCAACTTATAATAAAGCCATGCACCAAGCTTCAGTTGAATGTGTTAAAGGGTATGGGGAAAAGGTCTGAAAAACCACAGGAGGGACGGACAGACGGGAGCAAACCTATAGTCCCCTACGGGTAGAGGGACTAATAAACAAGAGGGAGAATTGCTTTGCAATGCATGTCCCCTACCAGTCCCAATGAATGTTGTTGTTACAAGTAAAAAGGGTAAACTCCGTGAAAATTTTGCGAAACTCTCTGCAACTCAAACTTGTTCTGTAACTTCTCATAATAGAGCCATGTACCAAGTTTCAGTTGAATACATTAAAGGGTATTGAAAGAAAGTGCAGAAAACCACAGGTGAGACTGATAGATAGATGGACGGACAGACAGAGCAAACCTACAGTCCCCAGCTGGTAGGGGACAAATAAGGCAAGTGTGTGTGTGTGTGTGTGTATGTACATCTGAAAATCATAGAAAAAGCCAAAGTTGGGCCGATCTCCACCAAATTTTGCAGTTCTCAGGGTCAGGTCATATAGGCACAGCCACCCCTACCCACCACCTCCTCCCCCCAAAGTGGGAGACCACTTTCACATGCTCCCAAAGGCAGCACAACTTTCTAGTTTGTGAAAATTTGTATATCTATTATGTGCTGGGATTATGAGATGGTAAGCATTCTTTTATTATCTCTGCAACGGAATACTTTCCAAAGGATGAACATATTTATCAAGACGTGTGTTGCGTAACATGTGCCATGTTTGCACCTCTCTTCCTCCGTTATTCATTCCTTATCTTGGCGAAATTCCCAAAGTGGATGTAGGCTCCACTTGTTGGCTGGAAGTGTATGTTTGCAAATAGGTGATTTTTCTTAAAGGGGCACTGGAGGGATTTAGTGCATAACAAGGGAGTCATTTAAACTTGGAATGGTCTCCCACCTAGTTCTGTTATGAAGGGGCAGGTGGTGGAGGGGGTGTTTGCTGAAAAAGTAACGGGTTTCTGTTGAATTTGAAGGCAGTGAAGGGCTGGCGTCTGCGGACTACAAGTTGCGTATTCTACCTGAACACTTACACTGGTACTATAATTGCCTGGATGACAGAGAACTGGCTGCCTGCTGTCGGACGGATGGATTAAGTCGAGTCTGCGGATTCCTGGAGATGCCTTGGATTTGGGATGCATGAGCAAATACAGTGGTTGGAGTAGTGTTCGTAGAGCACCAGCTTGGAATCAAACTCACTGGACCTGGGTGCTGGCTCACTTGGCGTTACAATTTCATTAAGCTCATCTTCGTTTAAGACACCGACAATTTAGTAAACCATAATAGTCGTATTTGCAATTAGTCATCGAACGACATCTTTGAGCCATTTTTTCAATTTGCCTAAGTTAGGTGTTTCGCTTTCATCAAATAGCACAATTCTGCCTCCTAAAGTCCACGTTTTACTGCTCGCCCCTTTTCTTCCAAAATTATTTTATCCCATGTTATGGAATTGCGGCTCAAATTCCCACTCTTTCAAATTTGAACGGCTCAAATTAATCCCACTCTCTTGTAGGGTCAGCCTTAGGATTGACCCACGTCTAATTTCACAAACCGGCTCGCCAGGCCTGACATTCAACCGAAGGTGAGCTAAGCAGGAATTTGTAATTTGTTCAGATAACCGGCGATAACTTACCGACTCTTCACAAAAGACACCTTGGGACATTTAACGTCCATCAGCTAACACTAGGAGACGCCACACAGTTTAAAGTTCCTACAAGGGACAGCACAATATATCCGCCAGTTTATAGTCTGGTCCAGCATCAAACCCAAAAACAGACAGCTCAAGTGCGCTGCTACCTCCACACCATCCTGTTGGAACATTACCTCTCAAAGACTATCCGTTGCATAAGTCGATCGCTTCAACGCCGCAACATCTCAAGAGAGATCTTTCGCTCCTTGCTCTCTAACTTTATTCGTTTGTCTGTCCAAATTTACATCTGCTTCTTATCAGTATGTTATCCTTCATTCGAGATTATTGAAGCTCTTCTACGAGCTGTGGTAGCTGTAATGAAAAAGCAAGTGATAAAAGGTGTTTGGGAGAGAAGAAAATAATATTTGGAGCACCTAAGCAGGTCAATAACTAACCGCATGCTTGGACCTTACCAGCGGAATAATCCACTGCTTCGACCTGACAGCTTACTATGACGTCAGTATACAATTAGGTAACAAGAGGCCGATTAATATTTGATTTAATAACCCTCCCTGTCCAGGAAAACAAAATTGCTCAAGAACATATTGTTGTAGAAATGGCTTCGAGGGGTTAATAATGTTTCGTATAGTGTAGTTATATCCTAAATAAATGTAACAGCGCAAGCATAACGTAATTACCTCCACCACCAAAGGTGGATGGACGTTATGTTTTCACCCCTGTCTGTCTGTGAACAAGATATCTCAAAAAGTTGTGGACGGATTCGGACGAAATTTGGCAGAGATGTAGCGTATGTGACAAGGACGAAATGATTCGATTTTGGTGAAGATCCGGATTCGGATCCGGCTACTAGAATTTTTAAAGTGATTCTTCACCACTGAGAGATGGGGCCAAAAACTATATATAGGACAATTTCTCAAAAAGGTGTAGAGGGATTCGGACGAAACTTGGACATATTTGTGTGACAAGGACGAATCGATTCGATTTTGGTAAAGATCTGAATATGAATATGCATTCGGATACAGTAGTTATTTAAATTTTAAGTGATTCTTCACCATTGAGCGATAGGGCTAAAACCGATACATAGCAGGATATCTCAAAAAGTTATGGACGGTTGGACGAAACTTGGTGGACAGGTTGGGTGTGTGACAAGGATGAATCGATTCGATTTTGGTGAAGACCTGATTATGGATTCGGATACGACAATTGTTTAATTTTTAAGTGATTCTTCACCATTGAGAGATCAGGCGAAAAGCGATAAATAACATGATTTTAAAAAAGTTATGGACGAGTTATGACTAAACTTGGTGGAGGAGTTGGTTAGGTGACAAGTTGGTTAGGATTGACGAATCGGTGACAAGCCGATTATATTCTGGTTCAGGTCCGAATCCAGATCCGGCCTATCAGTGGGATACAAAACAAACTGTTCAGCCTGGTGGAGGTATGCGCTCTACCGAGTGCCATTCTAGTTAATTGTGATATTACATATGACGTAAGCGTGACCTTTTGTCCCCATTTTTAAGGTCCATACCTCTGTAATCTGTCTTTTATGTCCTACCTTATAAGACTGCTCAGCCTTGAGGCGCTATCTTAGTGAGAAAGCATTGCCTCAGACTTCTCAAGGATGGGGAGGGACCCCCTCGATGACAACTAGGACATAGGTGGTCCTCCACCCATCAAAAGTGCTTTTGGTCCAATGGTGAGTGAGAGGGGAGGGGCACGACCCATTATGGGCGACATACAGGGCAGTGGCTATAAAGGCGGGTGCGCAAGCAGCTTAGAGGAGAGCTGTGGACTTCGCCTGTGCTACCGCATCTGAACCACGCCCCACCCAGCCAGAGCCACACCATAGCCATGACAGACACACCTTCTCTCATCTAGGCCATAAAATAAGCCAAGACCCTGCTGGCAATCGCTCCTGCAATATTCTGCTGGGTTTGCCCCAAACTCTTTTGTCTTGTGATTCCCTCTGTCTCAATATCATGGTATGTTTGGGCCCACTTAAGTTATATAAATTAATGAATCGGTTCTATTTGTTGGCATCGTCGGTGCATATCAGTAAGGGTTAAGGGGTTGTATTCTCACATAATTGTTATTGATTGTATACTTCTGTTTCCTTCCCCTGTGTGACCATTACAATTAAACATACCTGGTCGTGGGGAGTGGAGAGTCGGGAAGAAGAGGGGAAGAAGGAGAGGGAGGGGGTGAATTCTAGTTGTCGTGCTTTTCATTGGTGCTCAGGACAAGCCCTTTGAGAGATTGATTAGATTTTGGTGAAGGCTGAACTGAACTGAACTAAGGCTGATCTTATAGAGACGGTGCCACGCATCTCAGGCTTGCTTGGCCCAATTGAATATGAGACGTTGGTGCTGAATAGCGTAACTTGAGCCATTTGATGCCTCCAATCTGCATGGTAGCGCAGCAATTGGATGCGAGATCCGGCAGAGGGGGGAGTCTCCAAAGCAGTTGACCGTTAGTCATATAGAGACGACTCACCAGATTCGAACCACGCAACCAAACGACTACAACATGTTAATATGCGAACTTATACACCACTTCAACAAACCAAGTAAACTGGATGTGCTCGAGCTGATAACCAATTTAACACTTGCCTGCAACCAAGTCTGTTAGGATAACTTCATTCCGGTGAAAGTTTATGGCACCTGATTAAGCTCATTTGAAGCCACACGGGTGGTCCACAATGATGTGTATTGAAGAGATTTAAAAGCCCTTTGGTTTTGCAGCCTTTTTCATTATATTTCCTTCTCTGATTTTTCTCTACCTTGGCCTGTCATTATTACATTCTAACCACTTGTTCATATCAGTTTATTTAATTTTTGCAAAGGTGTCTAGATTTTAATATGAAAGCGAGTACGTACTGCACAGGCGACAGTGTTTCACAGGTTTTAAGTTGGCTTTTGGCTCGCATTGCTTTAGCCTCATAGCAACAGTTTGCTGAGCAGAAGATTATCTCTATCAAAATGTTGATCCAATTAATGCCCTTGACATTGTTGTTTTTGGCATTCTATAAAGTATGTCTTTGCTATCTTTTGTGATTCGCTTTCTTTTTTTGCATTCAAAAGCTTCAGACTTTAATGCACCCATTTTATTCATTAGACAATGCCATTTAAGGTAGGCTTACTGAGCCTGTTGGCCAGGTCCATATGGACCAGCTTCAAAAACTTATTTAATAAATAATTTCACAAAGCCTGCAAAAACGAAGGGACGTGGGGGTCATACGCCCTGACATTTTATACTATACCAGCAGGAGTACCTGGCATTGCCCGGTGATGTTCTAATCCTGTTGGCATTTTGAAGAAAGCAATTTTTTCCCCTATTTTTTGTGGGTGCCTAAAACACTTCCACCAAGGGAAATTTATATTTAATATTAAAATAACACACACTAATCAGGGATCATTTATTACCTTTGACACAGCTACCCTTTTCACACAGTTAACATCCCCAAAAAATAGAACTTTTTTTTTCCAAAAAAAAAAAAAAATGTTTTTTGCCCAAAACACTCCACAACAATCATCGATGAACCTCTGATGGTTTGACGAAGATCCATTCAGCCATCTGAGAAAAATGGTGACACGCAGACAGACAAACGGCTCATCCTGCCTTGCACGTCTGTTATGCGCAAGTTTAAACTGTTGGATGTATTTCCACCTCGCTTTCCTCATCTGCTTCCTCAGCTCTCGACAAGTGTTAATGCCGTCACAGATGCAATGGCACAGCCTTCTTGGACCGCAATGCCTTTTCCTGCCCGAGTTTCCTTCACCAGGGGAATTTAACCAGGTGAAATTTTCAGGACCAAAAACAACTCTTCTCCACGAGTCCCAGCATCACAGAAATATCGTCCAATCTAGATTGTTGTTGCTCACACATGGCCCGCAATACACCCTCAGCAACTTTACCTCATATCAAGTTTTGCGGCTGTCGAGTAACTGTGAAAGTCTAAGAATCTCAAAACATCCGATAGGTTATCGCAATCGATTATAAAAAACGCTCCATCAATAACTTAACAATTTAATTGCGGAAAGCAGGTGGTGTCCGCAGGATTGTGTGTGAGCCGTGGCAAGAAATGAATTCAAAATAAATATTTTCTATGAATATTTCCAAAAACAATTGCAAACGTAAAAAGTTTTCAATCAAAAACAGTATTTTAATTCTTGAAAAAAAAATTTGATTGTATTTTGCCTTTAAATCGGTTTCACCAATTGTTTTCCATCCTCGTGTTCTTTCTTTCCAGTTACTCCTTGCATTCTCACCCCTACTCCACCCACCCAAGCCCTATTTACAGTCTTTAATCCAGCTTTCCCCTCCCCTCTCTTCCAGCCACACACCCAGACACAATACCTTAAATGCACATACCATGCATTCTGCCCTCCCTCGGTCTCCCTGCTCCACCTCTCAATCCCCCTTTCCTTTTGTCTCTTTTCCTTTGCAACTATTCACACTTCGTATATAAATATACACACCACACTCCTTTAAATCCATGCCTTCTTTCCACTCTTTCACCTTTTTTTTTTTTCCTTCCAAATCCCATCATCTTATCATCTGCTCTCTCTTGGACTTCACATCTTTCCAATCCATGCATTCCCCTCTCACCCCTCACCCTTAAGCTTTCATATCCATCCCATCTCCCATTCCACCCCTCCCTCTGCCATTTCCATTCTCCCCAATCCATAGTCCCTCCATTCCCATCTCGTAAACCCTGGTAACGCACGGGAATTCCGAACGACTGCCATTCTAAAGTCCAATCACACAGTACAGCACCCACAAAACGCACTCGATGCACAAAGTCTCCTCCAGACTGCACATAAAACCTTAAAAACAACTGCATTCACAATGCATTTTATTAAACAGCTTGCAAATCGAATTGGTTCTTTACGCTGTGGAGCAAACCACTGATGGAAATGACTATATAGTATTTAATAACCTTTCGAGTTCTAATCTAATAAATCAAATCTGCACAATTACATTATTTTTAAGTCCGCAAGATGAAAGCCAGGCGGAGAGCTGGCAAAGATTTAAGATTTATCACGAGATGTGCCATATGTACCACAGCTGCACAAAACTTTACACAAACTAGAGTAGGAACAAGATGAAGAGGGACACTCCAAAAATTGTGGGAATGGCGCAAGAAAAACTCGAAGAGAAATTCAGATCGGACAAAAAGTGTTAATCCAGTGGCATGGACCACCTCTGGAAAGGAACATGAAAGATGTCAGGAGTAGAGGCAAAATTGGATGAAGACGCAAATTCTGCATTCTACCAAAATGAGTTAACGGCTTTGCATGACAAGCAAAAGAGTTTGTAATGTTTTTGTTCCTTCTCTCCAAGCCCTGGGGCCTGCCACGCAAGGCTGCCCAAAACCACAGTCGCGTCCTTCAGAGCTTTAGGGACCTGAGTGATAGAACGCAGGACCATGGTCTGCTCAGCTTCTGTCCAGGCTAAGATTGTCCCACTGCTCCCAATCGTGGCTGCCTTGATTGTCCACCTTGTGCTGACGGCAAGACTGGTTTGCATGATGGCTGGATTCCTACCGTACCTAACTGACTGGGGAAACTGAACAGCCCATTGGTGAAATTTGGTGTCTTGGGCCATAACTGGTTTGTGGAGTGGAAAATGGATGATAGTTGGAGAATTTACAAGTTATCAGCTCAACAGATGCGTTACATAAGCGGCAAAGCCGTGCCCTCAGCCAATGGATGCTGCTCGCAGCCTTGTGCTGCATACAAAAGAAGAGATACTACATATCTTAACGATACACCAGAACAACCCTTCACAAAATGTATGGAAATTAACTAGTAGGTAGGGTAGACCATAAAAAAAACATCCCAAACTGCTACAATACAAAGCTATATATGAAATAAAATATGAAACTATAGACAATTATAAATTGATGAATGTTGATTCACATAGTAAGACAACGATAAAAGCGATTGCATCAAGTACTGGAAATACACTCTAAATGCAATGTTGCACAGATTACCCAACCCGCCTGAATAGAATTGGCCGCTCCTCTTACATGCTGTGTAGGGGTGTCACGTGATGATCATTGGCAGTGAATGTCTGTAGACCATGGGCCATACCTTTAGCACCAAAGATGTACTGATGCTGGATAAAGACAGCAAGTGGTTCGAGTGTGGGGTGAAGGAATCTATTTGGGAAAGAGTGGAGGCACCGACGCTCAACAAGAAGGGAGGTTTCTGCTTCAAGTTATCACATGCGTGGGACCAGGTGCCTGAGGATGTTCCTCGCCGTCTGTCATCCAAGTAGCAAAGGTCATGTGACACTCAATAGCACTCATCACGTGGCATTCGCTGCCAATGATCATCACGTGACAACCCTGCACATCAGCTCAGAGGAGCAACGAATCCAACTCATTGCCAGTTTATGTCGACTGGGTAATTGGTGCAACGTTGCATTTTGAGCGAGTTTATTTCCATACCTGCTCCAATCTCTTATCGTTACAGCCGATTAATTATTTTTAGAGACACTTAACAAGTACAAGTGCGTTGAGATGCATCACAGGCACCGTCAGGACAAGGCAAAGAATGTTTACATTGATGTAACTGGCGAGTGTCTGCCAAAAATTCCTGGTACATAAAAAAGAAAGAAAAAGATTTACACAACTCTAATTGTTGAATTAAAGCCAATTGATATCCCTCTGCCAGCACTGCTACAAATCAGGACGATCCCAAATGGTTCATTTGTAACGGTCCGTGCAGCTTTGTCTATCCCTCCAGGCCCGATGGTCGAATATTTTTAGCGCGCAGCCGTGGCTGTAGGGTCACGCTTGGAATTAGCCATGATATACGATGTAACAAAACCCACCCTGAACTAGGATGCAGCTCACGACCTTTCACATCTTTAGGTCCCCAAGAGAACCAGAAAACTGCAGGAGTCTCACCGACGCAACCAGCACCAGTTACAATTTGACTCAAAACCATTCACAAGCGCACACACACGGCTTTATAAGGAAGATTTCAATGGGATATATCAGTTATGAACAAGAACATCTGTCCTCTATTTTGCCAATGCAGTTTCTATTTATTTAATTAGCTTTTTTTATTATATATATATTTTTTTACAAACCAGCATTCCAATTTTCACACGACCGACTGTTTATGGCCGCATATGTGAGTAATGGCGTATACAAGAAGAGTTCTGCCGATTCAGGACCATCTTTGATCCCGCAATCTCGCCATGGCAAATTTACTCCCTTCGAGGTCAAAGAAAAACTTCTGCGGCCGCTCGACAACCATTAGCAGCTGCCATTATCCCCGAGACAGCGCAGAAGCTGTGACATCTGGGTGATGAGAAGGCTTCGTTTAAACACTTGTGGAAACAATCACTGCACTCTCACCTAGTTGTTTGAGACAAAGCTCCCACTCATTTTCCCAGTAGGGCCGAGGGGGACTGCAGCGTCCGATGGTTATTTTAGCTCAGAGAAGCCAACTTCCCACCTGCGTAGGGCTCCTGCTGCCAATACTTTGCATTCTGCTCTCAAACTTCAGCTTGGGCACGATTCTACCGAGCACGTTTCCACCAAACGTTGAGATTTTTTTTTATTACGAAAAGTCATTCCGAAGGAAAATTTTCACTGCCATCTTATTTTGCCCGTCTTTTCAACTTGTTTATTTCAAAAGCAGGAAAACCACCTTAATATTTGAGTTCATACCCTAAAGGCAGATAATGTCACAATGACAAATGTAGTTCAGCAATCAGATTTATTTTGTTTCAAAGCATGTTGCCAGGATAAACTTGTATTTCAACTTTTGCGTTTGCAACGGTGACAAAGTACTATCAATAAATCTTTTAAATAGTCAATGCCCAAGCAATGTGGAGTTTATACTGGCAGGTTTTCCCATCTCCAAATGCTCAAAAACACTGCTGGGAACAATCTACATATTTCATACAAGAGTATGGTGAAATTTATGACCTATATATATACATATAAACAGTTCACTTCCCTACCCTGAATGGTGTCTTCTCTTAACCTCAGCTCTTTTATACTCCGCATGCCCCTCAAGTGACACGAGCCCAACCCTTTGAAATATGTTGTGTGTAGATGGCCCCTCATTTAGAATGGCATGCTACAACATGCTAAAAGCACTGCTTATTTTCCTCAAGTTTGCATCCCATCCAAATGCCGAGATGCAATCATCACATACGAAGTGGAACATGGCAAAGAACAAGGCCATTGATAGACGGAGCACAGTTCTGGCTGCACATATTTGTCATGATAAGTGATATATTGAGCACAAGTTATGCCCACGGTCAAAAATATTCAGATATCCTATCTGCTAACTGCAGCAGAACAGCAAATAATAATAACTAAATAAAATCCTTACATGTGCTCACTTTCACAACTCAAGCAACCAGTATGATGAATCAAGTATCCTCACCATCCCAAATCCCAAGAGTTGTGGAAGTGCATCGCCCCCTTGTGTTGCTATCCTTTTGCTGCAAGAGTGTACTGAAATCTCCTTTCTTATATTACATCGTGCTATTCCTTCCAAAAACCCTGTTTAAAATGAATAAAAAGCAGTCAAAGTGCTTTACCAATACTAGATCAGGAATATACATTTTCAGTTCTTCAATCCGCCACAAAATTGCATTCCTTGCGACTGAAGGACTGAGGCAGCAGCTGCAGAAAATACGGTAACATCTATTTATGAATGTTTGCTTGTACATGGAGTCCTAAAAATAATTATTTTGCACCATTTTGGGGGCAAGCCAAAATGGCACCCTTGTGGCTGTTTATTTCAAGTTCTCTAGTGGAGCACAAGCTCAAACACAAAAACGTGTTCTTCCCCAGGACATCACAGCACAATGATGTCACCAGTACAGTGTGGACAGCAGTTCAATGTAATCCCATCATAGCGTGTGTACATGTGAAAGCGGCCGATGTTCAATCGCCCAGGAGAGAAGCCTTTCTTACCCATGCCTGTTGACCCTGCGTTTTCCGTGGTCTTCGGCACCAATACCTACGGGAGGGAGGAATGTGGACAAGAAGGTCCGTAGAACTCGAGTCCGTAACATGTTGAGGATTGATTCTTTAAAGGTCTTTAACTACCAGCGATGTACCCTTAACCCCCTAACAGCTTCAAAATACCATATTGCATGTCTTGCATAATGCTTCACAATGACATTTGATCCTACCTTGATCCCCAAGTGCTCTCCAACTGTTGCACTCAGCTCAATCAGGGGCCAAGACCTCGAGTCCTTTCCACCCAGCAAGTGATCACTTATGGCCCGTGCCCGGTCCCTCACCTGCTCTGACAGTTCCAAAGTGTTTGGAACTGGGAGGGGAACATGAGGGTCGGGTGTACTCATAGGGCTGGTCAAGCCTTGGAGAGCTGACTGAAGATTATCGAGAATTCTGGGAAAGACATCAGGTATACAATAAAAAGTCGATAATGGGAAGCAATGAGAACGAGTTGCTCATTGCCACTTTAAATGGTGATAAAGCAATATCAGTCACATCCGAGTACGAGGTTAAGTACTTGGTGTATGCAAATTACGTTTTGCAACACGATGCAATACCTATATGATCCATGTAATCCTATTTGAATGGGTTTGTTTTATAATGGATATTCAAATGGTTCCATGAAATTTAGAAAATAAATTTAAAATAATAAAATTAGACCAACTGAACAGTAATGTCAATGGTGCATCCACTGCTTTGAATATTCATATTCGTACATATTCCATACACACAATCCACCCATATGGAATATATTTTTACTATGAGGCATGTTACGTCTACAGGACTGCAGCTGGGACAGTGAGCTTTATACCGTACTAGCAGGGGATACCCAGCTGGGTGAGCCTTTCCGGCGGTAGTTTGGGAAGTGTTAGACATTGAAAAGCTATGGAGTTATTGGCATCATGTTGGTTACCTTTTGCCTGTGGGCTGGCTTCCCAACATACTTTACAGCGTCTTTTGGTGGTCTCAAAACGGACATAAAGGCCAAGGTGTGGTAGCTTAAAACATTGCCCAGATTCTGATGTACCGACACCCAAACATTTGGGGACTCTCGGTGCTACAGTTCGGCCGTGAAAGAATAATGTACAAATGCACAAACACACGAAAATTTGTATATTATAGATATAATGGATCAATCTTGAAGGAGCCTACATATGTCGAATCAAAATGTCTTCAATTAATTTATGGTAATGTGGGCACCATTTTTGTGTCTATCCCACATTGCCAAGAAGGTACCCCACTCTTATGGGGAGCCACTTATCTCTTATGTTCTGGCACCCCGCTCTGCTCACCAAACTCTCCTCTTATAGTATCCATGAAAATCTCCACACATGGCTTGCGAATTTCCTCTCTGGTTGTAGTCAATGTGTGGCCCTGAATGGTTTTCTCTAATCTCCCCTTCCTGTTCAGGCTGGAGTTCCTGACGGCAGTGTTCTGGGCCCTGTCCTTTTTCTGATCCTCATCAATGATATCTCCGACTCTCTGGAAAATCCTCTCTATCTCTTTGCTGACGACTCTACTCTCTGCCGCTCCACATCCCATCCCTCAGATCGGCAATCTGCAGCCTCCTCACTCTCTGCAGACCTGGACAAAATCACAGACTGGACAAACAAGTGGAACATGTCTTTCAATCCTGACAAATCTCACACTCTTACGATGTCTCCCCAAAAAGACCGAATGGACAATCCTCCCATCTACTTTCTCAACAATCCTCTCCAAGAAGTTCTGTCACTCAAGCTTTTGGGTCTCACTATTTGCCATGATCTTTCCTGGGAAAACCACATTTCAAATCTGGCCTCCAAAGCCAGTCGCCGACTGGGCATCCTCCGTCGTGCGAAGTCCTTCCTTGGCACACCTGAGCTCCTCACCACATACAAGGCTTTCATCCGCAGCTCAATGGAATACTGTTCTCCCCTCTGGGCCGGTGCTCCTGCCTCACCACCTAGCTTGGCTTCACGTCGTTGAAACCAAAGCTTTCAGAATCATTGGAATCTCCCGCGATGAAACTAACTCCGAGGGCCTTTCACTCACTCACCGCAAGCAGGTTGGTGGTCTTTCTGTCTTCCACCGACTCCTCTCCGGCCTTGCTCCCCAAGCTCTCTCTGTGCTCTGTCCCCCAAATATTCCTACAGGTCGCACAAGATCTGCCAGCAACCCTCTTATGGTTAAACTGCCAAAATCAAGACTCTCTATTCACCTTCACTCTTTCATTCCTCTTTTTTCCCACCTCTGAAACAAACTCCCTCACTCTTCAATCCCACTCCTCCCTCCAGGTCTTTAAAACAGCTGTCCACCACCATATCTCATCTTCCCCCATCCGCAACCTTGATCTTTTCTACCCCCGTTAATTCACCGCAGATCCACTTTTTGAAATACCAACTTCTCTCCTGGAAAGCCGAGCAGTGTCCATGTGTTTTTTTAATGTATTGAACGTATTGAACGTAAAGAATGTATTGAACGCAATGGAGATTATGTTGAAAAATAAGTCGTTACACACGCATATGCAATAACCAAGTTGTGAAAAATATTTTAAGGTTACTTATTGACTTCCCCTCATGCATATAAATATAAATATATATAAATATATATATATTGTTACGGTTCTCCGCCGCCCTTCTTCACCTTACCAAGGGGGGGGGGATTAATCCCCTTGTTCTTTCTGGGCTTGGCGGAACCGAGACTTGAAACGCCTCTTCCGGGCAAAACGCAAAGTAGGGTTTCGGGACCAAGTCTCGCTCGTACCTAAATCCCTGCGCCGCCAAGGAAGCGAGGAAGCAACCCTCGCACGAGCCACGTGTGGTTTGGGTACGCCGAGCGGATTGAGTACCACGTGGTCCGTGCAGAATAGGTAGTGGAACCCGATTCGAGCGGTTCTATTCGTACCACGCTTAGCCAATGAGGAAATCACAGGAACGATCGAATGGAAAAGGAAGAACACAGGTTTCATTATTATTCCCACACGTATGTACAATGATCGGGACGCAGAGACACAGAGCAGCACTTAAACAGTCTTAGTCTTTACTCCCAGACTCGGGCCCGTCACACTCACACAGGGAATTGCAGATGGGGTGATGTTCCAGCCAGACGCGTCGACGTGGTCGTCCAGGAACGGCCCCGTCCGGCTCTCCACGGTCCCAGCACGTCCCGCGAAGATGGCAGCAGGCGGTGGAAGGAACCTCGTAGCGTATCTCCCGAACAAAGGCAGCCGATGAGGTAGAGCGGAAAATGCGCGTCTCAGCGCGGCTGGCGATTACACAGCCGTTATCACTCGCGTGACAATGCACTGTACGCGGCTCGGCCTCCAGGTCAACCAAGCATCACTTTATAATAGCGCGTATTCCGGTTCATGCGCGTCTTTCTTCACCCGCATATCTCTCAAAGTTCTTTGACGCTCTCAACTCCTGCTCGTCAACGATTCCTCCTGGTTGGTCAGTGCGCGCGAATTCTCCCTCTCATCAGCGAGTCCTCCCGCGCTAGTGCTTTGTTCAACGAGTCCTCCCGCGCCAGTCCGCGCGAGTCCTCCTGGGGGCTTTGTGCGATGGGTTATATAGATACGCCCCGAACCTTCTTGAACCCTCTCGAACCTTCAAACCACACCCTGTGACGCAGTGCTGCCGCCACAACCTCTGAGCCCTGATTGGCGGCTCGTGCTTACCGTCAGCTCCTCTGCCGCCCCTCATTCGGCTCCGCCCCGACCCTCCGAGGCCTGCCTCGTGTTAATTTGCCCAAAATGAACCAAAGTCAGCGCAAAGGGGCATGAGGCTAGGGAGGCTGGATAGTCGGTTGAAGTAGGACCTATTCTCCTGACTCTACTCAACGCAGAACTAACGTAGGAAAAGGACCAAGCTCACAAATACGAACAAATAACTACACTATCGCGAGGCTGCATGTTGCTTGTGTGACTAACTATGAGGGGGAAATTTTAACCTTTATTATACTGACTGCACAAAACTCAAAACCGCAACACTATATATATAAATATATATATATATATATATATATATATTGTTGAGGATTTGGGAACTGTGTGTAATCCGATGTAAATTTTCCACTTTTGTATGCTGTAAATCTTCTTGTAAATATCACCCTCCAATGTAAAGATCAAAGGTCATCCTTGGTTAAGCCACCGCACACACGTAGCCAATCATAAGATTCCCTCAGTAGTTATGCCCTTAGTAAATGTCAGCATAAGGCTCTGTAGTCCACTAATTCATTGCGTTGCATCAATAAAATAAGATAGATCCCCTTTCATATCCCAAAGCTTTCATTGCCAACTGCATTGGGCGGTTGTCTGCATTTGCCGCCATTGCCACGTGCTCTGTTTCGGAGAAGAAAGGCGTGTCTCCGCCCTCGTCATCGAAAGGAGGAGTGAGCCAGCCCTTGCCGACCAACCAATGATGAGGGGTTTGGCTTTGCGAGGGCGTGGAGAGAACGTTCGCGTAGGCTTGAGGGTGTGGCCTATATAACCCGCAGCCGACGCCCCACACGGAGAGAGAGAAGGCAGATGAACCGGTGGAGAGCACGCGGCGCATGAGGCGGAGGAATCCCTGAAAGAGCACGCGACGCAGCGGCACGCAGCAGCTTCAGCGCACAGCAGCTTCGGGTCTCAACGGCAGTATCGACCGTGGCCGCGAAGGAACGCACCATGCGAGACCGATCAAGAGGGCGGCGGCTGCTCCCTCCCGGCCCGACCGTGCTTCGGTCCGAGCTGAACCTTCCTCTCCCTCCAGCCAATCCACTCTGCAATTCCCCATTCGTGTAAGTCTGATTGTTCGTGTCTTTCAGGTCGTCTTGGGGTTATAAGTAAGACTGTATAGTTAAGCTAATAATTGCACTGTGTCTCCTCCTCCTTCCATTGCCTTGTAAATCGTATTTCAATTCTTTTCTGCTTTAGTTGTGTGTAAATAATAATAAATATCTGTTCTTCCTACCTTGTCTTCTTCACATTCGGTCGCTTTAGAGGTTTCCATATTGAGGGTACGTGGCGCGATTCGGCCAACGAATATAAATCGGGTCTAGTCTTGGTAAACGGCTCACGCTGCAATTCGCTTCGCTCGGCGCAAATCATCCATTACGCTGTGGCCGTGAGCGGGGAGTATTTCCTTGCGTACCGGGAGGCGCTGGTATTTAGGTCATAGGACGGTTGGGCCTAATACCCTACCCAGCGCCGACCGGGCGTGACGTCATACCCCCGGGACCACGTCGGTCAGTCATAAGCGAGGGGATTAATCCCCCCTCGATAAGGGGAACAGAGGCCGACGTTGGGTTCCATAACAATTGGTGTCAGGAGTGTCGGATTCGGACCTGAAGCGCGAATAGCGCGCTCAAAATTTCGAGCAGCCAAAATTTAATTTTTTTTTTAAATCCCAAATTTGAAAATCGCGCCATGGATGATCAAGGCGACAGGATGCCGGTGGGGGAATTAGAAGAGGGGTTAGGGGTAACCCAGAACCAGAGGGAGGAAATGGAGGAGGAGAGCAATGAAGATGTGGTTGCGGGGAAATCAGGTGCACAAAATGGCGCTCTCGCGCACGTGGTTGTAGAAACGCAAAATGGCACCTCGCACATGGCTACGGCGGCCGCACCCGCTGCACAAGTGGGAGGGATTGACATGCAGGCCCTCGTTGCGCAGCTGCAGGCCGCCGTGCAAATGGGGATAGGAGAACAATTGGTACGAATCGAAAACAAAATGGGAGCAATGGGGGGCCAAATGGGAGCAATGGGGGGCCAAATGGGAGCAATGGGGGGCCAAATGGGAGCAATGAGGGACGAAGCGCGGGGTACCAGTGAGCAATTAAGAGACGGGTTAAACAATATGAACAATAAATTTGAGGGGTTAGACAATAATTTTAAGGGGTTGGACAATAAATTTGAGGGGTTAGACAATGGGATAAAAGGGGTGAAGAATGGGTTAACGGGGCTAGAAGACAGGATGGAAGACAAATTGCGGGAAAAAGGGGAGCAATCCGCCCGGGAAATTCAGCAGATGGGAGATCAGATAGAGCAGGTGAAAATCGGATTAGAAACTAAATTGGATGCTCAAAGTAATGAATTGGAACAGATGAGGGCGGCATCTACCAAAGAGATGGGAGAAATGGGGTAGGAGATCAGACGAGGTGTGGGCGAGGATGTCTCGAGGATACGCGAGGAGGTAAAGTGAGGTGAGGAGCGTATGGAGAAAGAGGTGAGAAAGGGGACGGCAAAGTTACAAGGGGGCATAGAGGAGTTGCCGCAGGGGGTGGGGCAGCTGACAGTGGGACAAAGGGAGTTGAAGGAACAGGTAAAAAAGAATAGGGCTGTGATCGAGGGGTTGAAGGCGACCCAGAAGGAAATAAAGAGGGACGTAGCAGTCATAAAGAAGGAGTGTCAGACGGTACATGAGGGACTGACAGCGAGGTTGGACGAGGTAACAGAAGTAATGGAGACGAAAGAACGGGAGGTGAGGACGCACATAGAGATGACTAAGGCGACATTAGAGGAAGAAATCGAGGGTGCGCACCGGGAAATGAAAGAAGTGAAGAAAAAATTAGAGGATGTGGAAGAGGGGGTGAGTGAAATTAAGAAGAGACGGAGGGAAACTAAGAGGGAGATAAAGGAGGAGGTGATGGAATATGTACAAGGTCGGTGCTCAAATCGTGATGATGTGCTTACTGACCAAATAAAGAGTTTGCAGGTGGCGGAGGCGGTGTGGAGATGAGGTGCCGAGGTGAGTGGCGATATACTCGGAAATGTATATGGTGTGAGGGGAGATGCAGTCGGCTTGGGTGTTGGTGTAGACCCGGGTGTTCGTGAGAGGCCGCTGGTAAGGTGTGCGACAGGTACAGAGTGTGAAGGAGGAAGTGTGCGAGGATGTCCGACTATGGGGTGTGTGAGGAAAAAGTGCGCGCCGAGGAGTGAGTGTGCTGTCGAGAGTGAGTTGGTCGTAGGGCGTGTGCGGGGGGGGGGGGGGGGGCACATGGAAGCGCGTGATGGGGAGTGTTCCAGGGGATGTAAGGAAAGAGTGCACACCTGTGGTGAGTGTTACGGAGGGTGTAACGGGAGAGTGTGCGCAGGAGGATGCGCGAAAAAGGTGTGTAACAGAGGAGTGCATGATTACAGAGTGCGCTGTCAAGAGTAAGGGTGAATGCGCGACCGAGTGTGGTGGTGAAAGTAGTGAGAGTGACATGGAGCATGAGTTGGTTGTGGCAGGTGAGAGAGAATGTACACCTGGAATGGAAGGATGCACACCTGGAATGGTCGAGCGCGTGTGGGGATGCACGCTTGAGTTGGTAGTGGAGCACGTGATTGGGTGTGCGGAGGAGAGCACACCCGTGGTTGTCACAGAGGATGTGACCGAGGAGTGGGCATGAAGAGGTGTGTTGGTGAGGTGTGCGAACGACGAGTGTGTGCTAAGGTGTGCGGTGGTCAGGTGTGTGACAAAGTCTGTGAGCGGAATGAGTGTACCTGGGTGTTGTAGAAGAGAAGGTGCAATGACAGAGCATGGAGACAGCTGGATGGGTGAGCAAGGAACGGAACGCGGGGTGTGAGCATGCAAGTGGAGCATCGACGTTAAACGGGATAGCGGTTAAATTGACTTGAAGCCGAAGCGAGCCCTCGGTTCGTGCCGGGCTTCGTGTGCAGCGGGAACCAGCGGGGATCGTTACCATGGCGGTTTCGAAGGAACCGCCATACGGGATCCACGCCGGGCCTCGCTCCGAACGGGCGCGTCCGTGCTCCGCTAGGCGGAGCGGGCGGCCCGGTCGGAAGGGTCGTCACGGCGACCCCTTGTGGTTGAGGCGTTCCGGCAGGGCGAGATCGGGCCATCGGACGGCTCCGTGCCGAGATGGTGCGTGGAATCTCGGCCCGGGTAAGCCCCCTTCCCTGCACCGGATGCCGGACGAATCCAACCGCCGGCAACAAACCACCCGCATTCATTGCTCGGCTTTGCGAAGCCGAGCTTTGGAAATGAATTGGCGCACCGAGAGGCTCAAGTGAGTAGACGTGTGAGGGTGGTAGCAGTAGCAAATTGGAAAAGCAAAATTTGATGATTGGCAAATGATTGGTAGAAGGATTGGCAGTGATTGGAAAATTTTTGATTGGTTGGAATTGGATGAGCCAAATTGGTAGTGAGAGATGCCCGATGTGGTGGGATGGCAAATCCACCATCCCTCACATAACGGGGGCAAAGGAGCTATAGTTTTATGGGGTTTGGCAGTGTAAGCTCGCCGAGGGAGGGTTTGGATCATGTATAGGGACCTAGAGATTGACCATCGGTAACGGTAAGGTAAGTAGCGACATTGCACAGGTAGTGGGAACATAGAGAGGGTAGTTGGATGATAATGACGAGGGAGCGCAATAATGTAAGGGGCGACGGGGAAGCGCGAGTGTTAGCAGGAAACCAGGTAGATCAGATGATGCCGTGTGAGTGTTGGAGGTGCACTCAGAAGTGTATTGTGATAAGGTGATTGTGAGTTGTATTGAGCGTGGAAGTGTATGGAGCAGTGAGTGAGGAACAATTGTGATTGCACAGGTGTGCAACTGAACAGGTGTATGGAGCAGTGGAAGAGTGAGTAATGGTGGTTGTGTGTTGTGTTGACCGAATGGTCCTGGAGGAAGGAGGGTGCAGGAAGCACCAGGTGTAGGAGAGATGGCACAGGTGTGCAAATACAGGTGTATGGAGAATGGTTGTATGAAATAAATGGTATGGAATATATGGAGTATGGAATGGATGGTATGGAGTGAGTATGGTGAAAACTGTGGAGTGGAGTGGATGGTGCGAAGGTGTGTATGGGGAGGATGGACCCCTATCACGAATACCCGGGGAGGGTAGTTTAAGAGTGAGGGAGAGGGAGTAGCTAAATTGTGGTTGGATATTTGCATCTGTGGTGCGGTGTGGAAGAATGGTGTTTGGATGGGTGCATTAGTGACGTGGAAATGGCTGGGCGTGTGGCCTGTTAGTGTGTGTAGTTAAATGGGCACTCCGCCACTGTTAGGATGTCGGCCAGGTGAGGCTGCAGGTGGGCTCTGGGAACCGGTAGAGTTGTTGTGGATGGGGCCCGAGGATCCAAGGACGGACCCGGGTAGCCCAGTGCCAGAGAGGGCACCGAGTGGGGAGAGCGCCAGAGGGCCTTCCCCAGGTAGATAGGTTAGGTAAGGAGCAGGTAAGCTCGGAGGCAACTACAGTGGTGGAGGTGTGCAGGTGGGTAGACCTGCTGGGAGAGCCACACGACCCAGTCCTGAAATTGTGCAAAGGCACAGGGAGTTGAATCGGGGGAGTGAGACCCCAAATTGATAAGCACCACAGTTTGGTCAATGGGAATTGGTTTTTAGAACCCATAGAGTAAGTTGGCCAATGGATTGGCAGGGAAAGACCCCGGGTAGTGTAAAGTGTATTAAAGTCATTTAGAGGATAGTTAGGATTGGAATCTCCTCGCACCATCTACATCCACTCACCAGAGGTAACAGGACTCCACACCATGCCATGTTGTTGTGATTTTTCTGTGCAAATGTTTGGAATGTGGGACGCATCATGACGTGGGTGTGACATTGTGCTGATGTTCCGTCTCTCCGTCCTTATGAGGATTGATGATGAATTTGAATGATGGCAAATTTTGGTTAGAGGGATTGTGGGGACGAATTTGGTATAGGGGAGATATGGGGAAGACGTGACGGTAGCGACGAATTTGTAAATGTGTAGATTTTTTTTGTGTACATATGGGGTAAGGGCAAGGTTAGAGTAGGTAACAGGGGGGGGTGACGTACGGTAGGGACGAGCTTTCTCACTTCGCTCTCCGTACGCACCTCGTCCTGCATTGCCTTGTTTGATGTGTACCCTTTTGACCTTACCCCTCACTCACCTGTCTTCTGTTCCCCTGTCCACGAGGGGAGCGTGCGGGAGTCCGCCATGGTGTGCCAGAACTCCCACAACCAGCATGCATTGCAATGATGCACCACTTATGGACCGCCGTCTTGCGGCCAAGCACCACTTTATGGACCCCACGTTTTTGGGCCTGGCACCTCTGCTGGAGCCGGCCACGATGGCCCAGGGTCTTGCTTGCGGACATCGGTAAGGTGGCACCTATGCCAACCAGGTGGACCACCCTTAGTTGGCCCCTGTGGCCCTAAATAAAAATAGACACGTTTTGTGCACTTCATTTTTTAGTTCCAAATAGGCCGCATGAAGAAAAGAATTGAAAGACAACATCAGGAAGAACATCGGCCCAGCAGAAAAGAGGAAGACCACCACCAGTTGTTTTTTTTTGTGTGTGCTTATTATGAACTAGTGACTGTGCACCAAATGGTGCTTTTGGTGCTTTTGGAGCTCTCTTTATAGTACTGGTGCGTCGATGCAACGCGTGCTGTCTCCTCCCTCCCAACAGGAATTTCTTTTTATCTTTCCAAAAATAAAAATCACAGGTCCTGGGTTGCGTTTTGTAAATAGTCAAATGATGTCACTGTAAATAATGCTCCCCCATCGTTCATGTTTTAGTTTGAAAATAATTCCGCAATTCGGTTAGCTGTGGGTGTGAAACTGTTAGGCAGGGTGCAACGCAATTAGCGGGACATATTTATTTGTGTTTTTAAATTGTCGCACTCAGGGTCAGGTTAATTGTAGAGGGAATTACACCTACGTGTCACACTAAAGTAAAAATTATAGGCCCGGGGCGTGCCTAAGAGGATGAGGGTGCAGTGTTGAGGATTTGGGAACTGTGTGTAATCCGATGTAAATTTTCCCCTTTTGTATGCTGTAAATCTTCTTGTAAATATCACCCTCCAATGTAAAGATCAAAGGTCGTCCTTAGTTAAGCCACCGCACACACGTAGCCAATCATAAGATTCCCTCAGTAGTTATGCCCTTAGTAAATGTCAGCATAAGGCTCTGTGGTCCACTAATTCATTGCGTTGCATCAATTAAATAAGATAGATCCCCTTTCATATCCCAAAGCTTTCATTGCCAACTGCATTGGGCGGTTGTCTGCATTTGCCGCCATTGCCACGTGCTCTGTTTCGGAGAAGAAAGGCGTGTCTCCGCCCTCGTCATCGAAAGGAGGAGTGAGCCAGCCCTTGCCGACCAACCCAGGATGAGGGGTTTGGCTTTGCGAGGGCGTGGAAAGAACGTTTGCGTAGGCTTGAGGGTGTGGCCTATATAACCCGCAGCCGACGCCCCACATGGAGAGAGAGAAGGCAGATGAACCGGTGGAGAGCACGCGGCGCATGAGGCGGAGGAATCCCTGAAAGAGCACGCGACGCAGCGGCACGCAGCAGCTTCAGCGCACAGCAGCTTCGGGTCTCAACGGCAGTATCGACCATGGCCGCGAAGGAACGCGCCGTGCGAGACCGATCAAGAGGGCGGCGGCTGCTCCCTCCCGGCCCGACCGTGCTTCGGTCCGAGCTGAACCTTCCTCTCCCTCCAGCCAATCCACTCTGCAATTCCCCATTCGTGTAAGTCTGATTGTTCGTCTGTCTTTCATGTTGTCTTGGGGTTATAAGTAAGACTGTATAGTTAAGCTAAGAATTGCACTGTGTCTCCTGCTCCTTCCATTGCCTTGTAAATCGTATTTCAATTCTTTTCTGCTTTAGTTGTGTGTAAATAATAATAAATATCTGTTCTTCCTACCTTGTCTTCTTCTTCACATTCGGTCGCTTTAGAGGTTTCCATATAGAGGGTATGTGGCGCGATTCGGCCAACGAATATAAATCGGGTCTCGACTTGGTAAACGGCTCACGCCGCAGGTTGCTTCGCTCGGCGCAAATAATCTATTACACTGCGGCCGTGAGCGGGGAGTATTTCCTTGCGTACCGGGAGGCGCTGGTATTTAGGTCATAGGACGGTTGGGCCTAATACCCTACCCAGCGCGACGTCATACCCCCGGGACCACATCGGTCAGTCATAAGCGAGGGGATTAATCCCCCCTCGATAAGGGGAACAGAGGCCGACGTTGGGTTCCGTAACAAAAAAAATATATATATATATATGTATACATATATATATATATACATATATATATATATAAATAAATATATATAAATATATATAAATAAATATATATAAATATAAATACATATATACATACACACACGACTGGTCAAAAGTTTTATTTATATATATATATATATAGATATATATATAGATATATATATATATAGATATAGATATATATAGATATAGATATATATAGATATATATATAGATATCTATATAGATATATATAGATATCTATATATCTATATATATATATAGATATCTATATATCTATATATCTATATAGATATCTATATATCTATATATATATATCTATATATCTATATATATATATATATATATATATATATATATATATATATATATATATATATATATATATATATATATATATATACATACATACATACATACACAACTGGTCAAAAGTTTTAGATCACCTCAATTTTTACAGTTTTTATTAAAATTTAAGCAAATAAAGTCCAGTGAATAACCTGAAATGGTACAAAGGTAAGCAGGAAGACAGACAGACCATTATAACCCTTAAAAGTGCAGGTCTTTACTTTTGGAGAAATTGCAAAGAAAGCCAAGGTGTCAGTGAGTACAGTTTCCTACACCATCAAAATGCACTTGGAAACTGGAGGAAACTGACAGGAAGAAGTCTGCTCGAGGTTAAAAATAGTTTAGGTTCGCAAAAATGCGAAAATGATGTAAATTGCACAGTTATGTTGTAAAAAAAAGGCCTTCTTCAGGGAACAAGTAATGGGTTAACAACGTACAGTTGTTCTGCAGCAATGTAAGTAAATTAAGCCTTGAAAATTGATGCAAACAATTCCAACAGGTGTCCCAACCTCTGCTGATTACTTGATTACAAACCCCCTGTCTGTATGAAAGCAGTATTGGGACAGACTGTTATTACACCCTCTGAAGCATTATTTGGACAATATTGCATTGCAGGAAGTAGTATAATGGAAACTGGAGGAAACTCTGACAGGAAGAGGTCTGGCAGACCCAAAGCCACAACAGAATCAGAAGACACGTTTCTGAGAGTCAACAGCTGGCGTGATAGGCGGCGCACAGGACAACAGCTTCAATCACAGCTGAATACTGGTCGAAGTAAGCAAGTCTCAGTTTCAACTGTGAAGAAAAGACTTCGAGTTGCAGGTTTGACAGGTCGAGTGGCAGTAAGAAAGTCATTGCTAAGATGGCAAAATAAGAAAAAGAGGCTTGCCTGGGCCATGAAGCACCGCCAGAGGACGACTGAAGACTGGAAGAAGGTCTTATGGACCGATGAATCAAAATTTGAAATCTTTGGTTCATCACGTAGGGTTTTTGTACGCCGTCGAGTAGGCGAAAGGATGTTCCTCAGTGTGTGACACCAACTGTCAAACATGGAGGAGGAAGCGTGATGGTCTGGGGCTCTTTTGCTGGATCCAGAGTCGGCGACTTGCACAGAGTGACTGGCACCCTGAACCAAAACGGGCTACCACAGCATTTTGCAGCGCCATGCAATACCCTCTGGTATACGCCTAGTTGGTCAGGGGTTCATCCGACAGCAAGATAATGACCCTAAACCCACCTCCAGGCTATGTCAAATCTACCTTTGAGGAAAGAACAAGACGGTAGGCTTCAAATCATGGAATGGCCAGCACAGTCTCCAGACTTAAACCCCATCGAGCTGGTTTGGGATGAACTGGACAGAAGGGTGAAAGTAAAGCAACCTACAACTACAACACATTTGTCCGAACTTCTGCAACAGCGTTGGGAAGAACGTCCCGAAACAATATTTGATTTCCATTGTAGAAAGAATGCCAGGAGTGTGTGTTCAGCGGTTATATCTGCAAAAGGAGGCTACTTTGCCGAGTCAAAAATTAAAATTAAATTTGTTCAACAAAATGATTCTTTGATTTCTTTTTTATCTCCAATTGTTTATTTGTTCTATGCTTAATGTCAGAGTACATTGAGACATTAAACTGCGTAAATTTCAATAAAAACTAGAAAAATTGAGGAGTTCTAAAACTTTTGACCAGTAGTGTATATACAGCCACGTGAAAAAGTAAGTACACCCCATGTAAAGTTTTGAATTTTTCAACATATTGCAACATACAGCTATTTGATCTTCATTTCAACAATATTGACAGATAAAGGTGATATAATATAACAAATATCATAAAACATTTACATTTTGTATTCCATTGTATCATTTAAATAAACATAAATGCAAATTTCACATGTGGAAAAAGTAAGTACACCCTTGGCTCTAATAGGTGGTATTGCCCCCTTTGGCAGAAACAACCTCAAGCAGGCGTTTCTTATAACTGTCTACTTGTCTTTCACATCGACTGGGAGAAATTTTTGCCCACTCCTCCATGCAGAATTCTTTCAGCTGTGCGATGTTTGAGGGGTCTCACAGCTCGTTTGAGGGGTTTCACAGCATGCACAGCTCGTTTCAAATCCCCCCACAACATCTCGATGGGATTTAGATCCGGGCTTTGACTTGGCCATTCCAGAACCCTCCATTTCTTTCTTTTCAGCCATTCGTTGGTGGATTTACTGGTATGTTTAGGGTCATTGTCATGTTGCAAGGTCCACCTTCGGTTGAGCTTCAACTTTCCAACAGATGGCCTCACATTATCCTCAAGCACCCTCTGGTACAATGAAGAATTCATCGTGGATTATATGATGGTGAGCTGCCCAGGCCCTAATGCAGGAAAGCTGCCCCTAGCCATAATATTTCCACTACCATGCTTTACAGTTGGTATCAGGTTCTTGTGGTCAAATGCTGTCTTTGGTTTTTGCCAAACATGCCTTCTGGTACTGTGGCCAAATAGCTCTACCTTTGACTCATCTGTCCAGAGCACATTGTTCCAGAAGTGCTGGTCTTTGCCTCGGTGTTCATTGGCAAACTTTAGTCTTGCCCTGATGTTCTTTCTGGACAGCAAAGGTTTCCTCCTGGCACACCTCCCATGTAGATCAAATTTGTGCAGCCTCTTTCTAATGGTAGACTCGAGCACTTTGACATCAACAGTGGCAAGAGCTACCTGTAGGTCCGTGATGACATTCTGGGGTTCTTCGAGACTTCTTTCAGCATCTTGCGGTCTGCTCTCGGGCTGAACATGCTGGGGCAGCCTGGCCTGAACAAGTTGGCAGTTGTTTGGACTCTTCTCCACTTGTAGATGATCTTCCGGACAATCGAAAGATTGATTTCAAATTGTTTGGAGATCTTTTTAAATCCCTTCCCAGACTCGTAGGCATCTATAACCTTCTTTCTGAAGGCCTCAGAGAACTCTTTTGACCTAGGCATGGTGACGCCACACACTTCAACAAAGAGCAAACCAAACTAAATGTCTGAGGTTTAAATAAGACAGGTTCCTCCAAGATCCTCTCTGACGATGTTCTAATCATTTGCACCTGAGCTGGTGCACCTGATTCTAATTTTAGGTATTTGAAGTAGTGATAAATGTAGGGGTGTACTTACTTTTTCCACATGCAAAATTTGCATTCATGTTTATTTAAATTATACAATGGACTACAAAATGTAAATGTTTCATGATATTTGTTATATTATATCACCTTTATCTGTCAATATTGTTGAAATGAAGATCAAATAGCTGTATGTTGAAATATGTTGAAAAAGTCAAAACTTTACATGGGGTGTACTTACTTTTTCACGTGACTGTAGTACCTGTATCGTAACTGTTTACACTCCACGTTTCCATTTCATTATTTACACTCAATGCCCTTTTGCACCATATCTTGGGAGCTTGCAAGCTCACTTTTCATTGTACCTTGTATAAATTGTCCACTGTACAATGACAATAAAGTTCAATTGAATTGGAAGAATTCCCAGGATTGGTTGATGTCAGAGGCAGTAGAGATGGGAGACTAGTCCAGAAGTTTGATGGTTGCTTGAAGACCATGGCAGTCGGCCTGAGTGAAATGCCAGACACATCGGCACCGAGGAGGCTCTCTAAGAATGGCCAGAGAGATGTCCACTTTAACAAGCATATGATCAGATGAATTGATTGGAACAGAAGAAGAACAGCAGACATTTATTTGCAGGGAAGTTTGTCATAACCAAGTCTATAAAAGATGATGTTCCGTTGACTGAGATCGGGGTCGGAAAATTGACAGATTGTGTCAGTCCCAATGAGTCGCAGAAGTCCTTAGCTGAGGTGCCATGGCTGGTGCGAGAGGGACCCACACCCAGCCAGCTGGCATGATGACAATTGAAATCGCCACATATGAGGAAGAGAGAGTTGGGATGAGTGGATAGAAGTTGGTTCATGTTGTCGGACAGCGAGATGTAAACAAATGGAGTCGCCACTGTTCGGTGGACGGTACAACACACATATGAACAAAAGGTGGGAGCGGAGGGGAAGCCGTAGCCAGAGGTACTCATTGGGGTGTGGTGGAGAGAGGGCAGTGCAGGGGGGCAGAAAGAGGGCAGAAAGAGGGCAGAAAGAGAGGAAGAGAGTTTTCGAAAAACAAAACAAATCCACCACCAGAACGAGGATCAGGTTTATCATACCGTAGGAGGGAGTAACCAGGGGGAGATACTAAGGAGTCAGACGTCTTGAAGGAGGAAAGTTTCTGTTAAGCAGATAAAGTCTGGTTTGTCAGAAGCAAGCTGTATGGAGAAACCAGTCAGGTTTGAGTGAATGTCCCAGATGTTTGAAATCCATACCATGAAGGAAGAGGGAGGGAGAGCATTGGATACACGAGAGGGGTGGGAGGTGTAGGGTAAGATGAGGGAGGAGAGTGGAGGTATGGAGAGCGGTTGATAGTGTATAGGAGATTGCAGAAGAGCTGGAAGAGAGGGCAGGATGAGGATGACAAAAGGCTAGGTGGTGATGGGATGAGGCACAGTGAGGAGTAATTTGAGGGGCAGGGGGCAGAGGGAAGTAGAAGATTGGAGGAGGTGGCGGAATGAGTTGGAAGAGAGAGGAAGGGGGAGGAGGCAACTTTGAGGAGGAGGAGTGAGGAGGAGTATAGAAGGGGGAGGAGTGAGGAGGAGTATAGAAGGATAGGAGTGAGGGGGGAGTATAGAAGGGTAGGAGTGAGGGGGGAGTATAGAAGGGTAGGGGGGAGTATCGAAGGGTAGGAGTGAGGGGGGAGTATAGAAGAGGAGTGTTGAGGGAGAGTTTTGAAGGGGAGTGGTAAGGGGGAGGTTTGGAGGGAAGGGGTGAGAAGAGAGTTTTGAAGGGGAGGGGTGAGAGGAGAGTTTTGAAGGGGAGGGGTGCGAGGGGAGTTTTGAAGGGGAGGGGTGAGAGGGAAGTTTTGATGGGGAGGGGTGAGAGGGGAGTTTTGAAGGGGAGGGGTGAGGGGGGAGTTTTGAAGGGGAGTGGAAAGCTGGGGAGTTTTTGAGGGGAGTGGTGAGGAGGAGTCTTGGAGGGGAGTTTTGAAAGGGAGTTGTGAGAGGGGAGTTTTGAAGGGGAGGGGTGAGAGGGGAGTTTTGAAGGGGAGGGGTGAGAGGGGAGTTTTGAATGGGAGAGGTGAGAGGGGAGGTATGGAGAGCTGTTGCTTGTGTATCGGAGATTGCAGAAGAGCTGAAAGAGGGGGCAGGATGAGGACGACAAAAGGCTAGGTGGTGATGGGATGAGGGACAGTGAGGAGTAATTTGAGGGGCAGAGGGAAGTAGAAGATTGGAGGAGGTGGAGGAATGAGTTGGAAGAGAGAGGAAGTGGGAGGAGGCAACTTTGAGGCGGAGGAGTGAGGAGGAGTATAGAAGGGGAGGAGTGAGGGGGGAATATAGAAGGGTAGGAGTGAGGGGGAGTTTCGAAGGGTAGGAGTGAGAGGGGAGTATAGAAGGGTAGGAGTGAGGAGGCAGTATAGAAGGGGAGAGTTGAGGGAGAGTTTTGAAGGGGAGGGGTGAGAGGGGAGTTTTGAAGGGGAGGAGTGAGGTGGGAGTTTTGAAGGGGAGGGGTGAGGTGGGAGTTTTGAAGGGGAGGGTGAGGTGGGAGTTTTGAAGGGGAGGGGTGAGGTGGGAGTTTTGAAGGGGAGGGGTGAGGTGGGAGTTTTGAAGGGGAGGGGTGAGGTGGGAGTTTTGAAGGGGAGGGGTGAGGTGGAAGGTAGTGATGGAATGGTAGGATGGAGTAGACAGTAGAGGGAGGGGACATGGAGTGGGATGCTGGTATGGGATATGGTTTGTGGGGTATGGGCAAGTAGGAGGAGGGGAGAGAACAGACAGGGGATGATTTGACAATGAAGATGTATAAAAAGAAAGATTAATGAAATACAAACATCCATTGCAAGCTGGGGTTCTTGAAATTTTCAAGTCGGATATACGTTTGAAAACGTTAGAGAGGAGGAGTGATATAAAGGAAAGTTTTGAGAGTGTAGAAAGGAAGAGCTGTGTGTGTTGGTATTGTTGAAGCATTTATTTGAAAACAAACTTTTGAAAAGGAAAAAGAAGAGTGAATTATAATAGAATAGAAAATTCAACAAGGGAGAAAAAGGAAATTGAAACATTTTAAATGGCACTATGAAGACCATCAGGGTAAGACATGGAGCTGTAAAGCAGTTGGTAGATACGGCGGGAGCAATTAACTTAAAAAAAATAAATGTTTGCGGGTTAGATAGAAGAAGAGTGAAGCAAAAGCTTGAAGAAAATAACGTTGAGCTGTTTGTTGAATACCGTTACGTTTATGGGAGGGTAGATAAAAATACCGTAGGAAAGGTAGAATTGTATAGGAAATAGTATGGACCATGTAAACATCTACAAACATCTCAATGTACATAAGTAGGGAAATATAGCTTCAGGTTGTTTAAATGTGCATAATACGGGGGATGATGCCGTGTTAATTCGTAATAGGGGTTAAGGTTAGTTTTCTCCTGTGCGTCAAACCCTCTGTAGTGCCTTAACGTTTTTCCGACACAGCCGGCCAAATTACGCTCCATGAATTGCCGGCCAGGCTAAGCCCGCACCTATGGACATATATGGAAAAAGGGACCTGCTCAGGAGAGGCGGAGCGACTGTGCTGGGGGCGTGGGGAACAGGACTGGCTGGCGACGCCTCCTGAGTGATGAGATTGGTCCGGTGAGGGAAAGCATAGGGGCAAGAAGCTGCGCCATTGGCTCTTGGAGCTGAAGAAGAAGAGGGCGCTTGATTCTTGTTGGAAAAAGAAGGCGGTTGGCAGCTCGAGAACCTAGTCATTCTGGCGCTCTTGAGGAGTGGTGTTCTGCAGCGATTGTTAGGAGGTTTGGAGCTGAGGTCTGAGGAGCTGAAGACCAAAGAGCTGAAGACCAAAGAGCTGAAGACCAAAGAGCTGAAGACCAAAGAGCTGGAGGCCACGCTGTGCCTCCCCAGGCAGTGGAGGAGGAAGGGGGCAGTCTTCACGAGCTCCCCACAAACTTGATCGCAAGCGCCTTTGACGCGTGGCGCAGCCGCCATTCTGAGCTTCTTGCGCAGGTGGCTCAAGGTCAACCGCCGCTGGCCTTACAAAAGGGCTCAGTGGAGCCAAAGCTAAGTGCCGCCAAAGGGGGTAGGGGGTGGGGGGGCGGGTGGGGGGTTATTTTATTGAGTGGAGGCACCTCAAATTAGAAATTAGTTTTACCTCAACATTCAATTTTCGTCTGTACTTTATTTTTATTAAATCACTATTGTTGCATGTAATACCGTTTTTGTCATGTTTGCATGTTTTGTGCTTTCAGGAATAAACCCATGTGTTTTGTTCGTTAAATGCTCTATCTCTTCTATCCTGGGAGCGCAAAAATTAACCGCCATAATCGGGAGGTCGCCTCGGGAATTAAGGCTGGTTTGACCATCCGTCCCGGCTGATATTAATCTGCAGGGACGCGACAATACCTTCACGATCTTTAAGAAATGAACATGTTCTGTGTCACTATTAACAAAAAAGTCTGGTTGATGTGTTTTGGACTTTTCAATTACCAGTTTATGTATAAATATCCATTCTTTTTCAAACTTTAATATTGTAAAAAATACTTTTTTTTCTAATTATTTATTTATTTATTATTTTTCTAGGCACAACTGCCCCCCTCCTCCCTCCCCCAGAAAAATCAGAATTACAAAAAAATAAAAAATAAAAAAATTAAAATAAGTACGTTGCCTGGTAGTGCACCATAAAAAAAAGACCAAAAAGAACAACAACAAAAAACAACTGTGAAGCCCTGTATATACATTCATTGTATGGCCATGATACCTGTACGTGTCTGCGAGGTCTCGACGCAACTGGCGATGCTCGGCTAGGAGGGCATGTACAGCTCGCCGTGCATTTTTTTCAGCACACTCACTTACTCTTCGTGCACTTGCCTGCTCTTCAGCCAACAACCTGCAACCACAATGAAACAACTCATCAGTTTGATCCAAGCCGGAAAGCAAGCACCTGCAATTAAAAATCCTTTACGCTGTTATCAAGCATTTTCTTAAATTGGAGCAAACTACCAACTTGCACATCACGGCCATGCAACAGCTGAGAGAGAGGCAGTTTAATAGAAGAAAGATGAGGTATGCACACCTGCTGCCGATGCTCTTGCTTCGCCAGACATCACACTGGATGTGCAGCCGTTCCGCTCGCTCCGTCACTGCCGAGAGCTTGTGACTCGCTTCCCGTGACAATGCCGCCTGCATCAGATGCTCCTTCACCAGCGCCTCTACCTTCCGCTGCACGTCTGAGCCCAGAGATGCCACCAGCAGTGCTTTCAACTCACGGTTCAGCTGTAGCAACAAAAAAAGGAAAAAAGATCAAGGGCAATATGTATCAGTATGGGTTACAATCCAGACTATTCCACCTTTTATAATGTACCTTCTGCACCTGCTCTTTAGCTCAAACCCATAAAAAAACCCAAACGATCATCTCACCTGTAACTGCACTGCCAACTCACGTACTGCAGCGTCCTTCTCACTCACAAGCCTTGCACGCTCCTCTTCTTCAATCGCCTCTTCCCCATCTTCCTCAACATCACCCAGTTCCTTCCGACACAGCCTTCCTCCGACTCCACCAGCCATGGCAATCCCACGCTTGTTTGCCTTTCGTTCTCGAACCAAAGCCGAGCGAGGCACCAATATCCTCACAGCCTCAACTTCGACCTCAGCCTCATCCTCATCCTCATCCAGTCCAGCAAGCCACGCGAGGTCCCACTTGCTGTGCAAGTCTTCCTCATCATAATCTTTCAAACATCCATCATGTTTCAGCTCACCTTCGTCTTTTTCCATACCGTCTCCAAATCCTCTGGCCTGTCCCGCCATGTTAGTCCCTGGAAGAAAAGCAAACAGTGGAACGGGATGGGTAAAAGAGTAACATTTTAGCGATTCGCCATATTTAACAGTTCGATTTTCATTTACTCAAGAGAAAAATAAAATCACGTTTTTCAAAACAAACTTTACCTGACACTTCCAAACTCATGTTGTTCAGCTAATCGGTAATCATTATATTAAAAGGGATTAACAAAACAAAAAAGGTGAGGAACTATGGATTCCTTTAAACGATACAGTGCGATACGACAATGTACAGTACCCAAAAGCAAAATAACGTCAAATGCAGTGAATCACCGTCAGGCAAAAAAAAAATCAAAAAATTAACGTCAGATTTTATCTTCTAAGTTTTTCGTTGCCTTTATATGAAATAATAGGACACATCTAGGTCTCATAACTTCATCTTTATTTTTCAATTAAACTTTTTTTTGCCGTTTTCGTGCAGTATCTGAAGAGAGTGAGAGAAAGAATAAAGCATCAGTCGAGCTTTACGATACACCATGAGTAGTCGTAGTATCGTACATCAGCTCAAGAAACGTAGCACCGACAATTTCCTTTTGGAACTTGTTGGAAAAATTTAAAAGGAAAGGGAAATGCGCAACTTGGTGTGAAACATTTTTAAATTTAAACTTTATTTTCAATAGATGCATCAGAAATTCAAAACATTTTGCAACAACATATTAAACATTGCTTTTTTTCATATACTCGGTGGCCAGGAGCTTTTATTCAAGTTTAATATCAGCTCTGCTTTTAAATGAGGTGTATAGGCAGCATCATGTTAAGGGTTACTGTTGTTCTCACGTTTTGTGCGAAACACGACGGGCTTTAATCAGCTTGAATGGAATTTTGAAAAGAATATTTTCGTCTTTAGCTTCATCAACAATTTCATTTCTTAAAGAAAAAAATGAAGGAAATACTTCTTGTAAGCTGTCCACGTAAGTCGTAAACTACACCACGATGATTACACAGCAGAAGAGTAGACAAAACAAGGCAAATAATGAAAAAAAATAGTTTGCTGTCATTTATATTCGGGTTTATTCGAAAACTGTGCTAAATACTTAAAATTAGTTCGTTTATTCCAAGAACAGCGTTTAGAGCGGTGTATAATATTGGACTCGGTTGTTGAACTCTTCAGTTTAAAAATATGAACGAATAATTTCACAGTTCATGTGCAGGGCAAATCGTTAGCTAACATTAACGTTTTTAGTGTGTTTCGTACATGATTAAATCGCACGTGATGCAATGAAATCAGCATGAAAAAAGGAAAGGAAGAAGTGGGTCTCGATAATAGTTGGCCTCCTGGTTGCTAAGGGCCTCACGGTTGCTAAGGAACTATGGCCGTCAAATGGAGTTTATGATCTGGATGTGCTAAATGAACAAAGTTTTGAATGCAAAACAAAAACCGAAACAGCAGCTTGCATGGTGAGTGTGTCATAAGAGTGGGATAAAAAAAGAATCTTTACAAAATGAAAACTATGAAGTTGAGCTATTTTTGAACTCTTATATTATTATTATATGCTAGCGCTCGCCGTTCAGGTATGATGAATCGACACAATCAATTTGAACTGGCTTTAACCCTATGAAAATTGGCTTCTTGTTAATGCAAGAATATTACGTCATACTTCCTGGCGTAATACTTCCGAGCGTTTGAACTGGCGCAATATTACGTCATACAATATTACGTCATATATATTAATTATTATTTATGGGTAGTTTGAACCATCCGTTGCGTCGACCGACAACTTTTGGAAAATTGATCTTGGGATCGAGACCTTTTTATGACTCAGAAGTTCATCGTTTTGGGTGACCTGTTGTCATTTGCGGCCACTCTTCAAACAAGGCCGAAGCTGTATTCTACCCCCGCTAATTTCGGTCCCCTTGTGTTTTATACCTCTTCCCCCCCCCCCCCCCCCTTCCCACGCCTCCTGCCCCCAAGCCCTCTCGGCTCTCCCTCCCACACTTCTCCCTGCTCTCAAATGTTGTGGTTGTGTGCTTCCCCTTCTCTCCTCATCTTGTCTTCCGCTCCCTCTTTTTGTATATTTTGTTTGTCTGGTTGATTTGTTTGTGAAATAAATGTTAGCTCTTTCACGAGCCTCGATTCAGTATACAAAAAAAAAAAAAGACATTTTAGCAATGGGTAACTAATGCACATTGTGGAATGTTGTTGTGTACGGTCACTGTTTCCAACCCAACCAAAGACGTGTCACCACTCCATCTCAGGTCATCCCCAATCCAAAATCATGATCTTTTCTACCCCCGTTAACCCACCCCAATCCTTCCTCCTTCCAAATTTTCAGTTTTTCCTCCTTACTTTCCTTCTGTATCCATCTTGTCCACTCCATGCATCCTCCCCTGCCCCCCCCCCCCCATTCCTCCCCACACCCATTGCTTGTTCAAGTCTCCCTCTACCTTGGCCTTAAACTCTGCTACTGGTGTTTCTGTCCTCTCTCAAGTATTCCTTTTGTGTTGTGTTTATGTTCTGATTTGTTCAGTGTACTAGCTCTTTAACGAGCCTCAACTCTATCAAAAAAGGTGTTGGCATCATGCACGATCACCAATGAATGCTCACAGACAGGACACTCAGCCAGCTCAATGTCCCTCCAAGTCCAAAGCATGGCAGACACACTGATGCAAATCCCTGCTTGCCTAGCAGGTCGGAATAAGCGTATAGTTTGTTTGGGAGTCGAACTGTGATGGGAGCTCAGAGGCGAGTGTACGATCTGATCAGCTATCCTTTCAGATCATGATGAAGATTATGGGTTGTGTTTTTTTTTTTTTTTTTATCTCCACCACCGGAGGTGGGCGGAGGTTGTGTTTGCATGCCTGTCTGTCTGTCTGTCTGTTTGTCTGTGAACAGGATGTCTCAAAAAGTTGTGGACTGATTCAAACGAAACTTAGTGAACAGGTTGGGAGTGTGACAAGGAAGAAGTTGTTCAATTTTGGTGAAGATCTGGATTCAGATCCGAGAATTTAATAAGTGATTCTTCACCATTAAGAGATGTGTCCAAAAACCAGCCTCTCCAACCCCCACTCCTCTCTACCTTCACACTCCACTCTCACCTTCACTGCTTTCCACCCCTCATTCTCCTTTCCCCCCTCACCTTTCTCCTCTCCCTATCACTCCTTCTCTCCTTCCCTCTCACTCCTCTCCACTCCTCACTCCTCTCCTCCCCGTTACCGTTTCTCACTCCTCTCCTCCTCATTACCATTCCCACGTCCCCGTCCCCCCCTTTCCCTTTATCCCTCTTCTCCCTCCTCCCCTTCTTTCTCCCCTTCCCCTCCCTTTCCGCCCACCCCTCCTTTTCCCCTCCCCCACTCCTCACTTTCCCCCTTCCCCTCCCTCTTCTCCCCCCCCCCCCTCTCTCCTCCTCACCTCACTCCTTCCCTCCTCCTCCCCTTCCCTCCATGCCCCTCCTCTCTCTCCCCCCTCTCTTTTCATATTCCCGGCACAAAGTGACTCTGCGTTGCCCAGCAATGCCGAGTAATTTTACTAGTAACATGATATTTCAAAAGGTTGTGGACAAGTTATGACAAAACTGGGTGGAAGAGTTGGTTAGGTGACAATAACAAGCGATTCGATTTTGGTTCAGGTCCAGATAAAAAACGTAAACTGTTCAGCCTGGCAGAGGTATGTGCTCTATTGAGTGTTATTATAGTATTGGTATGCCTGATACTTTGGTACATTTTGCAATATGTAATTGTAATACTGTAATCATGAAAATTGATGCACGATGAAGAATGTTCTCCATTGGGCGGTAGACATGATGTAGTGGTATAACCTGTTGTTCCTTTGCCTTTGTGTGTGACAGCAGGAATGTGAACAGCGGTTATGCTTCTTGGCTGAATGGCCAGACCCTTGTTCTGGAATTGTTCGTCACTTCCAGCTTATTGTCTACCTGAAAGACTTCTCTGTGGAGATGGTATAATCGCAGTGTTTCTGTCAAGCATTCATTAGTACGTTTTTTTATCATGCCAAGTATAAACACTCAACCCTAGCAACAGGTATTGTCATGATTGCTGAAAAAGCTGCTTGAAAGCATCTAAAAATAGAAAAAGAGAGGTTCTTTAAAAAGAAGAGATTTCCTTCCTTCCTTTATTTCTTCCTTCATTTGCCATGCAATTATTAAAGACACCTTTATGAAGACATGGATATTGGACTGAATTCACTGAATTTGAGTTGTATCATTATCGTCGATGTCCTTGCCGAATGGTTAACAAAAGAAGTGTTTTACATGTAACGAAGATCAATCAACACGGGGGAATATTGTAATTGGTATCACCAGTAACTATTAACAGGTTTATTATTTATTTATTTATTTATTTATTTTATTTATTTCTTTATTTTATTTTATTTTTTTATTTATTTATTTATTTATTTATTTATTTATTTATTAACAGTAACTAACAGGTTTTTATTCGAACAAGATGAATCGTGCCAGCCTGTATGACATAGCCATCCAAATGCTTTGATCTTGGATGCTCGGTCGCTCTTTAGATCGAGTCCCATGTTCTATAATGTGTGCACTTACCTGTATGTCTGAATTGTGGAGTGTGCTGTGGCTTATTTATTCCAAAGCTGAAACAATGGAGGTTTTCCATCACATTGCCAAAATTATTCCTTTAAAATAAACAAAATGTTGATCTATCTATCTTTACGGCATTTCAAAGATATTTTCTTTTTGTGGCCTAACCAACAAGCAGGTGGAGCACTTGTCAAACAAAAGAGGGAAAGGCTTGTGTTAAAGGTGCAAAGACTCACAATTATTACTGTATATAGTGTGGCAAAAGGAAATCCATGGCTGTAATTTTTTTCAAGTGAATTCCAACAATTCCTCATGCTTTGGCTAAGTGCATTTACATACTAAAACATAAAATGGAGCGAAGTCGATGGCGTGTCATCACAAATCCCCACGCTTCTTACCTAAAGCAAAGTAGAAAGATGGCATGAGGTTCCACCAGGAATGACCCAATATAAAACTGTTTTTAAAAAATTCCATTTTGACCCCTGTGACCCTAACTCACCCGCCTGGGGCATATACGGGGGATCAAATTTAAAACAAAGTTCGATATTTAATGTGTCCCCCAATATTGATTACATATACAAGGTTTCATTAAAAAAAATATTTAAAATGTGACCGTAATTGCATTTTTCGGTATTTGACCTTTCCGCAGGGGGTGGGGCCAAAATGACTGCTCTTGCACCTCTGTGTCATGTGGTGATCATAACTACCAAGTTTGGTGAAGTTCTGCACAATCTTTTAGGAGGAGATAGTGTGACGGACAGACAGACGGACAGACAGATGGAGCCAATTACAATATTCCCCCGTTTTTTTTTTTTAAGTGTTGGGACAATAATAATAATGGATTGCCCTTCTTAACCGAAGACAGACATTTACATCTGTCATGTGAACACGTGGGAGTGTGAATTTGTTTAACGTGTATGAGCGGCAACCACACTCTGAGATAGTAAGCAGTGTAACCCCAAGCCGACAAGACCACATGCTACCCACAGTTTAGGCAGGAATTTGTCATTTGTTCAGAGTGCTTGTGATAACTCGACTGCTTTTCACGAAAGACATCATGGTATCTGTAACTTCCGCCATGGACCAGTTCTGGCAGATGTGTCCTATGATTTAACAATTAACATCCATATGAGGGCCAGCACGCTCATCAATGCCTTGCACTGCATGCAAATCTCCAGGGAGGCATTTTATAGCTGTGTCGGGATACAAACCAGGGCTAGACAACTCAAAGGTGAGTGCACAAGCCACATACCTTTGCTATCCTATCAGGATCAATAGATATGAGCTACAGATGTCCTACAACAAAGAAAAGCACATTCAATTCAACCGTAAACCATTTTATATTTATATTTCCAGTAAAAAACTATTTGCAAGCTTTCTACAGTTTCGCAACTCACCCCTAATGTTTAATTTTGTCCCCCATTTGTCCCTTCTTTGGAAATGTCTTGCAGTTATTATCTGGTCCTGCTCTTCCCTTTAAGCATTCAAGGTGTCAATTGATTGTCTTCCTTTATCAAACCCGATGCTTACATTGCAGCTTTTTGACTCTTCGTCGCTTTTTAACTCTTCCCAAATCAGTTCTTACATCTGCTTGACGTTGTTAGGGTTGTTAGGGTTAGCCCTTCCCACTGTCAGCATGCATGCTCCTCACCTCTCTGTCCTTCAAGTGATCCACCAGCTGGCATAGATAACTAACAAGAAGGAGGTTATAAGTGAAAGTTGCTTCATGAGTAATTTTTTATCACACTGTGGAAGGAAAATAGTTTATCACTTTGAAGCAAAATATGAAGCAGGATTGTTGGAATTTTGACATTGGATTTGGATTTGAACATACATATCTAGAGGATACTGCAGGGGTCATTCGCAGATTATCGCTCTTGAGAATTTGGACGTGTTTAAAATATATACCGAAAATAATTCTTCTGTTTTTCAACAGTGAGGGAGCCTTTGGGGAGGTTGGATCAGTCAGAAACCTCAAAAATATATTTGCAGGAAAGAGAGGTTGGTGTACAGGAGTTGGACTCCCCCTGAAGAGAGACATATATTTTAATGAAAGACAAAGAATATGCTTGATGCATGGCAAACTGCAACGGCACTCTTCGACATCACGATGTCGACCAATATGCCTCCACATCATTATACATACTTATATATGGGTATAGTATATGAGTTTTGGTTAAGGGCCATCTCTTCATTTATTTATAAACTGGGAAAAGGGCAGGGGGCGATAGGAAGGACAAATTATGAAAGTGGGTATGGGATGGGTGGAGGGACAGAAGATTTGGATGAGATAGGATTAGGTTGGAGAAAAATAGTGGGGTGTGGCGGTGCGGGGCGGGGGGGGGGGGCAGGGGGAGGCTTGTCAACATGGCAGCATCTTTGTCTATGTGGTAAATAAATGGATCTTAACGGCAGAATTTACGAGTTACAGGGATAATTTAGTGTAGGAAAGTTTGATAACTTGGTATGCATTACCAATATTTTGAAGTCAGAATGTAAAAAAAAAAGAAAAAAAGAATTTAAATGTTTTAAGATTGTTTAATTATACTCGTACATGACATAAATGGAACACTTTCAGATTCAGGCATCCATGAATGGTACAAACCTCTAACACTGTTATTGTACCGAGAACCATGTCATTCCTAACATCAGGAATCTCGACCTGTTTGGGCCAACTCACCCTCATGCGAGAATGTAATAATGTTCTTGGGCCAAGTACGCTGCAGTACTACCTACCCTGTAGGCCCGTAGGGGACTGTAGTGGGCCACAGTATTTGCTGTTTTTCAGTCTATGCATAGCCAAAGATTTACCCTTCTTATTTTCTCCTAATGGTGTATTTAGTTCTCTTTTGATCTCATAACGTTGATTTTGAGTCCCTTTATTTCTTTGATTACTGAATTATAGTCCCTTTTGTTCGTACTGTATTTTATTGGCAATGTCCGTTGCCCTATGTCATTATATTTAATGTAAAATGGCAGTATATTTGACTCTTCTCCCGCACTCCTCCTTCTCTTTTGCACGCTCCCATGATGTCCTGGCTTCCTGATTGTACACAGTATGACATAAGGAACCACCGAGTGTTTCTGCGTCGTACGGGATGTCCGAGCCTGTCTCGTCGGGAACTGCGAATCGGTGGCAAGGTGCTCGTGTGCTCTCGACTGCTCTCCATCACCAACTATGGGGATGCCTACACTGCTGGCGAGCTCCACAACACCCACCAAAAGTTAGCAGATAACCTGCAAGCGGGGAAAGTGTGGGAGTGTGGGGATCTGAGCGAGGGAGGAATGGTAGCTAGTAGAAGGTTTTCGGAGGGTATGTGGATAGGTTGGAGGTGGTTTTGTCGGGAGATTGCGACAGCATGAGTACAAACTCTTTTTGTGGATGAACATGCGAATGACATGACAAGCTTACTATTATGCTGGAGGACATATTTCCAACCTGAATAAGCATTGATGTTTGGTTTCTTTACTAAAAGTGAAACTAGATCAGCAGCAAAAAATGATGGCTGGATCATCACGTTAGACAGACAGATGGATATAATTACCTGTACAAGACAAGGTACATGCATTGAGGGCCACAATAATACGTCCAAGGTCTCTTTTGATTCCCATTATAAGGAGCACTCAGTATAATTAATATATTTTTCTCCAGCCAATAATACTTATGTTGGATGTTCCTGTTTTATTCAACAAATTTCAACTCTCCATCACAAATGGTGAAATTTGTGTCATTTCAAATGTTCCTAAATTTGTTGAATTATTGCAGAGGATTTAAGTAAAGTGATTATTATGGCGATGGGTCGATCCATATCAGCCTGTCGTGCTAACGACACCCTAATCACTGTAGATCCCCCTTTTCTTTTGATTCTTAGTCGATTGGGGAGTGAGGGTGAGGTGGTAGGCCTTGCGTGGGGGTCATCACGGTATAACATTTTCAATACAATGACCAGTCTACAGGACGTGTCTGTTCGTTATGACATTCAACTGTATTTTACTACCATTTCCTACAGGGCTAAAACAAAAGGCATAAATTATGGTACATTGTGTATTTATGACAGCCATGAGTTCATCATTACTACCTTGTACATGCTCACTGACCATTGTCTGTGACCTTTGCAGAACACTGGCATTAGTGAAGCCACAGGCGATGGCAAAAATGGGAACCATTATGGAAGTGATCACGGAGGCCGGCCTAACCATCACTCAAGCCAGGATGGTGAAGTTTGAGAGGTATGAGAATCGGTTTCTTCAGCAGAACTCGCATCTCATACCCACGGGCTAAATGATTCAGATCGCACTCTTCCTGACGGGCTCGCTTCGCTTCATTGGCATCTTGGTGACGCTCCAGGTTATTGTTAACAATTTGTACGTGAGGGAATTGAATTGAATGTACTGTAGTCATAATTTACCATATCTCATGAGAAACTATCATCTGAATGAATAAAATGCCATTGGGTTCTTCCTGTCATCAGCTTTTCGCCAGCTTTGCGCATTGTTGTAAATTCTGCTTTCCTCACGTTTGCTCAACCTTTAACCCGTTACTGTTGAGCAATTGAGACAAGGGCTTGGACCTTATGGGGAGATGAGTCTTCACGGAAAGTGTTTCGTTGTCATCGAAAGAGGGACTTTTGTTCTCTAACCATTTGACTGCTTATGTTCCAGAAAAGACGTCGAAGATTATTCCACAAGACTCCAAGCGAATTGCTGTTTCAAGTGAGTGAAAGTAATGGTTTATTTTTTTATTGTTATATAATTATAGCTATTAGTCATTTTATAAAGCTGGTATGTTAAAAAAAAAAAAAAAAAATGTACAGCTGGGTTAATGGACCTTACATTCTCCCTCTTGTTATTCATCTTCGACCCTCCATCTTGTTATTCATCTTCGACCCTCCATCTTGTTATTCATCTTCGACCCTCCATCTTGTTGTTCCAAGAATCGACCCTCCATCTTGTTATTCCAAGATAAATTATTTCTTGTTTTTTTTAAATCCTGTTAAGAGGATTTTGGGGAGCACCGCCTCGTGTTTTTTTGGGTTTTTTTAAATACAAAGTCTCGGCTTGTGGAAGAGCTAGAACGCAGAAAAGAACAGGACGCAACAGCACAAAAAAAACAGCACAAAGAGAGTGGGAAACACCAACAGCAGGGTCGAGAGACAAAATAGATGGAGATGGACAATCAAGGGATGTGGGTAAGGATGCAGGGGGTGGACATGATGGTTGCAGAAGCAAACTCTCAGGAAGGAAAAATTTGAAATTTAGGGAGGTGAGTGAAATTTAGGGAGGAGGTGGTTTAACGGGGGTAGAAAATATCATGGTTTGGATGAGTGAAGAATCAGCGTGAAGAATCAAAGGGTGAACAAGAGCTGAGATGGTGTTGAACTGCTGTTTTGAAAAACTGGAGGGAAGAATGAGATTGAAGAGAATGTGGAAGTTTCTTCCACAGGGGGAAAAAGAGGAACAAATGAGTGGAGATGAGCAGTGATTCTGGATTTCAAGAGTTTGAACAAAAGGGGTTTGATTGTGGACCGTGTGCCCCCTGCAGAAACCAATGGGAGGGGGGGGGGGGAGATGGACATTTCATGGGGAGGACAGAGGGTGCAAGACCAGAGAGGTGGTGGAAGAAGACAGAGAGACCACCGACCTATCTGATGGTAAAGTAATAGTCCCATTGAATCAGAGTTAGCATTTGAGTCTCAATCCCAAGTTTCCCTGAGGCATCAGTGGTCCAATAGTAACACTTTATTTATATTGGGACGAGCTCAGATTCCAGAAGATTAGAATTCACTTACGTAATACTGCTGCCATCAGCCAGATTTGAATGGACAACTTCTGGGATGTCGGTCCCATATCCCCATCATGAGGTCACTGTCCACTGCAATATACTGTCTGACCAATTGAGTTTATGATTCTAATAAATATTGTGATGAAAAGCTAGACTTAGGTGTTTGAAAATTGAAAGGCCTTTCCTTTCCAACTTGTGTTTGCATGACGTCGTATTTTCATTCCGATCACCTTTTCAAAGGTTTGTCACCAAGGCTTATTCTACTTCCAGTCATGTTTCTTACTGTTCTTCGTTTAATCTGATTGTTTACTCCTATTACACATTTTATTTATTTTTGTTATCGTTGAATCAAAAACATTGTGTATGATATCAATTTATCAATTATATCAATTATCTTTCTCAATGATCAATTCCAAGGTTTTGTTTTCTTATTCTCTTTGTGTGTGATTTTGTTTTAGTCACAGTAGTTAACGTTCACGGTGTTTTACATGCAAGGACTTGGGAATCGCATCTCTCTCTCTCTCTCTCTCTCTCTCTCTCTCTCTCTCTCTCTCTCTCTCTCTCTCTCTCTCTCTCTCTCTCTTCTCTCTCTTTCTCTCTCTTTCTCTCTCTTTCTCTCTCTTTCTCTCTCTTTCTCTCTCTTTTCTCTCTCTCATTCCCTCCCCCTATCTCTCAGAAACATTCCTGTCATAAGGTTGTACATGAATCGTTTTATCACAAAGTGTCTTTTGAACCTTGAGTGGCATTATGGTACGGTTGACCAGTCCATTTACCACCGGTAGATATTCCAGTATGATTTTGGTGTAACATTCCAGAATCGAGTATCTGGTAAATTTGCGAAGTTGTGCCACTAGCTGATTGGTTGTATTGCATGACTGTGCCATGACAGTGAGATGATCAATGAGCTGGTGTCTGGCCCAGCACTGGCAATGGAACTCATGGGCAAGAATGCGGTGTTAGTTTGGCGGAGGTCCCTGGGGTTTTCCACCTCGGCGGTAGATGAAAGTCGAGAACCTGACTGTGCAAAGGGTGATGTGCCTAACTTGGCCAATGATAAGCTTCAGAGTATAGGTGAGCAAGGCTACGGTTCACCCAGCTCTGAAGAAGCTGTTCAGGTAATGTGAAGACGAGATACATTTTTACCCCCTTGTTGTTCCCCATCTCTAAAACTCATTCCTTCCTATAACATTGGTTAAAATTTGACCTGGACTTGTATTCATAAGTATATGTACTGCAGCTTGTGATGAATGAGAGATTCAACACTAACGATGGTAATGTTTACTTATAAGCTGATTTATGAATACAAACTCTTTGGTCTGTCAAAGGAAGTCATCTCCCTAAACCTTTGTGTTGTTGATCAAGGTAGCCAATTTTGCAATGCATGGTTCATTTTGTACAGTTTTGTTTAAATAAATTATTCCCACCAGTCAAATACAGATGACCTTGACAGGCAATCATCACTGTATTGCACAGCCAATTGTCTGTAAATTTCAACAGCCTTGATGTTTTAGTTGGGGAAAAAAATAAAAAATCATTCCCTGTTCCATCCTCTTTCTTTCTCACTTACTGCAATCTTGACTTTCAGCATGTCCAATAAAGCAGGAAATGTATGATTATGGTTATTGGTTACCAACTGTCAAAAAATATTTATCTCTATATTACATACAGTGCCTACAAAAAGTATTCACACCCCTTGACTTTTTCACTTTTTGTTTTGTTACAGCCTGAATTTAAAATAGATGTTCTGAAGCCATTCCATTGTTGTTTTGACTGTATGCTTGGGGTTATTGTCCTGTTTGAATGCTGTGAATCTTCTCCACAGTCTAAGGTCTTTTGCACTCTGAAGCAGGTTCTCCTCAAGGATTTGTCTGTATTTGGTTCCATTCATTATTCCCTCTATCCTTGCAAGTTTCCCAGTCCCTGCCACTGAAAAGCATCCCCACAGCATGATGCTGCCACCACCATGCTTCATGTAGGGATGGTGTTAGATGGGTGATGAACTGTGCTCGGTTTCTGCCAGACGTAGTGCTTTGCATTCAGGCCAGAGTTAAATTTTCATCTCATCAGACCACAGAATCTTTTCCTCATGCTCTGATTCTTGCACGTGCCTTTTTGCAAACTCTAGGCGTACTGTCATGTGCCTTTTTCTCAGGAGTGGCTTCTGTCTGGCCACTCGCCCATTAAGTCTAGATTTGTGAAGTGCTGCAGAGGCTGTTTTTCTTCCAGCAGGTTCTCCCACCTCAGCCAAGGAACTCTGTGGTTCTGTCTGAGTGGTCATTGGGTTATTGGTCACTTTCCTGACCAAGGTCCTTCTTGCCCGGTTGCTCAGTTTGGTCGGACAGCCAACTCTAGGAAAAGTCTGGGTAGTTCCATATTCTTTCCATTTCCTAATGATGGAACTCATTGTGCTCTTGGGAACTTCCAACACTCTACAGAATGGCCACAATATCCCTATGCACACAGTTAGAATTTATTTAGAATTTATCTGTATGCTCCCCTCCATTCTCCGCACAAATTTGATGTACTTCTGGACATCTTTTTCCATGTTGAGGGTTGGAGGTTTTAAAAGCAGCTCCTGACTTCATGGCTTCAATCCCAGGTCCTTTTTCGTTATTTTCTGGACTGTTGAGCATGGAATGCCTAACTCAGAAATTATTTTTGGAGATGATTTCAGTGGTGATCTCGAGCAGGACGCTTCAATAACGTCCACAGGGCGTTGACGTGATGCTAGACGACCAGAACGCTTTAAATCAAGGACACTCCCAGTTGAAAAACCTTCTTCTCCCATGCCCGCATAGTGTCGTACGTAGGAGCTGGCTTATCGAACCTCCGCAAAAACCTAATCCTTATGTCTTCAAAACTTGCTCCTTCTTGTGCGCGGTCATGAACCCAAACACAAGTAATCAGTCTCTCCTTTATCATGTACTCACTGGTGTCCGTCATGCTGAAGCCGTACCTGGAAAACAAATATAACAAATAAGTAACAGAGGACACACTATTATGAATAGTGACTTTGTGGCCACTTTGTAGAAATTGTTTTATACCCTTCCCCAGATCTAGGCCTCCACACAATTCTATCTCGGTGTTCTACGGACAGTTCCTTGGACTTCATGGTAGAGTTTCTGCTCTGACATGCACTGTCAACTGTGGGACCTAATATAGAAAGGCGTGTTTCTTTCTAAATCATGTCCAATCAATTGAATTGGCCACAGGTGGACTCCAATCAAGTTGTAGAGACATCTCAAGGATGATCAAAGGAAATTGGATGCACCTGAGCTCAATTTGGAGTGTCATAGTAAAGGGGTGATACTTATTGACTCGAAACATTTCAGCTTTTAATTTTTTTATTATTTCGTAAAAAATCCACTTTGACATTATGGGGTATAGTAAGGGAAACATATGAAAATCTGTTAACTAAATTGTTACCAAAAAATTTCTTCACCAATATGTTTGTAAAGGTGTGTAATAACATGTGTTAAAATGTTGAAGGTCAACTCCCGTGGGAAACCCAGAAAAAAAGCTGTTGAATTCGGGTACCGAAAAATTATTTTCGAGAATTTTTATTTTTTTAAATCGGCCCTTAAGTAACTTATGAGGGGTCAAATAAGGGTTTTTCATGATTCTGAGTTGATTGTTAACATTTATATTTCACCACAGACACTCCTTTGTGGAAAAATAATTTCTAAATATATCTCATTTTCTACTTTGCAGGACATGGAGTCTAGCAATATGGATGAAGACGTTACTCCACCTGTGCTCAATTGCTTCATCTGTGCACGCTCGGATACACCAGCTGAAAGGCTCATACAGGCAACTCCAAAGGGATACTCAACTTTATTGAAACAAGCAGAAACTGTCGAAAATGTTACTGTTGTGGAACGTATGAAGGAGGCTCAAAAGGAAGGAAAACTGAGGTACCACCAGAAGTGTAAAAATGATCTGTACAACAACTTTGTTGCAACCACCAAGAAGTCAGCTCAAGCATCAAAGGCAGAGAAAGAGTCATCAAAGTTGAAGAGAAGACGCACTACTTGTGAGTTCAGTTCATCAACTGGCTGCAGTTCTAGAAGATCACAGTCAGTTGACCTCCTGTATAAGGATGTATGCATTCTTTGCAACCAACCAGCCCAGCTCTACAAAAATAATCCAGCACAAGCTAGAAAGAAATACAGAGTGCCAGATAATTTGACTGCAGATACACTGAAGGCAAGCTTGCTGAAGACAGCACGGAGTCGCGGGGATGACTGGGGCACTGAAGTCACTGGACGCCTGGAAGGGATCATCGACTTGGTAGCAGAAGAAACACTGTACCATTTGCGATGCAAACTTATGTTTGCGAGAGGTGACAGTTTGTCCAAGACTGATGAGGAAGGAAAAAGGAAGAGAGGACAGAGGAGTATTGATGAGGAGCGAGAGGCAGTTTTTATTGAATTCTGCGAATGGTTAGACTCAGAATTAGAGCATGGGGTAATGAACATGGACCAAGTCCATGAAAAGCTGCAGGAGTTTGATCAGTCACCAGAGAAGAGCCTTTCTTATTCAAAGCATTGGCTAAAGATAAAACTTCTAGAGAAATACGAAGACCCCTTGTATTTCACAACACAGGAAAGAAGGGCAGATGTACTCTGTCTCAAAGATGGCACCGACAATATTCTGCGAGGGCATCATGCTAATCTTGACCATGGAGATGAGAAGACTCAGATCATAAAGACGGCACTCAAGTTCATATCCAATGATATTGCCTTGATTGATTTAGGTCCAAAGTCATACCCCACCACACACAGTATGACTGACATCGATAGTCAGCTGACACTTGTTCCTGCAAGCCTTCAGATGTTCTTGAGACCGATTGTCAAGACAGACGAAAGAGTTGCCGTTTGGGGGCAGAATTTTATTAAGGCCTGTCCACCTCGGTCTGGAGTATTGCCACACCAAATGGGGCTTGCCATACAACTTGATCATAGATTTGGGTCAAAATGGATGCTCAACAAGTTCCACCGGCTGGGATACACTGAGTCTTACACGGAGACACAAAACTACAAATACTGCTTCCTTAATAGGAGGAGTGGAGATGATGTTCCAGATACTTCTGGCACTCTTGACACCATTGTGGAGGAAACCGATGAACAGATCAATGATGAGGTTGCGGTTGATGCTGCGCTTGAGGATCAATCAGTGATGACAGCCAAAGTGCCAGCCAGTGAAAGTGAATTGTCAAGTAATGATCAGGTGGTCTTTATGGAGGTTGGGGAAACAAACAATGCAGTCACTCAGTTTGTTGGAGACAATATAGATTTAAACATTGTCTCTATTCACGGAAACACTCCCTTTCACTCAATGGGTTGGATCGAAGTCACCTCTCCGGCACCACCTTTGCCAGATCCACAGACAACAGCAGCTTTCCCCCGGGTGAAGTTGAAGGCACTCGACAAAGCTAAGATCCTGAGAGGAACTGAAGTAAAGATTATTCCATTTACGAACAGGAAACAGATAGGAACGAACGCGATCATGTTTCTCCCCCTCGCTGAGCTTTCCTCCTCCCTGGCTCATGATCAGCCACTCCTCACTCCAGGTGACACACTCTGGGCAGCGGGGTGGGTGATCAAAGCCAACGATCCTGAGTTCCCACACTCCAACTGGAATGGCTGGATGAAGAGAATCCATGCTAATGATGCAAAGCAGAGCACACAGATCGAGTTCCTCCCAGTTATTGAAGGAGACCCTAATGACCTCAACACCATCTTCACCACTCTGAAAGAGGATCCTTCTACAGAGCATGTCTCTGAACCCCAGTGACTATGGATGGACAATAGGTGTGCATGGGTATGAGCCAGTTCCAACACTGGACCCCACGGCTCCTGAGGAGCTATTGCAGTTCACGAGCTGTAATTGTCATGGAGATTGCAGCAACCGGCGATGCAGCTGCAAGAAGAATGGGGTCACGTGCATCTCGGCCTGTGGAGTCTGTAATGGCATTACATGCAGAAACTGCAGTCATGATGTTGTTGAGTCTGAAGAAGACATAGACAATGACTGTTGAAACTTCTGACATTGTGAATGAGAAATAACTCTTGAGTATTATATATGTATGTGAAATAAAAGCTACTTTGTGTGTAAATGTAAAAGTGAAAATATAAATGTTAACAATCAACTCAGAATCATGAAAAACCCTTATTTGACCCCTCATAAGTTACTTAAGGGCCGATTAAAAAAAAAAAATTCTCGAAAATAATTTTTCGGTACCCGAATTCAACAGCTTTTTTTCTGGGTTTCCCACGGGAGTTGAACTTCAACATTTTAACACATGTTATTACACACCTTTACAAACATATTGGTGAAGATTTTTTGGTAACAATTTAGTTAACAGATTTGTGAAATATCTCATAAAATGCCCTTACTAGTATTATGTGTAGGTCAGTGACAAAATGTTTCAATTCAAACCATTTTTAATTCAGGATGTGACGCAACAAAATGTGAAAAAGTCAAGGGGTCTGAATACATTCTGAAGGCACTGTATATTACTCTGCCTTTTATTAACAAAAGTCGAGATCAAGTGTGAACCATCCTCATACTTCACCATCTCTGTTTGTCCATCTCTGTCATCTTCTACAGGAGTTGGACATCATTTTTCCAAGCACTGGACACCATCACGGTCCTTCCTCAGCTGTACGGTTGGACAACTCTACATGTTGTATCATCAAACCACATGCTATCTCTGAAGGTACTTCATCCCTCAATAATATGTCTTGCATCTTTGTATGCCTTTCCTCAAATGTGCTTTTAGCTATATTTACTCTCTGCTCATTGTCTCATTTTCTTCCTTCTAATCCAATATTTTACATCCTTTCTACTGATTCTTTTTACTCTTTCTTTGTTTGTTTATTTTATTTTCCTTTCATCTCTATCCCACTGAAAACTCAGATTGACATATCAATTACTCTTTACTCTTTCCTCTTTACTCAGAAACAAGAACTCAGATTGACATATCACGTACCTTTTCATGCAATATAATTACTCCTTTAAGTTAGGTGTTCTGTACTTCTACTATATAAGATAGTCCTTGAGCCAACCGGCCATATTTTGAAGTGAATGCTCCGGCGGGGGGAGTAATTCTCATTATGATTTTCCATTAGACCAATGTCTCAAGTGTCAGAAAAGGTGTGATGGACATCTGAGAACGGTAGCTTAGTGCCCGGATGGACGCCATCTTTGAAACCACCCAGCTCAAAAATGCCCATTTGGTGGGGTACATTGTTGCACGTGTATCTGGACTTCTATACTAGCTATCGATGTGCGGTTGACGACTAAATATACGTCCGATGTGTACCGTCTAAATAAAAAATAATATGAAGCATTTTGTTTTAGATTAATTATTATAAAAATCAATTATCGAAAAAAAATCATATATTTTTCAATATTTTATTATTAGAATTGTACTTTTTTTAGTGAAACAACACTGGTATGATTTTCCAAATTATGCATTGTGCTACACCGTTTATCTGTCTATAAAAATAACTCAAAAACTAAAACATATCATCCACCACGAGTGTACACAAAAAATATATGAAAAGGCATGCACTTTCCACAAACCGAAACTATGTCAGTTGGAATTTCCCGCCGATAAATCAACCCACAGAACCCAGTGCCGAAAGTGACGTCAGTCTATTCTATATCTATATTCTATATCTCAGTCTGAGATTTGTTGCGGTGACCTGATTAATTTCTGAAGGGGGGGGGGGGGGTGGGTGGCTTAAGAACTAAAAGTGAACATGTTAGATGGCGCCACATACAACTCTATTATAGAGTTGTATTGTGGCGCCATCTAACATGTTCACTGACTTGGATGAGTATGTCTATGTAAGCTGGCGAGCTTTTCGGATATCGGAGTAATCTAACGTCAGTCTTTTTGTTCTTTCAGCTGAGATGGCCGGTGTCGAGGCGAAACGGGCGAAGATTGAACCTGAGTCCGGAACGTGCATCCTGTGCAGCAAGAAGTCGCCACTCTCTGAACTAAGCAAGGCAGCGGGCAACAGTTCTTGGAAGACATTGTGTGACGCAGCCGCAGTTAGAAACTTTTATCCAATTCTAAAGCTAGTCCAAGAAGGCGCAGTTGAACTTCCTAATATTCCAATATTATACCATAGGGCTTGTAGATCAGACTTCACTCACAAAAACCACCTAGCTACTTTGACCAATGCAGCTAGAAGTTCTTCAGTTGATACTGGCGATGCGGTGCGACGGCGATCATCACGGGAAGAGACAGGATCAACTTCAACGGTCTACGATGATAAATGCATTTTTTGCCAGCGTGCTTCAAAATTCATAAAAGGCAGTCGTACCCGTGAAACAGTTGTCTTGGCTGTTGAACTTCGAGCAGATAAGACAATAAGAGATGCTGCGACAGCTCGCAATGATGAGAGAGTTTTGGCATTGACTACACGAGATATGGTTGCAGCTGAGGCTCACTACCACTTCTCCTGCTATAGAAACTACACACGGCCCCAAAAACCTCAAGTAGAAACTGACATTGAAGATAATATCGAGAAAAAAGAAATGATACGATGTATATTCAATTTCATTCGCACTGACTTGTTCTTGAACCCGAGGATTGTTCCAATAGTTGATGTTGCAACAGATATCCTGTCTTCAGATACATTTTCAGTTGATGTTCGTGACTCCATCAAGAAGAATCTGCAGCGCACATTACAAAGAGAGTTTGGAGAATCGCTCATCTTCTTCAATGTGAAACACCGTGTATACTTGATGCCCGATAATCTGACAAAGCGAGAGATTGCTGCAGAGTGCGTAAACCTGAAAGCAGAAGTGAAAGCATTTGAACGAACGGACGGTGAAAGTAACATTGTGCGTGCAGCTACTTCACTGCGACACCAGATCAAAGATGCTCATTACAATGAACGTTGGCCGCCTCAGCCAGCAGAACTCACTTCAGATTACGTGAAGATACCAGATTCTCTTCGTGTATTTCTGCATACTTTGATTTGCGGGAGTGGGGGTAGCTCTGCGCGTGCCGACACACTGGTATGGTCGATGGCTCAAGATATCATCAATGCTGTACACCGGGGTACCATCAGAACATCGAAGCATGTCCTACTTCCGTGGGTCATGAAAACGCTCACCGGTAATACAGAGGTCATCAGAATATTGAATCGACTCGGGCACGGATGTTCGTACACAGTTCTGGAAGAAATCGAGACAGCGCTATGCATAGACAAATTAGCAAGTGTGGAGAAAGATACAGTACCACTTCCGTCACATGTGCACCCTTCGGTCCCGACTGTATTAGCATTCGATAACATCGACAGGCTAGAGGAATCGCTGAGTGGTGGCGGAACATCGCATCGCGTCAACGGTATCATCGTCCAACCGAAGTCGCAGTCGTGTTTGCCGCTCCAACCTCCATCGGCAGTATCCAAAGCAGATAAGAAGCGATCTATCCCGTCATCCAGCGATTTAGTTCCAATATACAGCGGTGGGAAACGAGAGGGCCCACCTGCAATCAAGCCTGCAGATCTTTCTGACACTCTTGCAGGCGCAACATCCCTTGCGCAGCGCCGAAATCACGTATGGATTATGACTCGCATGCTGGAACCATGCGACCAGACAATCAGTTCGTGGACTGGTTTCAACATCATGACTAGAGATCGTGTTCAGGTGACGGAAGATGTAGTTGGCTACCTGCCGACTATAAACGCGCCTGCCACAGATATGGCAACAGTGCAAGAAATCCTCAGAGAAGCTCTGAACATCATGTCATCACTTCAGCTTGAGCGTATACCGGTGGTGCTAGACCAGGCACTATTTGCTAAGGCGACCGAAATAGCATGGAAAGATGTCGATCGATATGGAAGAATCGTGCTCATGATGGGGAACTTCCATACCATCTGTAACTTCATGTCGAGCATTGGGAAAATGTTTGGAGATGCAGGCCTTCGGGATGTAGCTGTTGAGTCAGGAGTAATCGCTGAAGGTTCCATCAACAGGGTTCTGGAAGGCAAGCAATACAACCGTGCTGTGCGACTCCACAAGTTGATGTACGAGGCACTAATGCGCATCATTTGGAAGGGCTTCCAGGTGTGGATAGAAAGCAATCATCCTGACAAGGAACCCCAGATTCGAAGCACTGACCTCAAAATTCGCAGCATCAAGGAGGATGTTTGCCACGAGACTCTCGCTGCTGCTCTCGATGATGATTCATGTGTACAGAGCTTTGACATGTTCGCGAAATACCTACATTTTCTGCGAACCAAACATGGAGACCTGGCTCGCTTCTGGATGATGTATATTGATATGGTAGAGACCCTGCTGGGGTTGATTCGTGCGGATAGAGAAGGCGACTGGATGCTTCACTTGGCTTGTGTCAGAAGAGTGATCCCTTGGTGTTTCGCAATGAACAAGGTGAACTATGCTAGATATCTACCAGTGTACTATGCACAGATGACGCAACTCCACGAAACATGCCCCGAGTTGTACAGGCATTTCAATCAAGGCTACTTCTCCGTACAGCTTAGACCAGGGAATCCATTTGCCAGAATCGCTGTTGATCAGACAACAGAAGAAACAGTAAACAAAGATACGCAAACAGCTGGAGGAACACGAGGTTTTAGTCTTCGACAAGGGGCTGTGTCACGATGCTATCTAACTGCAGAAAATCGGGCTACTGCACTGAGGCAACTACGAGAAACTATCCTTGTGAATGGCAGCGACACATCTCACGCCAAGCACCCTGACTTGTCTACTTCTCGCATCAAACGTGATGAGTCTGGCGTCACAGCTATCTGTGATCTACTGGAAAATGACTGGACCAATCCATTCGCCGATGATCCGTCATGTCTTCTCAGTATATCTACCGGAGCGGCTGCGAGGGAGGACGTTTCTAATGACCTACTCAACACCCTGCAAAAGGGGGAAGCGGCGTATCAAAGCTTCCAGAAACGTCTTGAAGAGGGAACAGGCTTTCATGACACATTGAACAAGCTAAACTTGAAGACCTTTGGTAAGATCAAGCAGAAAGTTGTGAAGGGCACAAACAAGGAGATCGTCCTGAGAGCTGACAGACAACTGTTTGCCACCATGATACTCATCGCCAAGACAAGGAACCTCGACATGCAACTTGTCCTTTGTCACCCACTAGGGCCGTTACCATGGTCTTTGGCAAACGTTGATGGGTCAATGAAAAAAACGAACAAAGCTGCACTTGCGAAACACATGGAAGGTCTTGTGGAACCAGCCGAGAACGTTGACAAGCGAAGTGCAACAATAATTGATGCGATGGCTCTCATACAAAAGATGCATGGCGAGAACGACACGTTCGAAGAACTATCTGACCGCATCCTTGCTGCAGCGCTTCACGCTGGTCAAGGCAGTGAGCGCATCGATGTTGTCTTTGACACATACACAGAAGAATCCATCAAAGCAGCTGAGCGTGTGAACCGCGGTTCAAATGAAGGCATCAGTTTCAGCGAGATCAGACCCGCACACAAAATCATGAACTGGCGGCGTCTCCTTGCTTGCAGCCAGACAAAGGAGAAACTGGTTGTGTTTCTGGCGGAGTCGTGGAAACATGAAACAAATCGCGAAAAGCTAGGCAACAGAACACTGTATGTCACCTGTGGTGAAAAATGTCTGGTACTGACCCGCGATAGGTGGAAGTTGGTGCAAGCACTCGAATGTAGCCACGAGGAAGCAGACACGCGTATGTTTCTCCACGCAAAGCACGCCGCTACCCACTACAAGACGATCATCTTAGTGGCAGATGACACCGACGTTCTGATCATCAGTCTTCATCTCAGCAGAACCATCGATAGTCAGCTCTTCATCAGACGAGGAACAAAGGTTCGAGTCAGAATGATCGACGTTGGAAAGTTGGCTGCGGTATTGGGGTCTGGAGTTTGCAGTGCATTGCCAGGGCTTCATGCATGGAGCGGGTGTGACACTGTGAGTGCTCTGGCTAGCCAAGGAAAGATAAAGGCTTTGAAGCTTGTGCAAGCAAATGAGCTGTATCTTCAAGCATTCACAGATCTGGGATCTTCGTGGAATGTACCAACAGACGTCTTCAATAGCATTCAGGCCTTCACGTGTCAGCTGTACGCCAAGAACACGAAGATCGTCGGTGTTAATTCGCTCCGTTATCACATGTTCTGTGCAAAGAAGGGCCAGATCGAATCTGGACAATTGCCGCCTTGTGAAGACTCCTTGATGCAGCATACGCTTAGGGCCAACTATCAGGCGGCTATCTGGCGACGCAGCTTTGAAAACCTACCAGACGTCCCAACACCATCAGCAGGACATGGTTGGGAACTCGATGATGGCGGTTCGCTCACAATCCGATGGATGGCGGGTCTACCAGCTCCAGATGTCGTCTTGAATCTCATCTCATGCACATGCAGAAGGACGTGTCGACCGTCAGATTGCTCCTGCATACTGAATGGGTTGAAGTGCACTGTTGTGTGTAAGCTGCAGGGATGCTCCAACATGGTGCAGGATGATGCTATCGTGGCTCAGGATGCCAATAACTCTGATGGCGACTCTGATGATTAACTTTGTGTGCACTGTATATTGTATAGCATATGTTGTTCTCTATTATAATGCAGGCCAAATTGCCTGAAAATCTTTATAGACAGATAAACGGTTTAGCAAAATGTATAATTTGGAAGATCATACCGGTGTTATTTGACTAAAACATGACATGTTCAATGATACCTCTGCTTGCTTATTAGGAATATACATCGTATGGTGTTAAAATCAGCTCCATACGTCTTTCCAAACTCTAGTAATGAATAATTAATATAATTGGCGGCCATTTTGAAATCCAAGATGGCCACCAAAGTGCAGATTTCCTATGTAACAATTTCCGCCTGCTTATTAGATATCGTATGGTGTTAAAATCCTCTCCGTACGACATTCCTAACTTGCGTTATCGTCAGAATAGATAATGCCAGCGGCGGCCTAAGTCATTTTATGCCTCTTTACATTTATTTGTTGTAAACTCGTGGTGGATGATATGTTTTAGTTTTTGAGTTATTTTTATAGACAGATAAACGGTGTAGCACAATGCATAATTTGGAAAATCATACCAGTGTTGTTTCACTAAAAAAAGTACAAGTCTAATAATAAAATATTGAAAAATATATGATTTTTTTTCGATAATTGATTTTTATAATAATTAATCTAAAACAAAATGCTTCATATTATTTTTTATTTAGACGGTACACATCGGACGTATATTTAGTCGTCAACCGCACATCGATAGCTAGTATAGAAGTCCAGATACACGTGCAACAATGTACCCCACCAAATGGGCATTTTCGAGCTGGGTGGTTTCAAAGATGGCGTCCATCCGGGCACTAAGCTACCGTTCTCAGATGTGCATCACACCTTTTCTGACACTTGAGACATTGGTCTAATGGAAAATCATAATGAGAATTACTCCCCCCGCCGGAGCATTACTTTTGGTCTGGCTCAAGGACTAAGAGAGCCGTTGGTCTATCTGTGTCTATCTGTTTGAGATCTGTGTTCTCAAAGATGGCTGAACGGATATTCGTCAAACTTTCAGAGGTTCATCAGTGAGTGCCTGGGAGTGTTTTAGGCAAAAAAAAATCTTGGGAAAAAAAAAGTTCGTTTTTTGGGATTTCATAAAAATCGCTCTATAGTGCCTAAGCCTTTTTGGTTAATGACAGTTATATACAAGTACACATTCGCATAAATTAATACAAAACAATTACCAGACATTTGAACACAAATGATCAAACAATTCTGGAAGCGGTCGAAGTTGGTGGTAAGTCTTCTTCTTCTTCCTGAACGTCATCCTACTTAACTCAGAAACGTGATCAACAGCACATTCAGCAGCATATATTCAACAAAAAGGTAAAATGATGATTTGACATTTGTGATGGATTCTGATTTGGCTGTAATTGCTTTTCCCTTATATTTGCTCTCATTTCAAATATGTTAATGTTTCTGTTTCGCTTGAGCAACGCCGGGTACTCCAGCTATAAATGCTTATATACTTTACTCAGGCTACAAATACAAATACAACTTTGTCTGGGGGGTAACATAGGCTATGTGGCCGTGGCCTCATGCGGGGGTGTGGGGGACTGGGAGAGGGGCGTAAATTATCTATGTAAATGTACACGTAGTAGCTGATGTACACACATGCACGCTGTGTAGCGCCACCTCCTTCCCTTCCTCCCTCCCCCCTAAACGGAGGGGTCTGTCAAAGCCCCCTCTCCCCCCCCCCCAAAAAGATGTATATGTAGTATATCTTTCCTCTTCCTGTCCCCTCACCTCGCCTTCCCCTCCCCCTTCCACTCACCCCACTCCCTTCCTCAACCAGGCAATGCCGGGTACTGTACTCCTGCTAGTAATTTAAAAGATTGCTAAAACAAAAATACTTGTGCACTGTAATTCTGCATGTTTAACCTCAATAACAAGGAAAATATAGGATTAAACCAGCTCGTTTACTTAACCTTTGAAGCATTTCGTCTTCTTATCGATGAATAAAAGAAAATGGTTCTAAAATTATTTAAGATAAATATAACGCTTATGAACAAAAGTGCATTTATAACTTGATGACACCATCAGTGGCCCAAAAAAGAAACTTGTGCAACGGCATCAAAACTTGCTATGATATCTTGCACAATAGCTGTGACAAAGAAATTCAGAAAGGTGTCATGGCAACTGCTTTGCACAAAGCCAGTAGGTTTTGAGAGTTTTAAATATTTTGACTTGCCAAGGTATGTGTCATGTATGCAGTGCAAATATTCACCGTTGTATCCCTACGCCAGACCTCGGATGGGGCTGCTGTGAATCGGGCCTTGATCGGCAGAGTGAATAAACGCGTACGACAATTGATCGCAGTTTGTCGAGATACTTTACATGGCGACGAGGATAAACATCTAGACCATGACTTATTTCGGCCATATCGATGAATTCGACCCTCATGAGGGGGATTTTGACACGTATTCTGAGCGGTTGTCTTTCTACTTCGAGGCGAACGGCATCGCGACCGAAGGCCGGATGAAGGCCGTCTTCCTGTCCGTTTGCGGAGGTGAGACGTTCACACTTGTTAAAAACCTGATTCGGCCTCGGACAATCCAGGAGCTCACGTATGCAGAGCTCAAGGCCGCTTTGAAGGAACATTGCAACCCATCTCCTTCAGTCATCCTGTGTCGGTTTAATTTTTACATGTGCAGACAGCAGCAAGGTCAGTCGATCGCAGACTTCATTGCACACCTCAAAAAACTGTCACATCTGTGTGAGTTTGGGGACACGATCGATGACATGCTTCGTGATTTGCTGGTGGTTGGCATGTCCGATGACCGCACTCGTAGACGCCTGCTTGCTGAGAGAAGACTGACGTTCCAAAATGCCAGAGACACCGCCATTTCCATGGAAAGTGCTGAACGCAACGCTACAAGCATCGGTGCCACTCGCTCGTCTGGTACCAGCCCTGCTGTGAATCGGTTGGATCATGTTCAGCCAAAACGTTGGAACAAGGCTCCTCGTCAGAAGCCAGTGCAGTCTCAAACCCACAACAACTGTTTTCGGTGCAACGGAAAGCACCCTCCGGAGACGTGTCGGTTCAAAGATGCCACCTGCCATTTCTGTTCGAAAACTGGCCATATTGCTCCAGCTTGCATCACTCGCAAATCGGGAAAAGGAAAAGCTGCTGACAAGATTCATCAGTTTATCGGTTCGGAGGAACCCGAGCTTGACCAGGTGAGCTCTGTTTCCGACAACTCAGAATCGTATGACCTGCTTCATATTGATTCTCACCATAGGCGGGACCCTCTTCTTGCCAATGTTGTCGTCAACGATCGACCATTGCAAATGGATGTCGACACTGGTGTGGCCGTCTCGCTCATCAGCCATGCTGTTTTCACAAACCTGTGGAGTGATGCTGACCGACCCCATCTGAAACCTACTACCTATGGACTCTCCACCTATACAGGTGAGAAGATTGTTCCCTGCGGTACATGTGACGTCACGGTGGGCTACGATAACCGTGAGTTTCACCTACCCCTGATCGTCATTCCTGGAAAGGGCCCTTCCTTACTCGGCAGGAACTGGTTGAGCATAATTCGACTGAAGTGGGAAAGCATTCATCAACTCCGGGCAGCCAACGTTTCTCCTACCGCAGCATACACACTCAAAAATGTGCTGGATACGTACCCGGATGTCTTCAAGGATGAGCTTGGAACCTTGAAAGGACATACGGCTAAACTCAGGGTTGACCGGGATGCCAATCCTATATTTTGCAGGGCTCGCCCAGTCCCTTTCGCCCTGCGTGAGCGGATTGACAAGGAACTGGATCATCTTGAAAATCTGGGGATCATCGAGCAAATCCAGTATGCCGAATGGGCGGCGCCCATCGTTCCGGTCATAAAATCGGACCAGTCCATCCGCATATGTGGAGATTATAAAATGACCGTGAACAGGTGTTCTTCATTGGATAAATATCCAATCCCGAGGATCGAAGACCTCTATGCTCGTCTCACGGGAGGCAAGACTTTTACGAAACTCGATCTCAAATCCGCCTATCTACAGCTCTGCTTGGACGAGAATTCGAAACAGTATCTTACCATCAACACGCATCGTGGGTTGTACATGTACCACCGACTTAGTTTTGGAGTGAAATCTGCACCTGGAATTTATCAGCGTGTCATGGACAGTTTGTTTGCCGCCGAACGCAACGTCGTTTGTTACCAGGATGATATTCTGGTTACTGGTCGTACGGACGCGGAACATCTACAGAACCTGGAGAGAGTTCTGAAGAAGATTTCGGACTCCGGCCTACGTTTGCGTCGAGACAAGTGCAAGTTTATGGTGCCATCAGTCATGTACCTGGGTCCTACGATTGATGCCGAGGGTCTACACCCGACAGATGAGAAAGTCCGAGCTATCAAGGATGCTCCTGCTCCACGAGATGTGACCGAATTGAAGTCATACCTCGGTTTGCTTCAGTTCTATGGTCGTTACATCCCGAATGTGACCGACGTTTTGGGCCCCCTTTATCGGCTTTTGAGGAAAGGAGTCTCCTGGAGCTGGGGGTTTACTGAACAATCAGCATTCCAGACCTCTAAGGATCTGCTCAAATCGTCCAATGTTCTCGTTCATTTTGATCCAGAGAAGGATCTTGTGCTGACATGCGATGCCTGTCGGTATGGAGTGGGGAGTGTATTATCACACGTGATGCCTGACGGTACGGAAAGACCGGTTGCATTTGCATCCAGAACGTTGTCCCCGGCAGAGAAAAACTATTCCCAACTTGACAAGGAAGGATTGGGAATCGTTTTCGGCGTCGGCAAATTTCGCCAGTACCTTCTTGGACATCATTTCACGATTCGCACTGATCACAAGCTGCTGATCAGTCTGTTTGGTCCAACTAAGGTGACATCTGACACACTACCGCCCAGGATCATCCGCTGGTCCCTGTTTCTCGCTGCTTATGACTACACCATATGTTATAAGCCCGGTTCGTCTATCACAAATGCAGATGCCATGAGTCGGTTACCCCTTCCAGAATCCGTTGATGATTCGCCTACACCAGGATCCATTATCGCACTGATGGATCATCTGGAAGATTGTGCTGTCGATTCCGGCCAGATCCGCACTCATACTCGACGAGACCCCGTTCTGTCCAGAACTGTCCAGGCTGTACAGCTTGGATGGCATTTGCTACCTGAGGGTGACCCAGATTTTGCGGCTTTTAAAGCACGTAAAAACGAACTCAGCGTGGAAAATGGTTGCCTACTCTGGGGATGTCGTGTCGTGATCCCGAAAAATCTGCGTTCCAGGGTCATGGATGAAATCCATGACTGTCACCCCGGGATTGTGAAGATGAAGTCACTCGCCAGAAACTATGTGTGGTGGCCGAATCTTGATGCTGATATCGAACATCATGTTCGACATTGTTACCCCTGCCAGAGCACCCGGAATACACCTGCGAAAGCGCCACTGCATCCCTGGGAATGGCCCAGCGAACCGTGGCATCGCCTACATCTCGATTATGCCGGGCCTATTAACGGCAGCATGATTCTAATAATTACGGACGCGCACACAAAATGGATTGATGCCTATGTGACGCGTGGTACTACGTCAGCCATTGTCATCGAAAGCCTCAGACGCTGTTTCGCCACTCATGGTCTGCCCAGGATGATCGTGAGTGATAACGGTTCGTGTTTTTCCAGTACCGAGTTTGCCAAGTTCACACGTCGGAACGGCATCAAACATAAGTTTGTCAGCCCACATCACCAGGCTTCAAATGGCTTGGCCGAACGATCCGTAGGAATCATCAAATCCGGATTGCAGAAACTTCAGGAGGGAACCCTGGAAACAAAGCTCTCCCGTCTCCTGTTCAAATACCGTATCACGCCACAATCAACAACCGGTGCAGCTCCGTCTGAGTTATTGATGAAACGACACTTGAGATCGACACTTGACAATCTCAAACCAGACATATCATCAAATGTTTATCAGAGCCAGCTTAATCAAAAGTTGGTGCACGATAAGACGTCCAACAGTCGATGTATCAACATTGGAGATCCAGTGTTTGCCCGAAATTTTGGTGCAGGTGCGACGTGGCTACCGGGGGACATCATCGAGAAGCCAGGTCCACTGTCCTGTGTGATTCGCCTGCAGGACGGCCGCGAAATTCGTCGACATCAGGACCACATAACCTACCGTCACTGTGAGTCGATGGAGCCTGTAGCATCGTCACAGTCAGGACAACAGTTCGACCCGCCACTGCCGGAGATCATCGTGGCCGCTCCAGCCGGCTCGGATGCCCCGAAAACCTCTGCAAACGCTGCACCCTTCGTGGAGACCAAAAGAATCACCTCGGACTCTGTATCCACTGGTACACCGCGACCCAAAGGAATCTCCTCGGACTCTGTATCCACTGGTACACCGCGACGCTCAATGCGTGAGAGAAAAGCACCCGACCGGTTGAATCTTTGAAGATGTTTTTTTTTTACGTTGACACATGTTCTATTTTCACGTATTTTCATTATTCTCATAACCGTTTGCACACATATTTTCACATGTTTTGGAAATGTTGCTTTTGAAATGTCAATTCTGGAAATCTAGCACGTATTGCTCGTGGTAATTTTGGACTTAAAGGGGAGGATGTCATGTATGCAGTGCAAATATTCACCGTTGTACCCCTACACCGGGACCGGGTTGTATCCCTACGCCAGACCTCGGATGGGGCTGCTGTGAATCGGGCCTTGATCGGCAGAGTGAATAAACGCGTACGACAATTGATCGCAGTTTGTCGAGATACTTTACAGTATGCTTGAGGCCTACATTAACGAGCCACACTGAATGCCTGTGTTTGCAAGCTGATGCGTTAAGGAGAAATATATCGCAAAAAGCATGGTAAGAACGTATCACTTGGTGAGTGTACATATTCTTACAGATGCGGCCCAGATAACTCCAAAAGGCCTACGTGTCCATCAAAAGACCACGGACAGTCTACAACACTCACCTCTGGCTAGATGTTTTCACCCATGGTTGGTTTGCCGTACCTGTGAGATTAATGAAGTAGATGGGGAACCGTGCCGGCAGCTGTGTAACAGATAATAATTGGTCGAACAAACCAGCGTTATGCACCGCACCCTCTCGTCTATCAGACCAATTAACCACTTGGGCTAATTACCCCAGGAGTTCTATCTCAGAATAAATACTCAAGCAGGATAAGTCAAAGTTACTATATAAAATCTTTCATAGGTTTATCACAGCAAACAGGAATTGGCAGCAGAAATGGTAGGACTTGATGTTTTAGTAGATGGATGGAGAAATGATGGAGATGGAAATTATGGTATAAGAAATGGTAGCAGAAGGTGAGAGACATCGGGGAAACCAGGGCATTCACCAATGAGACCGGGTGACTGTGCTGGTGGTAAAGACAAAAACCACCTTTAGAGGCCATTTTTCCCCGCAAGCGGGGGTTGGCCTTTTTCGGGAACTGTGGTTGTTGTTGTTTTTCGGTCCCCTTTTTGAAGCAATGTTTTACGGCCGGATGCCCTTCCTGACGCCAACCCTTTTTGCCGCCTTTAACGACAAGCAGGGAATTACCAGTGAACTGGTACTCAATTAGCCGACCTCGGAAGGATGACAGGCTGAGTCAACCCCCCTGGCGTTAATTCAGCGATTGACCGGGATTCGAACCCAGGATCCTAGGATCCTAAGCCGGCACCCTAGCCGCTAGCCCAACACCAGGGATAAGCTGGTGGTAAAGACAGGTGGTAATAAAACCATAAAGTCTGAGTCAGAGAGAGTCTCTGTAAGGGAGTCGGAGGGTTGGTAAGAGAGCGAGTCAGTCTGTCTGGCTTGGAGAATGATATTCTGTCTCGTTTGGAGAACACTGCTCTGCCCGTGCTTGGAGAACAATGCTCTGCCTGCGCTTGGAGATTGCATCAGCTGCTCAGAGCTGCCGCTAGGTTCGGAGGGGTTCGGACCACATACCCCAACTCATTCTTTCTTTCTTTTTCTCTCATCTCTCATTTTCCTTTCACAGATGAATGCTGGGCTCATATTGTAAAGTGATAAGCTGACTGTATTTTTCCGACAACCGAGGGTGGTAATGTTTGCGTAGGCACTGGGGGAATGGGAATGTGTATTGCTTTGTAAATATCTGACTAAGCCTCATGTTGGCTTAATGGTTAAGATAGCTGGCTTAAGATCCTTGGGTCTTGAGTTCAAGCCCCTTTCGTGTCGTTGAATTAACACCAGGCAGGTCAACTCAGTTTGTCATCCTTCCGAGATCAGCAAAATGACTACCAGCTAGCTGGTAAGGGGGCATTGCATCAGCGGCACAGCCACGTCCCCAGAAAATGATGCAGGCAAGCAGCCACAGGCTGCATATGAATAAAATAATTTTTAAAACATGACTTGTACAGTCGTGGCCAAAAATATTGGCACCCTTGTACTTTTTTCAAATAACTCACAATTCTCTCTAAAAATAAGTTGAAATTGACAAAAGTATTTGGTCTCCACAATTCTTTATTTCACTGTTAATATTACAGAACCTTTGTTTTTGATTCAGAACTTAATATATCCTTTTAAAATCAGAAAATAAAATGACATGGCATTGACAAGATTATTGACACCCAAGATTTAATATTTGGTAGCACTCACAGCCTTTGGACAAAATAACTGCAGTCAAGCGCTTCCCATAGCCATGAATGAGCTTCCTCCACCTCTCTCTACTGGCAGTTTGGCCCACTCTTCTTGTGCAAACTGCTCCCGTTCTCCCGGATTTGAAAGGTGCCTTCTCCTAACTGCTGTTTTCAGATCTCCCCACAGGTGTTCAATGGGATTTCGATCTGGACTCCTTGCTGGCAACTTCTGAACAGTCCAGCGTTTTGTCTTGAACCATTCCTGGGTGCTTTTTGAAGTGTGTTTGGGGTCATTGTCCTTCTGCAAGATCCATGACCTTCGACGGAGACCCAGCTTTCCGACACTGGGTTGAATATTGCGCTCCAAACTGCCTTGCTAATCTCCTGATTTCATGATGCCATGCGCATATTCAAGGCACCCAGTGCCAGAGGCAGCACAGCAACCCCAAAACATCACTAAACCTCCTCCATGTTTGACTGTAGGGAAGGTGTTCTCTTCTTTGAAGGTTTCATTTTGTTTTCTGTAAACATGGAGATGATGTGCTTTACCAAAAAGCTCTAATTTGGTATCATCTGTCTACAGGACATTCTCCCAGAAGGATTTTGGCTTGTTAAGGTGTGTTTTGGCAAACTCCAGTCAGGCTTTCTCAGCAGTGGAGTCATCCTGCATCTCCTACCATAGAATCCCCTTTCATTGAGTTGGTGACGGATGGTGCGAGTTGAAACCGTCGTACCTTGTGTCTGAAGGTCAGCTTGAATCTGATTGGCAGTTGATCGAGGTGCTTTCTCCACCATTCGAACAATTATTCGCTGCAATCTTCGATCAGGTTTTCTCTTGCGGCCACGTGCAGGAAGATTGGCTACAGTGCCATGGGCATTAAATTTCCTGATAACATTGCGTACGGTGGACACAAGAACATCAAGGTCTCTGGAGATGGACTTGTAGCCTTGAGATTGTCCATCCTTGGCTACAATCTTGTGTCTGACCTCTTCAGACAATTCTCTGGTTTTCTTTCTTTTCTCCATGCTCATTGCGGTACACACAGTGACACAAAACAGCAGAATGACTCCTTTGCTCCATTCAAACTGGTTGAATGAGTGATTTTTATATTGCAGGCAGCTGCAACTCACCATTGCGGAGTTCAATTCCAAAGTAAAGGAGAATCACCTGCTTGAAATCTAATTATTTCTAACAACTTCTATTTCTAATTTATTTAGTTTAATTTTTATTTAGTTGATGTTTAATTTACATACTTGGCATTTAATATGCAATATTTTTTTTTTTTGACTTGGGTTTACTTTCTTAACTCAGTATATCAATCTGGTGAGTTTCTTTCACACTTTGGTGATTTATTTGTTAAAAGAACCATGTCATTGATTGTCTGTCGCAGCAAGAAGTCAACAACAGGATTATATCACAGGTGGCGTGGCAAAATGTATGGACAGGTGCATTTGATGATTGGCTTCACAGTCGGGTATACAAGGGTTGTTGCGTTCTGTATCAGTGGAAAACAACTGCTGCACGTCTCCAAAAGTTATTGCCGCTTCCTCTGGAGATGGTCCGTCAACTCGACAATGCTGTTTGTCATGGAGTGGTGGCTTTACGAAGGTGGCATGAAACAGCGTGCTATTGCTCGGCAGTATGGCATCACTCAAGGTCAGGTGTCAAAGATCCTGAAACGAAATGCTCAGAGGGGTGTCCCTACTCCAATGCCGAGGCCAGGACGTCCCCGCAGAACCACAAGGAGGGATGATCGCCAGCTGCACCGGTTAGTCCACAATGGCCGTACCAAGTCAGCTAATCGGCTTAGGACTGAGTGGCAGCAACTGACAAATGTGCCTGCATCCAGAAGGCTAGTCAACCAACGACTGGTTCAAGCAGGCTATCGTGCCAGGCGTCCCCTGAGAAAGCCACGCCTGACCAGACAACACCGCCAGCGCCGATTGCAGTGGGCCAGAGAGCACCGTCAATGGCAGCCAGGACACTGGAATCACGCGATCTTCAGTGACGAGTCTAGATTTCTGGTCTATCGTCAATATGGCCGCGTCTGAGTGTGCAGACAAGTGCATGAAGCCTACAACAAAGATTGTATAGTGCCAAGAGTCCAAGCTGGAGGTGGTGGGGTGACCGTTTGGGCTGCTTTTCATGCAGGGGGCAAAACTGACCTGGTTGTTCTGAATGGAAACCTGAACCAGTTCAAGTACAGGGCCATTCTGGAAGAAACATTGCTTCCATTTGCTCGTGCAGCCTTTTGAGGAAACTTTGTCTTCCAAGATGACAATGCACGGCCTCATCGTGCTCGCATGATCCAACACTTTCTTGCTGACCGTGGTGTAGAGCATATGGAGTGGCCTGCCATGTCCCCGGATATGAATCCGAAAGAAAACTTGTGGGCAGAATTAACGCGTCAAATCGACCACTTGGACCAGCAGCCGACCTCTGTGCGTGAATTGCAGCAGGCTATTGTCACTGCATGGCAAGCGATTCCTGTCCAAACCTTGGCAAATCTCGTGAACAGCATGCCTCAACGTGTACGTGCTCTCCTGAATGCTCGTGGGGGTTACACGAAGGACTGAACTTTAATTTTACTGTCTGTAATCCCAGTCGTAATTTAACTTTTGTTTTTGTTAAAAAAAAATTTGGCTAATGTGCAAAATAAAGAGAAACTTCTGTACGTTTTCCAGAAGTATAACACAGTACTGTCCATGAATTGAGTTCGATATCAGTTTACATCACTTTCAAGGATCAATTTATTTGTTTCGAAATGTCAAATGTGGTTTTTGTTTCTTTTAAAGGTCACATTAACAAAATCTAGAATAATTTCAACATAATTCCAATGAACTTTTGGTTCTAAGACATCTTGAAAAGTAAGTTCACCCCCACAAAAAAAATATTCCATATTAAATGCCAAGTCTGTAGTTTCGTTTTTTCTAATTTTTTCAGCTTTTTTGTTTTGTTCCCCTGCAAACCAAAGAAATACATATGTGGATACCAAAATGTTTTTTAACTTCAACAATATTCTGGAAGAAATGGTGCATTATTTGAAAAAAGTACAAGGGTGCCAATATTTTTAGCCACGACTGTAAATATGTGCTGGCAACGATTTATAAATACTGAATGTGCTTTGTTAAATACATGTATAAAACACATTTGTCTCCTAACTATGCCTGCTCATCGCGACTGTGGCATATGGTAGCTGAGTGATCGGCTAATCTAGAAAGATTGGAGTCATGGATAAGATCACAGCACGCGACTTGGTTTCGCTCTGCCAATCAATAAGATCTTTCATGTGACTGCCGACATGATACGGCATGATTTCCGGGATGATTGGCGATCATGGTCTCGTAGCAACTCGCCACACTCGTCCGGAGTTATCCAGGAAGGCGACCGTAACGATATCTCTGGCCCTGGGTTTTCCATGGGTGCTGGCCTACTAGTATACGTACATAACTTAGCCTGAGGAAGCGGGTTGAAACGTCGCCTGAGACCAGGTCTGCTCTTACTAGATGAGCACGGTAGATCCAGTTACTTTTTTGGTTGGATGTGCCTTTTTTATTTTAAAATGTATAATCCCAACCTCCTCAATCTTGTATCATATGTAATTACCCACATTGTACACATATTTATACAAATGCGCAGCACGTGATGGATTCAGAGTGGTAATTGGATGCCGGTGTACCCATAATCCTGAGACAAAAAAACCTTCTTGTAATTTTTAACTTCCATCAGTCACAGTGCTTATTACCTGTACCATGTACACCTTTGTTTTTTTTTCTTTAATCCCATGTCAAAGAAAGTGTGTGTGTTTTCTGCAGGTCTTGTGGGGAAAATTGTAAATGCGATTTTGGAAGCAGGGTTTGAAATATCTGCCCTACGAATGGTAACCCTGACTTTGTTGTCATATTAATTACACAACTTTTTAACAGATTTTATCCCGAACATTCTTCCTTGTGAAACATTCTAGAAAGGGATGCTATAAAACCGGTATGTTAGCTTTCAAGTAGTGTACTTGCCTTTGAGCTGTTTAGTCTTGATTTGTTTAGGGTTTGGTTAGCTACACTCAGTTTTGATTGTCCACCCTACCATATTTACTGTTATTCTTGTGCTTCTTATATGAGGTGTTACATCAATGTGTAAGCTGTGGCTCTACGAATTACAAAGGGGATATTAAGCTCACTGTTTGATCTAATCGTATTGGCTTGAGGACGTTAGAGATCCCAGAGTGCCTTTTCAAAAGATTATGCTGTCGAGTGCTAGCTAAATTGTAATTTTTGCCCTGAAATGTGGTGGTACTTAATGAATCAGCAACAAAGCTGCACTTTCAGAAATGATACAAACCCATGCATTTACATGAATGAATGAATGAATGAATTATAGAAAATAAAATAGTTTACAATACTGTATGTGTATATATATTTTTTTTTTTTTTTTTTTTTTTTTTTTAATATATATATATATATATATATATATATATATATATATATATATATATTGTTGCGGATATGAGGATTGTATTTTTTTATTGTGTTGAATTGTGGTAAATTGCTGTGTAACATTGTTTGATTCTGGCCCCTCCTGCCTCCAGTGTTGTGTAAAGGTTAAAAGGGCGTCCCGGTAGTTAATTCCATAAAGCATCCATTGAAGGACACTATAATACCCTTGTTCAGTAGTTTATATCCTTATTATGTGTTTTAGATTAAGGCTTTGTCGTCCATTAACATGACACTCCATTGCACCAAGTGAAAAAGATAGATTCCCTTCATTCCCATTCCCAAAAACCTCCATTTCCCCTTTCAACAATTGCCATTCGCATTGCCAACCAACAATTGCCGCCATTGGCCACGAGGCAGGGTTGGGGAAGAAAGGCGGGTCCCCACCTCGTCATAGAGGGGAGGAGTGAGTCAGCCCCACTCAACCAACCACGAACAAGGGGTTGGACTTGGAGAGGGTGTGGAGAGAAACATCAAGGAGGTTCGCGAAGGTTGAGGGGCGGGGCCTATATAACCCGCCGCGGGACGTCCCCCAAGGAGATGAGCTTTTTACAGAGATGAGCTTTTTACGGAGATGAGCTTTTACGGAGATGAGCTATGACAAGAGAGAGCTGAGTTGTGAGGTCCAAGGCTGAGCTGCGTGGAGATCATCCAGGGAAGCACAAAGCCTGCTATTCGCCGCTCTTGCTCGCCAGCAGCAGCGGCCACAGCAGCGTGGGGCCTGGACGGCAGTTTGGAGCAGGGCCGCAAAGGAACGGCGGCTGCCCAACGAGCCGATCGTGCTGCAGGACCAGTTGGACCTCCCTATCCCGCCAGCCATCCACCTGCCATCCCTATTATCATCATTCCCTGTGTGAGTCGTCTTTGTTTGTTCTGTCCTGGGTATTAATTAAGTCTGTATAAGCTAGTATTTTCCCTGTGTCTCTAAAAGCTTCTGTAAATTATTTTATTATCTTTTCTTCTCCTTGGTTGTTTTGAGCCTGTAAATAGTAATAAATAGTAATCGTATTTTCAACCTTTTTTTCGTCTTCTTATTCCTTTTCTTCACATCCGTGTCGTCTTTGTCTTTTCCCTATTGAGTATCTGTGGCGCGATACGGCCAACGTCTGGGTGAATCGGGTGAATCGGGGAAACTGTTAGGTCGCGATGCCTCCGCTCGGCAAACCAACATCCTTAACCGCGGACCGTAACAATATATATATATATATATATATATATATATATATATATATATATATATATATATATATATATATATATATATATATATATATATATATATATATAAAAGAGATATATATATTTTTTATTTATTTATTTATTTATTTATATTAATGACCATCTTTAATTCCTTGACATCTTTTTTCCGTTTTGAAATCTGATTGATTGTTTGTTTTATTGTTATCTCAAAATTGCCAACATTTATTAATTTCTTAGGTTTCCCAAACCCTCATAAGCGAGCCCAACAAATAACTTCCATTGCTGTAGTGATGTATGTCCTTGTCATGAGGACATTGTACTGGAAAAGTTGGGTTCAAATGTGGTGTATTAGTCTATATATTAAAGTAGCCGGATTTTTCTATCCATCTCTCTATCTGCCATGCTCTTTTCGCTGGGACCTCGTTGCAGTGTTATGTCTGGGATGTGTTGTGGCGTTACATCTAGTGCTTGGCTTGGCCTATACGGACATGTATGTCATCCCGGCATCCAGCACTCAACCCGTCCCATTGCTTTGCTGACAGCAGTTGAACAACATAACCCATATATCTGACTCTATCTGACGTATGTAGGCAACGGGATGACACATTTAGTAGGATGACAATATAGTAAGACGTAACGTCTAGTGCTAGGCTAGGCCTTTACGGCGGTGTATTATTCATGGCTGAATGAGAAGCGGTGTATTATTTCAGAAACCATTGCTGATAACTGCTAACAAGCCATAACTAATTAGTCTACATTTCTTAGTAATATTTTTGTCGTATTGATAATAATAATGCAACATTAATAATAACAAGAAGAAAAAGACATAAAATGTCATAGCCCTTGCCGTGGTTTTAGTAATTTTGCTGTATGGAGTTAAAGACTGTCAGTCAGCCATCTTTGGTCGGATTACAAAACAAAATCTTCTGCATATGTATACTCATGTATTGTCTTTGTGCCAAGTTTGAAGAAAATCGGTCCATGCATGTTCGAGAAATGGGTGGGGGCACGTTTAAGTAACAAAATGGCCACCGGTCGGCCATCTTGGATCTGATCTCGAAAAAGAATGATGTCCATATGGAACCCATCATTCATTATCTGTTTGCCAAGTTTGAACAAGACCGGTAATTGTATTGTATGTATTGTCTATGTCCTAAGTTTGAACAAAATCGGACCATGCATCTCTGAGATATGGTTGCGGATGCACGGACAGACGGACGAGAACAAATCCAATAAGTTCCGTTTCGGACTAAGTCCAACAGGCAACAGGGGCTAATTCTCATTGGTGTTCTGTCCAGGCTGTTTTGGTGTTCTGTCGAGGCTGTTTTGGTGTTCCATCTAGGCTGTTTTTGTGTTCTGTCTAGGCTGTCTTGGTGTTCTGTCGAGGCTGTTTTTGTGTTCTGTCGAGGCTGTTTTGGTGTTCTGTCCAGGCTGTTTTGGTGTTCTGTCCAGGCTGTTTTGCTGTTCTGGCTTGGCTGTTTTGGTGTTCTGTCGAGGCTGTTTTGGTGTTCTCTCTCGGCTGTTTTTGTGTTCTGTCTAGGCTGTTTTGGGTTCTGTCTTGGCTGTTTTTGTGTTCTTTATAGGCTGTTTTGGGGTTTGATCGAGGCCGTGTGTGGTTCTGTCTAGGCTGTTTTGGGGTTTGATCGAGGCCGTGTGGGGTTCAGTCGAGGCTGTGTGTGGTTCTGTCTTGGCTGTTTTGGTGTTCTGTGTTGGCTGTTTTGGGGTTTGATCGAGACTGTGATGGAAAATAATGATGCAGGAAAATGATGATGATATGTGATCTTTTTTTTAAAATCCATGTGTTTACCCCGTGACATTATCTGTGTTGCAGCTTGTGTTGGAAATAAAAGATGCGAAGAAATTTCTGGAAGTATACTATGGTGTCGTGCAAGAGTACACGGTGAAAAGAGGGTTTGGACCTGCTCATGTAGTAACCACAACACCGAAAGTCTAACAGCAACGTAGCCGGGCTTGTAAAATCTATCTATAATTCCAGTAATCTCTGTACGTTTGTACGTTTGTCTGTGACCGCTGTTTCTCGACAACCACGGGTCCGATATACTTTTAACTTGCCAGGTATATTGCTGGGGACCCGAGGATGTGCCTTTTCAAGGTTTCATATTAATCGGACAATTACTTACCGAGCTATGTCCAAAAAACGATTCAACCAATCAGAGAGCAGCGAACTATCGCGTGTGCCGAACGTGGCGGACACACTCTGCCTCGGATGGCACATTTGAGAGCGTATTCATTTATTTCACGTTTGCAAACTATGTTGGCGTTAAACTATGTTTTAAAACTAATAAAAACGAATTTGCGATTCATTCGCTTTCCTGCGCGTTTGTGCACGCGATGGCGATTTCTTTACCAAACTCCGGAAGCCGTTCGCTTTGGACCAAACCATTTCATGTAAATAGAGGGGGGGGATTGTCACCGTACTCGCAAGCCGTTCGCTTTGGACCAAACCATTGCATGTAAATAGAGGGGGGGGATTGTCACCGTACTCGCAAGCCGTTCGCTTTGGACCAAACCATTTCATGTAAATAGAGGGGGGGGATATAATTTTAGATATAGATATAGTACGGGCAATGCCCTAGTATTATAAACCACAAACACACATGATTAACTTTTTTAAACAGTCGCTAATGCTGCTTATAACATTAGACAAATAAATTTGGAGGAATCCCGACATCCATGAGTTAAGTTTTACTTACAGAACTGGGTTAATAACAGTTGGGTTAATAACATGCTATAAAAAAACCGAGGCGCATTCCTTACTTCCGCGGTTGTTAGTTTCGTACACCGCTTATCATCAATTCATGAACCATACACCGCTTCATTCCATTAACTTTGTATTCACGACATTGCGATTAAAGTGTTATGGTCATATTTACTATATTATTATTATTACTATTACAAAAACGATACTACTGAAACGATACACTACTGTATTCAGAAACCTGGGCTTAATTTGTCTGAGGCTGTCCGAAGGGTAGGCGTAAAGCCTAAGGCCTATACGTACCATTGTGTTGCAAGAGACGTAACGCCGATGCTTTCGATAGTTGATGGTCATTTTAACAATCGGTTTGTTTGCGTTTCACACTGAATGAAAAACGTTACGGTAGAGGATGGCGATTGTGATATATGACAGGTTCGACGATATGTTCGGCATGAACGGCATACACATCAAAATGGCGGAGTGTGGAGAGTCAGCCACCCTAATGACATCAGACGTAATCACATTACCCTGTCATGTGACCAGATCCTCAGCTTTAATTGGTATACGTTTGAGGGGACATACATACATACATACAGACGGACAAACACTGTTCTAGACGGCTTTGCCCTATGGGCTATGCCGTAAAAAAGAAACAAAAATTTTGAATTACTGATATTACAAATGCTCTTTTGTGAATCGACCTATTAAAAATATTTCTATGTTTGTTTCAAATTGAGTTAAGTTTTCACAGAGCTTAAGATATTAATATAAGTTGGGTTTGTCCATGGCTTCTGCTTCATACCATGAGCTTGTATTTCTGTGCCTTCATGACATGTTGTAGGCATTAGTGACTGAGTTGTCGACGGGTCCCTGTATGGCCTTGCAAGTCTGTGGCGAGAGTGCTGTGGAATCCTTTCGGGAACTATGTGGCCCTTCGGACCCGGTAAGAACATGTTACAATAATTTTTTCAGTGTTAATTTACTTGTAAAGCGGGTAGATTAACATATGCCTCGACAGGATGATGCAGAGGAAGCACAACTTACCTTTCAGCTTGTCTAGTCTGCCTCACAGGCAGTGCAGTCTCAGGAAGTGTGGCATTCCTTAGAGGGACGTTACACTGATATAATGATTCTCCAAGCATTATTTGGACATTAAGGGTCCCGCGGCATCCTTGTGAGTTATCACCGACCCCCTGAACAAATGACAAATTCCAGCTCTAACCTACAGGGGGCACTGCACCAACTGTAGAGCGTAACCCCAATAAATGACGCTACATGTGGGCTGAACTCTTAAATGACTCCCGGCCCAATAGGCATGCAATATAGAACAAATAAATACACATATGGAACACAACTCATAACATGGACTTCCCTTTTTTGCCAAGTAGATTTGGCCGCATCATGCAGGCCTTGTATTTCAAAAGACTTTTTAATGCTTCAAAAATCTTATGCAATGTCGTTTTGAAAGTGATCACAATGTTGCAGCACTTCCTTTGGTTTTCAAGTGCCTTGTATTTCCAAATTCATGCACTCTGCATCGATTTGGTTTCTCTATCATTTACCTTTAAAGATTGTGATATGGATTATTGTTCAGTGGCTGATAGAATATCGTCACGTGGTAGTTTGCAATGCCCCAAGGGCAGGGCTCTTAATGATTATGGTGATCGGATCGAGTGAATAATCCATTTTCTTAATCTTCCAAATGGTTTAACTTGAAGACTAATTATACCATGGAACCAAATAAATAATACCACCTTGATTATAAACAAATAATTTATTATCAACATACCAGAACAGAAAGTAAACTAGGGAGTTCATAGAACACAATACCCCACGCAGTGTTAAAGTATTGTACAGTGCATTCAGAAAGTATTCAGACCCCTTCACTTTTTTCACATTTTGTTATGTTGCAGCCTCATGCTGAAATCGTTTAAATTCATTTTTCCCTCATCAATCTACACTCAATACCCCAAAATGAAAAAGATAAAACAGGATTTTAGAAACTTTTGCAAATTTATTTAAATAAAAAAAAGAAATATCACATTTACATAAGTATTCATACCCTTTGCTATGACACTTGAAATTTAGTTCAGGTGCCTCCCATTTCTCTTGATCATCTTTGAGATGTTTCTACACCTTGATTGGAGTCCACCTGTGGTAAATTCAATTGATGGGACATGATTTGGAAAGGCACACACCTGTCTGTATAAGGTCTCAGAGCTGACAATGCATATCAGAGCAAAAACCAAGCCATGAAGTCGAAGGAACTGCCTGCAGAACTCAGAGACACGATTGTGTCGAGGCACAGATCTGGGGAAGCCTACAAAAAAATCTCTGCTGCATTGAAGGTTCCCAAGAGCACAGTGGCCTCCATAATTCTTAAATGGAAGAAGGTTGGAACAACCAGGACTCTTCCTCGAGCCGGCCGCCCGGCCAAACTGAGCAATCGGGGGAGAAGGGCCTTGGTAAGAGAGGTGACCAAGAACCCGATGGTCACTCTGGCTGAGCTCCAGAGATCCTGTGTGGACATGGGAGAAACTTCCAGAAGGACAACAATCACTGCAACACTCCACCGATCTGGGCTTTATGGCAGAGTGGCCAGACGGAAGCCTCTCCTCAGTGAAAGACACATGAAAGCCCGCTTGGAGTTTGCAATAAAGCACCGAAAGGACTCTCAGACTGCGAGAAACAAGATTCTGTGGGCAAGTTATTTTCTGTGGGCAAGAAACAAGTTATTTCCATTTTATACAACTGAAATATTTTTATGGTAACATTTTTAATGTCAGGACAATGTGTAGCAAACAAGGGTCGACCTCCGGGGCCTCATTAAAAATAATCTTCGATGCAAATTTTCCTGAACATTTTCTGTGTCATTTCAAGGTCATTAAAAATTGACATTGAAATAGCCATATTAGCCTGCGAAGAAGCATGAAAAGAGCTCAGTGTCGAGAATGTACCTTTTTGGTAAAAATGCATATCAAACTGAAGCTGAAGATCTCATGAAGTAGATAAGGCTAAAATAAACACCATGTCTGTAACCACTAAATGTAATTTGTCCGAGGCTGTCTCTCTCTTCAGAGCTTCCAACTATCGTTGTTAGTTCACACTGAGTATACCGATGAAAATATTTCTTGACAATTTTGAAAACCGAGACACAATGATAACGCCACTCATTTGCAAGCAGTGGCAAAACCTTGGTTGCAACTACAGAAGATGGTTCGTTGCCCAAAAGCCTTGATTTAAGCCATTTGAACAGCAATTGTGGAGCGATACAATCTTCTAATTCTCCATGGCATTTGCAAGCTTTACAAATGTCAAGGGAAGTCCATGTCATGACACCGGCTGGACACTGATGTGTTTACAGTATCAACACCCTGAACGAGTACCCAAAGCTTGGAACCAACACGTACAGGGTGTTTAAAAAAGAGTGATACAACTTTAAACGTTTATTTACAAAGAAACAGAAACCTCAGGAACGTGAACCAAACATTTATTGAAAGCTTATGACATGGTATTTTCTATCACTGATTGCTATTGCAGTAAGTTACTACTAGAGTTAGTGAGAGCCCAAGGTCTGAAATTGGCATTTACGCAAAATCCTTGTAATTGACGTTCTCGATGTGTGCCCCTCAGACAGGCATGCTGACTCCAAAGTTCTGTCCAACTTTCCTGTAGGCCTCATGTGGCACTGCCTGGAGGTAGTCTGACACCTCCTGCTTCAGATCATCCAGTGTGGCAGGGTGGTTGACGTATACAGAGCCCTTGGCAGCCCCTCAGAACCAGTAGTCCAGAGGGTTGAAGTCTGGGCTATGGGGTGCCCAGTCATGAGCGGTACCAAGGGCAACGAGGCGGTTTCTGAAGAGCTGCTGCAGGAAAGTGATGATGTCACCAGTTGTATGCGGGGTTGCACCATCCTGCATAAACCAGGTCATGCTGAGCTGGTTTGGGGTGACCTTTTGGGCTAGATCATTATGGAACTTCTGGAGCACGGCCCGGTAGCACTCACCGTTGATCGTCACCGTCCTGCTGTTGTCATTCTCAAGCCAGTAAGGTCCTAGCATTCCCCATCTGGCATTGAAGGCACAGAAGCATGTGACCTTGGGCCCTTTCAGGTACCTCTCAGTGAGCTCCTCAGGTGGTTCTGCCCCCCGGAAAATGTCGTTGTGGTTATTGATTTCGTGTCATACCATAGAGCCACCACTTTTGTTTTCTGCTCCACTGTCAGTGGCATAGTTGAGCCACGTAGCTAGAAATCCCAGGGAACAAATACCACGATAACACCACCAAACTCTGAAAAGGAAAACGGTATAGGTCAAAAAGCAAAGAAACAGCAGGTAGTCAAAGTTGTATCAATCTTTTTGAAACATCCTGTACGTGTTGCTTGGCACAGGAAACCGAAGACTGCTCGTGCACTCGCGTTTTTTACAGAGCACCCGAAGGGCTTTGAGGTATCCATTCATTTACCGATTGTGATATCATCTATCTATAATTCCAGTAATCTCTGTTTGTTTGTACGTTTGTTTGTCTGTGACCGCTGTTTCTCGACAACCACGGGTCCGATATACTTTTAACTTGCCAGGTATATTGCTGGGGACCCGAGGATGTGCCTTTTCAAGGTTTCATATTAATCGGACAATTACTTACCGAGCTATGTCCAAAAAACGATTCAACCAATCAGAGAGCAGCGAACTATCGCGTGTGCCGAACGTGGCGGACACACTCTGCCTCGGATGGCACATTTGAGAGCGTATTCATTTATTTCACGTTTGCAAACTATGTTGGCGTTAAACTATGTTTTAAAACTAATAAAAACGAATTTGCGATTCATTCGCTTTCCTGCGCGTTTGTGCACGCGATGGCGATTTCTTTACCAAACTCCGGAAGCCGTTCGCTTTGGACCAAACCATTTCATGTAAATAGAGGGGGGGGATATAATTTTAGATATAGATATAGTACGGGCAATGCCCTAGTTGATAGAAATTCTAGAAAAGGAAATCTGTTTCGTTGGAGCGCACTTCCAAAAGTAAAGCCACATGTAATGAATGCCTTCTGTCGGTTAGGGAAACTGAGAAACTATAACAGGAGTTGAGGGGTCTTCAGGAATTTGTTTGCTCTCTCTTTTTGCCCAAGTCACGTGGATCACAGATGTTGCAAAATTGCGCTGGCATTTGTTCAAGCATAATCGAGCTACAGCAGAGACAATACCACCAATGAGAGTCTCTTTGAAGCAACACATTCTCCATGCACATTTCCAGGCCATGGTGTTGGAAGAATTGGCAACCCTGGGTTTATATCCGTCACACAATATGCTAGAAAAGAAGGTGACAGGTAGACAAAATGAAATGCACAGACATGTTACAAACTAGAAAGGCACTCGGTAGAGAGCATCCGCCGCCAGGCTGAACAGTTTACGATTTGTATACCATTGATAGGCCGAATCTGCATTAGGACCTGAACCAAAATCGAATTGGCTTGGTCTTGTCATCCAACCAAATCATCCACCAAGTTTGGTCATAATCCATCCACAACTTCCTGAGATGTTGTGCGATACAATATATCGGTTTTATCCCCTTTTCTCAAGGGTAAAGAATCACTTGTAAAAATTAAAAAAAATTATTGGATCCGGATTCGGATCTTCACCAAAATCTAATCATTTCGTCCTTGTCAAATAAGCTCCATCTCTGCCAAATTTCGTCCGAATCCCTCCACAACTTTTTGAGATATTTTGTTCACAAACAAACAAACAAACAAACAGACAGACAGACAGACAGGGGTGAAAGCGTAACCTCTGTCCACCTTGGGTGGCAGAGGTAACAATATTGAGGGAGTATGGGGAGGAGTGGTCAGCGAGCGTCAAAGGGGTTACCTTATGTCTTCATGGATTGTTTATACATAAATCAATTCAGATTGTTATTGTATATCTCAGCAATACAAAAATAAAAGGGGTCATGTGTGAAAATAGTTTGGTATTGTTTTGTCTCCGTACTGACTTTGAAACTAAGATAATAAAATGTTCTTCAAAGCTTTAGTTGTTATTGAATGCATATTGGATTGGTCTGAATTCAGCCTGCTAGTGGCATCATTACTGAAGTCCAGCTATGCCTCTGGTGCAATGCCCTTGAGCAATCAGGCAGGAATTAGTAAAAAAAAAAAGAAAATCAGGGTGCCGGAGATTATTCACTTCCTCTTCATGAAGGACACTTGGGATCCTTAACATCCACCAACTAATGACAACAGACGGGAAACCCGGCTTATCGCTCTTCCTATGGACGGCACACACATTGATGCCTCATTTTGCGTGCAAAACACCAGGATGGCAGCTTATAGCCGGGTTCAGATTTGAACCCAGGTTAGACACCTGAAAGCTATCTTGTCAGCTCAAAACTTTAGTATACTGTACAAACTGTTTCTACAATGGAATATTATGTTCCAACATAAGTTTCAATCCTATCAGCTGCAGTTTTGCTATCGGATGTGTTATTCCATTTCCTTGCACATATTGCATGTGTGAATGCCAAAAATCCACGTTCGAATGTCCTTGCACGATGTACGCCCCCCAGTACACTGTTCGATCCTATCGCTATGAAATTGCTTCTACAAGACTATTTACATGAACTAGAAACGAAACAAGTCAGGAGACGACGATGGTTCACGAGCGAGCGGTATTCAATGACAAAGGACGGACTATAACCGTAACAGGCCCGGACTGGGGGGTCGGGGGCCCACGTGGCAGGTGTCGGCCCCCGACATGCGGTGTACATGCCTATTTACAAAGGGCCCCAATGCGCTGCGCGCGCAGGCCTTTAAGACACAATACCGAAAATTCGGTTCGATTCCGACAACTTTGAAAATTTGACCTTTGTGACCTTGAAATGTCAAAACGAAGGTTGCTGACCTTGAAATGAGATAGAAAATAATGTATAATCAGTTATGAGGTTAGTTAGCTACATAATACCGAAAATTCGGTTCGATTCCGACAACTTTGAAAATTTGACCTTTGTGACCTTCAAAGGTCAAAGGTCGAAGATTCTGAAATTTGTTGGAAAACTTGTATTTCATGATGTATGTGATAATATAAGATCATGTTCGACATTTCACCCTATCAGGAAGCGAACAATGTAATAAATCCATCAAAAATGGACTTTTCTAAATTTCGTGACCTTGTGACCTTGGGGCGAAAATGAAAAATCGAGCTCCGTGGGGCTTGACACGTGACATTGGCCTAACCAAATACCGAAACCCCTGTCAGATTCCACCAACTCCCTCGGAGAAGATGTAGCTTGAACTCGATTACCCCCTAAAAATACATCTTTTTCGGGCGTCGCTCCGCCCACAATGGGCGCAATACACCCACTGTAGGCAGGACACAACTAGATCATGATATCAACCTCCCACCCAAGTTTCATCAAGATCGGATGATATCATCGGATAGTTATGCGACAGACAGACAGACACACACCCATGACGAATATAGTGGTCACTCTGTTTGATAACTCGTGAACCAATACTGGAAAACAATTCGATCAGTTTCCCTTAAAGCTTTAACTTGGATGAAACTGTGTTTGACCCCTTACCTATTGTGTGCTTTCTCCCCGTGATGCCTAGGAGATAGCGCGTACCTTACGACCGAACTCACTGCGTGCTCTGTTTGGCAAAAACAAGGTACAAAATGCGCTGCACTGCACCGACCTGCCCGAAGATGGCAAACTGGAGGTTTGTGTTTGGTGTTGCATATTCGTAACCTCGAACAACGCTGTGCAGCTTCTGTGGTTGTGGCAATTTGGTGGTGAATTCTTTACATGAGAGTTTGAGCTCAGGCCTTGGTAGAGGATTAGCATTCAATCAATCAATCAATTTTCTATACTCTTAACATTTATAAGTGAAGGTGCTGCCGAAGTAGATCCTATGCAAAGGTTATGCCAGGCATATCGGACTGCCATGCCTTCCCGTCCTCTCTTCTCTTCTTTCACTGCTGCTCTCACACTCCTGTCCCCATTTCTCTGTCCTCCTCTCTCTTTTTACTTTTCTCATATTAGACCCTCTCTGCCCCCATGCGGTAATTTACCAATAGCCCATACCTTTTTATCTCTTTAAGCTTGTTGACGTATCTTAGATGCAATGTCACACCATCTGTCATGCTGCTCTAAACAGACATTTTTTAAACTCGTACACCCGCTCACTACGGGAGCGACAGGAAGGGTCGGTCATTCCTCTTTGGGGTATATAGATCTATGATCGGGTCTCAAGAACATTGGGTGTGTGTTCATTTACCGAGTTTCTTGTGGAGAGATCGCCGAGTGGTTTAAGCATTCGAACAAGCACTCCATTCAAAACCGTTAAGGAAAAGATAGCTTGGCAAGCGCTAGCTAGCTGCTTGGCAAATGAGCACACCCTGGGCTTCCTCCCTTTCCGTTTTGTGTTGAACAGTAGGAGCAAGTTTCAAAAGGCTACCACGAAAAACGCCACGTTAGCGGCAGGAAGGGTTACGTTATTTACCCAACCCTTGTGGGGTATATAGATTACAGTAGATCTTCACTCAGTTCTGTAAGTAAAACTTACCTCACGGATGTCGGGATTCCTCCAAATTTCTGTTTTGTGTTATAAATAGCATTAGCGGTTTTAAAAAGCTAATCATACGTGTTTGTGGTTTATAATATTGTTGCGGATCCCGGGTCGGTCGACGTACTAAGGGGGGTTTATGACCCCGTTCCTCCTCAAACTCCGGATCCACAGGCCGCCGGCTGCGACTAAACTCGTGGTCGACGGGTTGCTAAGCAACTCCAATCGCCAATCTCCCAGCCACGCGCCGAAGAGTTTGCTGGTCAATGAATCCCAAATACCTTCAAGACACGCGGCCGAAGAAATTGGGGATTGAACCCTCGCTTCCACACACCTTATGGCGTGCCGAGCAGATTGCATGGTGTGGGAAGCGGTGTTACCGTGGGTGATTGATGAGCCTGATTCAAGCCAAATTCGGTTTCGGATGATGCTAGGCCAATGGAGAAAAGGACGATATGAGCAGGTTTGAAAGGAACAAAATGTACAGCCTTTTATTTCAAGGCAAAGAGACGAGAGACGGATGGGCAATCTTATCAATCCTTACCTACCTAATCCCAACAGGTGCCTTCACACACACACAGGGAATGACACACAGGTTAATTATTGTACCTGGAAACGTGCAGATGATGTGGTCTGGCAGTTCCCGTGCGAAGCTTGCAGGAGCTCCACAGGACGAACTGCCGCTTCAAAGTCCGCACGAACGACAAACTTTAGCGCAGGAAAGACGACCCAGCACGTCGGACAACCAGTTTTGAGATGAATCATGGGAGAGATGAACACTTGCAGGTCGGCGAAGGCGGCCGGATCAGAGAGAGAGAGAGGGAGGTGAAGGCGATGAGCCCTGGGTTATATCGGACCCGAAAGGCCTCCCAGAATGTTCCACAGCCTCCCATTGGCTGAGGTTGGTCACGTGTGGTCATTCAGCCCTGCCTCCTTCCAGGAAGGTTTCATTCCTCCTTCATTCTGGGGTTTTACAACCCACCATTGGTCGCCTGCCGGTGACGTGTCCACGACCCCTCATTGGTCATTTGCTGGTGACGTGGGCTTCGACCTGATTGGTCGCCTGCTGGTGACGTGGGCGGTTCCTTTAGCCACGCCTACCTGCACATCATTTTAAATCCTGCCTCACTCAACGCATATTGGTGTGGATTTACTAAACATTGGGAGGGGAGCTAATCTTTACATTTAATAAGAAATAACTAACTACTGCAGGCTACATGTTGTCGTGCAATTAACTACAGGGGGTTTGCCTTTATGGCAAAACCGCAGCAATATTTTTACCTCTGGTAGAGGCCGTTGGCCCATTGCTCCCACAAAAACGCCATGATAAGCTATTTATAAACGTTGACTCGACGTTTGTTCAAGGAGGAAAAACCCCTTGTGGAGGTGGGACATTATTAGTATTAGTATTGTTTTGCAATAACATTAATATTATGTATGCTATTTATCATTCATTTTGTTATTAGAAGTGGCCTTGGAAAAACGCCACGATAAAGCTAATTTAACATTGATATACACCTCAACACACATCTCCATTGGCGGCAATGGCGGGGAAAGCCCGCTTGGGGCAGAAAACCCCCTTGGGGAGGGGGGCAAATGAATGCGCTACAACCTTCATTGTGTAATGCTGTTACCCTTAGTCATCCTGTCAAGTTTGGTTGAGATTGGATAAGTAACGACGGAATGTATCGCGGTCAAAAATCAAACATACAGACAGATGACACCAAATTGCGTATTTTCGTATGATGATGTTATCAAGATGCCGATGACGAATTGATATGGTGGGACCAAGCTTAGGGGATTGTGTACCCTTTTTTTTATTGCATGGAATGCCTATTTTATTCATTCATTCATTCATAGTGACACGCACACTCGTAACACCTATGCCTCCAACAGGTTGAATACTTTTTCAAGGTGCTCAGCAACTGAAGAGTGAACATGTAGGAATTTTACTACAATAGACGGGTCAATATACTGCCTGACCCCAAAAAAATTGCAAATTTTTGTTTTATGCTTATTTCTAGTAGTTTATGAAGTGGAAGACAACATATTAAAAGTTGGACAATTTTGACGCATAGGAAAGTCCCTCAGTGACGTCAGAAAACAAGATGGCTGCCGGCAGATAAAACGTAAAAAAATTGACTGATAATCATCAGACCACTAACAATTTAAAGTTAATTTTGCACCAATATTTGTATTATGATCGTTGCTGGTAGTTTATGCAGTGCTAATCCTGAGACCATTCGCAATTTAAAGTAAATATTTGCACAAATATATGTTCTTTGATTGTTTCTGCCAGTCTATGACATGGAAAGCAACATATAAAAAATTGGACAATTTTGACACATGTGGAAGTACCATATGCCTTCTAGTCTTAGATTCCAGTTTCATCGTCCTCCTCCTCCTCCTCTATGTCTGGTTCAACACTCATATTGTCACAGTTGCTGTCCTGGCAATGTCCACATGCACTGGTGCACTCTAATCCATGCTTCCTACATGAACACCTTAGTGTTTTGCACCCCCCTGAACAGTTGCAGTGAATCATCTGAAGTAGTATGTCTGGAGCAGGGCTTTTGTCTGTCATCACTGGAACAAGTTTTCCTCCTTCTACCTTCCATCCCCACTCCGTTGGCTCCATTCCACAACAAAGGCCCATCCATTCCATTACCTGGTAATAGGTCCGCAGAGAATGAAACTTGCAGGCAGCGGATGTGGGTGGCAGTCTTTCAGGAGTGACAAATGCCTTAGCCCTTGCAACCTTTTTGCAGAGAATGTTGTATCTGATCGATGCCAATGAGTCGTTCTGATTTGCTTTAAACAATGCCACCATTGCTCTGCAGCCTGCAGTTTCAATAACATCCTGACTCTGCTGTGGTTTACAGAACACCTTTGAGCTGTCTATCAGTTCCTTTTCTTTCTTGATGATTCTTTGAAACCCTGACTTCTTTCCAATCCCAAAGACACGAGACGTTGCGTCACAGCCAGTTAATGCATGAAGGAACAATATATCTCTGCAGGCTGCATTTCCAAGTATCTGCTGAAGGACTTTGATATTGTAGACATTTGATTTTGCCTTGTCAGAACGGAAATAGAGTTCAATGCAGTTTGTCTCCACCATATAGAAGAGCAGGAGGAGAAGGAGATCTGTATCTTCTCCAATGAGGGTTGTAGATCTGGAAGCCGCATTTGCGACGGCCGCTTTTGCAATCTCAACATCAGCATCTCCCTCTGCTTGGATCACCTCACAGCCTTCCTTGTGCAACACCTCTATAATCAACAGTATCATTGCCTGCTTGTTTGACTCATTCGACAGAAAGTCCTCCTTTTTCCCAACAAATTTTGTTGACTCCGTAATGTTAACCTTGGTGGCATTCTTGTTTCTATTCCGACGTTGATGAGAACAGTCCTTTGTGCTTGGCCCAGCCTCATAACCATCAAACACAACAGTAGCTTTGCCATAGTGTCGTACTGTAAATGAGGCATATTCATCTGCAATGGAACTGTAGGTGAATCCCTCTGTCCACTTTAAGCGGTGAATAAGTGATCCCCCGTCAAGAACATAGTGATCTGTTCCTGGAACTGTCTGGTTGACAGCATTGTCAGATTTGGTTGTAGCATAATTCCTTATTGCCTCCGCCAACTGTGGTTTATCTGGCTGGCGCAGGATGTTTTTTGCCTCAAAAAGAGACATTGGGTATGGGCAGAGTTCATATTTCATCACTTCACCTATCTGGAGATCTCCCGTCTGTGACACCACTAAGAACCTCTGGAATAGTAACGCTGGATCTATTGTGCGGTCCTCAGCAACTTTGACTGCCCTGCTGAATGCAAGTGTCTTGGCTTTAGAACTCCTTTTGTGTGAATAGGAGTAAGCTGGGTGATCATCCATCTTCTTGACAATGTCACTACCTACTTTGAATAGGTCATGAACATTGACATCCTCATTTGCAGTAACCCCTGTGATGATATTGCGCAATGACTTGTCATCAGAAAATGGTGTGAAGCTGTCCAGTTTTTCGGCAACTTTGCCACGATCAGCTTCATCTCGACTCACCCTGGATGTTGTCAACTCCTTATGTTGTTCACTTGTTGAGTAGCTACTCGAGGTCAGTTCTTGCATAGCAAGGTTGTAGGAGGACGATATGGTTGAAGACAGAGTCCAAACTGCTCTCTGGTGCTCTGACATCCCACTTCCTCGAGTCAGCCCCCCTTGGCTTTTCAGTGAGCGCATTAATGTCTGTTCTATCACAAGATCAGAGCCTAGGCCAGCCCAGTATTGGTCACTGTGCCGGATTACATGATAACCAGATTGGAACTTCTGATGAACCTCAGGGTTGCCATCCTCTAACGCAAGCATCTTCTCGAGATAGAGTCGAGCTGACTTCAGGTAATTGGGATGGCCAGCAGCTGCAAATATCGGCAAGCAAGCTGATATGGCTTGGAGATGCATCTCCCAGGACCCCGTCCGATCAGCTGCCACAAGTGCCCTTGCAATTCCCAACATACGCTGGTAGTTGATCCAAAGTGCACTGGTTTTCGAGTCCTTTGCAAGTTTATTCCTTTCCTGATTCAATCTATTGTCAATGAAATGAATGCACTCTGATTGCAACACAGACTCTATAGTGTCACTTTCGACAGTCTCCAGGGAAATGTACAGTCGCTCCAGTTCTGCCACTTGTTCTTGAAACCCAGGGTCAACTTCCACAATCTTGCCAACAACCTGACGTGTAAGACACTGATCCACAAGCAAATGGCCACGAAAAGCACGTTGCACCACCTTCCCACTCAGCATGTGCACAACAGCATTTTGACCATACACTGTTTCCAGGATCTCTTTCAGTCCACTTCCATCCATCAAACTTCCAATGGCACCCAACAAATTCATTAATGTGTGGAAGCTCCCAAGCAGTAGCACTGCATTATGGATTGGGTTATCAGCAGGAAGAGCATTCACTATCTCAGAGGCGTATCTCAGCGTTTTCGACGTAGTGAATCGTGCATGGTTTTGTGACATTTTTATCATGTCAAAAATTTTTACTTTCCCATGGTCCATTTCTGTCCAACTTTTGATATGTTCCTAAGTAAGTCTTAAAATATAAGGAAATGCAATAAAACTAAAATTTGCAATTTTTTTGGGGTACGGCTGTTCTGGTTGTATATTGACCCGTCTACAAGGAGGAAAGTTTAAAAAAGCTATTTTGAACCCAACGTACTGAGATATCTACTGGTATCGAGGTCTGTCAATCTTGCCAGCTTCGTGGAAACCTTAATATGAGGAGGTGGTGATGTTAAACATTTCATCAAACCTGAACAATAAAAGCCTTTCCAATGAACTTTGTATGTTTAATTATTTAGGTCTTTTTGAATAATAACAACTTCCCAGTGATACAAATGGCTTGGCAACTATCTAACACCACCCAGTAATACCATCAAGGTTGTGCAATGGTCCGCAACCTATGGTCGTTTGTCCATGCTCTATCCTTTTTTAAAGGCTGAGTGTTAAGCAAGGAGGCAGGACATACCATTTTGGGTGGGCCCTGGTGTCCGTCCGTCCGTACCACGCATGTCCGTTAACATTTGACTAAACAAACTACCGGACCGATATGGAACAAATTTGGTATGATGCATCAGGACAGCAACGTCTCATGGGGTTGTGCTCCCCTTCCGGATCCATCCCTTATCGGAGGCTGAAAACGATGGTTTCTCCTCAAATTGAGATAATTTATTTTTAAATCTTCACAGAAAGCACGGGGAAAAAACCGGCAGTCCGCCATGGGGCAATTTTTAGTGTTTGTTATGACTCGGTTGAAGGAGCTGGGGCTCCCACGTCGATCGGAAGAATGGACGCGACAAAAAGCTGGAATTCATCCGAGTTGCTTTAATCAAACCAAACACTCAGGCACTCTGAAAAGCCCGTTTATCGGGCAGCAATATATATACATATTATCCCGGAGCGTTTGCCCAGGAAAGGCGAGAGGGGGCGTAGCCCAGCGGCCTGGCAAGTTGAGGGCGAGCCTGCCCGGGCGTCCCGACCGAGGCCTGGCAAGTTGAGCGCGGGCCTGCCCGGGCGTCCTGGACGAGCCCGGCATGGTGATCGCTCCGCGTCCTTGATAGGTGCAAGGCGATTGTGAAAACCCAGCGGTAGCCGCTACACACGTCCCCCCAGAATCGACTTGCACCGGCAGGGTCAATTTGAGGGGGGTCCTGATGACCCGGCCGAAGCGACCCCTGGCGGGTCGTGGGAGGGGGTCCGGTGTGGTGGTGGGCGGTCGAGTGGGGGGCACCGTGGATGGGGGGCGGCCTCGCCGCGGCGGAAGGGCCACCCGTGGTGGGTGGTCGACGTCCACGTGCGCCGGCTTGAGGCGGTCCACCGCAATCCGGTCCGACCTGCCGCCGATGTCGATGACGAACGACTTGTCGTCCCGTCGCAGCACCCGGAAGGGCCCGTCGTACGGCGGCCGGAGTGGCCCCCGATGTGCGTCGTGACGCACAAAAACATACTCCGCTGTGCGAAGTGCTGGGGGGACGTAGGACTGGGGGTCACCGTGGTGGGATGTTGGCACGGGGGCAAACCGTCGGGCGGCCTCCTGGAGGTCCGAGCGCTGGTGAGCTGCGGACCAGGGACTGGTAGCGTCGGGCACGAATTCGCCCAGGACGCGTAGCGCCTGGCCATAGACAACCTCGGCGGTGGATGCCTGGAGGTCCTCCTTGGGGCCCGTGCGGAGGCCCAAAAGGACCCACGGCAGCCGGTCGGCCCAACCGCCGTCTTGAAGGCCGGCCATGAGCGCGGCCTTCATGGAGCGGTGGAATCGCTCGCACAACCCGTTGGCTTGGGGGTGGTAGGCCGTAGTACGGTGGAGCTTGACCCCCAGGTTGCGGGCGACCGCGCCCCACAGCTCGGAGGTGAACTGTGGTCCGTGGTCTGACGAGATGTCCGTCGGTGCGCCGAAGCGGGCGACCCAGGTGGCGATGAAAGCCTGCGCCACGTCGGCGGTGGTGGTGGAGACGAGGGGAACGGCCTCCGGCCACCTGGTGGTCCTGTCCACCATGGTGAGCAGGTGTGTGAACCCCCGTGACGGGGGGAGGGGGCCCACCAGATCCACGTTGACGTGGTCGAAACGTCGTTCGGGCACGGTGAAAGGTGCCAGCGGGGCCTGGGTGTGTCGGTGGACCTTGGCCCGTTGGCAGGCCGTGCAGGTGCTGGTCCAATCGCGGACGTCCCGACGAAGGCCGTGCCAGACGAATCGCGCCGACACCAGCTTCTGGGAAGCTTTCCAGCCCGGGTGGGAAAGGCCGTGGAGGGAGGCGAAGATGCGGCGTTGCCAGGTGACGGGCACGATGGGGCGAGGCTGGCCTTGGGAGACGTCGCAGAGCAGGACAGTGTCCGCGAAGGGGATGTCGGCCAGGCGGAGGCCCGTGTCCGCCGCCCGGAGGGCTTGCACCGTGGTGTCGGTGGTTTGGTCCGCCGCCATAAGCGCAAAGTCCACGCCCAGGTGGACCGCGTTCGCGCTGGCCCGGGAAAGACAGTCGGCCACGGCGTTGTTTTTGCCGGCGACGTGCCGGATGTCCGTGGTAAACTCCGACACGGCGGAGAGGTGGCGCTGTTGGCGGGCCGACCACGGCTCCGTGACCTTGGCCATGGCATAAACCAACGGCTTGTGGTCGACGAACGCCGTAAAAGGTCGGCTCTCCAGGAGGTGGCGGAAATGGCGGACGGCCAGGTGTAGACCGAGGAGCTCCCGGTCAAACGTGCTGTATTTGAGCTCGTTCGGCCGGAGCTGCCGGCTGAAAAAAGCGAGTGGCTGCCAAACCCCGTTCACCCATTGCTCATGTACGGCGCCCACCGCGTAGTCGGAGGCATCCGTGGTGAGGGCGATGGGAGCGTTGAGCAACGGGTGAGCGAGCAGTGTTGCGTCGGCGAGGGCCCGCTTCGAGCTTTGGAAGGCCGCATCCATTGCTGCGGACCAGGCGATGTCGTGCTTGGCCGGCTTGCCCCGGAGGGCTTCGTAGAGGGGCCGCATGAGTTGAGCAGCGCGGGGCACGAAGCGGTGATAAAAATTCACCATTCCCAGGAATTCCTGCAGGGCCTTTATGGTGCGGGGATGCGGGAACGTGGTGATGGCCTCGACCTTGGTTGGCAGCGGCACGGCCCCATTCTTGGTGATGTGGTGGCCCAAAAAATCAACGGCCGTCGTGCCGAAGTGGCATTTGGCCGGGTTGACGATGAGGCCGTGCTCGCTGAGGCGCCCGAACAGTGTTCGGAGGTGGAGGAGGTGCTCGGCCCGGGACGTGCTGGCGACGAGGATGTCGTCCAGGTAAACGAAAAGGAACGGCAGGTCACGCAGCACGCCGTCCATCAAGCGCTGGAATGCCTGAGCCGCGTTCTTGAGACCAAACGGCATCCGCAAGAATTCGAATAAGCCGAACGGCGTGATGACTGCCGTTTTAGGGACGTCGGCCGCCCTGACAGGTACCTGGTGATATCCCCGTATGAGATCAATTTTCGAAAAATGACCCGTCCCGCCAGACGGGCGGAGAAGTCTTGGATATGCGGGATCGGGTACCTGTCGGGGGTGGTAGCGTCATTGAGACGGCGGTAGTCGCCACACGGGCGCCATCCACCCCCCGGCTTTGGCACGATGTGCAGTGGCGAGGCCCACGCGCTATTGGAGCGCCGCACGATGCCGAGGTGCTCCAACGCGTCGAATTCGGCCTTCGCCACGGCGAGCTTGGCTGGGTCGAGGCGGCGGGCCCTGGCATAGACCGGCGGGCCCGTGGTTGGTATGTGGTGCTCGATCCCATGCCGTACTGCGACGGCCGAAAACGTCGGCCGCGTGAGGGCCGGGAACTCCGTGAGCAGGCGAGCAAACTCGTTCGCCGCCGGGACGGCGCATGCCAGCTCGGTCGGCGCGGAGCTGCTCAATGTGCATACCAGGGAGCTGAAGGTTTCGGCGTTGATTAAACAACGCCGTTGGACGTCCACCAGCAGTCCGTGTGCGCAGAGGAAGTCGGCGCCTAGCAGAGCCATGGGCACGTTTGCGGTTACAAACGTCCAAGCAAAGCGTTGGCCGCCGAAGCAGAGGGTGACGTTGCGCGGGCCGAAGGTGCGGATGGTCGATCCGTTGGCCGCAACCAAGGAGGGGCCGCAAACCGCGGATTGCCTGTCCTGGTCAGAGGCGGGTATGACGCTCAGTTGGGCGCCGGTGTCGCACAGGAAGTGCCGTCCGGACGCTTTATCCGTGATGAACAGTAAGTTGCCCGTGTGGCCGGCGCTCATGGCTGGTAATGAACGCCGGCCCGGCCGTTTCCCGGCCTGCCGAAGGTGCACGGGGGTCGGCATGTCCGGGCCTTCTGTCCGAACCTGGCATGATAGTAACACCACGCTTGGTCAGGTGGAGGCCCCGGTCGTCGTGCTGGAGGTGGTCGGCTCGGTGTAGTGGCCGCCAATTGCGTCGGCAGTTCGGTCGTCGACCGTGCCGGGTGCTCGGGCGCCATGGGTGTTGCGTCGGACGGCGGTGGGTCCCATGTCGCCGCTGCGATGCGCTGTCCTGCGGCGGAGATCTTGTCGGCTTCTCTGGCAAGGGCCCGGGGATCTGTGATCGTCGTGCTTGCCAGGGCGAGGCGTACCGGGTTAGGCAGCTGACGGAGGAACAGCTCCCGGAACAGGAATGCCGGAGAGTGCTCGCCGAGCAGTGAAAGCATGTAGTCCATTCGCTCGGAAGGGCGCGTGTCGCCGAGCTCGGGCAGGTCGAGCAGGCGCCGTGCGCGTTCCGCCGATGGGAGGGCGAAAGCGTCGAGGAGAAGCTTCTTAATCGCGCCGTATTTGTCAGCGGCTGGCGGGCTCTCGAGGAGGCTCAGGGCGCGGGCCGCGGTGGCCGAACCGAGCGCTGCTACCACATGGTGGAAGCGGGTGTCGTCGGCCATGATGCCTCGCAGGGCGAACAGGGAATCCGCCTGTGCGAACCAAACCGCCGCGTGAGCCTCCCAGAAGGTAGGCAGTTTAAGGGCGACTGCCGTGTCCATGTCGGTAGGTCACCAATGAAGGAGCTGGGGCTCCCACGTCGATCGGAAGAATGGACGCGACAAAAAGCTGGAATTCATCCGAGTTGCTTTAATCAAACCAAACACTCAGGCACTCTGAAAAGCCCGTTTATCGGGCAGCAATATATATACATATTATCCCGGAGCGTTTGCCCAGGAAAGGCGAGAGGGGGCGTGGCCCAGCGTCCTGGCTGCGGCCTGGCAAGTTGAGGGCGAGCCTGCCCGGGCATGCCCGGGCGTCCCGACCGAGGCCTGGCAAGTTGAGCGCAGGCCTGCCCGGGCGTCCTGGACGAGCCCGGCATGGTGATCGCTCCGCGTCCTTGATAGGTGCAAGGCGATTGTGAAAACCCAGCGGTAGCCGCTACACGGTCATGGTTGGAACCGCCGACCTGCCAGACTCAGAGCAGACGCTCCAACCATTACACCACTGAGTCTGGTCTATTAGAGTTCAAACCAAGTAAATTAATACATCAATACCGAGTATTCATCAGCCAGTCTGGCTGGTCTGACCACTGAGTCTGGACCACTGAGTCTGGTCTATTGACTGGTCTATTGACTGGTCTATTGACTGGACTATTCTACTCTATTGACTGGACTATGGTCTGGTCTATTGGTCTATTGACTATTGGTCTATTGGTCTATTGACTGGTCTATTGACTGGACTATTCTACTCTATTGACTGGACTATGGTCTGGTCTATTGGTCTATTGACTGGTCTATTGGTCTATTGGTCTATTGACTGGTCTATTGACTGGACTATGGACTGGACTCTGGTCTATTGACTGGATTGAGTCTGGTCTGGACACCACTGAGTTTGGTCTATTAGAGTTCAAACCAAGTAAATTAATACATCAATACCGAGTATTCATCAGCACTTACCAAGTATTAAATGGAACCTTTTTATTGCCGAATGAACTCATAACTTTACTTCATGAAATGATGATGTGATGCATCGTTTGGAAACTATCAAATGGAATTGAAAATGCATTTGACATTTACAAGTGTCGTTGAAGTTCAGGAAATGTAGAGACTGTAGTTGAGAGATTTTCTGTTAAAGGACACAATACTATCCGAGTGCGAGTGTTGTTGAACCCGTACTCACTCCCCTGCGATTTGAAAATCGCCTTCACTTCCCATCCATTGGTTCTGATATTTGATGGCGAACACAGCACGAATATCTGCACAGAAAAATGTTTTCATTCCTTTGAAATCGCCTCCCTTTCTCCAAGCACCCCCTTCATCGTCATCACATTCTGCCCTTCATCATTTGTCCCCCCCTACACCGCGCTCGTGTTAGATACGGTGAGGCGCAGCTGGACGCGCCCGATGTGTTGGACCCTGTCACTCGCACTCCATTTCCTTGCTTCCTTGTGCAGCACATGGCACTTCACACGGATCTGCACGTTTTGCGTGGCATTGATGAATCGCACTGCCACCAGGGGCGGCAGGTACCCGGCATGCAGCATTTTGCCATAGTATGGGTAGAACACGAGGGGGAACCCTTTGCGGTTAAATGGTCCGTAGTATTCAACGACTCCCAAGGACTCTTTGTCTTTGTCTCTCTGGGGAGGAGATGGAATGATGCAGAGAAGGATTGTGGGTGATGATTCAGAGTTAATTCCTAATAACATTTACATATGAAGTTTACTTGCGAGAACGAACATCACAATCGCATCAATGAATGTGCTGTTTGATGAAGGCCCGATGGTCAAAATGTCACGTTTGTCTTTTTTTTTTTTTTTTTGAAAACCTTTCCCCCCCCCCCCCCCCCCCTTGCTTTTGGCATTGCTCACATGTCACTCATAATGAACATTCTACTGATTGGACAACAATACGACTGGACAGCAGAACTCGGACCTTGTTACACTTGGTCCGCTCCTCTCCTGAGAAATTCCCACTGTGATTGAAGCAATTTAATGATCCATTTATACTTGAAACATGTTCTGTGATAATACAATCAACTTTTCATTTGTAAAATGTTTCCAGGTAGCTGCTGCTGCTGTCCACGTGTACACTCAGGTTAGCATACAGTACGCAGACACATATACTTGGGGTGCACGTACCACTCCCTTGCAGTGAACTTCAACAAAGTCTTGTTTCGAGATGGGCTAGGAAAAGGAAATGGATGAAATTTGGTCGGTTTCCAAGGCAGTCCGATGTCATGATGTTTAAATTAGTTTAACAAATCAACAAAAACACAATAATTGATGTTACTACAGTATTTCCTGGTGGTTTCAATAAATATTTACTGTATTAGTGGTAATAGGTGTCTATTAGCCTTGACCACATTGTGGAATGTGGTCCCAGGCCCTTGTGCGGATGAGATAATAACAAGCATTCTGAGTATTGCGCTGCGATACATGTCCCCTACCGGCAGTCTGTCGTCCGGAAAACTGTTGGGGAAATTACCAAGGGTTATTTACCCACAGGTTCTGAATCGTTCCCAATCGCTAATTACCTCAGGACGGGCTCACCTGTGATTCGCACTCGGGACTTCGATTTATACACCTTGCAGACAGGTCAGCAGAAGCACGAGAAAATACCTTGTTGATAAAGAACCTTTCGAGTCGCTAAATATCAGTAATTTATTATATTTTCCGGTTCACGATCAATGATCAATGTGTATATATATATACGTATATATATATATATATATGTTGTTCAGCTTGGCTCCGCCCCTCCGGAAAGGGCACGCTGTGTCGCGTGAAGTTCGAACTTGATCTGTAACTTATCATGAGGAAACCATGTACCAAGTTTGAAATCATTAGCATTAAGAGTTTAGGAAAAAAGGCTGGAAAACTGTTCTTTGCATGATGGACTGACAGACGGACAGACTGACAGACGAAGGGACGGAGTGCCTCCGGTGTACACCGGTAGGGGACTAATAAGCCCGCAAGGTCGCTCTGTGGAGCAGCGTGCACGTATTGCACTGTGTGAATTATATAATTACCAAATCACGGTCTGAGGTAACTCGGCTAACAATTATCCGATTTGCACCAAATAAAGTTCATGAATGGTTGCACAGACCCCTACTTCTCACTAAAAGTGGAAACAGAATGTAAATTGGAGTTAAAATAAGCCCGCAAGGTCGCTCTGTGGAGCAGCGTGCATGTATTGCACTGTGTGCATTATATAATTACCAACTCACGGTCTGAGGTAACTCGGCTAAAAATTATCCGATTTGCACCAAATAAAGTTCACGAGTGGTTGCACAGACCCCTACTTCTCACTAAAAGTGGAAACGGAATGTTTATTGGAGTTAAAATAAGCCCCCAAGGTCGCTCCGTGGAGCAGCGTGCACGTATTGCACTGTGTGAATTATATAATTACCAACCCACGGTCTGAGGTAACTCGGCTAAAAATTATCCGATTTGCACCAAATAAAGTTCAGGAATGGTTGCACAGACCCATACTTCTCACTAAAAGTGGAAACAGAATGTAAATTGGAGTTAAAATAAGCCCACAAGGTCGCTCCGTGGAGCAGCGTGCACGTATTGCACTGTGTGAATTATATAATTACCAACTCACGATCTGAGGTAACTCGGCTACAAATTATCCGAGTTGCACCAAATAAAGTTCATGAATGGTTGCACAGACCCCTACTTCTCACTAAAAGTGGAAACAGAATGTAAATTGGAGTTAAAATAAGCCCCCAAGGTCGCTCCGTGGAGCAGCGTGCACGTATTGCACTGTGTGAATTATATAATTACCAACTCACGGTCTGAGGTAACTCGGCTAAAAATTATCCAACTTCCACCAAATAAGGTTTATGAATGGTTGCACAGACCCCTACTTCTCACTAAAAGGGGAAAGAGAATGTAAATTGGAGTTAAAATAAGGAATATTAACAGCTTTGACTGACCGCACTCCAAATTATAGTCCGGAAAACTGTTGAGGGAAATTACCAAAAGTCAAAGTGCCATAACTTTGTCAAAAATGATCTAAACGTCGTGAAGTTCGAACTTAATCTGTAACTTATCATGAGGAAACCATGTGCCAAGTTTGAAATCATTAGCATTAAGACTTTAGGAAAAAAAGTCCGGAAAACTGTTCTTTGCGTGACGGACTGACAGACTGATAGACGGACAGACTGACAGACGGAGGGACGGAGTGCAAACCTATCGTCCCTCTGGTGTACACCAGTTGGGGACTAATAAGACTCGACTGAAAGTTCCGGTCAGCATAAAGTTCAGGATAATATTTTAGTGCTCGGTATCTTCTATGTCGTTTATTGTGCCACACCTACAGCAATTGAGCCACACCGCGTTTGATAGAGAGTAGGGATGGTGCAAGCCTAATTTTCTTGAGATTTAAAATCGCTCAGAAAAGCTTTCAAACAAATATAGCCCAAACTAGTGTTTCTTGCTGATAAATCGTTTCCTGGGAATTCCTGGAAAATTGTAGGAAATTGATTCGGCATTCCTGCCTTTTTCCAGTTTCTTTCGGTGCGGGCTCAGAAAATTTGGGCTCGGACCCTTGTGGAAATGTAACTCAGTGTAACTTATTAATTGGCACTGGTAACTTATTAATTAACCTGGTAACAAAGCAGATACATTTTACATGCAAACTCTGTTAAAGACGAGTTTGTAAATGAGTGTCAGAATGTGTATGAACATGGTAATCTCTTGAAACACCTGGTCAAGGCCCCAGGCTAGAGCACCCCCCCCTGCTGTGTAAATGGAAATCACAGCAGGAGGGGAGCGAGCTGATACCAGGACTTGGTACAGGCATGACCTCGGGGCATTAGCGGAGAGGAGATTAAGTCCAGTTTGGCGATATAAACGAGAGCAAACGTTGAGTAAAGGAGACTTGTCCTCAGAAGCCCTGCCCGACGGAACGATGGAATGAACGAGTACGGCGCTGCGGAAGAACATCAGCCGAACGAAAAGGACCATGGAAAAGAGTTAATCTCAGCCATTGAATAATGCGGTATTATTTGGTAAATGGAATGAAGTGAATAATAAACCAGACCTTTTGTAAACCTGTGTCCGGTCATTGGAGTCCTGTGGGTCATACACAAAATTCTTCTACAATCTGGAGGCACCGCTGAGATCAATTGTACAAGCAAGTAAAAGGTGAGTGTGTCTTGTTTTGTCCAATATGATTTACGAACTTGGAAGTTATGTGTACATACATGGGGGAGCAGGTGGTCTGGGGCGTCTTTGCGCACCGATGCCGCGATATAGGTGGCGTGAGCCATCACGAATGGGATTTCGATAAACGACTGTAGCAATTTATTCGTTTTTTTTCTAAATGATTTCTGTAAATACGTATTTTTGCGCTGGTTATTAAAGGGCCTTACTGTGACCTGGAAGCAAACGGAGCAAGTGTGCACCTTGCGACCACTTGCTTCCAGGACGTGTAAGGCCGGTACACTCATTTACCCACCCGCACACGACACGTATAAAGTACTTCTTTTTTGCACTTGTTCAAAGCACTCGGCGAGCGACAGGGAACTGGGAAAGGGAATTATATTTATATATATATATTTTACCTCATTCCAATTAATGGTATTGCGACAAAAAGGCTTATATCTTTGGAAACGACTGGTCGGATTTAGACAAATCAAACCTCGTTCGATCAACAAATAAATTCATGACAGACAACCCCCCCTCATGCCGGTCCAGAATTATGATGAAAGATGGCGATGGGAAAAAAAAAATTGCATCAAATTTTGTCCAGGTCCATCACTACACGACGAAATGATTGGATTTTGGTTCAGGTCCGAATCCAGATCCGGCCTATCAGTGGGATACAAAACATAAACTGGTCACCAAGGCGGAGATATAATAATAATAATAATTCTGTATTATTTAGTTAACCAGTTTGTGTGAAACCTCAACCTAAATATTAAAATTGATCTGCTTGATGTTAGTTTAAGGGCTGTTCCAAATTTATCCTGATTATGAGAGATAATTACAGGAAATGTGTACTGTTCTTGTTTGGAGATTATAAGACAAAAACAGTAGAGTGGGAATCGGCAGACAATGGAACAGCTAGCGACGAGTGTTTTGTGAGTAGCAACCACTCTCTGGTCGAGGCTCATAGAAAAAATTGATACTTATTGATTTGGCACGCTTACAATAGATATTAATGGCGAGGGTTCTGTGGTCGTTCGTTTTGGCTTTGCGAATGGACCAAACCATTCCATGTAAATAGGAGGGGGGTTCTGTGGTCGTTCGTTTTGGCTTTGCGAATGGACCAAACCATTCCATGTAAATAGGAGGGGGGTTCTGTGGTCGTTACTGCCACGTGGTTTCAAAGTTTTTGTTGTTGCTTGCACGCATGTTTTTTTTTGCAAGCACGTACGGGCAAGCACGTACGTGCGGGCACGCCCTAGTATATATAAATAGAGGTAATATTGAGTTACGGAATTAATTACTTTCAACAATGCAAAGGGTGACAAGATATGAGATTTAATGGGATAAATATAAAAGATATTTGTTTTTGCCAAAAAAAAAAAAAAAAAAAAAAAAAAAAAAAGTAACCATTAGCTGAGGAGTCACAGAGGCCAAACTTTAACCTTTGACAGCAGACAAATTGTGTTCTGACAGCAAAAGACTTCCAAATAAAATATGGCAGAATAGATGTTGATAGTTTAGGCACATATCAGAATGCTTGTTGATTTAAAATTTCAAAGTCAAATTTTTACACCTTCAAGTACTGATGAAATCTCCATTTTTCACATGTAGTTTTGTGGAAAAACGGATGAAGGTGAATAATTTAGGATTATTAAAAAAAAAAAATTTTGATGGGTCTAACTGTGGAAAGTGTTATTAAATCATAGGTAGAGGTAACAAGGAAACTAGGTGTTACTAGGAAACGCAAGTATTCAGGTGTTACCAGGAAATAAAAGTAGACAGACAAGCAAAATGAGTATAAAGACATTGACCAACCAAGATGTTGCATATCTTTGTTGAAGTTCTGACGTTGTTTATTTCAATTATGGTCGGAATTATTGGGATTGCTATTAAATGAGAATTTTAATAGGATTTAATGGGATTTTAATGGGATAAATTGGGAACATTTAAATGTTGGGTTTTGCTAACGTTTCCACAACGTCGCCACAACGTTTCACTTTCGTTGTTGCAACGTTTTGCTCCAACGTTTTGTGAACATTTAAATGTTGGGTTTTGCTAACGTTTCCACAACGTCGCCACAACGTTTCACTTTCGTTGTTGCAACGTTTTGCTCCAACGTTTTGTGAACATTTAAATGTTGGGTTTTGCTGACGTTTCCACAACGTCGCCACAACGTTTCACTTTCGTTGTTGCAACGTTTTGCTCCAACGTTTTGTGAACATTTAAATGTTGGGTTTTGCTAACGTTTCCACAACGTCGCCACAACGTTTCACTTTCGTTGTTGCAACGTTTTGCTCCAACGTTTTGTGAACATTTAAATGTTGGGTTTTGCTGACGTTTCCACAACGTCGCCACAACGTTTCACTTTCGTTGTTGCAACGTTTTGCTCCAACGTTTTGTGAACATTTAAATGTTGGGTTTTGCTAACGTTTCCACAACGTCGCCACAACGTTTCACTTTCGTTGTTGCAACGTTTTGCTCCAACGTTTTGTGAACATTTAAATGTTGGGTTTTGCTAACGTTTCCACAACGTCGCCACAACGTTTCACTTTCGTTGTTGCAACGTTTTGCTCCAACGTTTTGTGAACATTTAAATGTTGGGTTTTGCTGACGTTTCCACAACGTCGCCACAACGTTTCACTTTCGTTGTTGCAACGTTTTGCTCCAACGTTTTGTGAACATTTAAATGTTGGGTTTTGCTGACGTTTCCACAACGTCGCCACAACGTTTCACTTTCGTTGTTGCAACGTTTTGCTCCAACGTTTTGTGAACATTTAAATGTTGGGTTTTGCTGACGTTTCCACAACGTCGCTACAACGTTTTACTTTCGTTGTTGCAACGTTTTGCTCCAACGTTTTGGGGACACTCAAAATGTTAAGTGAATCGGATAAGAATTCAGGAATTATTTCATTATTAGCGATTAATGAAGTACTTATTTAATTAATTACATTGCTTATTAAATTACAGTAATTACATTACAGTAATTACCTGAGGTAATTACAGTAATTACAGTTCCGGTAATTACAGTAATTACAGTAATCATTACAGTAATTGCAGTAATCTTATTACAGTAATTACATTACATTAACTCAGGCACCTTTTGAGTAAGGAAGCTGATATTTGGACATGACACTGACCGAGTGATATGGCTGTCAAGGAAAATTTTGATTTATTGATTAATCATTTAATAAATTAACTCGTTGATTTATAAATGACTTATTTAATTAAAAGTCCTCAGAGACACATCTTCGGATGAAATACTTGCAGATTGGTTATGCTATGAGCCAATTGATTAAGGAAAATATTTTGTGATGGCCATATTGGCAATTTCATGGCCATATTCGTGGCAACTCAGTTAGTGCCACTGCACCTTTAAAATGCATCCCTGCGTTCATTTTTCGATCGATTGAGTTGAAATTTTGAACAATCGGATCTGGACTGTCGTTGTTAACGACTCTAGCACGCACTCGTCCAATCAGGATGGAGCGGTATGGTCCCCGGATCATCACTGCCCGCAGTTTTAATTAATTTTACTTTTTCTCTTGGTCATATAATTTTGAAGACATGCGTGTCATGATAGAGGAAATGTTTGTTCTGTTGAACGGAATAAATGTTGTTTATTTGTGTGGGAGTGTATTTTTGTGTATTTTTGTGTATTTTGGATATATTTTTCACGACTAATTCCAGTTAACATCCTGCACAATTTGCTCGTTTGCTGGCCGAGTCGAAATTGCGTTGAGTTTCTATGGCATGCGCCATTAAAAGCGCTGTGTAATGGTTGAGCTCCCTTTATTTCGTTTTGGTCATGCGGATGAGCAAACAAAGTGACAAATGCTGCGACTGGAGCAGTAAAAGCGATGTTTTTTAAATGGAAACGATTTAATGAGGAATTAAAAGTGGGAGGGGGCAACACCACGCATACCTCTTTTAAGGTGTGTATAAACCCTGGAATAAACGTGGGAGGGGGCAACACCACGCATACCTCTTTTAAGGTGTGTATAAACCCTGGAATATTTCAGCAATCAATACAATGCTGAAACTATGTAAGTAATTTAATGAGTAATTTAATGAGTAATTTAATGAGTAATTTAGTAAGTAATTTAATGAGTAATTTAATGAGTAATTTAATGAGTAATTTAATGAGTAATTTAATAAGTAATTTAATGAGGAATTTAATGAGGAATTAAAAGTGGGAGGGGGCAACACCACGCATACCTCTTTTAAGGTGTGTATAAACCCTGGAATAAACGTGGGAGGGGGCAACACCACGCATACCTCTTTTGAGGTGTGTATAAACCCTGGAATATTTCAGCAATCAATACGATGCTGAAATGATGTAATTTATTGTGTAATATGGTCGACCTTGGGTTTGTTTGGGTTTGTTGTTTATTTTTGTGGGTGTCTATTTTTGAGTATTTTGGATATATTTTCACGACTAATTCCAGTTAACATCCTGCAAAATTTGCTCGTTTTCTGGCCGAGTCGAAATTGCGTTGAGTTTCTATGGCATGCGCCATTAAAAACGCTGTGTAATGGTTGAGCTCCCTTTATTTCGTTTTGGTCATGCGGACGAGCAGACAAAATGACGAATGCTGCGGCTGGAGCAGTGGAAGCGATTTTTGAATTGTTCAATGATTATTCGATATTGTTATGACTTATTGTCAATAGGTATACTAAGTGGCCATGAGGTAGCCTGTTGCTATGTACAGTTTTATTCTATTGTTGATTATACCACATAGCTGTGGTGATAAAGGAAATGTTCGTTTTAAATAGATGATTATGATAGGACCATGACTATAAAATCATGATGATTATTATGAATGATATCATAGGGTTCAAATGCAGAATGCTGCATGAACTTGGGAAAGAACTTTCAAGCCCTATGGGATAAATTGGGTATTACAAGCGATGGAGTTTCAAAATTTAGCATGATTGAAGAAATTTTACAGTCTTATTTCAGGAGTTTTACGAAATTTATATTGCCAAGAGATTTTGGATACTATTAAAAGAAAAATGATGAGATATTTTTCCCAATGAACTTTAATATCTGCCATCCATTTTGGCTGTCTCACGAATGAAGGATGAGTTGCCTTTAGTGGTTGCAAAGAAAATTTGTGGAGACCAGGCAAAATGGGGAAATATGTCAGATATGACCCTAGGACAGGATGGTGATTCATCAATTAACATGAGGTACGAACCAGAGGTGACGGTCAATGGATGGACCTGTCCTGACATCATTGGGGAAAGGGCTTATGCAAGGAGTCATCCAGAATGATTAATTTAATTTATTGATGAATATTGATGAATTAATTGAGATTGAATCTAATTGATTGAATTTAATAGAATAAATTTAACTGAATAAATTGAATTGAATATATTGATTGTTTGATTGATGAAAATGCGGTCTCAAGAAAGAAGCTTTGATATCTTTGCGTGATATTAACAATGTGGAGACAACCTGGGAATATTGAGCAAGGTGGTGAGTTTATATACAGATATATATGTGCGGTTACCATTGTGTGATTTCCCCGTCAACAGAGCGGACACCTGAGGATTCACCCATTTCATACTGACCCTCCGGCTCATCTGCAAATACTGATCTGTGAGATTGGATTGTGCAAAAGCCACGGCTGAGGGAGATTCTCTGGAAATCACCGTGCGAACAGGTGGAGAGACCCTTCCTGGAGGTACGAGTGAAGCTTTAGAGGAACAAACTACAACACATCCAACGCTACTTTGATAAAAGGCAGAATGGGAAATGGAGCCTGCAAGAATACACAAGGACAACCAGAGATTCCACAAAAAGGTACTTGTACACATCATATGTACGACCGTTATGGTGCAGAAGCTATAAGGCAGGTCGAGAATTGGTATTTGTGGACAAAGGGACATGATGAGGAGTTTCCAAGAGATGGTACATTTGAGCGAAGTCGATTGGAAAGATTGGAACAAAGATTGAAAGCCAGGAAGAGACAGAATCTAACGGTAGACTGGCTTGCATTCCATCTTTGGGATGGTGAATCCAGACAACGGGAACAGCAAGAACGGATAACGGAACTAGAACTTAAAATAAAAAGGATACAGGATACAGTGGAGGAGACAAATGCACAACTGCCCTCGAAATTAGGAATGAAAGTCACAGTTGTCCCATCTGATTTCCAGTTGTCTCCCCAAAAAGGACGGTACAGAGAATTTTTTCGTGTTTCAGGAGACAACGAGAGATTGCAGTGGCAACTCAGGGATGTAGAGATGCAGCCCAGCAATACAAATGCACAGGTGCACAGATCAGACAACGACAGAAACCGGTGTTTCAAGTGTGGACGGATGGGACATTGGAAAAGAGGATGTCCGTATACCAAAAGGAAGACAAGTTAATAGGGTAAACCAAGATCAAGGGTACCAGTGCTGACCGATACCTCAGACAATGATTAGGCCTTCATTGCTGCAAATCCCAAATGATGATTGGCCTCAACAGATTCGATTACTGGACAAACATGAATAACTGTCGATGATTCTTGGGTCTGAAAAGTTTTCGGAGCAAGAATTATTCATTCTTTCTTTTGCTTATAAACAAATTAGTAATAATTGACCAAATGCCGAAATTGGATCTTTTATGTTGGGCACACAATTTTAAATTTACAAAGTTGGAACAATTGCTTTGCAAATTTTTGAAACTAAGTGACAAGAGTCACATGATGATCAGGTGGGAATTTCGGACTAGTGTTCCGCATGATTGATAGGTCAGTGGTCGACTGACATGCAAATGGATGTGTAGTCAACTTAGGATAAATTATGGTGGGAACTGAAAGGGTAATTTCAATGTGACATTATAGGGGTTTTTCTAAGAATAAACTTTTTGGTCTATTTGTGTATTAGCATTTATAAAATTGAAGGACAAATTTTATGAAATTAAAATAAAATTGACACCCATCTTGATCTGTAAATAATGGTTCCAACGCAAACAAATATGCATAATGCATGTGTGTGTGTGTTTTTGTGTATCAATCTTACAAGATTGTTGACACCGACAGTGTGCCTGTCTGGAAATGGATAGTTATATGTGGATGGGATTGGGATATGTGGATGGGATTGAATATCCAGAGAATCCGTAAAATAAAATAGAAATATAATTTGATTATGAACATTATCTCTTTTGTCAAGGGAAATGGAATATAAAAAATTTGATGTGCTGGGTTATGAGCAGCCATTAATTAATAGTAAAATTGTGAGTAATTTTGGGATTCCATTTTTTGATAGAATGTATATGAGAATAACATCTATTTATGGATATGAGCTTCATAAAAGGAAATGAGGAAGTACAAAATCATCCAAATTTGGGAGAGGTCTTACACTGACTTCCCAGAATACTCTGCTCATGGATTTTATATATATAAACTTGAATTTTATCAGCATATAAATTGTGCTGTATGTATGGATGTGTTTTAGGCATAGATGATATGGGAAAATAGTAAAGAAAATTTTGCTGGTTTGAACTATTGTGGGTTTTCAGTTCTGGAGTTTAAACAAAGTCACTGGTTAACAGATGAGAAAGGATAGTAAATAAATTATTCTCTGCTGGGCAAATTAAGTACGATATTACTAAGACTTATGAGAGCTATTGTTCCGCCTTACAGCAGTGGAAAATTATTGGGAAAAATTAGATCCAACATAATGAATCTATAAAAGAATGTGATAGGGATAATATCCTCAATTTGTACTAATTATTTGATTGTGGGTAAAGGAATTAAGTCATCGTAGTGGATTGTTAACAGCAGCCTGAAAATGTCCTGAGAGTGTGCATCCATGTAATCAGAAATCCCAGATGTGTTTTTTACAAACAACATTTTGGTAGAGGTCTTGTGTGGAACACTTCCTTGGTAGATAAAAAACGGTACTGCATGCTGGCAGCCACTTTTGCGGCCAGTTAGGCCAAACAAATTGAGAGGAAATTGTAGTTAAATACGTAAGTTACACATGGCTATTTGTAAAAAAGGAAATTTGTTGAGATGGGAAACATTTTTTCGAAGGTTTATTAAGGTGTTATAATATGACATGTGGCAAGGCAAACTATTGGATGGGAAAATTAGATCTGGCTATAGAATAAATTTATTGACCCCTTGAAGTTAATTCTTCGAATCATTGTTTCACTGGCATTTTTTGTTCAAATTGGAAATAGTTTGGTAGAGCTTTGGTTAAAACCTTTGGTTGCGGTATCTTGGAACGAAATGATAAACCATAGGAGATTGATAAGAATAGAAAAAAAGATGGACCCAAAATAGAAAGTTGGATTCATGCCCCTCATTGCAAACAAGCACATGGGGCTAAGGTGGACGATCCCACAGAAAATGAGGCTGCACCTAGCAGCCCAGCAGAACATTCAGTGGTAGATAAATGATAGTCGTGATTTACAGTCATTTGAATTACATTTTAACACCCCTTGCATTGATAAACATTACATTTTCAACATGTGATATTCCTACTTGGAATAGTGACATTTATTTGCCTACATGACATACAATTACCTGCTGATATTAATACAGCATGAGTGAAAAAAATGTATCACAACTACACTCATGATCAGGGGATTGAGTTCAACCCCGGGAGATAGGGGGATCAGGGTAAGACAAATAATCTGATTATGTTACATATTAAGGGATTTTCTTTATTTACCTTTTAGGAAGCTTGTTAGTTTGGTATATAATGTTAAATGTCATCGACATATAACTATGTCATAGATATGAATATATACAAGGAGTAGCAGACTTGTTTGTTGGTTTAGTAGTTATATTGGCAATTGTTTTAGTGGTGGCTTGCTTGAAAGCCTTAGTGACGGTGTGTTTGAATAAGGTAACCAACAACACGATGATAACGCATGAAGTGACAAATGAGGAAAGAAATGTGGAACCAGAAAAGGAAGACTTTTATGGCGACATAAATACTGAGATTAAAAGATTAAATCAAGTGATGTTGCAAATGAATACAGTAGAATTAAGATAATGGCATAACGACAATGTTATGAGTTGTGTCAATTACAATATCAGTGAACTCATATCACCACGAGTGCCACACTGTTAAGGGAAAAAGAGGGAAAAGAAAAAGTGGAGAGGAATTATGGTAATAATACATTATGTTTAATTTGTTGGTTTGGGAAAATTGTTGTTGGGAATTAGGTATTCCCGTTTGTGATTGTAATCATATACAATTAATTTTCTTAGAGTAGTGCTAAAATACCTGCATGAGTTAATTTTTGAACTATATTAACCTGAAAGCAATTGTGGATGCTATTCTTAGTTTAGTAATAAAATACATACCTGATTGAATATTATTTGTGTGACGCATATAAATGAATATAACTTTTTGTGTTAAGGAAAAACAACAAATTGTTGAATGTGAAACTGTCGGAAGATATACATGATTATGCTGATTTCATGGTAAGATGCACCCTATCTGATCCAGTGTGTGCGGAAAGCAGATTCAGATGTGACTGAGCATAAAGATAAGACGAGATCACATTTTGGAGGGATTGCTAACGGAATTGGGAAGAAGTTCGAGAAAGAAAATTTGTGGCTAAAAAATGAAGTTAATCGTGGCATACACCCTCTTTTTCAAAGAATGATGAAGACATTCTCCCGTGTAACTTGGAGATGAATGCTTACCTTCACCAAGGAAATTTATGTGACCATTTGCCTGGATCACACTGCAACATATGAAAGAAAGGCGATCACTTACTCTTGTTCGAAGACTTCGAACATTCACCACATCAGAAGTTGCAGGACAACGACATTTTACCTGCAACCTCTGTGAAATGCGGGGACATATGTTATTACTTCACCAACGTCCGGGGAACCAGCATGGAGCTGCAAAAACGGCTGTGCCCTTGTCACAACAGCTGTGCACGATTCTGCTGGTTGCTCCTGGTAAGGACCATGAATGACCTGAACACCATGGTCCCAACATCAGTGTGGATGCATCCGGCATCCCTGTTCCACATCTTGCTGGCCAATCAACGTCACACCAATACTTGCTGCCCACTCACAATGAGGGAGGAGGCAAGTCGACTACAACTGGGTGAAGGCCTTGTTCAAGGAATCATTATGGTTCACAGCAAAAAAGTGGCAAGAATGCTACATGGAGAGAAGGGTCAGTCTATGACTCCGCAGTGTTACCACAACAGCGAAATCCTACACGAAGTAGTGCAGGAGCTATGAAGACATTAGGAGAAAATGTTTCATACCTGGATTCAAACACAAGTGATCAGCCCTTCCTTTCAAACAAAGTCAACATTTGTGTGGAGGCAAACGTTTTTTGCCAGATGGTGCAGATGCTTTACAAAACTTGAAAATGAAGTGAAATTGTTGTATCTTGGTGATGGTGAAGTGTTGTTTTGAAAATATATTTGTGATGCAAATGCAATAGATTGAACAATATGGAAGGAGTCAATGACCAACGAAATGTTTTGTGATTCTTGCAGGATGACGGTGTATGCCTAAGGGAATTTGATTACCAAAGTTATGATTATTTACTTATACTTGTAATGATGTTTACTTGTAGTGATTGACTGTTTACTTATATTGATGTTTAGATTAATGGTTAATATAAACAAAAACAAAAAAATGAGGGAATTGTGGAAATGTAACTCAGTGTAACTTATTAATTGGCACTGGTAACTTATTAATTAACCTGGTAACAAAGCAGATACATTTTACATGCAAACTCTGTTAAAGACGAGTTTGTAAATGAGTGTCAGAATGTGTATGAACATGGTAATCTCTTGAAACACCTGGTCAAGGCCCCAGGCTAGAGCACCCCCCCCCTGCTGTGTAAATGGAAATCACAGCAGGAGGGGAGCGAGCTGATACCAGGACTTGGTACAGGCATGACCTCGGGGCATTAGCGGAGAGGAGATTAAGTCCAGTTTGGCGATATAAACGAGAGCAAACGTTGAGTAAAGGAGACTTGTCCTCAGAAGCCCTGCCCGACGGAACGATGGAATGAACGAGTACGGCGCTGCGGAAGAACATCAGCCGAACGAAAAGGACCATGGAAAAGAGTTAATCTCAGCCATTGAATAATGCGGTATTATTTGGTAAATGGAATGAAGTGAATAATAAACCAGACCTTTTGTAAACCTGTGTCCGGTCATTGGAGTCCTGTGAGTCATACACAAAATTCTTCTACACCCTCTTAAGTAGCAAGTGGAGACGTGCTTGCGTTTGTGCACAGTGCTCTGTGCACCACCTTTCCCAACACTAAGGAAAGACTCATCAACTTGTATGTTGTGACCTTCACAGCCATCCCACAACGAAGTTCACGAAATAGGAAACGTGTACAATGGTAAAAGGTAGCTGGCTTCATACTAAGTTACACGATTAGTGGATGGAAAATCCGTTTTCTGTAGGCAGGTGTTGCAGGGTGTTTCATGTGCGAGGAGTAAATAGCCTGGACCTCACTCCACTCATACTCAGCCGAATAATGTTCCCGATACTGCTTCAAAGGATAACCGGAGAATATTACGGATAAGTAACAATTATTTAGTGAGTGCAAGTAGATTGGGGGAATATACATGTTACATATGTCCATTAAGAAAACTTCATTTGAGAAACACATGTGGAGGGGAAGAGATGGGGTTAAAAGGGACATCAGGAAAGTTGGGAAGGTGGGGGAAAAGGAAGAAGGAGGTTTGAAAGACATTGAAGTCGGGGAAGATGGAGGAGGAGGGATGTATGCAACGCAGCATACAGGGGTCGATTGAGGCGAAAGAGTAGTCAGAATTCCCCCATATTTCACATATGTAATACCATATATAAACTAGAACGGCACTCGGTAGAGAGCATACCTCCGCCAGGTGAACAGTTTACGTTTTGTATCCTACAGTAGACCAGAAAGTCACAATACAGAATCACATTTAATCAAAATCATCCGTCCACAACGTTTTGAGATCTGCTATGTATCGTTTTTGTCCCAATCTCCCAATGGTGAAGAATCACTTAAAGAGTTAAATAATTCTCATATCCGAATCCATATTCAGATCTTCACCAAAATCGAATCGATTTGTCCTTGTCAGAAACCCAACATGTCCACCAAGTTTCGTCCAAATCCATCCACAACTTTTTGAGAAATCCCACTATGTAACGTTTTTGGCCCCATCTCCCAATGGTGAAGAATCACTTTAAAAATTATTGTAGTCGGATCCGAATGTGGATCTTCACCAAAATCGAATCATTCCGTCCTTGTCACATACGCTACATCTCTGCCAAATTTCGTCCGAATCCGTCCACAACTTTTTGAGAAATCCTGCTATGTATCGTTTTTGTCCCAATCTCCCAATGGTGAAGAATCACTTTTTTTTGTATACAGAGTCGAGGCTCGTGAAAGAGCTAACATTTATCAAACAAACAAATCAAACAAACAAGCAAACAAAGTATATAAAAAGGGGAGCGGTCGACAAGATGGGGAGAGAAGGGGAGGAAGCACACAAACACAACATTTGAGAGCAGGGACATCGGGAGATGTGTGGGAGGGAGAGGGCCTGGGGGGAGGCAGGATAGGCATAAAACGCAAGGACACCAAGGACTTCCAGGAAAGAAGTCAAAAGTCACCACAAAAAAGTAGATTTGGGGTGAAATTAGCGGGGATAGAAAAAATCAAGGTTTTGGATTGGGGAAGATAAGAGATGGTGGTGAACAGCCGTTTTAAAAACCTGGAGGGAGGAGTGGGATTGAAGGGAGTGGGGGGAGTTTGTTCCAGAGGCGGGAGAAAAGAAGAATGGAGGAGAGAAGGTGAGCAGAGAGCCGAGATTTCGGCAGTTTAACCATAAGAGGGTTGCAGGCAGATCTTGTGCGACCTGTAGGAATATTTGGGGGACAGAGCCCAGAGAGAGCTGGGGGAGCAAGGCCGGAGAGGAGTCGGTAGAAGACGGAACGACCACCAACCTGCCTGCGGTGAGTAAGTGAAAGGCCCTCGGAGATCGCGTCATCGCGGGAGATTCCAATGATTCTGAATGCTTTGGTTTCAACAGCGTGAAGACGAGCTAGGTGTGAGGCAGGAGCACCAGCCCAGAGGGGAGAGCAGTATTCCATTGAGCTGCGGATGAAAGCCTTGTATGTGGTGAGGAGCTCAGGTGTGCCAAGGAAGGACTTCGCACGACGGAGGATGCCCAGTCGGCGACTGGCTTAGGAGGCCAGCTTGGAAATGTGGTTTTCCCAGGAAAGATCATGGCAGATAGTGAGACCCAAAAGCTTGAGTGACAGAACTTCTTGGAGAGGATTATTCAGAAAGTAGATGGGAGGGTTGTCCAGTCGGTCTTTTCGGAGAGACATCGTAAGAGTTTGAGATTTGTCAGGATTGAAAGACATGTTCCACTTGTTTGCCCAGTCTGTGATTTTGTCCACGTCTGCAGAGAGTGAGGAGGCTGCAGACTGCCGATCTGAGGGATGAGGAATGGAGCGGCAGAGAGTGGAGTCATCAGCAAAGAGATAGAGAGGATTTTCAAGAGAGTCAGAGAGATCATTGATGAAGACCAGAAAAAGCACAGGGCCCAGAACACTGCCTTGGGGAACTCCAGCCTGAACAGGAAGAGGAGATGAGAGAAACCCATTCAGGGCCACACGTTGGCTACGACTAGAGAGGAAGTCCGCAAGCCATGCATGGAGATTTCCATGGATACCATAGGAGGAGAGTTTGGTGAGCAGAGCGGGGTGCCAGACCGTATCGAAGGCACGTGATATGTCGAGGAAGACAGCTCTAATTTCCTGTTTGGCATTGAGGACCTCCATCCATTGTTGAGACAGCAGAAGCAGCATGTCCAGAGTAGAGTGATCTGGTCTGAAACCAAATTGATGATCAGAGATCAAGCCATTGGAGAAGAGGAAAGATTTCATATCCGAAGCAATGATGGATTCCCTGACTTTGCTGATAATTGGGAGAAGGCTTAAACTTAAGAATTAAGAACTTAAACTTAAACTTAAGAAGACTTAAATAATTAAATAATTCTCATATCCGAATCCATATTCAGATCTTCACCAAAATCGAATCGAATCGTCCTTGTCAAAAACCCAACATATCCACCAAGTTTCGTCCAAATACGTCCATAACTTTTTGAGATATCCTGCTATGTATCGTTTTTGGCCCTCTCTCCCAATGGTGAAGAATCACTTATAAAATTAAATAATTCTCATATCCGAATCCAGATCTTCACCAAAATCGAATCGTTTCGTGCTTGTCACATACGCTACATCTTTGCTGAATTTCGTCCGAATCCGTCCACAACTTTTTGAGATATCTTGTTTACAAATGGACAAACAGACCTCCATCCACCTTTGGTGGCGGAGGTAATAATTATTGTTCAAATGTGCAGCTTCACATAATTTATCCAGAACAACTTACCAATGGGATGTATTCTATGATCTTGTTTATCTTGAGGATGGTGCACGGTGTTCCGTTGCCGTAGCCGTACATGAGGTCGCTGTCACCCGAGCAGGGGCCCAGCCACTTCAAGTCAAACCGACATGATGTTCGCTTGCGGGTATCATGGATGCTGCTCTGAAATCGAGGTTTACCTCCACCTTAGGTAGAGAAAGGGCGACGAGGGGATAGTTCAGCATTTTCAGTGATGCAGCGTCGGCCTGTTGCTACAGTCCTAGATACCTTTCCACTCTGTTGTCTAAGATCTTTAGAATTACCATAAATGGTTTTGCATAAGGTCCTTTTATCTCAGGTAGATGTGAAGGAGCAGGAAAGTGTTGCCTGTTTGAAATGCAAGATGTTTGTTAAAACATATCCCAGCCAAAGAGAAAAGGTTAGGGTTGGGGTTAGGGTTAGGGTAGGGTGAGGGTAGGGTTAGGTTAGGGTTAGGGTTAATAAAGGGTTAGGGTTAATAAAGGGTTAGAGTTCTGGTTAATAGAGGGTTAGGGTTAAGGTTAATAAAGGGTTAGGATTAGGGTTAATAAAGGGTTAGGGTTAGGGTTAATAAAGGGTTAGGGTTAGGGTTAATAAAGGGTTAGGGTTAGGGTTAATAAAGGGTTAGGGTTAGGGTTAATAAAGGGTTAGGATTAGGGTTAATAAAGGGTTAGGGTTAGCGTTTATAATGGGTTAGGGTTCTGGTTAATAAAGGGTTAGGGTTAGGGAAAATAAAGGGGTGCATGCAGTGACGCATCATCTGACTACTCGACTTCCAATTCCGTTTGGTTTGAAGATATTCACACAATCCAGGAACTTATCAAACTTCTCCCTCGTGAAATTTACAGGATCATGAAATTGGTTGATTTAAGGGCGAAACTTAGATCAGGCTCGGTTGGATTACCCACTACGCACCGCCTGTCCAGGAAGAGGAAATGGATAAAGAAATACAAATCAGCTGATAAGTTTTGTTGAAATAAGTGACATGGCAGAAAGTTCTGGTTTCAAGCATGTGCTCAAGAATAGTGCAACACCTTTAGTGGTGTGTTGTGGAGGAAGGGAACATTGCAATCCATGGCATTTGCTGTCCAAACTGTTTACCTGTTACGGTAGCAACTTCCTCCTCGCTCGTCACGAAACCAGTTCCAGAATGAACAGGTGGAAAAAGGAATTGTGAATGGGAAAGTGAAAAAGAGAAAAGGGGTTTGTTTGGGAACCAGTCGGTGTGGAACTGAAACCGTTTGAAACTCACCGCAGTCGATGTAGACGTGGTCGTTTGTCTGGTTGTTCGCATGATACGGAATCAAAAACTTGCGTATTGCTTGTGCGTAGTCCTTGTATGAGTCTGGATTTGAAACGTCAAATGCAACCTCCATCTTGTGAACTTGTGGTCGCATCGTCAGCCCTGTTCGTGCAGTTGGGGGATCGGGAGAGGGTGGTCACACGTTATTCCATCACCATCTCCAGCAAATCCTGTAAAGCCCATTAAATGTAAATACCTGCGTTGTACAATTGGTTTGGAGGATGATTAATGCACCCAAAATTGTAACACTTTTCTCATGTATTGTACCCGACCACTCCCCTGACAACCTGGTAATGGAATACGATCCCGCCATTTTGGGAAGTTCTCCGGAACAGTGTACAACATGACACTTATTGTCCCCATGAATACTCCGGCAAGGAAAGCGTACAGGATGATGTAAAAGAGTATGATTTTTCCTGCAAAGGAAATGTTGATTAGAAACTTTCAGCAAAATTCTTGTTATCTCTGTGATCGTTTTCATCATAACCACATTATAACATCATTGAACATCGAATAGTCAACCAGTACGAGGATGGTTCTGGTAAAAGTTACAATGGTTGGTTGTGAACCGTGGTGATTGTCCGTGCGTTTGTCTGTCTCCCGTTTATGGCGGCCGCTTCCAAGCTACATTCACTTTTTTCAACATTCGTTTTTCAGCTCAACAAGGCTCAACATTCACTTTTTAATTGTCCCTTCCAGGTATCTTTAAAATCAACATGAACATCTGGTTCAAAGTAGATTTAATACAGATCTTCATGGAGTAACACACAATTTAAAATTGCTATTTATTTGCCCTCTTTTTAGACAAATCCAACTGCCGCCACCAGATGTTGCACCACCATTTTGCGGTGGGTGGTATAAGTAGCTCAGAGCTTTGGTTGGTTGTATTGTCAACTGCATTTGGTTACTCCCTGTCGTGAAAATCAAGCTCAGACACGACTTGACCTCTGGGTAGGTTTAATATCATTTAGATCTGTAGTACATCCTGTAAGAATACATGCATGCAACAGGCATTAAAATCAGAGTATTTCATGAGCAGCAATGGTCGATTCAATATAACAATGGTCCAACAGAGAGGACAGTCAGCGCAGCATTTAGGGGCGTACATACCATTCAAACTACAGGACTATGTCACAGTGAGTTCCGCTGGAGTGTCCGCGCGCCCCGGTTGTCCCGGGTCTTATAGACGCCCCTTCTGTAGCGAGCACACCCTGGGTTCACCTTGGTATAATTTCACTACATTCTCCCCGCCGTTAGAACTATACTGCCGCTCGGCAGGTTGCAAGCAAGCATCAGCAATAAACGAATGGGTCACGTCAATCCACGTCAGTCGGTCCACCCGTAGCAGTCGGGGCGGCGAACTTCCCTGCCAGTTCGTGTTCGGAATCTACCGGGCACGGCGTCCCCAAGCCCGGAGTCCCCCGCGTCGGAATAGCCGCCGGAGGTGGGAGTCGGAGGGGGCGCCCCTGCGCCTTCGGGCACGGGAGTGGGGGACGACGGGAGTAACGGTGGTAGTTCCATAGGGGAAGCTTCGATAGAGTCCATAGACTCGTAGACGGGTTCGTCGATATCCCTGTCGTCGTCCCCACATGGGGCGAGATGGCGTACGGAGACAGTAGACTCGCGGCCATCCGCCGTTAACACGCGAGCATGCTCGGGATTAGCCTGGAGGACCTGCACCTTGTCAACAAGGGGGTCGTACTTGCTAGCGTGAACCGCTCGTTTGAGATAGGCGGGCCCCGGTTCAGCGAGCCAGCTGGGTAAAGATTGGATACTGCCGGAGCTTCTAGGGTGGTGGAACAGTCGTTCGTGAGGAGTCTGGTTGGTGGCAGTACATAGGAGAGCCCGGATCGAGTTTAGAGCGGCAGGTAGTGACCACGCCCATTTATCGAGGCCTCGGCTGAGGGTCCGAAGGCTTAGCATGACGGCCCTCCATATAATCCCATTAAAGCGTTCGATCTGTCCATTCGCTTGGGGCCGGTACGGGGTGGTGTAGCTCGAAGCGACATTATGGTGGAGCAAGTAGCCCCTCACCTCCTGGGACAGGAACACCGCACCCCGATCAGTATGCACGTAGGCCGGATACCCGAACATAGAAAACAAATTCTGCAGGCACCGAATAACCGTGGCAGCCGACATATCCCCGCACGTGTAAGCAAAGGGGAATCGGGAATACTCATCGACGATAGTGAGCAGATAGCGAGAGTTGCTCGACATTGGCAGCGGCCCTTTGAAGTCCATCGCCAAGCGCTCCCACGGTCCAGTAGCCCTAACGAGTGTCCCCATAGGAGGGTTATAAAAACGCGGTTTGAGTTCCGCACAGATCGCGCAATCACGGCAGATGCGGCGGATGTCCTCAATCGAGTACGGCAGATTGCCCTCGCGCACCCCGGGAAGCGAAGCGCGTTACCCCGGGATGACACATAGTGCCGTGCAAAGTGCGCAGCCCCTCCAAAGTTACAACCCCCGCGCAAGTGGCCGGCCTCGATAAGGCGTCAGCGACCAGGTTATCCTTCCCCGGGCGGTATTTGATGGTGTAGCAGAAGTCGGCGAGTTCGATACGCCAACGGGTGATTTTCTCATTCTTAATGCGCTGAGCATGTAAGGTGTCGTACATAAACGCAACACTCTGTTGGTCCGTGACGATTTGGAAACTCCGCCCAAGCAGATACGGCCGCCATCGCCGAATTGATTCGACGATCGCGTACGCTTCCTTTTCGACAGACGAATGCCTCCGCTCGGTGGAGGTGAGAGTCCGCGAGAAGAAAGCCACAGGGCGGCCTCCTTGGGAGAGAGTCGCCGCTATCGCATGATCCGAGGCATCACTCTCCAAAACGAAAGAGGCACTCTCGTCAATCGTCGCGCCAGCGATGTCGACTTTAAGGCCCTCGAAGGCCGCCAGGACGGCCGGGCCCATGGGGAAAGTGTCGCAGGCCACGAGGGGGCGGAACTTCGCGGAGAAATTTTGCACCCACTTTGAGTAGTGGGCGAACAGCCCTAGAGCGCGTTTCAGCGAAGCCCGATCGCTAGGCGGAGCCATATCGAGCAAAGGGCGCAGACGCTCCTTATCCGGAGAGACGGAGCCATGGGTCACGGTGTACCCCAAAAGGTCTACCGTGCGTAGAGAGTATCGACACTTAGCCGCATTCATGGTTAGGCGATATTTCCGCGCGACCTCGAGGAAGCGTTTCAGATTAGCGTCGTGATGCTCCTGGTCATACCCACAAACCGTAAGATTGTCCAGATAGACAAAGACATCGGTCAAATTCTCCTTCGCAACGAGGTCATCCATAGCCCTCTGAAAACAAGCGACTCCGTTAGTTACCCCAAAGGGAAGTCTCGTGAACTGGTACAACCGCTGACCCGATTCAAAGGCTGTAAAGACGCGATCAGCCCTAGAGATGGGGACTTGATGATACGCACTACGCAGATCGAGAGTGCTATAAACGGAATACAGGGCCACCTGGCGTACCAGGGCGTCCATCCCCGGTAAGGGGTAGGCATCCAGCTGTGTAAAACGATTAATCGTCTGCGAATAGTCGATTACCATGCGCCGGCGGTGGGCCTCACTCCGCACCACTAAGACTTGGGCCCGCCACGGTGACCTACTGTGTTCTATGATACCGTCCTTTAAGAGCAGGGCGATTTCTTCCACAATGAATTGCGCGTCCGCGCGAGAGTAGCGCCGCGATTTGACGGCTACAGGGGTACAATCAGTGGTCAGGTTGGGTAACAGTGAGAGTGGCTCCATGTCCATTTGAGCGAGGGCGCACACAGCGAGCGTGTCCGGCCCTCCGAAGTCTATTTCCAAACGTCCATGCCGCTTAAGGAAATCAAGTCCTAACAGAACGTCAGTGCATAAAGCAGGTAATACCATGAGATACACGTCCGGGAACGTGCGTCCCTTTATCACAAGTTTCAATCGACACGCCCCTTTTGTGCTCAACCGAAGTCCCTGAGAGGCCATGAAGATCCGGCGGGTTGTCCCGAGAACCGGCCACCCATGTTGATGCATGAGTCGCTGATCGATAAAACTATCCGTGGACCCCGTGTCAATCAAAGCTTGCGCAAAAACGCCCGCGACCGTGAGCGGAATGATGGCCTGCGCAAGGCCGGCAGACCCGGCAGGTATAGTACCGGCCGGGCGAGAAGATCGCGCCTCGCGGGTGGATCCCACGCCGGCTGCAATCCTTCGGGCAGCGTCAGCAGGTTGGGCCTCAGCAGGAGCATTGAAGTCAGTTGGCTCATCAGCAGTTTCATTTGCCAGAGTGGGTGTGTGTTGGTCGTAAGAGCAGCCGCCAGATGGCGCTCGAGTCACGTGAGAAAAATCTCTGCCGTCTGCAGATTCATATGCCAAAGTGGGTGCATGTAATTCGTAAGAGCCGCCGCCAGATGGCGCTCGCGTCACGTGAGAAAGATCTCTGCCGTCTGCAGATTCATATGCCAAAGTGGGTGCATGTAATTCGTAAAAGCCGCCGTCAGATGGGGCTCAAGTCACGTGCTGCGTTTGCCGCACTTCGAGAGGAGTTTCCAAAGCAGGAGCATGTCGCTTGTTTGAAGTAGGCGTTCGAACGCCAGTCAAGGTCGGTCGCGCTGTGGCCGGTCGCGTTCGCGCCATTTGTTTCGGCGGCCCGGTGTATCTCACCAAGGTCGGGCGTGTAGCCAGAGGCCCGCGAGAAGGAGAGCGGCTCTTCAAAGCCGAGTGAGGCGCCCAGTCCAGCGCTCGATCCGTTGGCTCCGCGATGAGCCCATTCAAGGTCGCGCGGGGATGCGTGCCCCGAGCGGCCTTCCTGCAGACCTTTGCAAAATGGCCCTTGGTGGAGCACAGGTGGCATGTAGCCTCCCGGGCCGGGCATTCAGAGCGAGGGTGCTGCCGATTCCCACAAAAATAACATTTTGCATACCGGTCAGGCCGTGGCCGGGCAGCGGCGGCAGCAGTGAGGCCGGAAGCGGAGTCCGCTTCAGGAGCTCCCAGAGACTCGGCCGTAGTGGTCGGGTCCTCCTCCGTATCCTCGGCGGTAGCCCTCTCCGGTCGCGCGAGTTGCGAGGTCCCCGCCACGACTCGTGGGTGATCATATGCGGTAGATTGTTCTCGGGCATCTGTGTATACGCGTGCCAGCCGTAGTGCTTCTGTAAATGTCAGATCCGCGACCTCCAAGAGTCGGAGCCGCAAGACTCCAGAATTAATTCCGGAGATGAATGAATCTCGGAGCAAGTCGTCCTGCACTTGCTCGTGGGTCCGGACGTCCTGCACGCAGTCTGCCAACAGGTAGCGCAACTCCTGCGCGAAGCGATCGATCGATTCAGATGGTTGCTGTCGCCGCTGAGAGAGTTGATGCCGGCCGTGCACAGCGCTCCGTGTCTTTACGTAGAGGCGCTTCAGCTCGGCTAGAGCCGTAGCGTACGTCCCAAATCGAGAAATGTTCCGGAAAACGGTGTGATAGACCTTCGACTGTAACACGGACAGCTTTATCGCAGCGGTGGGCTCTGCTTCGTGAGCAGCAAAGTAATTCTCCAGCGTTTTGAGCCAGTGAGTGAACTCCGATGCTGATCCCTCAGCTTGAGGGTCGGCTCCGAGAATCGGTACCACGATCATCTTGTGGTCAGCCATTCCGGCGATCTAAATGATATTAAATGTCGTGAAAATCAAGCTCAGACACGACTTGACCTCTGGGTAGGTTTAATATCATTTAGATCTGTAGTACATCCTGTAAGAATACATGCATGCAACAGGCATTAAAATCAGAGTATTTCATGGGCAGCAATGGTCGATTCAATATAACAATGGTCCAACAGAGAGGACAGTCAGCGCAGCATTTAGGGGCGTACATACCATTCAAACTACAGGACTATGTCACAGTGAGTTCCGCTGGAGTGTCCGCGCGCCCCGGTTGTCCCGGGTCTTATAGACGCCCCTTCTGTACCGAGCACACCCTGGGTTCACCTTGGTATAATTTCACTACACTCCCAACCAGGAGTGCAACATAATTATCCTTTTTAAAATCCATGAAACAATTCAAATTGATAGATTAACTGAAACGTTTCCCGTCCCTGGGATTGGGCACTTTTGCTTGCAATTAATATTTTTACAATAATTTCGTTTGACATTCTCAGCAAATTAGGAAGCATCAAATGTACAGTAGTGACGAATTCAACTTTCACTTGCACAACACGGAGAATAATCTGATGAGGGTCATCTGAATTGTCCTCCAATAGGTGTCTGGAAGATTCCTTGTGGGTCTTTGTTTCTCTAGTCACACTTGGGCAAACTCAAAATGTGCATTTTTTTTTGTATACAAGATCGAGGCTCATGTAAGAGCTAACATTACTGACAAAAAAACAAACGGACATATAAGACATAATAAAGTGAGTGGGAGACAAGATGTGGAGAGAGGGGGAAGCACCCTCCCATCCACTTTCTGAATAATTCTCTCCAAGAAGTTCTGTCACTCAAGCTTTTGGGCCTCACTATTTGCCATGATCTTTCCTGGGAAAACCACATTTCAAATCTGTCCTCCAAAGCCAGTCGCCGACTGGGCATCCTCCGTCGTGCGAAGTCCTTCCTTGGCACACCTGACCTCCTCACCACATACAAGGCTTTCATCCGCAGCTCAATGGAATACTGCTCTCCCCTCTGGGCTGGTGCTCCTGCTTCACACCTAGCTCGTCTTCACGCTGTTGAAACCAAAGCTTTCAGAATCATTGGAATCTCCCGCGATGAAGCTAACTCCAAGGGCCTCTCACTCACTCACCGCAGGCAGGTTGGTGGTCTTTCCGTCTTCTACCGACTCCTCTCTGGCCTTGCCCCCCCCAGCTCTCTCTGGGCTCTGTCCCCCAAATATTCCTACAAGTCGCACAAGATCTGCCTGCAACCCTCTTATGGTTAAACTTCTCTCAGTGCTCTACCCAGTGCTGTTCTAGCTTCCTTGCTCTTCTCTCAGTGCTCTACCCAGTGCTGTTCTAGCTTCCTTGCTCTTCTCTCAGTGCCCTACCCAGTGCTGTTATAGTTTCCTTGCTCTTCTCTCAGTGCTCTACCGAGTGCTGTTCTAGTTTCCTTGCTCTTCTCTCAGTGCTCTACCCAGTGCTGTTCTAGTTTCCTTGCTCTTCTCTCAGTGCTATGCCGAGTGCTGTTCTAGTTTCCTTGCTCTTCTCTCAGTGCTCTACCCAGTGCTGTTCTAGTTTCCTTGATCTTCTCTGAGTGCTCTACCGAGTGCTGTTCTGGTCTCCTTGCTCTTCTCTCAGTGCTCTACCCAGTGCTGTTCTGGTCTCCTTGCTCTTCTCTCAGTGCTCTACCGAGTGCTGTTCTAGTTTCCTTGCTCTTCTCTCAGTGCTCTACCCAGTGCTGTTCTAGTTTCCTTGATCTTCTCTGAGTGCTCTACCGAGTGCTGTTCTGGTCTCCTTGCTCTTCTCTCAGTGCTCTACCCAGTGCTGTTCTGGTCTCCTTGCTCTTCTCTCAGTGCTCTACCGAGTGCTGTTCTAGCTTCCTTGCTCTTCTCTCAGTGCTCTACCCAGTGCTGTTCTAGCTTCCTTGCTCTTCTCTCAGTGCCCTACCCAGTGCTGTTATAGTTTCCTTGCTCTTCTCTCAGTGCTCTACCGAGTGCTGTTCTAGTTTCCTTGCTCTTCTCTCAGTGCTCTACCCAGTGCTGTTCTAGTTTCCTTGCTCTTCTCTCAGTGCTATGCCGAGTGCTGTTCTAGTTTCCTTGCTCTTCTCTCAGTGCTCTACCCAGTGCTGTTCTAGTTTCCTTGATCTTCTCTGAGTGCTCTACCGAGTGCTGTTCTGGTCTCCTTGCTCTTCTCTCAGTGCTCTACCCAGTGCTGTTCTGGTCTCCTTGCTCTTCTCTCAGTGCTCTACCGAGTGCTGTTCTAGTTTCCTTGCTCTTCTCTCAGTGCTCTACCGAGTGCTGTTCTGGTCTCCTTGCCCTTCTCTCAGTGCCCTACCGAGTGCTGTTCTAGTTTCCTTCCTCTTCTCTCAGTGCGCTACCCAGTGCTGTTCTAGTTTCCTTGATCTTCTCTCAGTGCGCTACCCTGTGCTGTTCTGGTCTCCTTGCTCTTCTCTCGGTGCTCTACCCAGTGCTGTTCTGGTCTCCTTGCCCTTCTCTCAGTGCTCTACCCAGTGCTGTTCTAGTTTCCTTGCCCTTCTCTCAGTGCGCTACCGAGTGCTGTTCTAGTTTCCTTGCGCTTCTCTCAGTGCCCTACCGAGTGCTGTTCTAGTTTCCTTGCTCTTCTCTCAGTGCTCTACCCAGTGCTGTTCTAGTTTCCTTGCTCTTCTCTCAGTGCTCTACCGAGTGCTGTTCTAGTTTCCTTGCTCTTCTCTCAGTGCTCTACCCAGTGCTGTTCTAGTTTCCTTGCTCTTCTCTCAGTGCTCTACCGAGTGCTGTTCTAGTTTCCTTGCTCTTCTCTCAGTGCGCGACCCAGTGCTGTTCTAGTTTCCTTGCTCTTCTCTCAGTGCTCTACCGAGTGCTGTTCTAGTTTCCTTGCCCTTCTCTCAGTGCTCTACCCAGTGCTGTTCTAGTTTCCTTGCCCTTCTCTCAGTGCTCTACCCTGTGCTGTTCTAGTTTCCTTGCTCTTCTCTCAGTGCTCTACCGAGTGCTGTTCTAGTTTCCTTGCTCTTCTCTCAGTGCGCTACCGAGTGCTGTTCTAGTTTCCTTGCTCTTCTCTCAGTGCTCTACCGAGTGCTGTTCTAGTTTCCTTGCTCTTCTCTCAGTGCTCTACCCAGTGCTGTTCTAGTTTCCTTGCTCTTCTCTCAGTGCTCTACCCTGTGCTGTTCTAGTTTCCTTGCTCTTCTCTCAGTGTTCTACCCAGTGCTGTTCTAGTTTCCTTGCCCTTCTCTCAGTGCTCTACCCAGTGCTGTTCTAGTTTCCTTGCTCTTTTCTCAGTGCTCTACCCTGTGCTGTTCTAGTTTCCTTGCTCTTCTCTCAGTGCTCTACCCTGTACTGTTCTAGTTTCCTTGCTCTCCTCTCAGTGCTCTACCGAGTGCTGTTCTAGTTTCCTTGCTCTTCTCTCAGTGCGCTACCGAGTGCTGTTCTAGTTTCCTTGCTCTTCTCTCAGTGCTCTACCCTGTGCTGTTCTAGTTTCCTTGCTCTTCTCTCAGTGTTCTACCCAGTGCTGTGCTAGTTTCCTTGCCCTTCTCTCAGTGCTCTACTGAGTGCTGTTCTAGTTTCCTTGCTCTTCTCTCAGTGCTCTACTGAGTGCTGTTCTAATTTCCTTGCTCTTCTCTCAGTGCCCTACCCAGTGCTGTTCTAGTTTCCTTGCTCTTCTCTCAGTGCTCTACCCAGTGCTGTTCTAGTTTCCTTGCTCTTCTCTCAGTGCTCTACCCAGTGCTGTTCTAGTTTCCTTGCTCTTCTCTCAGTGCTCTACTGAGTGCTGTTCTAGTTTCCTTGCTCTTCTCTCAGTGCTCTACCCAGTGCTGTTCTAGTTTCCTTGCTCTTCTCTCAGTGCTCTACCCAGTGCTGTTCTAGTTTCCTTGCTCTTCTCTCAGTGCTCTACCCAGTGCTGTTCTAGTTTCCTTGCTCTTCTCTCAGTGCTCTACCCAGTGCTGTTCTAGTTTCCTTGCTCTTCTCTCAGTGCTCTACCCTGTGCTGTTCTAGTTTCCTTGCTCTTCTCTCAGTGCTCTACCCTGTACTGTTCTAGTTTCCTTGCTCTTCTCTCAGTGCTCTACCCTGTACTGCTCTAGTTTCCTTGCTCTTCTCTCAGTGCTCTACCCTGTGCTGTTCTAGTTTCCTTGCTCTTCTCTCAGTGCTCTACCCTGTACTGTTCTAGTTTCCTTGCTCTTCTCTCAGTGCGCTACCCAGTGCTGTTCTAGTTTCCTTGCTCTTCTCTCAGTGCTCTACCCTGTACTGTTCTAGTTTCCTTGCTCTTCTCTCAGTGCTCTACCCTGTGCTGTTCTAGTTTCCTTGCTCTTCTCTCAGTGCTCTACCCAGTGCTGTTCTAGTTTCCTTGCTCTTCTCTCAGTGCTCTACCCAGTGCTGTTCTAGTTTCCTTGCTCTTCTCTCAGTGCTCTACCCAGTGCTGTTCCAGTTTCCTTGCTCTTCTCTCAGTGCTCTACCCAGTGCTGTTCTAGTTTCCTTGCTCTTCTCTCAGTGCTCTACCCAGTGCTGTTCTAGTTTCCTTGCGCTTCTCTCAGTGCTCTACCCTGTGCTGTTCTAGTTTCCTTGCTCTTCTCTCAGTGCTCTACCCTGTACTGTTCTAGTTTCCTTGCTCTTCTCTCAGTGCTCTACCCTGTGCTGTTCTAGTTTCCTTGCTCTTCTCTCAGTGCTCTACCCTGTACTGTTCTAGTTTCCTTGCTCTTCTCTCAGTGCTCTACCCTGTGCTGTTCTAGTTTCCTTGCTCTTCTCTCAGTGCTCTACCCAGTGCTGTTCTAGTTTCCTTGCTCTTCTCTCAGTGCGCTACCCAGTGCTGTTCTAGTTTCCTTGCTCTTCTCTCAGTGCGCTACCCAGTGCTGTTCTAGTTTCCTTGCTCTTCTCTCAGTGCTCTACCCTGTGCTGTTCTAGTTTCCTTGCGCTTCTCTCAGTGCTCTACCCTGTGCTGTTCTAGTTTCCTTGCTCTTCTCTCAGTGCTCTACCCTGTACTGTTCTAGTTTCCTTGCTCTTCTCTCAGTGCTCTACCCTGTGCTGTTCTAGTTTCCTTGCTCTTCTCTCAGTGCTCTACCCTGTACTGTTCTAGTTTCCTTGCTCTTCTCTCAGTGCTCTACCCTGTGCTGTTCTAGTTTCCTTGCTCTTCTCTCAGTGCTCTACCCAGTGCTGTTCTAGTTTCCTTACTCTTGTCTCAGTGCTCTACCCAGTGCTGTTCTAGTTTCCTTGCTCTTCTCTCAGTGCGCTACCCAGTGCTGTTCTAGTTTCCTTGCTCTTCTCTCAGTGCTCTACCCTGTGCTGTTCTAGTTTCCTTGCTCTTCTCTCAGTGCGCTACCCAGTGCTGTTCTAGTTTCCTTGCTCTTCTCTCAGTGCTCTACCCTGTGCTGTTCTAGTTTCCTTGCTCTTCTCTCAGTGCTCTACCCTGTGCTGTTCTAGTTTCCTTGCTCTTCTCTCAGTGCTCTACCCTGTACTGTTCTAGTTTCCTTGCTCTTCTTTCAGTGCTCTACCCAGTGCTGTTCTAGTTTCCTTGCTCTTCTCTCAGTGCGCTACCCAGTGCTGTTCTAGTTTCCTTGCTCTTCTCTCAGTGCTCTACCCTGTGCTGTTCTAGTTTCCTTGCTCTTCTCTCACTGCTCTACCCTGTGCTGTTCTAGTTTCCTTGCGCTTCTCTCAGTGCTCTACCCAGTGCTGTTCTAGTTTCCTTGCTCTTCTCTCAGTGCTCTACCGAGTGCTGTTCTAGTTTCCTTGCTCTTCTCTCAGTGCTCTACCCTGTGCTGTTCTAGTTTCCTTGCTCTTCTCTCAGTGCTCTACCCTGTGCTGTTCTAGTTTCCTTGCTCTTCTCTCAGTGCTCTACCCTGTGCTGTTCTAGTTTCCTTGCTCTTCTCTCAGTGCTCTACCCAGTGCTGTTCTAGTTTCCTTGCTCTTCTCTCAGTGCTCTACCCTGTGCTGTTCTAGTTTCGTTGCTCTTCTCTCAGTGCGCTACCCAGTGCTGTTCTAGTTTCCTTGCCCTTCTCTCAGTGCGCTACCCAGTGCTGTTCTAGTTTACTTGCTCTTCTCTCAGTGCTCTACCCAGTGCTGTTCTAGTTTCCTTGCTCTTCTCTCAGTGCTCTACCCTGTGCTGTTCTACTTTCCTTGCTCTTCTCTCAGTGCTCTACCCAGTGCTGTTCTAGTTTCCTTGCTCTTCTCTCAGTGCTCTACCCTGTACTGTTCTAGTTTCCTTGCCCTTCTCTCAGTGCTCTACCCTGTGCTGTTCTAGTTTCCTTGCGCTTCTCTCAGTGCTCTACCCTGTGCTGTTCTAGTTTCCTTGCTCTTCTCTCAGTGCGCTACCCTGTGCTGTTCTAGTTTCCTTGCTCTTCTCTTAGTGCTCTACCCAGTGCTGTTCTAGTTTCCTTGCTCTTCTCTCAGTGCTCTACCCTGTACTGTTCTAGTTTCCTTGCCCTTCTCTCAGTGCTCTACCCTGTGCTGTTCTAGTTTCCTTGCTCTTCTCTCAGTGCTCTACCCTGTGCTGTTCTAGTTTCCTTGCTCTTCTCTCAGTGCTCTACCCTGTGCTGTTCTAGTTTCCTTGCTCTTCTCTCAGTGCTCTACCCTGTACTGTTCTAGTTTCCTTGCCCTTCTCTCAGTGCTCTACCCTGTGCTGTTCTAGTTTCCTTGCGCTTCTCTCAGTGCTCTACCCTGTGCTGTTCTAGTTTCCTTGCTCTTCTCTCAGTGCGCTACCCTGTGCTGTTCTAGTTTCCTTGCTCTTCTCTCAGTGCTCTACCCTGTGCTGTTCTCGTTTCCTTGCACTTCTCTCAGTGCTCTACCCTGTGCTGTTCTAGTTTCCTTGCTCTTCTCTCAGTGCTCTACCCTGTGCTGTTCTAGTTTCCTTGCTCTTCTCTCAGTGCTCTACCGAGTGCTGTTCTAGTTTCCTTGCTCTTCTCTCAGTGCTCTACCCAGTGCTGTTCTAGTTTCCTTGCTCTTCTCTCAGTGCTCTACCGAGTGCTGTTCTAGTTTCCTTGCTCTTCTCTCAGTGCTCTACCCAGTGCTGTTCTAGTTTCCTTGCTCTTCTCTCAGTGCTCTACCCTGTGCTGTTCTAGTTTCCTTGCTCTTCTCTCAGTGCTCTACCCTGTGCTGTTCTAGTTTCCTTGCGCTTCTCTCAGTGCTCTACCCAGTGCTGTTCTAGTTTCCTTGCTCTTCTCTCAGTGCTCTACCCAGTGCTGTTCTAGTTTCCTTGCGCTTCTCTCAGTGCTCTACCCTGTGCTGTTCTAGTTTCCTTGCTCTTCTCTCAGTGCTCTACCCTGTGCTGTTCTAGTTTCCTTGCTCTTCTCTCAGTGCTCTACCCAGTGCTGTTCTAGTTTCCTTGCTCTTCTCTCAGTGCTCTACCGAGTGCTGTTCTAGTTTCCTTGCTCTTCTCTCAGTGCTCTACCCAGTGCTGTTCTAGTTTCCTTGCTCTTCTCTCAGTGCTCTACCCTGTGCTGTTCTAGTTTCCTTGCTCTTCTCTCAGTGCGCTACCGAGTGCTGTTCTAGTTTCCTTGCTCTTCTCTCAGTGCTCTACCGAGTGCTGTTCTAGTTTCCTTGCTCTTCTCTCAGTGCTCTACCCTGTGCTGTTCTAGTTTCCTTGCTCTTCTCTCAGTGCTCTACCCTGTGCTGTTCTAGTTTCCTTGCTCTTCTCTCAGTGCTCTACCCAGTGCTGTTCTAGTTTCCTTGCTCTTCTCTCAGTGCTCTACCGAGTGCTGTTCTAGTTTCCTTGCTCTTCTCTCAGTGCTCTACCCAGTGCTGTTCTAGTTTCCTTGCTCTTCTCTCAGTGCTCTACACTGTGCTGTTCTAGTTTCCTTGCTCTTCTCTCAGTGCTCTACCCTGTGCTGTTCTAGTTTCCTTGCTCTTCTCTCAGTGCTCTACCCTGTGCTGTTCTAGTTTCCTTGCGCTTCTCTCAGTGCTCTACCCAGTGCTGTTCTAGTTTCCTTGCTCTTCTCTCAGTGCTCTACCCTGTGCTGTTCTAGTTTCCTTGCTCTTCTCTCAGTGCTCTACCCTGTGCTGTTCTAGTTTCCTTGCTCTTCTCTCAGTGCTCTACCGAGTGCTGTTCTAGTTTCCTTGCTCTTCTCTCAGTGCTCTACCGAGTGCTGTTCTAGTTTCCTTGCTCTTCTCTCAGTGCTCTACCCTGTGCTGTTCTAGTTTCCTTGCTCTTCTCTCAGTGCTCTACCCTGTGCTGTTCTAGTTTCCTTGCTCTTCTCTCAGTGCTCTACCCTGTGCTGTTCTAGTTTCCTTGCTCTTCTCTCAGTGCTCTACCCTGTGCTGTTCTAGTTTCCTTGCTCTTCTCTCAGTGCTCTACCCAGTGCTGTTCTAGGTTCCTAGCTCTTCTCTCAGTGCTCTACCCTGTGCTGTTCTAGTTTCCTTGCTCTTCTCTCAGTGCTCTACCGAGTGCTGTTCTAGTTTCCTTGATGTTTGTCCCACTGTCTGTTCCCCCCTTGCCCTTCCATGAGCCTCGCTCCGATAAAGAAAAAAAACAATTCACATTTGCTAACGTCGTGTTCGTCCCATTATGCGGAATTTCATATTCATTTTGAAATATGTGAAATGTTTTTCGAAGTTTTAAGGTTTAAATGAATTAACCCTTTCAGGGAGGAAGAGTTCTTGCTTTGCTTTTCTCCTCTCTCAGTCTCGTTGAAAACCTTTGTGTTTCGATTGGAAATGCAACTCAAACTTGCAGATGTAACTTCTGTCGTGCTTCCACTGGACGTGTTGCATTGGGGAGCACGCCATCCAGTGAGCTCGTTAAGCCGGCTGTCCAGTTTGAACTTGCAGAACCGAGATATCAAAAACAGATATTTTTTCAATGAAAATCAGAGTTATGACCAAATACATCATGTCGACAGATCAGCTTAATGATTAGATTAGCTTAGATAAACTTAACGGGACACCAGGACACTCAGGTCCAAACGAGCGACCTCTCGGTGTACCTGCAAACCACCAAGCTCTACAATACCTACCCCAACTGTTCGAAGTCCTTCCCAAGAACTCTTTGGTGTTTGGATTCCAAAGAAACACCTTCAAATCGGCCATGCGTTGTGGTTTTTTGTCCCCGGCCATGATGACGAGTCCAGCTCAGTAACTCGTCGTCCTCGTACGATGATCGATCTCGGTGTCTCTGAGCCTGTCTCGGTGTCTCGGTGTCTCGGTGTCACGCTCTCTACTGAGAGATGCTCATACAGGGCGTGGACGAGGAGCCCCAAACCCTGTGATGAGTGAACCTCCCCTGCCCGGGAGCTCATAGTCCATGACGCAGGTTAATCATCAACGGGTTCACCTGTCTCCCCGTGAGTCTCTGGATTCGTGGTTGTGTTTCATGGATCCTTCACTGTACCTCATTTAACCTCATTTCGGAAGCCAGATCCGTTTGGAATGCCATGAATGGTTTCCTGATAACGTCGTGTAATCCAAAGCAATAAATTAACCCTTTCATAACGTAACATTCAATGTCAAGATGTTTTTTAATGGCGTTAGGACACGAACTCACTGAGGGTGTTAATAAATAAATAAATAAATCTTTCCTGGAGGTAAATTTTCATGGAAGTTGCTGCTTCGTGTTGATGTTGTCTCGTATGCATCTTGTGACTGCTGGTAGCATCATTTTCTGGAAGCACCCCTGTGCTGCTGATGCAGTGCCCGAGCTGTTACCAAACCACAACTGCGCAAATGAGACGTGCATTTATTACGTACGCAAATATTTGACTCCTCCTCCTCACATCGGCTACAGACACTCCCATTTATTAGACCCGCCCATTTATGTCCCTCACTCCAATCTCCTCCCATTCCTTATTTCTCCTCCTCTCCATACTCAGCCCATCCTCCATCGCCAGGTATGGAATAGTTGTTATAATGAGCACATTTTGGTAACTGCACTCGAAGCCGTAAGAGTTGTGGATTCATTCACTCAATGTTGTTTGTACTGTGGGTATATGGAGAAGGAATTACTATTGTTAGCTCCGCCACCAATGGTGGATGGAGGTTATGTTTTCATCCGTCTGTTTGTCTGTCCGTTTGTTTGTTTGTTTGTGAACAAAACATCTCAAAAGGTTATGAACGGATTGGGACGAAATTTAGCAGAGATGTAGCGTATGTGACAAGGACGAAATTATTAGATTTTGTTGAAGATCCGGATTCGGATTCGGCTACTAGAATTTTTAGTGATTCTTCACCATTGGGAGATCGGGCAAAAAACGATACATAGCAGGATATCTCAAAAGGTTGTGGACAGATTTGGACGAAACTTGGTGGACAGGTTGTGTGTCTGACAAAGACAAATAGATTCGATTTTGGTGAAGATCTGAATGTGGATTCGGATATGAGAATTATTTAATTTTCTAAGTGATTCTTCACTATTGGGAGATGGAGGCCAAAAACGATACAGAGCAGGATATCTCAAAAAGTTATGGATGGATTTGGACGAAACTCGGTGGACACTTTGTGTGTGAGACAAGGACGAAAAGATTCGATTTTGGTGAAGATCTGAGTATGGATTCGGATATGAGAATTATTTAATTTTTTACGTGATTTTTCACCATTGAGTGAAATGGGCAACCAGGTGGAGGTATGTTCTCTACTGAGTGCCGTTCTTGTTCCGTATGCAGCTGTATGGTTGCTGATTGCATCATTGCCGAGAGTGCGGCTGATGCAGTGCCCCCTTTTTCCAGTAAGTTAACCTTGTTCAAGAGACTTATTCATCCTTTTATGTTGTCCTGTACAGTAGCAATGGGGACGTTACAGGGACCAGTAAGACCGATCTTGCTCGCAGTTATATTCACTGCGGATTCCATGGTAACCTCCGTTCGAGCAAGACGAGTCACAATATGACAATTGAAAGCACATGCGAGGAAGTGAAAACAACATTCCCCTTAACCGGCGCTTTCAGAAGCCAAAACCAAGACTTCATGGCCGGGGAAGAACGTGTGGCATCGGCTGCAAAACGCATCGATGAAGACTGATGATGACCCCCGTTCGCTCCTTCACTGTTGGGGGTGAAAAACATTTTGACCCCACCGACCCTCGTAGACCAGGCCGTGGCCGACTACAACAGTAAGTGCAGCAGCAGCACTCCTCTCATCTCCTCTGAAAGTGTTGCTCTGGATCGTGTCTCAGGAAATCTTCCAACACCGTGGTTCCGAGTACTTGCCAGAAAACGAGGCGCGTTCCTAATGAGATCACACATCACAATCCTCAACAAGCTTCAGCAAAGCCGACAAGCCACGGGGCTCTAGATATCCTGGGCGTTCGGCACATTTGTGGATGTGCGTGACGAGGCCCCGGGTAAGCACCCCGCCACGTGAGATCAACCGTTGAAGAGAAGACATCGACGGGTCATCGGCAAAAGGACACTGCGCAGCCACAAAAACCAAGAAACCAACAACCAGCTTCGATAAATCGTTTTCGGCCTTTAATAACATCGAGTTATTCCATGTCTCCTGTACGTAGGAAGGTACGCGGAGGAGACATTGCACCGATTGCAGGGAAAACATCAGTCGAGTTGGGAGAATGTTTACATTTTGACAAACAAAATGGCCAGGCACCACCCTGAAAGGTTGTCAGGCAAGGATACACAGGTGAAGGCCAAGTCTGTAGATTATAAATAGACGCAAGAAGAAGACTTGTCTTGGAATGAGAGTTTAATAAGGAAAAAGAATAATTCTAATGATAACTGCCGAGACTTTGGCTCGGCAAAATGAGCTAACAGAGGTACCGGAAGCCAAGACTGGCTCTCCACGCTTGGCTGAGAGGCCCGGCCTTGCATATGGTAGCCAGATGGAAAGTTGGAGAGAGGCTTTTATTAATCATAAAAATAAGGAGAGAAAAAATCCCATTGTTAGCCACCCTCGCACATGAAAAGCTGCCATGGCCGGCCAGCCACCTTCTCTTTCTTTCCCAGCGTTGTTCTTCGCTCTTGGATTGCTTGTGCTTGTCGGGTCGCCAGGAGAGGCACGACCCGAACCCAAGCCTCAACCGTCGATCTACGTGCCGTGGGTGAACCAGTACCGACAGAGATTCTACTCTCAATGCCCCCATGGACAGGTACGTCCATTTTGCTCTTTTACAAGCACTTCTTCCTTTACGTAACCTTAATTCCACTCCTTCATATGTCAATCACAGTTAAGTGTCAACTCGGAGCAACCGACCCTGTCTCCTCTATTTTCTCAACTTGAGCCTGATCCGTCGTTAGCAGGAGCATTTTGTTTCTTGTGTTTCTAATAATTGGTTTAACAGAGGCTTTTCCTCTTTCTCAAACAGATTCTGAGCTCTGCACTGAGTTTCTTTGATCAGGACGAGGGACGAGACAGACTCTGGAGCTACGGGTGTCGCCGACCTCCATCCTGGTTAGGCCCGGTCACCGAGTGCTTCTGGGAGGACTACAACAGAGCTGGGCAGCAATGGTGAGGAAACAATGTTTGTTATTCTTTTTATAGTCACAGGCTGTAATGGAAGATCTTGTCCATGTATTGCAAGTGTACCTTTACATTCATTATATAAAGACATGAGTAGACATTAGACAAATGCACTCTACCGAGGTTGTGAACCTGGAATCCCAACATCATGAGCAAAGTACTCAGGTGGGAAAACCAAGCAGGAACGCCAAAGATAAATGATTTGTGCTCGGAAGGCAAAGCAGAGAGGTCGACCGAGCACAGCAAGTCGAACGGTCGATGATTCGGAGCGTTTGCCATTCTTCCACAGGAGCCAGCGGTGTTCAGGCGACGCCATCGTCGCCGGAGTCCAAAGCAATTATTTTGAAGCGGTGCTGGACCGGGAGTGGCAATTTTACTGCTGCAAGTTCCGAGATACCTGCCCCACCAGTTGCTGGTGCGTTAAAGCATACTTTACTGCTTCGGTAGTTTATCGTTAGCCCATTCCTCGCCGTCCTCATACATGTGTGATGGAAATGATTTTCATGGCATGGGTTCAAAATCCAAATGGGATAAGCATGGGTGCATTGACTGTTACACTGAACACACCTAGTTGGTGAACCCACTCCAGGCATTAACAACACTTTGTCGCATTGCTTTGTTTTTCTTCCTTTGCCAATCGTCTTATCATCCACGGCTCTGAACTCCGTCTCCTGATACTCCATCCAAAGTACACCTCCTCACAAGGGACAATATCTATATTGCACACAACATGGCACAACTTTTAATCTCTTTTCAACCTCTGTCCTCCTTACATTCTGGTGTTCTTCAAAGGAAAACTTTCATCGAACACTTTAAGTTCCAGGAAAGGCAAGCTGATTTGAGATTATTGCTGTTCTGATGTTTACACGTTTAAAATACCAGAATGATTTGCATCGCCACAACTACAATCATGAGACAATATGAAGAATCCAGGAACAGACTCATTGCTCAGTTTCTCAGCATCAGAAGTCAACGACAAACCTATGAGCTTACTTACGATCATCAGCAAGGTCATGTAATCAATCACCACAGTTGACACGAAATCCTTCCTTTTCCCCAATGGCCTAATCTCAGATCATCAGTTCAGTTTTGGATCTGGTCACCCCATCTTGGACATGCTGCTTCTGCTCTCCCAACAATGGATGGAGGCCCTCAATGTCAGACATGAGATCAGGCCCGTCTCTCTGGAAATATTTCGAGCTTTCAATGCAGTCTGCAACCCCAGCTTGCTCTCCAAACTTTCTGCCCATGGTATCCAAGGCCAACTCCATACATGGGTTACTGACTTCCTCTACTCTTGTAGCCAATGTGTGGCTCTCAATAGAATCCTTTAATCTCCTTTCCCTGTCAAGGCTGGAGTACCCCAAGGCAGAGTTTTGGGACCAGTCCTCTTCCTCAACGCTCTGGAAAATCCTCTTTATCCATTTGCTGATGACTCCACCCTCTGCCGTGACATCCCTCATCTTTCAAACACACCTCTTCCGTCTCTTCAGACCTTGACAAAATCACAAGTTGATTAAACACTCCTGATAAACCAGTGTACTTTAACATGAATGTAAGTCAATCCTGACAAATCTCACACTTTCACTCTGTCTCTTCAAAAATACCATCTGGCAAACCCTCCCATCTACTTCCTTAATAATCCTCTTGAAAAGGTTGACTCACAAACTTTTGCACTTCACCATCAGCCATGATCTTTCTTGGTCAATCCACATATCTAGGTTTGTCTCGAAAACCAGTTAGGGCATCTTCCGTTCTACAAAAGGTCTTTCTTTGGCACATCTGAACTTTTATCCACCTACAAAGCCTTCATAGACAGCTTGTTGGAACACCACTTTCCTGTTGGGCTGGCTGTTTTGCTCAGTTCCGTTGAAACCAAGGCCTTCAATTTTTTTGGAATTTCCCACGATGAAGCTGAATCTCTGGGCCTATCACTTTCACATCGCATAGAGATAGGTAGTCTCTATGTCTTCTACCACCTCCTTGCTGGTGTTGCACATTCTACCCTTGCCATGCTCGACCCACTCCTCCTGTTTTCCGCAGGTGCACACTGTCTGCCGGCAACCTTCTTTTGGTTAAAGTTCCAAATTCCAGGCTCACTGCTCACCTCCACTCATTTGTTCCCCTCCTCTCTCACCTGTGGAAACGACTCTGTCAGTTTGTTCAATCTCATTCTTCCCTACAGGACTTCAAGACGGTTATTCACCACCACCTCAGGTCCATCCATCCATGACCATGATCTTTTCTACCTCCAATCTCTCCCCTACCCCCAAGTCCCCTTCCTTTCAGAGTTTCCAGGTTTCTTGATTCTTCTCCCCTTCATGTTGTAATTAAATTTTAAAAAATTGTTATATTTCATCCCCCATTTTCCCTTCTACTTCGGTGATTGAGAGATTGTAGCTGTAGCCATGTTGCCCCCCCCCCCCCCATGTCGTCCTCCCCTTGCTCTCATTCTTCCCCATGTGTTTTATTTGTCCAAGTTTCCCTCGATTTTGTCTCTCGACCCTGGTGTTGGTTTTGACATCCATAACGATGATTTAGAAACAGGAACAGTTGCCAAATTGTACAAAGATGCTGACACCATATTTAAAGATGGGGAGGATTGGGGAAGGTTTCATAAGGTATATCCAGCATGACATTTGTGTGTTTAGGATGACCACAGATTACCCTTCGTACCTGACCGAAGACATGGAGTTTTACCTGGAACACGGATACTACATCCATGGAGCGCAGTCCACCTTTGGCCCAGTGGAGCGGTAAGTAGGTCATATAAGTCAATACCTTCATAGATATGGAAATGAAGAAAATAGACATATAATAAAATAAATCATGCTTAAAAAAAAACAAAAAACAGAAGTTACAAATGTAAGAACTCAGAGAGGTTGCATAACTTCGGTGTTATTTTTTGAAGTCATGAATCATGATCAATGGGCTCATGGAGGAGAGCTGTGCATATGACACGTGTAGGATGTGAATATATTAGACATGTTTGCATGAATTTCAGGGACACTGGGCAAGACAGTATGTGGGATTTGAACTCGGGATCTCAGCATGAGCTGTTCTTGAATGGGAACGCCCAACAGGCCAATCAAAATGGCTTGTAAATCTCCAAAGCACCTAGTTTCAAATGTCATTTGTTGCAATGTTTATGGGACTTTCAAAGGACAAATGTCATTCCCCATCCCCAAACTTTGGACTTGTGGACAAGTATTTACTCGCTCATTTCCGGCTACAACTACCAAAAAGAACTACCAAATTGCAGAGGCAGCATAAGCTCCAAGGGTGTTCGAGTTGTATCCATTAACCTTTTAGGCCACAATAAGGTATCAGGAAAGAACTAAACTGGCAATTTCAAGTCACGACCAGCACAACATTGTTGGCCTACCTAAACAACTCCTGATGCTGGAATCACAGGTTCAAATCCCACACATCTAGCAGTTTATGTAAAAGTACACCGATCTGCCCCAAATGTGTACAAGTTCCACTATGAGGTTCGGCTCAGGCTCTGATGGTCCAAGAACAATTGTTTTTCCAGTCAAAGTACTGGGTGGATAAAATGGAGGGATAGAAAATAGTGCTGGTTTTAGCTGTGCAGCCCTCCTTTAGTTAGCACAGTGCAAGTTGGCATCAGGGGACTTAGCTCACCAAAGGACGCGAACCATTTGGAGTGCTGAGATTTTTGAGCAGAACAAATGGTTCTTTGTTGAAACTTTAGAAACTTCGTCGTGGCCTAAACTCATTGCATTTTGCTTGTTGCAGAGACCGCCAGTGGAAGTTCATCTTGTGCCAAATGTCCACAGCCGCCTGCATCAGACCCTGAATCGAGAGCATTGGAACACCGCACACTCGTTTAAAATGAGATTTTGCAGATGGACACGGATAAAAAAGAAAAACGGTGTATAGGGACAATTTATTGGCATTCCACACTCGGCCGGTCATCTATAACCTATAATGCCCTGGGCACTGGGATCTCAGCATCCCAGTGATGCCAGTATACCATCTACCCCAATGCATTTCATTCCAACAGACACTGCAAATCGACACTGGTTCGAGCACAGCAATGACTTCGATATGGTGCAGTAAATGCGATAAGCACACAGCTTGTTGCATCCAAAGCCTTTACTTTAAGGTAAGGTTAAATCCCTGCAGGTCTTGCATTTATCCTTTGCATGGCACCTGCTAGGTTCAACTCCCGAGTTTTGCTATTTATAATCGTCAGAAGAATAAGAGACACGCACAAATTGATAGCGACATCGAAACAAAAATTTCAGCCTCAGCCATTTTAACGACATCATTGATCTAACAATTGTTTTCTCATCCTCTCCACCCACTCTGCTTTTGCCTGTGTTCCATATCATTTACAAGTGGTACCTTTATGCTTTGCAGGTTACAAAACCATTTCAGACCATGCCTCAAAATAGCTTTGCTGACATATATTAATGCATCATTTGGCAAACTGAATAAAGATCAAAATATATATTCAAACGAATCCTGGAAGGTAGGTGATGTGAAAGTCTTATCGCTAGATACAAGAAGAAACTTATTTACCTTCCGTAATGCGTGCGGCCCTCACATTCCGAAATGCATTCAAAAGCGTTTTAATAGCAAAAGCGAAAGGTAGGAGTGGAGAAACCGACATGTTCAAATATCATTGCACAATGGTTAGAGAAGCCAAGGATAAAGCAGCGAATGGAAACCGTTTCACGAACCATCAAACCTGGCTACAAGGAAAGGCCTCCGAAGCTGCAGAATTGTCCACTTTATTCTTTCACGTAAAACTACAAAACAAGGAACACATCGCAGGCAACTGGCAGTTGGCAAGACCAAAAGGAGGAGTAAAATGGGCTCAGCAGATACAGGTCGGTTACAAAAGGCTGAAAAAAGCAACGAATGGTGTTGTGCCAAAAGGAAAATAAACAACAAACGAACAAAGGAAACAGTATCAAAGAAGGGTTAGGACATTTCTTTGAATTATTCGCATGAAAAAAAAAGGAGGACAGAAGGGGATGAAAAATGAAAGTGACAGAGTAAATAAGTGGCAATCTGTTCTGCACCAGGAGGAAGTATTCGAAGCTCAAATGGATGTGCATATCGAGGGCTTTTTGGAGCTAGCATCAGACAAACAAACATCTGCCTCATACAATACATATGACTGTCTGCTCTGGCGGTTTAACTTGAGAGTCCTGGTAGTGATAAAGGGAAGCGGTGGAGGAAGTGCTCGAAGAGTACATCGGTGCTTGGAGGCACGAAAATAAACAAAGGGCGGTGGAAAGCAGTAAACCAAGGGCACGGGCTCGGTAAAGGTCACATTGAACAAAAAAAACAAAACAATCCAATGCATGTTTTGGTCAGGGTCGTAAAGCAACCCCCCCCCCCCCCCCTCCACCCCCATCCATCCTCTCCCCCCACTCCCGATAGTACCGTGCTATATACAATCGCCTGGTCCCACCAATAAGACTCCCAAGGTGGTGGCCAGACCAATGCTCCAGGTGGCCACATGCCTTTAAAGTTTAAAGTATTACATTAGCCACTGACTTGCACCCGCCCGACCAACCTCCCTCCCTCACCCAACAGCCCCCCGGGAATTTACCGTAACCCACCCCCAAACACTTTTATTTATTTAAAATAAAAAAAACGAAATAGCAAAAGAAGAAAAGTAAAGCAGAGCAGAGCACGCTGTGTGTACAGCAACCATTTTGCTTAAGAAACAGCAGCCTGCAAACTGGAGACGAAAGAAGAAAAAAATATAGTTCAGGAATAAAAAATATAAACTTCCAACATCCGATTAATGTACACAGCCCAGAAATCTGCCGAACTGACATCGTTACGCTTCCCGAAGAGTAAGAACGTGTGTGTAGGAACTGGTTTTGTGGCACAAAGAAAAGACTCGAGGAAGAGCAACGGAGCAAACAAAGAATACCTCAGAATAGACAAATGTGTGATCAGTACGAAGTGACCCTTTGCATCATCGCCAAATTAGCATTTCAAACTCACCTTTTGTGTGTTTTCTTTTTGTATTTTTTTTTTTTTTTTTTTTGCAAACGAGCAAAAGCAATTAAAAAGCATTTTCGGAGAACAGGAAGAGTCTGCATTCACATGTGATTGCAACGGCAAATGAACTTGCGATGGAAATAGAACTGTTGCGATACTGAAGTGGCTTAAATCAAAGCTGACAATTTTTTATGCCCGTTCACCTTTCAGACGAGCAACTCGAGGCAGGTGAAATAAAATTAAAAAGGCGAAAGAGGAGCAAACCGTCAATGGCAAAACGAGCCGCGCTTCTCTCACAGCGCATGAGGCGCCATTTTGGAAATGGAGTCAACTCGATTACTACACAGAGCCACCAGCAAACTGTGGTCAAAACAAAACGAAAGAATAAACGAATCTGGGTCCGACTGCAGAATGTGCAGCCATAACAATGAGACAGTCTTGCTCTCCCATCTCCCACTCCTGCCACATCCGACGACGACATGGCGAGGGACGAGAGCAACACCTTCCGTGGAACTATGGCACAACTTCACCTGGTCCCTTCAAACGGAACAGGCGATGTGCACGAAAAAGGTGTAAACAAAATTTTTAAAATATCACAAGGAAAAGGTGGAACAATTCCACCAGGTGAACACCAGCGATGCTGTGACTGGCCGAGGGCAGCGCAAGGACGTCTTGGGATCATTGGGTTGTTTGGCAGGAAAGGTGAAGAGCTTGTGTGTGGTGCCAAGAGTTGGCACCGGGTTCCGCTTTAGTTGTCCCACCAGTCCACCTGACCACGTGATCGATCTCCACCGAAACCTATCACGTTTTAGAGATGCAAGACAGAAAAAGTCAATTACCTTTAACATCCACGTGGTACAATACAAACCCCATGCAGTGAATGACAGATATTTCTAAAAAAAAAAACCCAACAAAAAACAACAACAGTAATGAATGCACGAGGAATTAATAAACAACTAAACTGCACACAATCGCAAGGCCGGCAAACGAGCAAAGCTGCAGCAGTGACCACCAACAGGTGACAAACATTCCAGGATGCACTTGAAAGGTACCTGAGGATCTGCCTCCCATCGAAGGCCCCTTTCGGGCTCCAGCAGGGTTATTGGACTGGCGGTAATCCCGACCACCAAAGGCTCCGGCTCCAGCACTCCTGAAAAGTGGATGGATGTAAAACGGTCAGTCATATTATATTGATAAAGATAAAAAGTGGGCTGGCAGGATAACAAAGAGGAAAATACGCTGTCCAGCCTGAGTGCAAATCCCGACCCAGCTATAAAGTCATCCTGGTGTTTCGCAGGCAGGGCGATTCATAAATATGTGCCGTCCCTTGGATGATAACCTGGGCTTCCCATCGACCAGCAATAGTGGGTGGATGTTAAAGATCCCACAGTGTTTTTGGGGAAGAGTAGACTAGCTATTGCCGGGAATCCTGAACAAATTCCAAATCCCTGCCTGAACAAATTCCAAATTCTCTAGTCTACAGGGGGCACTCTGCATCAGTGGCACAGCCATGTGATGTGCTGCATACGAAAGGAGAATACAAATAAACAACAACAACAAAAAAACAATAGGAGTAGACTTCTCCTGCATTCATAGGAAGATCAAGGGCTATGGTTGGATAAAAAAATAAATAGTTGACCCCAGATAAAACCACATTAATTGGCCTTCAGTCCTCAATCGGGTCTTATGCTTATACCTGTGTTTTTATGACTTCATTGTCCCACATGCGGACATGAGGCTCGTTTGCACGACGTGCTTGAGGGCTCCGAGTGCTTCTGCTCACTGAGGATCTCACCTTCAAAAGTGTTGCGTTTACATTCTGTACGCCTGGCCATCTTAGCTGCTTAACGTGCAGTGCAAACGAACCTTTTCTTTGTTATCAATGGTGATCTCAAGCTTGTGGAGGAGCTTGTATGTGTAATGTATTTGGGAGGACGACTCGGCCATCCTTGTGCTTTTACATGAATTACAATGACTTGGACCGGTGTGTACGGTGTGTACCCTGGTTAGAATAGGTACACCGTATCCCTGCGTGTCGTAAGAGGCGACTAAGAGGGTTGGCGTCAGGAAGGGCATCCGGCCATAAAAATATTGCCTCAAAAAGAGAACCATGACAATTACAACTACATATGGGCAGGGTACAGCCCGAAGTTGAGATCGGTTTCTGAGGTTTGGAATATGGAATGTAGGGACAATGACAGGGAGATCAGGAGAAGTGGTGGAAGTATTGATCAGAAGAAGAGTGGACATATGTTGTGTGCAAGAGACGAGATGGAAGGGAAATGGTGTGAGAATGGTGAAGGGTAGGCAGGAACAGAAATACAAGTTTGTGTGGCAAGGGTGCCCAGAGGGCGTGAACGGTGTTGGTGTCCTGTTTTCTGAGGAGTTTGTAGACAGTGTTGTGAGTGTGACTAGAGTGAGTGATAGGTTGATGATGGTGAAAATGATGATTGGAAAGCTCCTGGTGAACGTCATCTCGGGATATGCTCCGCAGGTTGGTCGGAGCGATGAAGAGAAGGACAAGTTCTGGTGTGCGATAGAGAAGCTGATGGAAAACGTGAAAGATGAGGAAGTTGTTGTGGTAGGAGGAGACCTAAATGGACATGTGGGAAGGAGTATGGACGGTTTTGAGGGAGTTCATGGGGGTTAAGGATATGGTGGGAGAAATGGAGAAGGTGAAAGGATTTTGGAGTTTGCTGATGGAGCTGATTTGTTGATTTGTAATACTCAGTTCCAGAAAGGGGATAATAAGCTTGTTACATACACGTCAGGTGGGTCGTCGACAACCGTTGACTACCTGATGGTGCGTAGGCGAGATAGGGGGCACCTCCGGGACACAAAGGTGATCCCGGGGGAGGAGGCTGTTTCACAGCACCACTTGGTTGTCTGCGACATAAGGGTGAAAGGTGCGAGGAGAGCTCGGCGGGTGAAGTACCAACCGAGAATGAAGGTGTGGAGGTTGAAAGAGGTGACAGTAAGGGAGGCATTAAAAGAGAGGGTGAGTAGGGTAGAGGATGCTGTGGTTGAGCTTGAACGTGGTTGGATGTCAATGAAAGATAGTCTGTTGGGAGCCGTTGGTGAGGTATGTGGATGGACAAAAGGACCACCGAGGCACTCGGAAACATGGTGGTGGGATGTTGAAGTTGGAAAGAGGATTGATGAGAAGAGGAGGAAGTTCAAGGAGTGGCAGAAGGCGAAGGGTACAGGAGCAGAAAAAGCAGAGCATGAAAGTTATAAGGCAGCCAGGAAGGCTGCAAAGAAAGAGGTAGCAAAGGCGCAGGAGGCATGTAGGAAAATGTTCGGAGAACGCTTGGATTAGGAAGAGGGTCAGAGAGCGGTATTCAGGATTGCAAAGCAGATAGCGAAAGAGAGGTGTGATGTGATGGGGGTGAGTTGCTTGAAGGATGAAGTGGGACAAATCGTTGTGGACCCAGATGGAATTAAAGGAAGATGGAAAAGATATATGGAAATGCTGTTGAATAGAGAATGAATGGGATGGCAACATAGCGAGTAACCCAGTTTTAGGACTGGCAGAGAAGATAACTGAGAGGGAAGTTGAGGAAGCGATAAAAGCAATGAAGAGTAGAAAAGCGGGAGGGCCGACGGGAGTTGTGGGAGATATGTTGAAGGCAGCAGGAAGTTGGGGTGTGAAGAGAATGGCAGAGATCTGTAATCTGGTGGTGAAAGAAGGTTGCATTCCTGTGGATTGGGAACTGAGTACCCTCGTCCCTCTATACAAGGGGAAAGGTGACCCTCTGGAGTGTGGCTCGTACCGAGCGATAAAGTTATTGGAGCATGGAATGAAGGTATTGGAAAGGGTGTTGGAGATGAGGATAAGGGAGAAGGTGAAGATCGACGAAATGCAGTTTGGATTTATGCCAGGAAGAGGAACGACAGACGCGCTCTTTATTATGAGGCAGTTGCAGGAGAAGTACATGGAGAAGAGGAGGAAGTCGTTTCTTGGGTTTGTTGATCTGGAGAAAGCATTCGATAGGGTTCCACGCGAAGTATTGACATGGGCATTGAGGAAGTTAGAAGTGGAGGAATGGTTGATCAGAGTAGTGATGGACAATGTACAAAAGAGCCCGCACAGCTGTAAGGACGAAGGACGGGAACAGTGGTGAGTTTGAGGTGAAGGTGGGAGTGCATCAGGGGTCGGTACTAAGTCCACTACTATTTGTAGCTGTGATGGAGGTGCTGGCTCAGAACATAAAGGAGGGTTTACCTTGGGATTTGTTGTGTGCAGATGATCTGGTGTTGATTGCGGAAAGTATGGATGGACTGAAGGAAAAGATGAACAAGTGGAAGGAATGTATGGAGACAAAAGGTCTGAAGGTGAATATAGGAAAGACGAAGGTGATGGCAAGTGGTAAAGCATGTGGTGAGGTGGAAAGAACTGGGAAGTGGCCATGTGCTGTGTGCAGGAAGGGTGTCGGAGTGACCTCCATTCAATGTACAATGTGCGCTGAGTGGGTTCATCAAAAATGTAGTGGTCTGAGAGGGTCATTAACCAGTGTGGCAGCTACATTCAAATGTAAGGTGTGCACAGAGGGAGCTGCAGATGGAGGAAATGTTGCGTTGGATCTTGGAGACGGCGTGAAGCTGGAAGGTGTGAAAACATTTTGCTACCTCGGAGACATGCTGAATGGAGAAGATGGATCAGACTCGGAAAAGGTTGCTCGAGTGACATGTGCATGGAAGAAGTTTCGGGAACTGAGTGGCGTGCTGATGAGGAGGGGAGTGTCGTTGAAGCTGAAGGGAAAGGTGTATGCTGCATGTGTGAGAAGTGTTATGATTTATGGGAGCGAGACATGGGTCATGAATGTAGAGCAGCAACGAAGGCTGGAAAGGGTGGAAATGCGAATGGTTCGGTGGATGTGCGGAGTATCGTTGAAAGAGAGGAAGACAAATGATGAATTGCGAAAGATGATGGGAATAGAGCCTGTGATTGATGCTGTGAAGAGGAACAGGTTGAGATGGTTTGGTCATGTGTTGAGGAAGGATGAAAGTGACTGGTTGAGAAGAGTGATGGAAATTAATGTGGAAGGAAGTGGAGGACGGGGAAGACCGAGAAAGACTTGGCTAAAGATGGTGGAAGAAAAAATGCGGGCAAGGGGGTTAACAAGGAGAGATGCAGAAAATAGGGCAAAATGGAGGAGATTGTCATGGGGACCGCAAGGCTAACCCCCGTTCTAGCAGGGAAAATGGCCTCAAAATGCATGTTGTTGTTGTTGTTGTTGTATTGTCCCACATGCCTGGGTTTTTATGACCCTGCTGACAAAATCGCCGGAGGCATTACGTTTTTGGATTGTCTTTCCGGCTGTGAGAGGCTTTTGTTCCCGCTATAACTTGAGAATAGCTGAAGGGATAATATTAGTATTAACCCGACCATAAAGCTGAAGCTGAAGTCAAACTTGGCACAATTATAATGATACAAAGATAAACTGATTTGATTATGGGGTCAAGAGATTAGAGGTCCCGTTTGGTAAAAATTCTGTTACCGAGCTAACTTGTGAACCAGTGATGGGATTTTGACCAAATTTGGTACTGTAGCACGATAATACTTTGCTCCAGTCTGTTTTCTTTTTGTCAGTTCATGGGTGGAACTTCCCCCATTGAGGGAGGGGCTACACCCATTCTGGGAGGGGCTTCAAAAACAAATCTCCACCATTTTGTTTGCTCTGCATACCTCTGAGGCTCCATGTGCCTCTGGTGTCCATTTTAAGACTGAATGAACACGTCTTCTATCATAACAAGTTACCTTTTGAAGAAACATAGGTACATTTTAATTACAACTCAGGCAAAGGAAACAAGGTAATGTATGTTTTGGTCGGAGCGATCGTGGCAGGGGTCTATTATACACCGCCCAGATGATGCGTTTTCATAATGGAGGAAGAAAATCGTGGTCTTTAATTTTAAAAAAGGAAAACTTTTGGTTTCGCATGAGTTTGAGGCAGAATCGTGTTCATGTCCAGGGTTAATAAACAAACAGTATTCACGTCTGCATGGACATGTAATTCACATATTTGAAATAAATAAATAAACACAGAGGGGAAATTGCCAAGAGATATTTTTTCGTTCTTATTTTAGAAGTTACGTGCACGTACACTTTAAATAAGTTTATTTGAAATCTTTAATTAAAAAAAAGTCATTTTGTATGCTGCGACGAAAAGAGTAATTTTGGTTTTCTCCGGCCAGAAAGGTGTGAAGTATTGCCCTTATACACCGTCCACAAGACTTTTTCCCCAGAGACTTTTCCATTTGAGCTGTATTCTTTATACAGTGGTCACCATAAAATGTTTCATTCGTCAGATGTAGTCACAATAAAAAGTTGCAATTATTTGGTACTTTGCACATGTGGAGAGGGGCAGAGCTTCGTTTACGTGTCGCCACTTACTCGTGGTAACTTGTACGTCACGTTTATAAATATAAAAATAACCACCTTTAGAGGCCATTTTTCCCCGCAAAGCGGGGGTTGGCCTTTTTCTGGGACCGTGGTAGTTGTTGTTTTTCGGTCCCCTTTTTTGAAGCAATGTTTTACGGCCGGATGCCCTTCCTGACGCCAACCCTTTTTGCCACCTTTAACGACAAACAGGGAATTACCAGTGAACTGGCACTCAATTAGCCGACCTCGGAAAGTATGACAGGCTGAGTCAACCCCCCTGGCGTTAATTCAGCGATCGACCAGGATTCGAACCCAGGATCCTAAGCCGGCACCCTAGCCGCTAGCCCAACACCAGGGCCACCAGGGATTGTACGTCACGTTTGAAACTGCCATTTCCAAAATGAATAAAAGAATGAGGGAAACAGAACGAGACCCTCAATGAACGTCGTGATCCTCTCCCCTTCTCCTCTGTGTGTGATCTTCTCCCCTGTGCAGTGTGTGTGATGTAGGGGTTGGAGGGTGAAGGGATGGGGGGGGGGGGTGGGTAGGGGTAGGTTTTGAGCTCTTGAAGTCACATTTTGCAAACTTGGTACAAGTATTTATTTTTATGGCATAACCCATAGGGCAAAGCAGTTTAGAACAGTGTTTGTCTGTCCGTATGTATGTAGGTCCCCTCAAACGTATACCAATCAGAGCTGAGAATCTGTTCACATGACAGGGTGATGTGATTATGTCTGATGTCATTACGGTGTAAAATACCTGACTCCACACCGACATTTTGATTCCAATGTGGTTCATGCCAAACATATCGTCGAACCTGTCATATATCACAATCGCCATGTTCTACCTTTACATTTTTCATTCAGTGTGAAACACAAACAAACCGATTGTTAAAATGACCATCAAATATCGAAAGCATAGAGACATAGATGTTACGGATCTTCCAACGACACAGTACGTATAAGTACCTTAGGCTTCATGCCCCACCTTTAGGCCGCTTTGGACAAATTAGCCCAGGTTTCTTAATGCAGTAGTGTTGTTTTCGTAATAATAATAAAAATAATAATAGCGTTAATACTAATAACATAGTAAATATAATCGTAACACTGCAATCCCGTTGTCGTTATTGCAAAGTTTCTACATTGAAGCGGTGTATGGTTTATCTTATCAACTTCAATGATAAGCGGTGTACAGTACCAATAACACGGAAGTAAGGAATTAGCCTCGGATTTTTGACATTAATATAATTTTCAGAATAATGATAACATAACGTTAATATTATAGTAAATATAATCGTAACACTAATCCCTTTGTAGTGACTGCAAAGTTAGTGGAGGTTAAAAGATATCATCTTCTATATATTAAAGTAGCGGCAGTTTTGTGTCCGGCCGTCGCGCTACGTCATTGCGTCAATGATGTCATTACGACGGCTGACTCCACCGACCGACATTTTAATTTACAAGTACACCTGCTCACTACGGGAGCAGCAGGAAGGGTCATTCCTCTTTGGGGTATATATATTACAGTCTCTTTATGGTCGGGTCTCAAGAACATTGGGCGAGTCATTGACCAAGTTTCTTGTTCAGAGATCGCCAAGTGGTTTAAGCATTCGAGCAAGCACTCCATTCAAAACCGTTAAGGAACGGCTGGCTTGGCAAGCGCCAGCTAGCTGCTTGGAAAATGAGCACACCTCGGTCTTCCTCCCTTTCAGTTTTGTGTCAAACAGCAGGAAAATTGGGTTTCATTCGTGGCTTTCAAAACAAAACCTTAATTGGTGGGTTTCAAAAGGCCGCTACCAAAAACGCCACTTTTTTCATGGCAGGAAGGGTCACGATATTTACCCAACCCTTGTGGGGTATATAGATTACAGTAGATCTTCGCTCAGTTCTGCAAGTAAAACTTACCTCACCCATGTCGGGATTCCTCCAAATTTCTTTGTTTAATGTTATATACAGCATTAACGAATGTTAAAAAAGCTAATCTCATATGTGTTTGTGTTTTATAATATTTTACAAGCCCGGCTACGCCGCTGTTAGACTTTTGGTCTTTTTATTATTATTACTGATACCATAGCCGCTTCTGGTGGCCGTTGGCTATAGAGAGCACATGCATGCAATCTATCTGTGAGATATACTCTTGGGAGTGGGGGGTGGTGCGACCACACCAGATGTGGAATTCACAGTGCACTGGTAATCATTTCGCCAACCTTGGGAGTATGGCAGGCTGAGTCAATCCCACGTGGGGTTAATTCAAAGGCAGACTACGATTCGAACTTAAGGACCATAGGATCTGAAGACAAGATGGCCACCCTCACCGTTAAGCCAACACCAGGCTATAACAAGTCCAGTATGAAAAAAGATGTAGTAATAAGGGCGGAGGCATATTGGTCGATATCGCAATGTCAAAGAGTACCACCCTAGTTTTTCCGGGAGTGGTCGAGTAATATGTATTTTGAAATCGTATGTTGAGGTTGTAGTGACTTGCTGTCAACAACACAGATTTAATTATTATAGTGTTTACACCTACTATTAAAATTAACGTTTACTATTAAAAAGATTGCTTTGCACAGCTTTATTACAACACAGCCGTGTTGAGGCCTCGAGTGAGTATGTTGCTAATACGTTGCCTGGATTTTTTCCCAGGCTCGATCGAGCAATATGTTTTGGGAAGATTTTATGTTGAGGTTTTCGTGATTTGTTGTATTTTAAAAAATAAAACAAACAAAAAAGATTGCCCCATGGGGGTCTGACAGCTATTTATTTCCCTACAGTTTCTGAGATTTGAAAATTAATTTCCTGAATTTGAGGTGAAACCCCATTTTTCATCCTCTGGCAGGTGGTTCTGGATGGCGATCACAACCCCATTAGACCTTAATGTTCTGATGTATCATACCAAATTTGGTCCATATTGGTCATGTAGTTTGAGAGGAAAGTATATGTTTCAGTGAATATGAGGGATTAGGGAGAGAGGCCGTGGCCACCTTTCCAGAGGAGATATGGCCATGAGGAGCACAACTTAAGGTTAGGCCATGGTCAGTTTGGTCTGGATCCAGTTGGTTTCTGAGAAGAAGATTTTTGAATGAAATACCAATATTTGGGGCAAAACCTCTCTTCCACCCACCTTAAATGTGCGGATCCGGATATTGAGCACAAACCCATGAGACCTTATTGTCCTATTTATTGCACCAAATTTGATCTGTATCGCTCAGGTAGATTGTAGATGTTTAATGTTTAATGTTTAATGTAGTTGTGCAGAAGATGTTTAATGAAAGAGGCATTCGAGGAGGGGGCCTGTGGCCCTGGCAAGAAATATTTAAATACTTATTATATTGAATTTCCCCGGGCAGCACCGGGTACTTCGGTTAGTATTATTTTAAACACCAATATGGAGCCATTTCTCTTTTAAACAATGATCAAAGGATCGAGGAGAAGCTTGTACATGAAGTAGAACGACACAGGAAAACGTGAATTACGAGGACGTTAAGAAACAATAGATAGATTAACACAAGATATGGGATTCAAACGTAGGATTCTATTCAATCAATATGAGCTACGTAAGTAAAGGCACCACCAAACAGGCAAACCCACCTGCGGCCTCGACCCCAACCAGCGCTGCTGCGCCCTTGACCGAACCCCAAGCCCTCAAGCCAGCTGGGCATCTCCTGCTTGGCTTCGACCAAGAGTTCTAGCAAGTCACGGCTCAAGTTAGAGTTCTTCATATTGAAGAAGGACGTGGCGAGGCCTGGCAAAAAACACAAGTCGACCATGGGGTCACCGCCTATCAAGACCGGCAATGAATGATCTTTAGGATCTCGATTACTTCAGAATAAAGCACTGCTCACGATTGTACTCACATCGAAGCAAAGTAAGACACCGGATAGCTTACCAAGGTTCCCGACACGTCCTGTACGGCCAATCCTGTGCACGTATTCCTCAATGTCACTCGGGAGGTCAAAGTTGATCACGTGCTTGACGTTGGAAATGTCCAGTCCACGGGCAGCAACCTGAGTAGGTTGGCACAGAAAGAGAGACCCAGACAAGTGGGAAATGATAGACATTTTTGTGTTTGTCCAATCCAACTCGGCAGCAATCGTCAATTGTAGCAAGTCGATGATCTCTCAAAAAAAAACCCTTAACATACGTTGCTCGTTTGACTCCAATCCTGTCCATTTGCTCATCCAATGTTTGGCTGGTCACCATCTAACCCACTTGCGTTTATCATAATCATAATGGTGTGAAGGACTAGTATAGACAAGACTTCAGAAAAAGGGAACTTACTGCAGTGGCTACCAGGATGGGACATCTGCCGGAACGGAACTGCTGCAGAGCATCCTCTCTGTCCCGTTGTGATCTGTCCCCGTGGATACTCGTTGAAGGGTAGCCTTCATTGTACAGGAAACCCTCCAAAGCATCAGCTCCACGCTTGGTCTCCACAAACACCAGTGTGCGAGACTCCATGCCTAGAGCATGCCCAGAAAATGTTTTTTTCCTCATTTGCTGAGTAGGTTACGAGTGAGTAAAGTAAAGATTGGCCATTAGGAGTAAAGAAGTTATGAGAAAAAATTATTTCTAGATTGGCCAGAAGGAGGAGGTCAGAGCACAAGATCAAACTTTGGAAACAAAATCAGTTGCGTCACCTGTAGCATTGAGCAGGTCCAGCAAGAAGGACCTCTTGTCTTCTTCCTCAACCCACACAACCTTCTGAGTGATATTCTCAGAAGTAGATCCAACACGTCCAACGGCAAGGAATATGTAGTCATCGAGAAAATCACGTGCAAGAAGCTACAGAGGCAGGTAATGATAATGGGTCGTGAACGAACTCATTACCTCGATTACGATCAGTCTTTTGGTGCATCAAACAATTCGAATTTTGGATTTTCTTTTTAAGGGTTCATAAAAGCTCAGCCGTGCCCATCAACAGTATTGGAAACACACCTGTATCTCCTTGGGGAACGTGGCACTGAACATTAAAGTTTGACGCACACCACGTGTGGGCATCACATCCTGCTCCACAATCTTGCGGATCTGTGGCTCAAATCCCATGTCCAGCATCCGGTCAGCCTCATCCAGGACCAGGTACCTAAGTGGTGTGCACGTGCATTACTTTGGTGCGCCCAGGTGTGCACATGCATTACTTTGGTGCCCCAGGTGTGCACGTGCATTACTTTTCTGCCACTTCTGCACTCAACGCTTCCAGAGCAGAATAAAAAGCACAAAACAAACTCACTTGCAGTACTCGAGGCCAATCTTGGAACGTTCCATCATATCTACAAGGCGACCAGGTGTGGCGACCAGCAGGTGGCAGCCTCGCTCAAGTTCCCTGATTTGCTGCCCAATATCAGCGCCTCCATAGACCACGCAGGGACGCACGCACGAACGGTACGAGAACTGTTATGGTATTAAAGAAGTTACGAGGCAAGGGTTAGAGAGTCCGTGATCAAGAAAATGCTGCTGCAATAATTAATTCAACAAATGCATTTTGATTCTGAGTAATGGATGAAATTTTTTTTTAAATTAAACAAAAGGCAAGCTGATAAAAACAGGTGCAAAACAGACATCAGAAATGCTTTTTTTCAGCATACAAACGGTAGTCATTTTCTGGCATTTCATGAAAGTTTGTACATGTGCTCATGCATATAATTGAATACCTTTCGAGCTTCATCGTAGATCTGTGAAGCCAACTCGCGTGTGGGTGCCAGTATCAGGGCGAGTGGAAACTGCTTTCTCCGCCCAAAGCGGGACATGTCCTGCAAAGCATCCCAACAAGATTGTGTTCGTATCCATGAGGAAATGTGGCGCTGTCTTGCTTCATACAACCTGCTCAAAATTCCTGCACATTTAGGTAGGGATAACCATGAATAGAATAGAGTGGTGTAGATTCGCGATAATGTGTTTTGAAGTTTAAATTACAAGTAGACAGGAAGAAGAAAAATCATATACTATACACAGTCGTGGCAAAAATATTGGCACCCTTGCACTTTTTTCAAACAATGCACCATTTCTTCCAGAAAATTGTTGAAATTAAAAAATATTTTGGTATCCACATATGTATTTCTTTGGTTTTCAGTGGAACAAAACAAAAAGCTGAAAAAATTACGAAATCTTAGCTTATTCCACACAGAAATCAAAAAATGGCCCGGACAATATTATTGCCACCTTTTATATGTTGTTAGAAATAATTAGATTTCAAGCAGGTGATTCTCTTTTACTTTGGAATTGAAGTCACCTGTGATGAGTTGCAGGTGCCTGCAATATAAAAATCACTCATTCAACCAATTTGAAAAGAGAAATGGAGTCATTCTGCTGTTTTGTGTCAGTGTGTACCACAATGAGCATGGAGAAAAGAAAGAAAACCTGAGAATTGTATGAGTAGATCAGACACAAGATTGTAGTCAAGCCTGGATAATCTCAAGGCTACAAGTCCATCTCCAGAGACCTTGATGTTCCTGTGTCCACTGTACGCAATGTTATCAGGAATTTGATTGAAGGCTTATGGCACTGTAGCCAATCCCTCTGGATGTGGCCGCAATAAAAAAACTTGATCGAAGATTGCAGCGAAGGATTGTTTGAATGGTGGAAAAAGCACCTCGATCAACTGCCAAACAGATTCAAGCTGACCTTCAGACACAAGGTATGACAGTTTCAGCTCGCACCATCAGTCACCAACTCAATGAAAGGGGGTTCGATGGTAGGAGACCTAGGAGGACCCCACCACTAAGAAAGCCCGACTGGAGTTTGTAAAACACCAGAACAACCCAAAATCCTTCTGGGAGAATGTCCTGTGGACAGATGAGACCAAATTGGAGCTTTTTGATAAAGCACATAATCTCTATGCTTACAGAAAACAAAGTGAAGCCTTCAAAGAAAAGAACACCTCCCTGCAGTCAAACATGGAGGAGGTTCAGTGATGTTTTGGGGTTGCTGTACTGCCTCTGGCATTGGGTGCCTTGAATGTGTACATGGCATCATGAAATCAGGAGATTACCAAGGCATTTTGGAGCGCAATGTTCAACCCAGTGTCAGAAGGATGGGTCTCCGTCGAAAGTCATGGATCTTGCAGCAGGACAATGACCCCAAACACACTTCAAAAAGCACCCATGAATGGTTCAAGACAAAACGCTGGCTTGTTCTGAAGTGGCCAGCAATGAGTCCAGATCTAAATCCCATTGAACACCTGTGGGGAGATCTGAAAACAGCAGTTGGGAGAAGGCACCCGTCAAATATGTGAGAATTGGAGCAGTTTGCACAAGAAGAGTGGGTCAAACTGCCAGTAGAGAGGTGTAGGAAGCTCATTCATGGCTACAGGAAGTGCTTGACTGCAGTAATTTTGTCCAAAGGCCGTGCTACCAAATATTACGTCTCGGGTGTCAATAATTTTGTCAATGCCATTTCTTTTTATTATCTGATTTAAAAGGATATATGAAGTTCTGAATCAAAAACAAAGGTTCTGTAATATTAACAGTGAAATAAAGAATTGCGGAGACCAAATACTTTTGTCAATTTCAACTTATTTTTGGAGAAAATTGTGAGATGTTTGAAAAAAGTGCAAGGGTGCCAATATTTTTGGGACTGTGTATGTGTGTGTGTGTGTGTATGTATGTATGTATGTATGTGTATGTATGTATATGTATGTATGTATGTATGTATGTATGTATGTATGTATGTATATATAACAGAAATGTTGGAAACTCCACAGTCTCATTTGTATTAAATAAATAATCGGGAGATTAAATCAGATGCGGACGTAGCTTCAGGACGGTCGATCTTTAATTCTCGACAAGCTTTCGACCAACAAAGGTCTTCTTCTTAGTCTACAGAAACAACAGGCATGTATATCAGACAAGTATGTCTAGTGATATGTGGATAAGATGTGTGATATGTGTAGGAGATGCATACAGAAATAAGAGCCACGCTAAAGCTCACTCACCGTCCCCAAGTTCAGCGGAAGTGAAGCGCAGCTTACAGTTACCATTCACGTGCATATACAAATATATACATACATACATACATACATAAACACACAAGCATATATTCATATACCATTTATATTTATATAAGTATGAATACACTACCTACATTTGTAAAGGCAGAATGAATGAATGAGTGAATGAGTGAATGAATGGGTTATGGTTAATGATTTGATTGGGTTGATGTTGAAACATTCTTTAATCATCAAAATTTATGCCATGAGGGATTTTTGTCCGAAGTTTATGTATCCAAAAGGACTCACGTTTCAGAATCGTGGTGTGTGATCGATTTGTAATTGATTCAATGGCAGATATTTGAATGTCATTGATCGAGTGATCCGGTTGATTAAAGTGTATTGTGTAAGGTAGAGATTTGCCCTGACTGGTGTGGAAGTTATTGATTTCTGACCGGGTGTTATTAAATCGTGTGTCGAGTGTATTCTCAGTTTTTCCAACATATTGTTTGGTGCACTTTTGGCAAGTGATTCGGTATATGTCCCATGCAGATTTGCAGTTCATATAGGAGGTGATGGGGAATTTTTGTTCAGTGCTAGAACTACAAAATTTGTTTCCTTCTGGTAAATGCTTGTGAATAATACATTTGTTTGCTGTGCATTTATAGAAGCCAGGGATCCTAGTTTCTTTGTTGTGGGGCTGTGGGTGCTTTGCTTTCACCAAAAGGTCCCTGAGTGTCCGACCACGTCGCAATGATGTTTGTGGAGGTTGAGGAAATGTGGTGCCGAGTGTTTCTGATTGATGGAGGAGAGGAAGGGCCTTATTCAAAATACTTGGCAATTGGGATGAGGATGGAGAGTAGGTGGTTTCCAGTGGGACACGGTTAGTTTCAGGTTTGGGTTTGTAAGTCAGAAGGTCTGCTCTCGGTATGCGTTTTGCTCGGTTTATTACTTCTTTCACAGAGTGAGGGTCATAGTTTCTTGCAATGAAGTGTGTTTCTCATTGGCAGAGAGAAGTTTCTTCTGCCATTTTTGTTGAGCAAATGCATCTTACTCTGAGTGCTTGACTGTATGGTATGCTTGCAATTGTATGTTTAGGATGAGATGAAGAAGGGAGAAGGTAAGAGTGAGTGTCTGTTGGTTTGGTGTATAGTTCTGTTTCGAGTCTGTTATTTTGAAGTGTGAGTGATGTGTCTAGAAAGTGAACTTCGGACTGTGAGCTGTCGAATGTAAACTTGATGGTCGGATGAATCAAATTTAATTCATTTTGGAATTGTGTGAGACTACGGGGGGGATTTTGACCAGATGAACTGGATGTCATCAATATAACGTACCCAGGATTTTTCCAAGATGCCGTGATGAGGTTCTGCATAGATCTTGGCCTCTATCATTCCCAAGAAGATGTTGGCGTACGATGGTGCAACAGGGGTACCCATAGCGGTACCTTGAGTTTGAATGTAATGTCGTCCGTTGAATTGGAAATTATTCAGTTTGAGTGTCAGTTCTAATTGGCACATAAGGTCTTGAGTAGGTGGTATTGGGGACTTGTCGTGTATCTAGTGCTTTGCGGCATGCAGACAGGCCTTCTGAATGTGGAATATTAGTGTAGAGGGATGTAACATCTGCTGTGACTAAAATGGTTTGGGAGTTGAAAGGTGAGTATATTCTGTTCAATCCTTGGCTGTGGGTCAGAAAACTGGTTGTGTCCTTCAGGTATGAGGAGAGATTCATCACGAGAGGACGTAAATGACAGTCAACAAATTTTGATATTAGAACAGTTGAACATGTGCAGCCAGATACGATTGGTCTACCTGGATTGTTTACCTTGTGTATTTTAGGAAGAAAATAAAGTTTAGGGCAATGAGGATCTTTCGGAACCAAGCGAGATTTGATGGTTTTATTCACTTGAATAGAATCTACTACCCTTTTAACATCTTCAAGATGTAAAAGGGTAAGGTCGGATGGGAGCTCTTTGTAAGTATCACTATGTAGTTGACGATTACCTTCTGCAACGTAATCGGAAGTCGACATAATGACAATAGCAGTACCTTTATCTGCTGGCTTTATGACTATCTTTTCATTATTTTGGAGATTGTGAAGTGCTCGTCGCTCTGCCTTTGTAAGATTGTCCTTATGTCTGGAACATTATATTTTTGTGCCACCTTTTCAATTTCATTGCTCACTTGTTCCATATAGACATGTAGATATGTAGATATGGATTGTCAACACGTGGTGTCCAGGTGCTTTTTGGTTTGGGTAAGGTGAGTTGTGGTGTATTAGTATCGGTGTGTGTGATTGTATGGGTGTTTGTTGGTGTTGTCTGTTGTGGTGTTGATGGTGCTGGGTGTACTTCAGCAAAGCGTGCCTTTAATGTAATTCGCTTACAGAAATCTTTTAAATCCTCTTTCAATTGTAATTGGTCTATTTGTGGAGCGATTGGCAAAAATTTTAAACCCCGAGAGAGCAGGTTTATTTCTGCCTCACTGAGGGAATGATTGGAAAGATTGATGATCCCGAGTTTAGGTAGATCCACAAGTTTGGTTGCAGAAGAAGTTCTATTGTTGTTGGTTTGACTATTTTCAACCTCCGCTGTGTTTATTCCCTTGGAGGAACGGTTCTGTATGCCATGATGTCTGTGGTTTGTGTATTGTTTTTTACGATAATGTCGATTTTTGTGTTTATGCTTAAGTTGGTCAGAAGTGCTTGGAGAAGTGGTTGGAGTGGTTGGAAGTGGTCGGAGAAGTGGTTGGAGAAGTGGTTGGAGAAGTGGTTGTAGTGGTTGGTCAGAAGTGGTTGGAGTGAAGTGGTTGAAGTGGTTGGGAGTGGTGGTTGGAGTTACCTGTTTATTGTTTACAATGGGTGTATTCTCTTGAGATGATTTTATTTCATTTCATCACGTTTAAGTTTCCTTTCCTTAACTTTAACAATGTAGTGTTTAGCAGCCATTAGCTTGTCATTGAACAACAACAACAACAACCACAACGATGTATGCCTGACCACCACGATCAACGAACAACTTCAACAATTGATGCAAAAAAGACAAAGACATGAACGACACCTCACTTACCTAAACGAATATAAACAACGAGGGATCGTACCTAAAGGTCTCCTCATTAAAAAACGATCTTGCTTCGCAACTCAAACCAATGATGACGTCACCACTGTGCGTTGGAATCTACTGCTATGGAACAATGCTCAACAACTACTGGAGATTGTAACAACACAAGTAAAAATAAAATTAATCAAATTGAATGAGAACATCAGCCAAAAGAAGGAGGATATGTGGAGGAATGTGAATCCTGGACAACACCACCACATAATGTGTTCATTCAATGATAAGCTAATGGCTGCTAAACACTACATTGTTAAAGTTAAGGAAAGGAAACTTAAACGTGATGAAATGTTGTGCAAGCATAAAAAAACCATCTCAAGAGAAGACACCCATTGTAAACAATAACCAGGTAACTCCAACCACCACTCCCAACCACATCAACCACTTCACTCCAACCACTACAACCACTTCTCCAACCACTTCCAACCACTCCAACCACTTCTGACCAACTTAAGCATAAACACAAAAATCGACATTATCGTAAAAAACAATACACAAGCCGCAGACATCATTACATACAGAACCGTTCCTCCATGGAAATAAACATAGCTGAGGTTGAAAATAGTCAAACCAACAACAATATAACTTCTACGACAACCAAACGTGTGGATCTACTGTTACGGATTCGTCACTTCCGTTGTTGTGGTTTTCATCCACTGTCAACATTTTTGATTCCATGTACTATTATTGTTGTTGTTTAAGGGAGATAGAGGTTACTATTTTCAAAAGGTAAAAAAGTTAATGTTTTAAATGAAACCGGAACCGAACGACGACGAAGAGGAGGAGAGAAAGGCGGAGCAAGTGAGTCGGGGATGAAGCCGAGCTCCTTCGGGGTCTGGAGCAAACGTTGACGAACGGAGGTCACTCGCGAACTTCGGGTTTCCCGGGAAAGGGATTCTTGCGACAGAGTTGTTATCGCTGTGACAGATCAACCTGCGTGTCAGGTTTTGGCGGTTGATTCCGAGGAGAATCATCGTCATGCCGTTACGCCTCGAGAACGGGCCGTCGGCAATTTTGAATCACACGCTTTGCGCATCGCGCAAGGTTTTTCGCCTCGCTTCAACCATTTTCACCGCATCCAGACGTTTATCTGGTGTGTGTGTGTGTGTGTCACGTGGATTTTGAAGGTAAATCTGCGGTTCGCCGGTTTGGAGCTGTGAAACGTCCATACCCGAGGGTGTGATTTCCCAGTCGCCTGGAGGGCGCCTTTGGATTTCCCCGTCGCCTTGAGGGCACCTTTGCGCAGCTGTGACTGTCATCCGAACGGGATTCTGGTCTCGATTGGACATCGTTCTGACGATCGCTGGAGCGGATCGACTTGGGCTTGATGCCGGAATAGAGACATAGGGGAATGTTCTTCTTTTCGCTCACTTGGAGCACAGTGAGTTATATTGTATGAAACTGATGGTACCATCATAGGAAATATATATTGGTTGTACAATTGATTACTATTGTTGTTGTACTGTTATTCTTGTGTGATCTTAATACAATATTGTTTGTTGGTAACAATTGGTGTGGCTTCACCATTGATCTTTGACATACAGAATAACACATATTTCTGCCGTGACTCCTCTCGGGGCTCGGAGGTACACCGTGACCGGGGGTTGGGGAGGAGCACGTAACACTACGGAACCTCGGGATCATCAATCTTTCCAATCATTCCCTCAGTGAGGCGGAAATAAACCTTCTCTCTAAGGGTTTAAAATTTTGCCCAATCACTCCACAAATAGACCAATTACAATTGAAAGAGGATTTAAAAGATTTCTGTAGGCGAATGACATTAAAGGCACACTTTGCTAAAGTACACCCAGCCCCATCAGCACCACAACAGACAACACCAACAAACACGCATACAATCACGTACACCGATACTAATACACCACAACTCACCTTACCCAAACCAAAAAGCACCTGGACACCACGTGTTGACAATCCATATCTACATGTCCATATGGAACAAGTGAGCAATGAAATTGAAAAGGTGGCACAAAAATATAATTGTTCCAGACATAAGGACAATCTTACAAAGGCAGAGCGACGAGCACTTCACAATCTCCAAAATAATGAAAAGATAGTCATAAAGCCAGCAGATAAAGGTACTGCCATTGTCATTATGTCGACTACCGATTGCCTTGCAGAAGGTAATCATCAACTACATAGTGATACTTACAAAGAGCTCCCATCCGAACCTACCCTTTTACATCTTGAAGAGGTTAAAAGGGTAGTGGATTCTATTTAAGTGAATAAAACCATCAAATCTCGCTTGGTTCCTAAAGATCCTCATTGCCCTAACCTTTTTTTCTTCCTAAAATACACAAGGTAAACAATCCAGGTAGACCAATTGTATCTGGCTGCACATGTCCAACTGTTCTAATATCAAAATTTGTTGACTCATTTACGTCCTCTCGTGATGAATCTCTCCTCATACCTGAAGGACACAACCAGTTTTCTGACCCACATCCAAGGATTGAACAGAATATACTCACCTTTCAACTCCCAAACCATTTTAGTCACAGCAGATGTTACATCCCTCTACACTAATATTCCACATTCAGAAGGCCTGTCTGCATGCCGCAAAGCACGACATACACGATAAGTCCCAATACCACCTACTCAAGACCTTATGTGTCGATTAGAACTGACACTCAAACTGAATAATTTCTAATTCAACGGACGACATTACATTCAAACTTGAGGTACCGCGATGGGTACCCCTGTTGCACCATCGTACGCCAACATCTCCATGGGAATGATAGAGACCAAGATCTATGCACAACCTCATCACGGCATCTTGGAAAAATCCTGGGTACGTTATATTGATGACATCCAGTTCATCTGGTCAAAATCCCCCCCAGTAGTCTCACAAAATTCCAAAATGAATTAAATTTGATTCATCCGACCATCAAGTTCACATTCGACAGCTCACAGTCCGAAGTTCACTTTCTAGACATCACTCACACATCAAGATAAAAGACTCGAAACAGAACTATACACCAAACCAACAGACACTCACTCTTACCTTCTCCCTTATTCATCTCATCCTAAACATACAATTGCAAGCACACCATACAGTCAAGCAATCAGAGTAAGACGCATTTGCTCAACAAAAATGGCAGAAGAAACTTCTCTCTGCCAATGAGAAACACACTTCATTGCAAGAAACTATGACGCTCACTCTGTGAAAGAAGCAATAAACCGAGCAAAACGCATACCGAGAGCAGACCTTCTGACTTACAAACCCAAACCTGCAACTAACCGTGTCCCACTGGTAACCACTGACTCTCCTACCTCATCCCAATTGCCAAGTATTTTGAATAAGGCCCTTCCTCTCCTCCATCAATCAGAAACACTCGGCACCACATTTCCTCAACCTCCACGAACATCATTTCGACGTGGTCAGACACTCATGGACCTTTTGGTAAAAACAAAGCACCCACAGCCCCACAACAAAGAAACTAGGATCCCTGGCTTCTATAAATGCACAACAAACAAATGTATTATTCACAAGCATTTACCAGAAGGAAACAAATTTTGTAGGAAGCAGCACTGAACAAAAATTCCCCATCACATCCGATATGAACTGCAAATCTACATGGGTCATATACCTAATCACTTGCCAAAAGTGCACCAAATAATATGTTGTAAAAACTGAGAATACACTCGACACACGATTTAATAACACCCGGTCAGAAATCAATAACTTCCACACCAGTCAGGGCAAATCTCTACCTTACACGATACACTTTAATAAACTGGATCACTCTATAAATGACATTCAAATCTCTGCCAGTGAATCAATTACAAATCGATCACACACCACGATTCTGAAACGTGAGTCCTTTTGGATACGTAAACTTCGGACAAAAATCCCTCATGGCATAAATTTTGATGATTAAAGAATGTTTCAACATCAACCCAATCAAATCATTAACCGTAACCCATTCATTCATTCTGCCTTTACATATGTAGGTAGTGTATTCATACTTGTATAAATATAAATGGTATATGAATATATGCTTGTGTGTTTATGTATGTATGTATGAATATATTTGTATATGCACGTGCACAATTTGTAACGTGAACGGTAACTGTAAGCTGCGCTTCACTTCCGCTGAACTTGGGGACGGCGAGTGAGCTTTAGCATGGCTTTTTCTGTATGCATCTCCGACACATATCACACATCTTATACACATATCACTGGACAGACTCGTCTGATATACATGCCTGTTGTTTCTGTAGACTAAGAAGACCTTTGTTGGTCGAAAGCTTGTCAAAAATTAAAGATCGACCGTCCTGAAGCTACGTCGACGTCCGATTTAATCTCCCGATTTTATATATATATATATATATATATATATATATATATATATATATATATATATATATGTATATATATATGATCCACCACACGGTAACCCGGGTTGCCCCGTGATTTTCAATCATTAGCGGGGAAAAATGGCCTCTAAAGGCGGTTTATTTATTTATTTTTTACACAATTAATTAATCTATTTTAGGGGGAGTGTAACCCGGGTTCGCGTGATAGGAAAATCCTTTGTGACACAAAGGATTTTCCCATCACACGAACCCCGGGTTACCGCGTGGTGGATCATGTGTGTGTATGTATATATATATATATATATATATATATATATATATATATATATATATATATATATATATATATATATATATATATATATATATATATATATATATATATATATATATATATATATATATATATATATATAGATAGATAGATAGATAGATAGATAGATATATATATATATATATATTGTTGCGGATTTGAGAATCCTGCACTTTGGTAATTGTTTGTAAATATCACCCTCTGTAAATAATGTAATAATTCCGTGTAAATACCTCCATTAATTGTAAAGATCAAAGGTCGTCCCCTTAGTTAGTCCATCGCACACACGTAGAAAATCATAGGACCTTCTAAATAGTTATCTCTTTAGTCTATGTCAGTATAAGGCTCTGTTTTCCCACTGGTTCATTTGCGTTGCATCAAATGAAATAAGATAGATCCCCTTTTCAAATTCCCCAAAGCCTCCATTTCCAACTGCATTTGCCTCCATTACGGCGTGGTCAGCTCGGAGAAGAAGGGCGTGGCCCGCCCCTCGTCATCATGGGCGGAGCCAGGAAGAGCCCGTGCCCACCAATCGGCACTGCGGAGAGCGACCCGGTAGGCGTGCCCTCTTAACCCGTGGCTTGATCGCGGGAAAAGCAATAAAAGGGTGGCAGAGGGACTGCTTAGAGAGATGAATGAGGGAGGACGCACTGAGAAGTTATGTGAAGGGAGGCGCATTTTTCATTTGTGGCATCTTGTGGCATCTTGTGGCATTTTTCCGATTCCGGAACCATCAAGGTGCGGCGAGAAGGAGAGACCTGCTGTTTCAAACAAGCTCCTGCCGCGTGCAGCTTGGACGCGCTGCCGCGAAGCAACGCCGCCGTGCGAACCAGATTACGGAGAGCCGGCGGCCGCTCACCCCCAGCCTTGCCGTTTGCACGGAACGGAACCGCATCCTTCCAGCCCTGTGGTCCCAACTTCTCATCCTTCCAGCCATCCACCCCTGCCATACTATCCATTCGTGTACGTGAGTTTGTCTTGTTTGTTCTGTCCTGCGTATAAGTTAAGCTTGTTTTAAGAATTGCTCTGTGTCCTTCTGCTCCTTCCATTTCCCTGTATATTACTTTTATTTCTTCTCTTTGTTACGTGGTCCTCCCGGTAACTACCTGGTCTTGGTGACCCCCCGGACCGTGGGAGGAACCCCGCCAGAAAGATATATGATTTATACGCTTTCGTAATGCAATCAATATGAAAGACACAAACAATTCAGGTCAATAATAGTAAGGGAAACATATGAAAATCTGTTAACTAAATTGTTACCAAAAAATTTCTTCACCAATATGTTTGTAAAGGTGTGTAATAACATGTGTTAAAATGTTGAAGGTCAACTCCCGTGGGAAACCCAGAAAAAAAAGCTGTTGAATTCGGGTACCGAAAAATTATTTTCGAGAATTTTTTTTTTTTTTTTTTAATCGGCCCTTAAGTAACTTATGAGGGGTCAAATAAGGGTTTTTCATGATTCTGAGTTGATTGTTAACATTTATATTTCACCACAGACACTCCTTTGTGGAAAAATAATTTCTAAATATATCTCATTTTCTACTTTGCAGGACATGGAGTCTAGCAATATGGATGAAGACGTTACTCCACCTGTGCTCAATTGCTTCATCTGTGCACGCTCGGATACACCAGCTGAAAGGCTCATACAGGCAACTCCAAAGGGATACTCAACTTTATTGAAACAAGCAGAAACTGTCGAAAATGTTACTGTTGTGGAACGTATGAAGGAGGCTCAAAAGGAAGGAAAACTGAGGTACCACCAGAAGTGTAAAAATGATCTGTACAACAACTTTGTTGCAACCACCAAGAAGTCAGCTCAAGCATCAAAGGCAGAGAAAGAGTCATCAAAGTTGAAGAGAAGACGCACTACTTGTGAGTTCAGTTCATCAACTGGCTGCAGTTCTAGAAGATCACAGTCAGTTGACCTCCTGTATAAGGATGTATGCATTCTTTGCAACCAACCAGCCCAGCTCTACAAAAATAATCCAGCACAAGCTAGAAAGAAATACAGAGTGCCAGATAATTTGACTGCAGATACACTGAAGGCAAGCTTGCTGAAGACAGCACGGAGTCGCGGGGATGACTGGGGCACTGAAGTCACTGGACGCCTGGAAGGGATCAACGACTTGGTAGCAGAAGAAACACTGTACCATTTGCGATGCAAACTTATGTTTGCGAGAGGTGACAGTTTGTCCAAGACTGATGAGGAAGGAAAAAGGAAGAGGACAGAGGAGTATTGATGAGGAGCGAGAGGCAGTTTTTATTGAATTCTGCGAATGGTTAGACTCAGAATTAGAGCATGGGGTAATGAACATGGACCAAGTCCATGAAAAGCTGCAGGAGTTTGATCAGTCACCAGAGAAGAGCCTTTCTTATTCAAAGCATTGGCTAAAGATAAAACTTCTAGAGAAATACGAAGACACCTTGTATTTCACAACATAGGAAAGAAGGGCAGATGTACTCTGTCTCAAAGATGGCACCGACAATATTCTGCGAGTGCATCATGCTAATCTTGACCATGGAGATGAGAAGACTCAGATCATAAAGACGGCACTCAAGTTCATATCCAATGATATTGCCTTGATTGATTTAGGTCCAAAGTCATACCCCACCACACACAGTATGACTGACATCGATAGTCAGCTGACACTTGTTCCTGCAAGCCTTCAGATGTTCTTGAGACCGATTGTCAAGACAGACGAAAGAGTTGCCGTTTGGGGGCAGAATTTTATTAAGGCCTGTCCACCTCGGTCTGGAGTATTGCCACACCAAATGGGGCTTGCCATACAACTTGATCATAGATTTGGGTCAAAATGGATGCTCAACAAGTTCCACCGGCTGGGATACACTGAGTCTTACACGGAGACACAAAACTACAAATACTGCTTCCTTAATAGTAGGAGTGGAGATGATGTTCCAGATACTTCTGGCACTCTTGACACCATTGTGGAGGAAACCGATGAACAGATCAATGATGAGGTTGCGGTTGATGCTGCGCTTGAGGATCAATCAGTGATGACAGCCAAAGTGCCAGCCAGTGAAAGTGAATTGTCAAGTAATGATCAGGTGGTCTTTATGGAGGTTGGGGAAACAAACAATGCAGTCACTCAGTTTGTTGGAGACAATATAGATTTAAACATTGTCTCTATTCACGGAAACACTCCCTTTCACTCAATGGGTTGGATCGAAGTCACCTCTCCGGCACCACCTTTGCCAGATCCACAGACAACAGCAGCTTTCCCCCGGGTGAAGTTGAAGGCACTCGACAAAGCTAAGATCCTGAGAGGAACTGAAGTAAAGATTATTCCATTTACGAACAGGAAACAGATAGGAACGAACGCGATCATGTTTCTCCCCCTCGCTGAGCTTTCCTCCTCCCTGGCTCATGATCAGCCACTCCTCACTCCAGGTGACACACTCTGGGCAGCGGGGTGGGTGATCAAAGCCAACGATCCTGAGTTCCCACACTCCAACTGGAATGGCTGGATGAAGAGAATCCATGCTAATGATGCAAAGCAGAGCACACAGATCGAGTTCCTCCCAGTTATTGAAGGAGACCCTAATGACCTCAACACCAATAACTCTTGAGTATTATATATGTATGTGAAATAAAAGCTACTTTGTGTGTAAATGTAAAAGTGAAAATATAAATGTTAACAATCAACTCAGAATCACGAAAAACCCTTATTTGACCCCTCATAAGTTACTTAAGGGCCGATTAAATAAATAAAAAATTCTCGAAAATAATTTTTCGGTACCCGAATTCAACAGCTTTTTTTCTGGGTTTCCCACGGGAGTTGAACTTCAACATTTTAACACATGTTATTACACACCTTTACAAACATATTGGTGAAGAAATTTTTGGGTAACAATTTAGTTAACAGATTTGTGAAATATCTCATAAAATGCCCTTACTATAAGCAACCCCACACCAAGGATCCGGATTAATTAATAATATATTCTCAATCCATCAACAACAATCAACAATCAATCAACAATATTACTAAGATGGCCATCTCATATATTTTCCCCCCTTGCCCCACTCACGACCCTCAATAGTCACTGTCCCTCACAATGTCTCTGGGCCCCTCCAGACCAAGGGGAAGGTCGACTTCTCCGCACACGGGCGGTTGAACGGACCCCTGGCTGGCGTACTCCAACCGTGCACGTCCCGTACCAGGAACGGCTGTTGTAGCGGACACCTCCTCGGCAGCCCACCGAGGTCGGTGCTCGTGATCGCGGCTTCGGGGCTGGCAAAGCGCGCGAGGCCCCAGGCGCCTCCCGTACGCGTCCTTGTAGACGTTGAGGCGAACGGTGCCGGACGCTTGGTTCCGTGCAGGAACCCACGGCAACTTGACGCGTAACCGGTAATTACCCCGTGCAAGTAACTCCTCTCGCCAGACGGGCTTTGCAAACTCCGCGTTCCAAAGCCGGTCAAGATCGACTCAGCGCGCGTCGGAGATCGGCGAGGAAGAAGAAGATGGCCGCTTTCTCCCGGACCTCGTCTCCCCCTTTCTCTTCTGGTTTACGATCCCGTTTCTCGTCTTATTTTTACCAGAAGGGTTCCTAACCCTTTTAACCACAACAACCTTTAATATAATATCCATTAATAAGAAATGACCCGGAATTCGTAACATCTTCTCCTCGATTTTGGTTTGTGTAAATAATTAATAAATATCTGTTCTTCCTACCTTCGTCTTCTTCTTCATGCTCATCCGATCGTTTTACAGATTTCCCCATTGAGTTCCTGTGGTGCGATTTCAGCCAATGTTTATAATCGGGTTAGTCTTTGTTAAATGGCTCGAACTCCGGGTTGCTAAAAACCGCTCGGCAACTAGTCTATCTAAAACCGTGGTTCGAGCGGGAGTCTCTTCCCTGCTTCACGGTCAGGAGTGGCACTCAGGTCCTTGGGACATTTCATTGACCAATTACCCTGGCTGCTCCCGACCGGAAGGAGCATTGGGATTTCCAGGACTCACGTCGGTCAGTATCAGACAAGGGGCTAACCCCCCTTGGTAAGGGGAAAAGGCCGACTAAGATCCGTAACAATATATATATGTAGTTGTGGATCTGCCGCCGGCCTTCTCCCCTTACCAAGGGGGGATTAGTCCCCTTGTCTTTGACTGACCTGGCGTGACCCGGGAGCTATTACGTCCCTTCCGGACAGCGCGAAATAGGGTTTCAGGACCAAATTCGCTGTTACCTAAGTACTCGCGCTGCCCTGGAAGCGAGGAAATAAGCCCCGCACGAACCACGTGTGTTGGTGATACGCCGAGCGGTTGCGTACACGTGATTCACGCTATTATTAATTACTAGACCCCGATTCAAGCAGTTCTTATTCGTACCACGCTTAGTCAATGGCGAAATCACAAAGACGATCGAATTGGAAGCAAGAACAGAATTTATTTACACTATACAATGGTAGAAGAAAAGGGGACACAGAGCAGCCTTATTTAATACCCAGGACAAACGGGCCCGTCACACACACACACACACACACACACACACACACACACACACACACACACACACACACACACACACACACACACACACACACACACACACACACACACACACACACACACACACACACACACACACACACACACACACACAAGCTGTTCACCAGCGCATCCAGGGATGGCTTCCGTGCAGCTCTCTCCGGTCCCCGGCACGTCCCTTGGAGATGGAAGTAGGTGAAGGCAGGAGCTTGCCGCGTGTCGCCTGAACGGAGCGGGTTATCACGGGGCGAATGATAGGGAGCGGACTTTGGCGCGACTGGTGGTTATTCACTTGCGGCTATGGCCGCGCTTACTCGCGTGGCTGTAAATGCGCTGTATGCGTTACCGGCGCGTCTGGCTGCACCCACGTAATTTGTACAGTTCAACACCTCTTCTTCTCTCTCTCTGCGCAAGTCCTCAAACAACGCGCGTATCCTCTGCAAGTCCTTTAAGAGCAGGTCCCTCCCAACAGGTCCTTCTCAATCAAGTGTTCCCGCGCTAGTCCTTTAACGCTCTCCACTTGCGAGTCCTGGCGTGCAAGTCCTTTTGAGGGCTTTTCGTATGGGCTTATATAGACCCGCCCCGCGAACCTTCTGGGACTCACCAGACGCGCCTCACCACGCCCTCTCATGCCATGCCGCTCGAGCTCTGATTGGCTGGTGGCTCTTACCGTCTCTCGCTGCCACTCCCGACCTCAACGCCGTCCCCACCCTTTTAGGCCTACCTCGTGTTGCTCGACTAGTGGGCAGCCAAATGGGGCGCGGGATGGATTACGCCCATAGAGGTAGAATTGGAGGGTGGACGCAAAATGAATGTAATGGCCTATTCTCCGGTCTTTACACAACGCAGGTACTAAGAGGGGAAATGGCCTATTCTTACACATACTAAGACATAACTATACTACAAATGGGCCTTTATGTTGCTCGTGTGACTAACTATGGGGGGCAACCCTTTAACCTTTAATGACTTCAATGTGCCAATCTCAAAACCGCAGCACTGCCCCCCTCCCTTGCCAGACTCGTCCCCGAGTCGAACCCACACAAGTGAGAACGACCGGTTTTGAGAAAGGTTTGGGACTAGTTTTTAAATTACGTGTGACACTTAGATGTGGTTCCCCTCTAACATTTAATCTAACTCCCTGTATGTGACAGTTTTACAACACTCGATATGTCCCACCTACTGCGTTGTGTAACTAACTCCAACGGACTCACACCCACAGCTAACCGAATTGCGGAATTGTTTTGAAACTAAACATAAAGCCGGTGGGTAGCATCTTATTTACAACACTAAACCTAATTATTTACATTTCTATAACCCAGGACCTGTTCTTTTTGGAAAGAAGTTTGGAGGGGAGAAAAAGCACAGCAATGCACCAATACACATTTCACAAAAAGTTCACATTTCAAATGTCATCCTTAAATGTCACATTTGCTGCTTGGCTGCATCTTCTTGCTTACTGCTTCGTCTTCGGTGTGCACTAATAAAAAACGTAAAGGTCTTCTTTCCTGGCACACCAGAATACAATGTACAAACCGTGTCCGTTTTTATTGCCAGCAGGGCCAATCTCATGTGGTCCGACTGCGTGACATCGACGCCACTTAAAACCAGTGGTCCGCAGGTGCAAGGTAAGTTTGCAGCAAATGACTGCTCAGCAAAAAGGCAAGGCCACAGAACATGTGGTCCATAAGGTGTATTGTGGTGCAGCAAAATGCAGCAGGGGTGCCGCACAGGTGTAGCCAGTTGCAGCTGCACAGTTCAGCGTCCCTGCACACTTCCCTCCAAAATGGGTCCATGGGTGGGGAGGAAGACAAAGCACAGTTAACAAAGGAAAGGACGCAAAGGTACACCAAACACAAGGCAATGCAACATGAGGGGCGCGGGAGAGCAAGCAGAGCAAGCTCGTCCCTAACCGTTCGTAACCCCCCATGTCAGCTGCACTACAGTACCTTTACTCCTCCCTGTATTTACACTTTACAAATTCTTCTCTACGTCTTGTCTCCCATATCCCCCTCTAAACCAAATTCGTCTATCAATCCCTCCCAAGAAGGAAGAGATGGAATTACACACAATGTCAAACTTCCACGTCATGATGCGTCTCACTCACTCAAATAGTTCACAAAACCTGGTGTGGAGTTCCATCTCCCTTGGTGAGTGGATGTGGATGGTGCGAAGAGATTCCTCATCCTAACTATACTCTAATAACATTAACTCAGTTACACTACCCGGGGTCATGCCCTGCCAATTGGCATCTTTAATCTATGTGGTTCTAAAAACCAATTCCCATTGACCATCCTGTGATCCCTTCCAAATTTGGGTCTCACTCCCCAATTTTTCACACTGTGCCTTTGCACAATTTTGGGGCTGGGTCGTGTGGCTCCACTAGCAGGTCCAACTACCTGCGCACCTCCGCCACTGAAGTCGCCACCCGAGCTTACCTTGCTCCTTGCAACTACCCTAAATCGGGGAAGGCCCCTCCTGGCTCTCTCGCCCCTCTGAAGCCCTCTCTGGCATTGGGCTACCCGGGTCCTTCTCCTGGATCCTCGGGCCCCACTGAACACCACTCTGACTGGCTCCCAGAGCCTACCTGCGGCCTCACCTGGCCGACAGACTACCAGCGGCGGAGTGCTCCAATAACCATACGCACCAACAAAGCCCACACACCCAGCCATTCCACAGACTCATGCACCCATCCAAGCACTTCTTTGCCACGACCTGCACCACAGGTGTCAATATCCAACAATTTACCTCAACGCTCTACCGAACTTTAAACTACCCTCCCCGGGTATTCGTGAAGGGGTCCATCTCCCCCCATTCACTCCTTCGCACCATGCATTCCACACCACTCATTCCACACACCAAATATTCTTCACACACACCAAGCTCTCTTGCACACCTCTTGTGCTCTTACACCTTTTCTCCACTTGCACCCCATGCAAGTCAATTCACTCAACACACTCCATTCGTCCTCAATACACCACTCATACACCATCTCTGGTTATCCCCAACCAATGCCTCATTTGCTCAAGCTCGTCCTCACACACAATTTCATTCAATTCCTCATTTGCTCAAGCTCATCCTCACACACAATTTCATTCAATTCCTCATTTGCTCAAGCCTGGTGTTGGCTTAGCGGGTAGTTTGCCGGCTTGGGATCCTAGGATCCTGGGTTCGAATCCCGATCGATCGCTGAATTAATACCAGGGGGGTTGACTCAGCCTGTCATCCTTCCGAGGTCGGCAAATTGAGTACCAGCTTGCTGGGATGAATGATCACGGTGTGTACCCCGATTTAGAATAGGTACACAATATCCCTGCGCATCGTAAGAGGCGACCAAGGGTTGGCGTCAGGAAGGGCATCCGGCCATAAAAACATTGCCTCAAAACAGGGAACCATGATTGTCATGGGGCTCGCAAGGCTAACCCCCGCTCTAGCGGGGAAAATGGCCTTAAAATGATCATTCATTCATTCATATTCCTCATTTGCTCAAGCTCATCCACACACTATTTCTCCACACTACTACACACACACAGCATCATCCAGCTGACTACTTCCCCTAATACTCGTGCTTCCCGTCTTCCCTTTACACTAAGCACTCCCTCGTCATTATCATCCAACTAATCTCTCTACGTCCCCTCTACCTGTACCAATGTCTCCACTTAAATCTTGTCCCTATTGTCATCTCTAAATCCCTAACAATATCCTAGCCCGCCCTCGGCTAGTTTTCACTGCCACGCCGTACTCTAATGCTCATGTACCCCAAGTGAGGGATGGTAAAACGACCATCCCTCCACACCGGGCACCATTCCCCAACACTATTACTATTCCAGTCCTCTGAACTATGAGCCTCTCAGTGCGGCAGTACATTTCCATCACAGCTCGGCTTCGGAAAGCCGAGCAATGCATGCGGGTGGTTGGTCTACTGTTGGTTGGGTCCGTCCGGCATTTTCGATTCAGGGGAGGAGGCATGCTTGGGCCAAGGCTCCAGGCGCCATTCCTGCGCGGAGCCTTTCGGTCCCCGGCACGATGGCCCAGCCACCCACGGTCGGAGCACCGCGGCCACCAGGGGGCGAAGCTCCGACCTCTCCTACCCCCCCTCGAACCGTGCCGATCGCCTTTCCCGCCAAGGCGCGGCACCGACCATACGGGGCGGGGCCCGGCACGAATCGTGCACGCCGCCGCGGCAACGATCCCTGCCGCACACAGAGCGCACCACGCACCGAGGGCTCGCGTCGGCTATCCGTCGCACTAGGCGCTAACCCCCCGGTCTGGGTCGATGCCCGAGTCGCATTCTCACACCCACACGCGACCCGTTCCACACTCGTACAACGCGGCGCTCCAGCACCTCTCATACACTCCCTGCATTCTATTACAGCACTCTCCCGTGCATTCTTTTCTTGCACACTCAGGTGCACCCCACTCAGGCACACTCACACCGCTCACACACTCCATTACCACACATCCTCACGCACACCCTGGCGCACTCCTACTACTCGCGCACTCTGTTACACTCGGCCATCGCACACCCTCGTGCACACTCTCTTGTTAAACACTCAGTAACAACCACGTGTGTGCACTCTCCCGGTACACACCCAATCAGCGCACACTTACCCTCGGGTGTGCACTCTCCTGTTGCACACCCAATTACACGCTCCGGTGTGCACTCCTGCAGACTCTCTCCAACACGCTTCGGTGTGCATTCTCTCTCACTCGCGGCCATCGCACACTCTGTTTCACACTCTCCTTCGACGCACTCTTCCCACACACATTCCGTTGTGCATTCTCCCTCACACTCTGTAACACACTCTCCGGTTACACACTCGCGCTCCGGCGCCATTCGCACACGCACACCATTCGCTCGCATACATCGCACCACGGACCCTCCACAAGCGCCCCGGTTACGTCGCGATCCCAAGCGCGCCAAAAATCTTTTCACGCCAAACACACTCCTGCTCACCTGAAGGACCTTCTTCTCCGGCTTTCCCGCCAACACCTGTAAACTCTCATTGGGGTTAGGCAGCACGACATCACGATGCAAATCCCGACTTTGAGTGCATTCCATCTCAATCTCCGATTTAATTTCTGTCTCTGCCGTCTCTTCGGCCCCAATGTCAACTATATATATATTTCTTTTTCCAGCCCAACGACCGCCGGCGCGCTTAAAATTTTCTCTTCTAATTCGGCGGCCGTCGGCTTTTCCATACCCCAAGTCGCGATTTCTACCCCCTCGGTCACTCCGGCCGCGCTCTGCTCTACCTCGCTTTCCACGCGTTCCTCGCACCGCGTTACCTCGTCGCGTCCCTTTGCGACCTCTTCGCTCAACATGCTCCTTATGTCCTTCCCCATCTCTTTAGTTTCCTTTTTCGATGCCACCCTCATTTTCCTCAATTCGTTCTTTCGGTTGTCCATTTTGCTCCCCAGTCCGTTTTTCACCTCTTCCAATAATTGTTCACCCGTTTTTCTTATGTCCCTGGCTGATTTGTCCCCCATTTCCTTCAATTGGCCCCCCATTTCTTTCAATTGGCCACCCATTTTGCTTCCCAATTCATTTTTCGCCCCCTCCAATTATTCCCGGGTGGATTTGTCGCTCTGAGCATCCATCTTTTTCTCTTGGATGTCCATTTTCCCATTTAATTTATTTATGTCATTCTTTTGGGCGCCCATCATTTCTTTCATTTCCCTTATTTCTTTGGTGGATTTGTCACCTTGGGCGTCCATTTTCGCATTCATCTCCTTTATTTGGGCCAGGAATAGTTGCATGTACCCTGGTATCGCGGGCTCGGCTATCGCCGCCACGTGCGAGGCGCCGCCATTTTCTACCCCAGCTACCGGCCCCTCATCAATGTCCTCCTCCATTTCTCCCAATTCTTCCCGGGGGTCCTGGGTTATTGATTCTACCTCCTCTACCTCCTCTACCTCCTCATTTACCCCCACCGGCATTCGACCGTCTTGGCTAGCCATGGCACGAATTAAAATTTAGGATCTAATAACTAAATTTCGGTCGCTCGTAATTTGGAGTGCGTTAAGCGCACTTCGGATCCTAATCCAAACTCCTGACACCAATTGTTGTGGATCTGCCGCCGGCCTTCTCCCCTTACCAAGGGGGGATTAGTCCCCTTGTCTTTGACTGACCTGGCGCGACCCGGGACCTATTACATCCCTTCCAGACAGCGCGAAATAGGGTTTCAGGACCAAATTCGCTGTTACCTAAGTACTCGCGCTGCCCTGGAAGCGAGGAAATAAGCCCCGCATGAACCACGTGTGTTGGCGATACGCCGAGCAGTTGCGTACACGTGATTCGCGCTATTGTTAATTACTAGACCCCGATTCAAGCGGTTCTTATTCGTACCATGCTCAGTCAATGGCGAAATCACAAAGACGATCGAATTGGAAGGAAGAACAGAATTTATTTACACTATACAATGGTAGAAGAAAAGGGGACACAGAGCAGCCTTATACAGTCTTACTTAATACCCAGGACAAACGGGCCCATCTCACACACACACTCACATGGGGATGGGGATGGCTGGTGGGCAGGTTGATGTTCACCAGCGCGTCCAGGGATGGCTTCCGTGCAGCTCTCTCTCCGGTCCCCGGCACGTCCCTTGGAGATGGAAGTAGGTGAAGGCAGGAGCTCGCCGCGTATTGCCTGAACGGAGCGGGTTATCACGGGGCGAATGGTAGGGAGCGGACTTTGGCGCGACTGGCGGTTATTCACTTGCGGCTATGGCCGCGCTTACTCGCGTGGCTGGAAATGCACTATATGCGTTACCAGCGAGTCTGGCTGCGCCCGCGTACTTTGTACAGTTCAACGCCTCTTCTTCTCTCCCTCTGCACAAGTCCTCAAATAACGCACGTATCCTCTGCAAGTCCTTTACGAGCAGGTCCCTCCCAACAGGTCCTTCTCAATCAAGTGTTCCCACGCTAGTCCTTTAACGCTCTCCACTTGCAAGTCCTTTTGAGGGCTTTTCGTATGGGCTTATATAGACCCACCCCACGAACCTTCTGGAACTCACCAGACGCGCCTCACCACACCCTCTCATGCCATGCCGCTCGAGCTCTGATTGGCTGGTGGCTCTTACCGTCTCCCGCTGCTGCTCCCGACTTCAACGCCGCCCCCACCCTTTTAAGCCTACCTCGTGTTACTCGACTAGTGGGCAGCCAAATGGGGCGCGGGATGGATTACGCCCATAGAGGTAGAATTGGAGGGTGGACGCAAAATGAATGTAATGGGCTATTCTCCTGTCTTTACACAACGCAGGTACTAAGAGGGGAAATGGCCTATTCTTACACATACTAAGACATAACTATACTACAAATGGGCCTTTATGTTGCTCGTGTGACTAACTATGGGGGGCAACCCTTTAACCTTTAATGACTTCAATGTGCCAATCTCAAAACTGCAGCAATATATATCTGTGCAGCGTCTGTCCTGTGTTGTCACTGAACAACTCCCTGAAACTTTTGTTTCCGTGGTTGTGAAGTGTTTTTAATAACGTGGTGGTTTTGAATCACGTGGTGGTGAGGTATTTTGAATTATGTGGTGGTGAGGTGTTTTTTAAAATCACGTGGTGGTGAGGTGTTTTGAATTACTTTGTGGTGAGGTGTTTTTAATTATGTGGTGGTGAGGTGTTTTTAGTGTGATTTTATTTAGTGTGACACGTAGGTGTAGTTCCCTCTACTTTTAACCTGACCCTGAGTGCGACAGTTTTAAAACATAAATAAATGTGTCCCGCTGCTCCATTGCACCCTGCCTAACAGACTTACGCCCACAGTTAACCGAATTGCGGAATGGTCTTCAAACTATACACTGACGGTGGGAAGCATTATTTACAATGACGTTATTTCTATTTACAAAACTAACCCAGGACCTGTGATTGTTCTTTCTGGGGGGGGGAGACAGTCTGCTCTGCATCAATGCACCATTAAAGCACCCAAAAACGAATCCCCTGAGAAAGCCATGCCTGACCAGTCAACACAGCCAGCGCCGATTGCAGTGGGCCAGAGAGCACCGTCAATGGCAGCCAGGACACTGGAATCACGTGACCTTCAGTGACAAGTCTATATTTCTGGTCTATCGTCAAGATGGCCGCGTCCGAGTGCGCAGACAAGTGCATGAAGCCCACAACGAAGATTGTATAGTGCCAAGAGTCCAAGCTGGAGGTGGTGGGATAACCGTTTGGGCTGCTTTTCATGCAGGGGGCAAAACTGACCTGGTTGTTCTGAATGGAAACCTGAACCAGTTCAAGTACAGGGTCATTCTGGAAGAAACTGCTTCCATTTGCTCGTGCAGCCTTTCGATGGAAACTTTGTCTTCCAAGATGACAATGCACGGCCTCATCGTGCTCGCATGATCCAACACTTTCTTGCTGACCGTGGTGTAGAGCATATGGAGTGGCCTGCCATGTCCCCGGATGTGAATCCGATAAAGAACTTGTGGGCAGAATTAACGCGTCAAATCGAAAACTTGGACCAGCAGCCCACCTCTGTGCGTGAATTGCAGCAGACTATTGTCACTGCATGGCAAGCGATTCCTGTCCAAACCTTGGCAAATCTCGTGAACAGCATGCCTCGACGTGTACGTGCTCTCCTGAATGCTCGTGGGGGTTACACGAAGTACTGAACTGTAATTTTACTGTCCGTAATCCCAGTCATAATTTAGCTTTTGTTTTTGTTGAAATTTTTTTTGTCTAATGTGCAAAATAAAGACATACTTCTCGAAAACGTACAGAAGTTTAACACAGTACTGTCCGTGAATTGAGTTCGATATCAGTTTACATCACTTTCAAGGATCAATTTATTTGCTTCAAAATGTCAAATGTGGTTTTTGTTTCTTTTAAAGGTCACATTAACAAAATCTGGAATAATTTCAACATAATTCCAATGAACTTTTGGTTCTAAATCGTCTTGAAAAGTAAGTTCACCCCCACAAAAAAAAAATTCCATATTAAATGCCAAGTCTGTATATACACAGCATGGTTCAGAAACCCTGGGCACTTTTTGAAGAACGATACCTGCAACAAACAACTACGTTTATTATTGTTCTTTGGTGCAGAACAAAACATGATTACTTGTTAAACAGTCTAATCAGTCTCATATACATGTAACAGAAAAGTTCCAATATTCAAACTGCACTCTGACACGCAGTTCAACATGTTTCAGTCATTAAGGTAGCAGTTTCATTACGGATTAATTGTTTCAAGTCTCTAAGGGTCTTAGGATTCCTCACATACACTTTGTATTTGAGGAAACCCCAAAGGAAGAAATCACAGGGTGTTGTTAAATCACAAGACCACGGCAGCCATTCAACCGGACCACGACGGCCATTCCATTTCCCTTTAAAGTTCAAATCAAGGGCCTGGCATACACTGGCAGCATAATGAGCAGGCACATCATCATGCATGAACCACATTTAGCCATCATTAACCCTTTGAGTACGGGATTTTTTTTTTTGATAATCCCGGGATCCCCAGCATCCGTCAACTTGAATTTTTTACATTTAAAAACTTTAAAACAAATTTTAAAAAAATTCTCGAACCTCGATAAATTTGATAAAACGGGATTAATTTGGCATTTTGGTACGGGAATGCAACCACGTACTGACAATCTATTTGTAGGCATAGTCGATGACGTGTAGTAACGTCATCCGCACACAAAACTTTTTCGCGGGTTGCGGCACTGGACGTCATCCGTTCTCAAAGGGTTAAGTGGAAATACATGCTGCTCCAACATTATTAGAAGGTAATTTGCAGCATTCACATTTTCTTCGAAAAATATTGGTCCAACAATGCCTCCAGAAGAAATGCCTGCCCAGATGAACACACAAGCTTGATACTGGACGTTGTGCTGAACAGTAAATCGTGGGTTGTCTACTGCCCATATCATGCTGTTATGACGATTCACAGAACCAGATAAAGTAAACTTGCATTCATCTGACCACATGATCCTGTTCTGCAAATCATTGTCCATATCAATTAACCCAAGCAATGTAGTTGATTGCCAGTTGCAACGTGTGATTAAAATATCCAATGCTATTCAGTTCTGCCTCCATAATGGCCCTTTTCATGTTCGGGCCATTGTCTCTTAAGACAAAACGACTGTTGTGAATGATTGGGGAAAATTTTCCCAATGTCGAAATTAAATATAAATGTAGTGTTTAATGTTTTAATGCAATGAAAAAAAAAAAATCAGAACTCGGAGTCAAACTTTATCTTGGAATGCCAGGTTCTCTGACTCTGGACTGCTGGACTCAGACAGCTGGGACTTGGACGAGATGGACTCGACTACAACACTGGCCTGGGAGCATTCTCCTAAGTTGAGATGGCCTCCTCCAACTTTGTTTATGTGACAAAATGTGTTGAAACTTGGTTGTTATACTGAGGGTGTGTATGTGAACCTTTGACTTGGTTGGGATGGCCACCAAATTAAAATTGCCAACATCGTCTCCCTCTCTCCGATCACCGCTTTCTAGTTGAGTAAAATTTGGAAGAAAAAGAAAACATCTGCTAACAAGAGAGTTCATAGAACACCTCACCCGATGCAGTCTTGAGAGAAGAGACATGGAAAGGGGGGGTCTTCACTCCTGCTTTGCGTTTCCGAGCACGATCTAAATTTTCTACGAGCCACCATGTTGTCTGAATCTCTATACAGTATTCTCCAATGCCAAGAGAGTTTCAATTTTGCTTGACTGCCAGACAAAGACAATCACATTACTCCTCTGTGTACATGGGTGCTTGGGATGAGAAGAAGAAAAGAAGAAGAACCACCTTTCGAGGCCATTTTTCCCCGCAGGGTGGGGGTTGGCCTTTTTCGGGGACCGTGGTCCCCTTTTTGAAGCAATGTTTTACGGCCGGATGCTCTTCCTGCCACCAACCCTGTTAGTCGCCTCTTGCGACACACAGGGAATTACCAGTGAACTGGTACTCAATTTGCCGACCTCGGAAGGATGACAGGCTGAGTCAACCCCCCTGGCGTTAATTCAGTGATCGACCGGGATTTAAACCCAGGATCCTAGGATCCAAAGCTGGCACCCTAACCGCTAAGCCAACCGCAACACCAACACCAGGCCAACACCGCTTGGGATGAGATTCCGTACAATTTGCCAAATTCTGAGCCAAAATACTGCTAAACTGCAGTTTCATGTTTTAGTGTTCCGATTGAAATCAAATTGTTCCTCGATCACAGACCGACGTCTGTAGACAGACAAAGTGAACAAATTTCTTCACCACACTTCGCGCTTCGCGTGGTAATTATATACATTTATATTTTATACAATAATATAAACCATTTGCATACCCTGCATTGTAACAACAAGCAAGTAAACATTTAGCCTTATGGAGTCGAATGGTCCACAAAATAAATCTGTTAAGAGTCTTAAAGGGACGATAAAATATTTTTCCGATGTACGTCATAAACAGTTGAAATCAAAAAAGGTTAAATGCCGCAAGCATGGTGTGGTGGTATTGCATGGGCTGGTGGCCACAGGGTTGATGAACATACCTTAGAAGCATACGAGGCATCACCAGGGCCCTCAATGTACAACTGGCTCAAAATGGGGACCAGGAACGCCGCCGTTTTACCCGAACCTGGAAAATAAATGGGGGAGAGAAAAACATTTCTACAAGGAGAAATTTCTATACCAATGGAGCAGCCATGGGGAAGGCAGAAAGGTAAAATTAATTTTAAAACAAGTACAGATGCATTCAAAGTTCACCGTCTCCATGCCAAATAATTAAATATCCTCCTCATAGAGGCTCATAGAGACTGTATTTGGAGGGAGAGGTGCACAATATTTGATTGATTAATTAATTGCATAATTAAAATCAATAAAAGATTGTCCAAAAATATTTTCTTAATCAATTGGCTAATAGCATAACGAAGCCACTGGTGCTTCATCCGAAGATGTAACTTTTCGAAATTTAATTAAAGTCATTAATTAAATATATATATATATATATATATATTTTATTAATCAATAAATAATTAATCGATTAAATGATTAATCAAGAAATCAAAAATATCCTTTAGAGCCACATCACCTGGTCACTGTCATGTCCAAATATTAGCTTCCTAGCTCAAAAGGTGCCCGAGATATTGCCCAGATGAGAAATAAAATAAATAAACAAATAATGAAAATAAATAAATAATAATCATAAAAAAATTAAAGAATTAATCAATTCGCTAAAAGAACACGTCAACCACCACCATTTCATCAGAATCTAACTTTAAAAAAATTATTTTTTTGTCATTAATCGAATAATTAAATAATTAATCGATTAATTGACTAATCAATAAATCAAAAATAGCCTTTGCAGCCAAATCACTTGGTCATTGGCATGTCCAAATATCATCTTCCTAACTCAAAAGGTGCCTGAGATAATGGCCAGGAGAGAAAGGAAATGTATAAGTACTTAATTAATCGCTAATAATTAAATAACTCATCAATTAATTGATTAATCAAAAAACAAAAGACAAGTACAGATACATTCAAAGTACACCGCCCCCATGCCAAATAATTAAATATCCGACAGCGCGGCATTGCGACGTTTTGCAATGCCTGGAGATGGCATAGGAAAGGAGGTGTGTACAACAAGAAAACAAGAAGGCAAGAAACCAGAGTGAAAACTGAATACTCCCTTTCAGCGTGCGTCATTGCCGAGCCCCCTTTGGTGCCCGGCAATGACGATATGCAGCGCCTGGAGATGGCATAGGAAAGGTGTGGTGCACAATAAGAAAGCAAGAAAACAAACAACCAGAGTGAAAACGGAGTACTCCCTTTCAGCGTGAGTCATTGCCGAGCCCCCTTTGTTTCCGTCTTTGGTTCCTTTGGTTCCGGGTTCCATCTCTGACGCACGTGCTGGTCTCCTGCTATACTCTCCCTTGCTCGCTTGGCTCCTGCATACTGCACGCTCCGCTGGTTCCTACTACATGCACGTCATTGATCGTCATCCCTGCCGCGATCATCTCCGGCTGTGGTGTCCTAGGTTGGAGCGATTCTTGGGGCTTCCGTCCAACGAGCCCCATTCGCACGAACTGCACAAGCGAGCCCATATGGGCGAGCTGCACGACCGAGCCGATCCGGGCGAGCTCCACGACCGAGCCCATCCGGGTGAGTTACACGAATCAGCCGCGCTTCTTGCGCATTACCCTCTTCCCCCACCTTCCCCGAACGAATGAGGGCCCTTGTCTGGGAACAAAGGGTAAGGCCATTAAGATTCTTTACTTTGTCGGTTTCTGTAAGTATTGTGAATAAATCCTGTTTGGTACTTCCAACCTGGCCGTCATTGTCCTTTCCCAGATTGACCGAGCATCGCCCCGAATTAAAACCGCTCGATCGGGTTCGATATCCTAAAATGGCGCGGGTTACGAGACACACAACCGCTCGTGCGTCAAGAATCAGCGTGACTCGTGCGGGGTTCAGTCCCCGTTCTCACGGCTGCGTGTGTCCGAAGGTATTCGGGTGGTGACCGTTAACCCTTCCACGCGTAGCTGCGGGCTCGGCGGCTGGAGTGGCCTAGCAACCCGTTCACCACGAGTACAGTAGTTGTGGTTGGCGGCCTCGTGGACCCAGAGTTCGAGGGGGAGCAGGGCTTAAACCCCCCTTAGTACGTCGACGAATGCCCGGCAATACCGCAGTGCAGCTCACAGAGAGAGGTGCACACTAATTGAATGATTAATTGTATAATTAAAATCAATAAAAGATCACAAAATATTTTCTTAATCAATTGGCTAATACCATAACTAAACCACTAGTGCTTCATCCGAAGATGTATCTTTCAGAAATGTAATTAAATAAGTCATTAATAAAAAATTAAATAACTAATTGATTAATCAATAAATAATTAATCGATTAATCAATAAATAATTATTAATAAATTAAATGATTAATCAATAAATCAAAAATATCCTTGATCGTCACATCACTTGGTCACTGTCATGTCCAAATATTAGCTTCCCAGCTCAAAAGGTGCCTGAGATATTGGCCAAATGAGAAAGAAAATAAAGAAATGATCAATAATGAAAATAAATAAATAATAATCATTAAAAAATTAAATTATTAATCAATTCAGTCACAGAACACATAAACCACCACCATTTCATCAGAATCTGTAACTGGTTTTTTTTTTGTTTTTTTTTTAGTAATTAAACGAATAATTAATCGATTAATTGATTAATTAATAAATCAAAAATAGCCTTTGCAGCCAAATCACCTGGTCATTGGCATGTCCAAATATCAGCTTCCTAACTCAAAAGGTGCCCGAGTTAATGGTCAGAAGAGAAAGGAAATTTAATTAATTAAATAAGCACTTAATTAAGCGCTAATAATTAAATAACTCCTCAATTAATTGATTAATCAAAAAACAAAAAATACCTTTTTTGACAAAGGACTTGCTCACTATTGTGCCGAAATTTCAGCTTCCTAGATCAAAGGATGGCTGAGATATCGCCCGGACAAACAAACAAGCAAGAAAACAAGAAAGAAAACAACCAGAGTGAAAACTGAGTACTCCCTTTCAGCGTGCGTCACTGCCGAGCCCCCATCGGTGCCCGGCAATGACGATTTGCAATGCCTGGAGATGGCATAGGAAAGGTGCGGTGTACAACAAGTACAGATACATTCAAAGTACACCGCCCCCATGCCAAATAATTAAATATCCTACAGCGCGGTATTGCCGGGGCGCCTCTGGCGCCCGGCAATACCGCAGTGCAGCTCATTGAGGCTGCATTGGGAGGGAGAGGTGTACACTAATTGATTGATTAATTGTATAATTAAAATCAATAAAAGATTATCACAAAATATTGTCTTAATCAATTGGCTATCAATCAATAGGCTAATAGCATAACTAAACCACTAGTGCTTCATCCGAAGATGTATCTTTTAGAAATTTAATTAAATAAGTCATGAATAAAAAATTAAATAATTAATCGATTCATCAATAATTAATTAATCGATTAAATGATTAAACAATAAACCCAAAATATCCTTGATAGCCACATCACTTGGTCACTGTCATGTCCAAATATTAGCTTCCTAGCTCAAAAGGTGAATGAGATATTGGCCAAATGAGAAAGAAAATAAACAAATGATTAATAATGAAAATAAATAAATAATAATCATTAAAAAATTAAATTATTAATCAATTCGGTCACAGAACACATAAACCACCACCATTTCTTCAGAATCTGGAACTGATTTTTTTTTTTGTAATTAATTGAATAATTAATCGATTAATTGATTAATCAATAAATCAAAAATATCCTTGATAGCCACATCACTTGGTCACTGTCATGTCCAAATATTAGCTTCCCAGCTCAAAAGGTGCCTGAGATATGGGCCAAATGAGAAAGAAAAGAAATAAATGATTAATAATGAAAATAAATAAATAATAATCATTAAAAAATTAAATTATTAATCAATTCGGTCATAGAACACATAAACCACCACCATTTCATCAGAATCTGTAACTTTAAAAAAAAAAAGTTTTAGTCATTAATCGAATAATTAAATAATTAATCGATTAATCGATTGATAATTATTTTTGAAGAAATCAAAAAAAAAAATCTATTTTTTTTTTTGTCGGTGCCGAAAACACTTCCCAACACCATGCTTCCCTACAAAAACACACACACACACACACACACACACACACACACACACACACACACACACACACACACACACACACACACACACACACACACACACACACACACACACACACACACACACACGATTTTCACCTCACATGACCACTGACCTCTTGACCCCAAAATCAAATTGGTACATCTGTACCAACTTTGGTCAAAATACCATCGCTGACTCAAGTTAAACATGGCAACAGGATTTTACCCATAATCTGACCTTTTGACCCAAAAATCTAATTGGGTCATCTTCACATCATAGTACATACGTGATCCAAGTTTGATTTAAATCCCTTCAGCCACTCACTTTGTCAAGGCAGCAAAAACCTCGAATGTATGGACGGGCGTACAGCCAGCCAGACAACCCGAAAACATAATGCCTCCGGCGACTTCATCAGAGGCATTAAAAATATATATATATATATATATATATATATATATATATATAGATACACTCAACACCACCACAAATAACACCACCACCACCGCAACCACAAATAAGAAAACACCAATAACAAAACAACAAACAATAATGTAAACACCAAACCACAGCTTTACCAATAAACAAAAACACCAATAGCAAACAACAACAGGAGCAACAGCAAAGAACAACACTACCAAGAACACTACCGACACCAGTAACAAACTAAAATAACACCAACACAAAAGAAAACAATAACAAACATCACCACCATGACCAATAACAGAGCAACACAACCACCAAGAGCAAAAAAATATAGGAAACACCACCACCACCAATGGCAAAGACCACCACCACAAATAACACAAAAGAACACCACCACTAAATAACAAACCCAGACGCCGATAAACGATAAACCTTGTGATGCAAAATAAATGACAGCACAGCGTTAATACAATTGCTATAACTATCTCGATGAGGAAGTGCATTGTGCCATGGTTAAAAGCCTTTGCCAAAAGCCTCTCCCAGTTGTATTTCACCAGATGAGGCAGTCACATGCTGTTGTGCACAATGTGCAGAGTCCCTCAGCGAAGTACTTCTTTCATAAGAATTCGGCGAGCTATACCCAGCATGCCGAGATTACGAATTCCTGGCCCGATTTGATTGCTGGGAAGGCAACGGAAAACTGGCACAACCAAACCTCCCGGCGCAGCCAGACCGCCCGGCGCAACTGCTGTGGAAGCAACCGACACCCTGTAAAAGTGGATGTTACAATTTGATCTATTGGTTGATGAAGTTCTTCCTTCACCAGCAAACAAATAAAAATGCTGAGTTTAAAATGAAGGGTTGTTTCGTGCACATTTTTCTACCCTAACTACAACACCGTGTCACTTGGCTGGTAAAGCTCACTCTGACATAACAATGCTATGAACGAACCATTCTGCTTTGCCAATGACATCATCAAGTCTGAAACAGCCTGGTGTTTATGCAAATATTTGCACACCCACGTGCCCATTGCACAACACTCCTTTTGTGTGGTGTTTTGTGGTAATACCGTTCCAAATTTTTTCCATCTTATTCTGCAGGATACCTAATCATTGGGGCACGAGTGCATTTTGTCCAGAAGATTATTGATGCCTGCTTTCCTCTCGACGAGTTCTTAGCAAACAAAGTGCAAGTTTGTCGATCTTGATTAGATGTTAAAAAAAACATTGGCTCTTGGCAGTACATATTGATGATATGCTTTCCTCACACCTCACCGACTCATCAGATTATTTAGAGAAGGGTTGTTGGGAAGTTCGAAGAGTCAATGTTCAGCACAATCATTTTCTTAAGTACATAAAAGAGTATGTCGAGATCAAGGATGGATCCCTGAACCCCTACCATTGGCTTTATTTGCATTTTTGCTCCCAGAACCCTCTTCAGTGTAATATAATTTCACTCGAGACATTCCTTCCTTCGGCCTGACCATTTGGTTTGTCCGGTTACAATCGAGATCTGCAAACTGTCCTTTAACTTCAATACCCACCACACTACTCTCTGTATGAAGTTCATTGGCCTTCAGATCAGCAGGTGGCAGGAATGAATAATCTTTCTGCCTAGTCTTCATTAGCACAATGCCCAAGCAAACTGCAGCTCTTTCTTCTTTAATACCAAAATGTTATTAACATTTGGGACACTTAAAAAAAAAATCCAGCTTATCAATACAATATAATGGAAAACAAAGGAAGGAAACCTAGGGAATGTGGAGTATTGCACAACAACGGCAGTATGACAAAGAGAAAGGAAAAAGAAAAATCTGACCGGTCTGTGCGCAAGCCATGAGGTCGCGCTTTCCCGTGATGATAGGAATGGCGTGCTTTTGCACTGGTGTGGGGCGTGTGTAGCGAGTGAGCATGATGTTTCCCATGATGATTTCGCCCATGTCCACGTCCTCGAACTGCGAGACATGATTATGTAGTTAGTCAAATGCTGTATGCCAGGTAGGATGAAAAGTCTCACCAAAACTTCCCAGAGATCGTTTCGACTTCCAAGTAATGGAGTGGACCAATTTTTGGCATTTCTGATAACCCCAAATTTCTCCACCAACCCGGTTTTATCAACCCTCCAAATTTTGGTAGCATCCACACGTGTTTGGCCACTTCCGGTGGCTTTGGAAGCCTCTGGGTTATTTTGAGCATTTCCACCTCGACATTAGGGAAGAAAACCTGTGGTTGGTGCCGGCCTTTCATCTTTGTTAATGGTGATCGATGTGGAGTTCCCAGACAGTCACTGGCAATTTTTGAAGTAAAGGGATCAGAAACTTTCCGAGACATTCTAATAATTCTGCACAAAATATATTGAGCGCATATAAAAAGCGTTGCCCTCTTCCCCCCGCGTAATCTATTTCCAGATTGTGCATAAAAGTACAAAAGGCAGGGTTCACATTGCATACATTGTCGATGTGTGTTGGACAGTTAAGTCCCGTCGCCTCCACAGGGATGTCGTCGTACTTCTCGAAGTTGATGCCGGTACTGGAGCCGGCGAAAAGCTCACTGCCAGGTGAGGTGGGAGTAAACAACACGAGGGAAACATTACGGTGAGCATCGCAAAGCAATGACATGATCAAAACGTGTATCTAGGAGATGAGCGAAAAAAAAGTCAAGTTCCTTAAACAATGTTGCAATAATAAACTAACCCAAATTTTGACACCTCACCCTCACATTATCATTTTTGATAATCAATGAGATGCCCAATTTATGATGGCGTTATTGTATTTGAGAAAAAGACAAATTTCGCTACAAAATTTGCACCATGCTACACTTCAGCCAACAGCCTGTCCTCAGTCCACCGGTGTACCAACACGGCACTGCCCAATGGGTCACAAAGCTTGGTCTCAGTCAGAAAATCATGAGCAAGGATGACGTACATCATTGGACAGGGTCAGGTCAGGGTCCATAGGTGGCCCAATCTCAAGCACAAGCCCAATAACCATTACTTCTTTAATCCTCAACAAAAGCTGGGGAATAATAATCAGATTAATTGACAAGTGCTGCAGCCAAGTGATTATTTCATTATGCATCCCCACTTGCAAGTGAAGAAAATAAAACAAATAAAATTTGATCACTTCTGTAATATACAAGTAATAAAAAAAACATTTTTTAAAAATGTAAAAGGATGTGGGGAGGTGTGGCAAAAAGTGTGTAAGCAAGGTAGGAACGTCAGAAATGATCATCTGAAACCATTCCGACATCTTTCTTTGAATCATGGTTTCTTCCTGCTCAATGTTCATCCCCACATCCATTTGCAATGATAGTGTATCGAGGCCTTTCTGGTGAATACACCTTCATAATACGAGTGATTTGAGGAGCACAAGCAAATGACAACAATATCTATCGAGGTAACCACACGGATACCTGTCCTAACATGGCACAACATCCTATAAAGTGTAAAGAGTAAGCTGAGTAAACAACTTTTGGTGGGTGTTGAACCTTCGCGAGGGTGCATGAGATTTGGCGAATCTGAGAGAGAGGGCCTGAGATTTGGCAGATCCAAGTGGGAGGGGGGCCTGATATTTGGCAGACTGAAGTAAGAGGGGGGGGGCTGAGATTTGGTGGATGAGGGGGAGGGTGAGAGAGGTAATGGACCTCTTCTTGCAAGGCTCTGTCTGCTGAGGATGCATGAGATACAGGTAGAATCAAGGCTTGCGCCACCAGATGCGGAGGCTTCTGGGTGCAAGGCAGCTTTGGTGAGGCAGAAGGCCACACACGTGGCGCCTGAAGTCACGTGGATCATCTGGGACGCGGCCTGGCCTGACCTGGCAGCTTGCTGAGTTTTTCCAACCTAATCACGCTGAGAACGAAAACCCGAGATTTGGTGACTCCCTTTATGCCATGTTCTACCTTCACAACTTAGCCCATTAATCGCAATCCTTCATCGGAGCAGGGGTGGATAAATCGAGTCCTGGGAAGACTCCGTTCCACCTTCAAAAACCCAAATTGTGGAGATAACAGCCAATGATTGACTGTGTGTGTGCACGCGCGTCGCACGTGCGTCACACACACACGCACGCACGTTTATAATTGGGCCTAGATTCAAATGCAGGCTAGACAGCTTAGAGATGTGTGCAATGTGCATACCTTATAGGCTATCCTACCAGCTCTCGACAAGAGGAAGATACAATGCATGTCTTCAAGCAGTATTTTGGCAGAGGAGCCCAACAAATCACTTTTTGAAATTGGTGAAAGTCCACTGAAAAGAAAACGCTAACGAAGAGAACGAGTACAAAGAGAGAATGAAGAAAAATCAGTAAAACAATGCAAAGAGTATTGTTCTGCTTGGGAGAAAGTTTGAGCTCCAAGTACAACCAACGAAGATAATAATCCCATGAGTGAGATTACATCCAGGCTGAGAGAAAAATTCAGTGAAACTGTCAGGAATGAGAGGGAGGTCATTATATTGACCGTTTCCAAAAGGTTGGTACCACCAAAAGAAAAACCCAGCCATTATTTGGTCCCCAACCCCCCCCCCCCTCCCCCCTCAAACTAGATGGAGTGAACAGGTGTGAACTACAAGACGCTGCACATGGCTTACACTGGAATAACAAACAATCAGGTGACCATTCATCAATTTGTAACTTATTCCATGGAGAGCAACTTGTGTCATGGAATGCAATCCATTTATTGTTGAAACAGAGTGATTTTAAGACTATATGTATTGTATAAAAGAGCAGAGACAATTAATTAATATATTCGCAGAGATGGATTCTTGCAGATTTTGGTTTAGTCATCATTTTGGATTATATACATGCATGCAACGTGACTGTCGCAGTGAATCTCCTCTAATGGAAACTTGTTCCATGAGAGAAAAGCATCTACTTTTCGTTCAGACTTATTCACATGGCATATATTGGGAGGGAGGACTGGTATATTCCTATAGGGAGGAATAAAACGGATCGCCTGACGGGAAGCCGAAATGAGGACAGCCTAAGACAAATTGCACTATTAAGACCTGTTTTTTTTTGGGTTTTTTTGTATACTGAATCGAGGCTCGTGAAAGAGCTAACATTTACTTCACAAACAAATCAACCAGACAAACAAAATATATAAAAAGAGGGAGCGGAAGACAAGATGGGGAGAGAATGGGGAAGCACACAAACACAACATTTGAGAGTAGGGAGATGTGTGGAAGGGAGAGGGTTTGGGGGGAGGAGGCCTGGGAAGGGGGATGGGGACGGGGGACTGTGACTGTATGTGACTTCAGACACATTGTTGCAATACCTAGGTAACTCAGTCTTACTTTATCTTCCCAATCACCAGCTCTGACGATGCTGTTGAATGTGCAGTGTAATGCACTCTATCATACAGATACAATGACAGATTCGTGTTTGTAAGTACTGCACAGTAAAACCTGTATATTAAAAGTTTAAGTAAGAATGCTACTTTGGAGTGGGAAAGTGACTTTCAGACTACCCTATAGAGTAGATGTGTAGGACTTTATGACAGAAAAATGCTGAAAATTTATCAAGCCCCTGGTATGTCATCACAAATGCTTTTGCCACAGAAGGTGGATGGAGGTTATGTTTTCACCCCTGTCTGCTTGTTTGCCTTTTTGCCTGTCTGTGAACAAGATATCTCAAAAAGTTGTGGACGGATTCGGACGAAATTTGGCAGAGCGGTGTGTATGTGACAAGGATGAAATGATTAGATGTTGGTGAAGATCCGGATTCGGACCCGGCTAGTGGAATTTTTTTAAAGTGATTCTTCACCATTGGGAGATTATGGCCAAAACCGATACATAGCAGGATATCTCAAAAAGTTATGGACGGATTTGGACGAAACTTGGTGGAGAGGCTTTGTGTGTGACAAGGACGAATCAATTCGATGTTGGTGAAGATCTGTATCTAGACAGAAGAATTTAAGTGATTCTTCACCATTGAGAGATAGGGCCAAAAACGATATGCAGCATGATGTCTCAAAAAGCTATGGACAAGTTCTGACATGGACGAGTTATGATAAAACTATGTGCATAAATTGGTTAGGTGACAAGAACAAGCCGATTAGATTTGGTTCAGGTCTGGATCCAGATACGACCTATAAGTGGGATACAAAACGTAAACTGTTCACCTGGCAGAGATATGCTCTCTACTGAGTGCCGTTCTAGTTTCTAATAGTTTTGTGTGAAAGTATAATTACAAGCTTTCATAAAACAACCTATTTAGCTCCAGAGCTCAAATAAAATTTTGAGATGCAACACCATGGAGGCAGAAGAGTGGAGGGCTGGATTTGACAATGAAACCACCTTTAAACAATGGAATGGTGACCACCAATTTCAATAACAATTGTAAATTACCCTTTGCCTGCCTTGCAGGATAAACACCCCTTAGATCCCTGCATTTCATCTCAATCCTACCGCTCCACACGCTCGTTGCGTGGTTGCTGCTTGGTCCAGTCTTCACGCCCTCCAGGGGCGTCAGCCCAGCGACTTGAGCGGGGGCCGTCGTGGAAGCGACTGGTTTCGTCAGACCCCCAGCCTCCACGGTCATCAGACCTGAAACCATCACAAGGAAATGTCAATCAAGAGGCTTTGGCTCTTGAAATGTCAATCAAGAGCTAAAGGCACAGGGAGAACAACAAAGGTGAGAGTGGAACCTGCCCTTACCTGCGTCTGTCGTTGAAGCCACCGCCTCGGCCACGAGAACCAAAAGCATTATAGTTGTCTCGATCAGAGCCTGCAACACAAAACAAAGTACAAAGTGTCAGATACCTTTCAAGACCTCTTAATGATTTATGCATTTTTCATTTTGAGTTTTAAGCAACAAATATAAAAATATATAGGCAGTTATATTCAGCTGTCAAAACAACACAAATATACTCCTCCAAAAAAAGTCCATAACAACAATGTTAGAAAGCCTTTTGTATCCAATAACGTCTGTGGGTACTGCTTGACCAATCCCTCAAATATGCAGAAACACTACGTAGCACAGAGAACATTTACTTGTAGGTGTGCTTATTAAACATGAAATCGACCAAAAGCCCATGCAAGGACATGTACCGACCGGTATGTATAAACACAAATCAAGTGAACATGTCCATCAATACTATACAGTAAATATAATAACAGGGACAATTTCATGCCAAATTAGTCGAGTGACATTAACACGCCTTTCGATTGATAGCTTCGTGGGGCCCATAGGTTACCATGGAATAGGGACATGCAAGAGACTATATTGTCAAAGTTCGACCTGACCTTTACCCTCTGGTACCTTATGGGTATTCTGATGTCTCAAAGATACCTATGAAAGTCAATTCAAGTGCTGTGGTAAATAAATCTCTTGAGATCTACCTTTTGAATTGACAAAATGAAAAATGTTATTCAAATATCTTCAAAACATTTTTTCAATCTCATTCTTCCCTCTAGGCCTAGGGCTTCAAGACGCATGGCTTTAAATCTCTACACATGGCCCACGTACTTCCTCTCCTGTCATAGTCAACATGCAGTTCTAAATGGAATTCTCTAATCTCTTCTTCCTGTCCAGGCTGGAGTTACTGAGGGCAGTGTTCTGGGCCCTGTGCTTTTTCTGGTCTTCATTAATGATCTCTCCAAATCTCTGGAAAATCCTCTATATTTTATTGGTGATTCACCCTCTGTCACTCCATATCTAAACCCTCAGATTGGCAGGCAGCAGCTTCCTCACTCTTTGCAGACCTGGAGAAAATGACAAACTGGTCAAACAAGTGGAACATGTTTTTCAATCCTGACAAATATCACACACTCACTATGTCTCTCCGAAAAGTCTGTCTGGACAACCCTCCCATCTACTTTCTCAACAATCCTCTTGAAGAAGTTCTGTCACTCAAGCTTTTGGGTCTCACTATCTGCCATGATCTTTCCTGGGAAAGCCACATTTCCAAGCTGGCCTCCAAATCATGTTGCCAACTGGGCATCCTCCGTTGTGAGAAGTCCTTCCTTGGCACTAATGAGCTTCTCACCATAAACAAAGTTTTCATCTGCAGCTTGATGGAATACTGCTCTCCCCTCTGGGCTGGTACTCCTGCCTCACACCTAGATCGGCTTCATGCTGTAGAAACCAATGCTTTCAGAATCATTGGTATCTCCTGCGATGAAGCTGATTCTGAAGGCCTTTCACTCTCTCACCGCAGGCAGGTTGGAGGTCTTTCTGTCTTCTACCGACTCCTCTCCAGTCTCGCTCCCGCAAATATTCCTGCAGGATGCACAAGGTCTGTTAGCAACCCTCTTCTGGTGAAACTACCAAAATCAAGATTCTCTGCTCACCTTCACTCTTTCAGTCTCCCCCCCCCCCCCCCCCCCCCACTCTTCAACAAACCCATACACTATTCAGTCCAACACCTCCCTCCAGGTCTTGAAAACAGCTGTTCACCACCATCTCTTATCTTCCCCCATTCAAAACCTTGATCTTTTCTACCCCTGTTAATACACCCTAGTAGTGTCAATTTGTTTATATCATGTACCATTCACCAGCCCTCTCCCGTCCACAGATCTCCTGATGTCCCTGTTCTCTACTGTTGTTGTGCTTCCCTCTCTCTCCCTCCCTCCCTCTTCCCTCTCATCTCCCGCTCCCTTTAATACTTGCAAAAATCGAAGATTTTCAAGTATATTGGTTGGTCTTGTGTGTTATTACTTGGCAAACTACAGCAATGCGACTGTGTCGCCAATATGCCAGCTGAATAGTCCCACAATGGGTATATGCACTCGTTCACTGTCCTAAAAATAAAGAAGTTTGATTTAAATCCCTTCAGCTGTTTTCAAGTAACACATTTTCACCAGCCATGACAGGTTTCACATCGACCGGTGAAGCGGTTTCAGAGAAGGAATTTTTTAAATTATCACCTTTCAAGCTAATATGGCTGCCACTGGCCCTGGTGTTGGCTTAGCGGTTAGGGTGCCGGCTTGGGATCCTAGGGTCCTGGATTCGAATCCCGGTCGATCGCTGAATTAACGCCAGGGGGGTTGACTCAGCCTGTCATCCTTCCGAGGTCGGCAAATTGAGTACCAGCTTGCTGGGATGAATGATCCCGGTGTGTACCCCGGTTTAGAATAGGTACACTGTATCCCTGCACATTGTAAGAAGCGACTAAGGGTTGGCGTCAGGAAGGGCATCCGGACATAAAAACATTGCCTCAAAACAGGGAACCACGATTGTCATGGGGCCCGCAAGGCTAACCCCCGCTCCAGCGGGAAAAATGGCCTTAAAACGATCATTCAAGCTAATATGGCTGCCACAACACGTGACATATGACCTTAAAAAAATGTGCACTTTGCATATTTATGAGTGGGGGATCACATTTGTGAAGTTTAGTGTTGATCAGATAAGGTTCATTTTTCTATCCAAGATGGTTGCCAAACCATGTGACTGACCAATGACGTTTTCATGGTCATCTTTTAATCGCCTTGCCAAGTCAATGACACGTAAAGTTTCGAGTCAATCGATTTTTTAAAAAGGTTTTAGGTTAAATCCAATATGACTGCCAAACCATGTGACCTATGATGTCATAAATTTACTATTTCAACACAAATGTGTCATCGTGTCAATGTGTCACAATCATGTATGTGCATGCAATTTCAGATTTTTAGGATAAGGGATTCGAATAAAACATTTTTGACTGGTATACCACATCACCAATGACATCAACATTATCATGCTTTTGTTCCCCATTGGGAGTACTTGCCAATGTGCCAAGTTTCAAGTTTCAAAATTTTTCCATTCAGCGGTTTCCGAGAAATAATTTTTTAATTATTGCCGCTTAATCCAAGATGGCCACCATACCACGTGACCTATGAACATCACAATTATCATTAAAACATTCTGCATGGGTGTCACTCCCACCCAGAAGGTTTTGTCTCAATCAGACATGTGGTTGCTGAGAAAAACAAGGTTTAGCCCGAATGGACACATAATGCCTCTGGCCACCTTTGGGGGTGGAGGCATAATTTATTTTTTTTTGACAAGTATGTTGATCACTCCAGTTTGTGTGTGTGTGTGTGTGTGTGTGTGTGTGTGTGTGTGTGTGTGTGTGTGTGTGTGTGTGTGTGTGTCTGTGTGTGTGTCTGTGTCTGTGTCTGTGTCTGTGTCTGTGTCTGTGTCTGTGTCTGTGTCTGTGTCTGTCTGTCCCCTCACTTATACTTGCCAACAGGTCACAATTTTAAACCGATAATCACGAAACCTCACCAAATGGTAGAGTTTGTCGTCTGACAAAATCCGATATATTTTTCGGTCAAAAGGTAAAACTGTAAACAACATAGGCCAAAGGTCAACCACTTTCCTTCAAATTTCTAAAATCCTCAATTTTCATCCGATTGACTTCAAATTTGAATAGGATTTATATATCAGCTAACTGAATTCAACCAACTATTTTTGAGATCAACATGAGCCAAAAGGTCGAAAACGCCAAAGGTCAACCGCTTTTTTCAAATTTCTAAAATCCTCAATGTTATCCAATCAACTTGAAATTTGAAGAGGGCTTGCATATCTGGTCACTGAATTTAACCCCCAACTATTTTTGAGGTCAACTTAGGCCAAAATGTCAACATAGGACAAGTCTCTAAAATCCTAAATTTCCATCTGATTGACTTGAAATTTTAAGAGGATTTGTACATCTGGACACTGAAATTCAACCACCAATTATTTTTGAGGTCATCATAGGTCAACAACTTACTTTAGTGATCTCTCAAGTATCGTGCTATGCACGACATATTTCTTGTTATATGTTTTATGAGTTAGCTCTTACACGAGCCTCGCTTAGTATACAAAGAATAAATAAATATATAAATAACAGCTGGGCCCATCTTGTTCACCCCTCTCCCCCGACTCCCATGTCCTCCCCTAGCCCTCAATCTTTCCCACACCCCTTATTTGTGCAAGTCTTTCTATTTTGTCTCTCAATCCTCAAAGATGTGTTTCCCCTTCACTTTCTACTTGTCCTTTTGTTCTGTTGTCCTGATCTGTTCTACGTTTTATTTCCTCCACAAGCCCCGACAGTATACAAAAAAAGTATTTAAAAAAATGAAAATGTCAGACCAAAAAAAGAAGAAAAAAAACAACATTTGTGACCTTGCTCAAATGATACCTGTTGGTGGTGAAGAATGCCCTCCCTCCACTCCCCGCCCCCCACAACACACACCATCACTGGATGGTCTTTATAACGTAACATATCACAGCACACATACCTGGCATACAATGCATGGAACCTAACAATCCATGGAAGTTTGAATGTATGTAATCTAATACTTTGTGAGTGATGCTGATGATCTGAATGGCATTCGTAGCGACGCCATCTCCTAACCTCATGCAGATGACGGAATGTTTCCAAATTGATCGGTGACGTTGGAGATCCTCTTTTGATGTGTAATACTGCTAATTGCCCAAAGTGATGGAATTTAAAATGCCCAAATCTTCAAAACCCTCCATCTCTCCCTCCCTCCCTCCTCCTCCTCCCCTTCACCTTCCTCCGACCCAAACAACTTTCTGGGCCAAAACAAGTTCCTCATTATGAGATATCTTGCTGAAAAACTTTGCAACTTTATTGAAATATGAAGTTGGGTCACATCATTTGAGCAATGCAAGGCCACTATCCATCCTATTCATTTGTTTGATAGTGGCAAGTGAAAGCATGATACATGATGTGGCACTGTCTCAGAATGCCTGAGGCATGACATAGTCACTGTCTCCTTGATTCAGCTCTGCCTCTTGAAGTTCCTTGAGAAGAAGTTCAACGTGAAACTGAATAAGGTTTTCTATTTCTCCATGGTTGTGCTGGGGTAACACAAGAACTTTGTAAGTTTGAGCAGAAAGGGAGTGGGACATGCCATATGAAGGGAGAGGGAAAGAAGGGAAAGGGAAAGAAGAGGAGGGAGAAATAGAATAGTAGAGGGCAAACAGCAGAGGAGAAGGAAAGGGCAGAAGAGGGGGGTGGAGGTACAGAAGATGAGAGGGCAGCAACAGCATAGGAGAGGGGAGGGACAGGGGACAAGAGGCAGGGAGAGGGAAGGGAGCAAAAGGGAGAGGGGAAAGAGAGGAGGGTGTATGGACAGAAGAGGGGGGGGTGGGGGGGGGATAGAAGAGGAGAAGGCAGGGACACCGGATCCGACGATTTAAAGTTTGAACTGAATCGATTGAAAAATGGAGATGTATATTCAAGGTTTTCAATTTGGCTTCCAGGTCACATGACCGACGACATCATTCTTCGGACATACATAAACAAGTGGCATACTGAAAGTGGGCCAAGTTTCAACTCAATCGATCGAAAAATAAAGGCTGAGATGCATTTTAAAGATTTTCATGAAATTCAAAATGGCTGCAATGTCACATGACCTATGACATCACATTGAGGACATGCCTCCAATCAAGTGGCATAAAAAAGGGGGTCGAAATGGCAAAAAAAAAAAATAATAATAATAATAATAAATATATATATATATATATGTATATACAACAGGCATTTTAAGGCCATTTTCCCTGCGAGGGCAGGGGTTAGCCTTGCGGGCAAGATGCCAATCTTCTCCATTTTGCCATATTTTTTGCATCTCCCCTTGTTAACCCCCTTGCCTGCATTTCTTCTTCCACCACCTTCAGCCAAGTCTTTCTCGGTCTTCCCCGTCCTCTACTTCCTTCTACATTCATTTTGGTCACTCTTTTCAACCAGTCACTTTCATCCTTCCTCAACACATGACCAAAGCATCTCAACCTGTTTCTCTTCACAGCATCCATCACAGGCTCTATTCCCATCATCTTTCGCAATTCATCATTTGGCTTCCTCTCTCTCAACGATACTCCACACATCCACCGACCCATTCGCATTTCCACCCTTCATTGCTGCTCCACGTTCATTACCCATGTCTCGCTCCCATAAATCATAACACTTCTCACACATGCAGCATACACCTTTCCCTTCAGCTTCAACGACACTCCCCTCCTCGTCAGCACGCCACTCAGTTCCCGAAACTTCTTCCATGCACATCTCACTCGAGCAACCGTTGCCGAGTCTGATCCACCTTCTCCATTCAGCATGTCTCCTAGGTATCAAAATGTTTTCACACCTTCCAGCTTCACGCCATCTCCAAGATCCAACTCAACATTTCCTCCATCTGCAGCTCCCTCTGTGCACACCTTACACTTGAATGTAGCTGCCACACTGGTTAATGACCCTCTCAAACCACTACATATTTGATGAACCCATTCAGAGCACATTGTACATTGAATTGAGTTCACTCCGATACCCTTCCTGCACATAGCACATGGCCACTTCCCAGTCCTTTCCACCTCACCACATGCTTTACCACATGCCATCACTTTTGTTTTTCCGATATTCACCTTCAGACCTTTCGTCTCCATACATTCCTTCCACTTGTTCATCTTCTCCTTCAGTCCATCCATACTTTCTGCAATCAACACCAGATCATCTGCGTACAACAACTCCCACGGTAAACCCTCCTTTATGTTCTGAGCAAGCACTTCCATCACAGCTACAAATAGTAGTGGACTTAGTACCGACCCCTGATGCACTCCCACCTTCACGTCAAACTCACCACTGTTCCCGTCCTTCGTCCTTACAGCTGTGCGCGCACTTTTGTACATTGCCATCACTACTCTGATCAACCATTCCTCCACTACTAACTTCCTCAATGCCCATGTCACTACTTCACGTGGAACCCTATCGAATGCTTTCTCCAGATCAACAAACCCAAGAAACAACTTCTTCCTCTTCTCCATGTACTTCTACTGCAACTGCCTCACAATAAAAAGCACGTCTGTCGTTCCTCTTCCTGGCATAAATCCAAACTGCATTTCGTCGATCTTCACTTCCTTCCTTATCCTCCTCTCCAACACCCTTTCCAATACCTTCATTCCATTCTCCAATAACTATCGCTCGATACGAGCCACAGTCCAGAGTGTCACCTTTCCCATCGTATAGAGGGACGAGGGCACTCGGTTCCCAAATCCACTGGAATGCGGCCTTCTCACCCACCAGATTACAGATGTCATTCTCTTCACACCCCAACTTCCCGATGCCTTCAACATATCTCCAATAACTCCCGTCAGCCCTCCTGCTTTTCCACTCTTCATTGCTTTTATCGCTTCCTCAACTTCCTTATCAGTTATCTTCTCTGCCGGTCCTAAAACTGGGTTACTCTCGATGTTGCCATCGCATTCATTCTCTGCATTCAACAGCATTTCCATATAACTCTTCCATCTTCCTTAAATTCCAGCTGGGTCCACAGCGATTTGTCCCACTTCATCCTTCAAGCAACTCACCCACATCACATCGCACCTCTTTCGCTATCTGCTTTGCAATCCTGAATACCGCTCTCTGACCTTCTTCTGAATCCAAGCGTTCGCCGAACATTTTCCGATATGCCTCCTGCACCTTTGGTACCTCTTTCTTTGCAGCCTTCTAACTTTCATGCTCTGCCTTTTATGTCCCCGTACCCTTCACCTTCTGCCACTCCTTGAGCTTCTTCCTATTCTCATCAATCCTCTTTCCATCTTCATCATCCCACCACCATCTTTCCGAGTGCCTCGGTGGTCCTTTTGTCCATCCACATACATCACCAACAGCTCCCAACAGACCTTCATTGACATCCAACCACTTTCAAGCTCAACATCATCCTCTACCATACTCAGTGTTACGGATTCATCACTTCCGTCTTTGTAGTTTTCATCCACTGGAAGCATTTTTAGTTCCATGTACTATTCTTGTTATACAGACTTGGCATTTAATATGGATTTTTTTTTTTTTCTTGACTTCGGTTTATTTTCTGAACTCAGTATATCAATCTGGTGAGTTTCTTTGACCCTTTGGTGATGTCTTTGTTGAAAGAACCATGTCACTGATTGTCTTTCGCAGCAAGAAGTCAATAACAGGATTATATCACAGGTGGCGTGACAAAATGCAAGGACAGGTACATTTGACAATTGGCTTCACAATCGGGTATATAAGGGTTGTTGCGTTCTGTATTCGTGGAAAACAACTGCTGCACATCTACAAAAGTTATTGCCGCTTCCTCTGGAGATGGTCCGTCAACTCGACAATGCTGTTTGTCATGGAGTGGTGGCTTTACGAAATTCTGGCATGAAACAGCGTGCTATTGCCACTCAAGGTCAGGTGTCAAAGATCCTGAAACGAAATGCTCAGAGGGGTGTCCCTACTCCAATACCGAGGCCAGGACATCCACGCAGAACCACAAGGAGAGATGATCGCCAGCTGCACCGGTTAGTCTGCAATGGCCATACGAAGTCAGCTAATCGGCTTAGGGCTGAGTGGCAGCAACTGACAAATGTGCCTGTATCCAGAAGGCTAGTCAACCAACGACTGGTTCAAGCAGGCTATCGTGCCAGGCGTCCCCTGAGAAAGCCACGCCTGACCAGACAACACAGCCAGCGCCGATTGCAGTGGGCCAGAGAGCACCGTCAATGGCAGCCAGGACACTGGAATCACGTGACCTTCAGTGACGAGTCTAGATTTCTGGTCTATCGTCAAGATGGCCGCGTCCGAGTGCGCAGACAAGTGCATGAAGCCCACAACGAAGATTGTATAGTGCCAAGAGTCCAGGCTGGAGGTGGTGGGGTGACCGTTTGGGCTGCTTTTCATGCAGGGGGCAAAACTGACCTGGTTGTTCTGAATGGAAACCTGAACCAGTTCAATTACATGGTCATTCTGGAAGAAACATTGCTTCCATTTGCTCGTGCAGCCTTTCGAGGAAACTTTGTCTTCCAAGATGACAATGCACGGCCTCATCGTGCTCGCATGATCCAACACTTTCTTGCTGACCGTGGTGTAGAGCATATGGAGTGGCCTGCCATGTCCCTGGATATGAATCCGATAAGAGAACTTGTGGGCAGAATTAACACGTCAAATCGACCACTTGGACCAGCAGCCGACCTCTGTGCGTGAATTGCAGCAGACTATTGTCACTGCATGGCAAGCGATTCCTGTCCAAACCTTGGCAAATCTCGTGAACAGCATGCCTCGACGTGTACGTGCGCTCCTGAATGCTCGTGGGGGTTACACGAAGTACTGAACTGTAATTTTAATGTCCGTAATCCCAGTCATAATTTAGCTTTTGTTGGAAAAATTTTTTGGCTAATGTGCAAAATAAAGACATACTTCTCGAAAACGTACAGAAGTTTAACACAGTACTGTCCGTGAATTGAGTTCGATATCAGTTTACATCACTTTCAAGGATCAATTTATTTGCTTCAAAATGTCAAATGTGGTTTTTGTTTCTTTTAAAGGTGACATTAACAAAATCTAGAATAATTTCAACATAATTCCAATGAACTTTTGGTTCTAAGTCATCTTGAAAAGTACGATCACCCCCACAAAAAAAATATTCCATATTAAATGCCAAGTTTGTAGTTTGAGAGAAATGGAGATAACTGTCTTCAAAAGGAAAAATTCGTGTTTTAAAAGAAAAACGAAATGGATCAAGAGAAACCGGAAGGAAGAAGACGAAGTGAAAGCGGAGCAAGTGATGTCGGGAGAAAAGGCCGAGTTGCTTTGAAGTATCGAGCGGACGCTGGCGAACGTGGGTCACGAGCGAAGATTGGTTTTCCCGGGAAAGGGATTCCTGTGACAGAGTCGTGATCGCTGTTACAGATAAACCTGCGTGACGGGTTTTGTGGTCGATTCCGAAGTCAATCGTTGTGGGAGAGCAGGTACGCCTCCATTACGGGCCCGTACGCCATTTCGCCTCGCTCCAGTCTTTTCACCTCGCTCCAGCCATTTCACCACGCCCAGCCATTAGCCTGGTTCGCGTGTGTAACGTGGATTTCGATTGGGAATTTGCGGTTCTCCGTTTGGGAGCCGCTGAACGTTCATACCAGCGTCATTGTCTGGTGAACCGAGGGTGTGGCTTCCCAGTCGCCTTTTGGGTGCACCTTTGCCTGACCGACGTCAGCCCGACACCCAACCAGGGGCTCTTCGGCAGCGTTGACTGTCAGCCACCTGGATTCTGGTCTCGATACGACCTTTTTCTTGTGATCACCGGAGCGTGGATCGACTTTGGCCTGGTGCCGGGAGAGTGACTTTGGGAATGTTACCTTTCACTCACGTGGAGCACCGTGAGTTATGGAGTAAGAAACTGATGGTACCATCATAGGAATGATATGATATTTGTTGTGCAATTGATTACTATTGTACTTGTGCAAGTGGTTATTTTTGTGTGACATTAATACAATACTTGGTTTTGGTATTGATTGGTTGGTGTGGTGTCACCATTGGTCATTGGCACACATAATAACATCTTTCTGCCGTGACTCCTTTCGGGACTCGGAGGTACACCACGTAACAGAAACTGGGGGCCCGTCCGGGATTGAATTCCCTAACATTCCCAAAATTGAAAATTTTCTAACATTCCCAAATTTTTCTAAAAATTTGAAATTTTTGTGTGAAGGTTAACAGGTGCTAACTGATAGTCACCATGGTGTTTAACATATAAAAGTTTGTGACGTCCCCTAACGAGGCACAGTTCCAGGCGTTAAAAAGATCGGAACTCATGATATTGGCCAAATATTGTAACTTGGAGGTCCGAGTTAGTATGAAGAAAGCAGAGATTCAGACATTGGTGGTAGAATCTCTAGTGGGCCAAGGAACATGGGAAGAGGTAGCCTTGGATTGGTTACCATAGGAAAAAGGAAATGTGGAGCTCTGGAAAATGGAGATGCAACTGCAGAGCCAGGAAAGGTTAAAAGAGTTGGAATGGAAAGCGGAAAAAGGAAAGAGCAGAACGGGAACGAGAACTCGAGGAGAGAAGAGCCGAGGAAAGAGCAGAGGAAAGGAGAGCTGAAAAGGAAAGAGCAGACGAAAGAGCAGAGGAAAGGAAAGCCGAAAGGGAGTTAAAGGAACGGGACATGGATTTATCAGAGGGAACTTAAACTCAAGGAGCTGGAATTACTGGGGGAACGGAGAGAAGTAGTATCCATGCCGGCTAGTTCGACAACCAGTCAGAACTCTTGGGATGTGGGTAGGCATGTGAGGCTGGTTCCACACTTTAAAGAAAAGGAGGTAGCCAAGTTCTTTTTACACTTTGAGAAGGTGGCTCAAATGTTAAAATGGCCTGTGGGGTCCTGGGCTATGTTAGTACAAAGTGTTCTGGTGGGTAAAGCTCAAGATATCTGTTCGGCTTTACCGCACAGTTAGAGCAGGAGATTCCGGGTATCTTTCCATCCTGTGCAGTGAATCGTGCTTTGGGTAGGAAGTGCTCTGAAGAGAAGGAGAAGGAAGGTGCTGTGGATTTGGGTTCCTTTAAGATAGTGGAGGAAAAGTCTGGAAGAGATAATAGGAAAGGGAGTGACATCAAGGAACCTAAGGAAAAGGTGGCATCTGGACAAAAAGAGGAAATGGAGTGTCCATCGGAGACATCTGGGAACGAGGCTGAACAAACGGTGCTTGTCCGAAAGAGACTTGTGGAAAAACAACACAGAGATTCGGAGCTCCAGAGTTCGATGGGTAAAGCCATTACAGAGGAAGAGGCTATGAAGATACCTGTTGGTTACTTCATGAAAGGGGAAATACTCATGAGAAAATGGAGACCACCGGAGGTGCCAGCAAATGATGAGTGGAAAGTTCCTTACCAAATTGTGGTGCCACCGCCATACCGGAAGGAGATATTGAGTTTGGCACATGAGACACCTTTGACCGGGCACCTTGGAGTGAACAAGACATGTGACAGAATATTGGTACATTTTTTCTGGCCAGGATTGCGACGTGATGTGGCGGAGTTCTGTAAATCTTGCCATTCTTGCCAGCTTGTGGGAAAACCTAATCAGAAAGTCCCATCCGCACCTTTAAAACCAATTCCAGCTTTTGAAGAGCCATTCAGCCGAGTCATTATTGACTGTGTAGGCCCTTTACCTTAAACTAAGGCTGGACATCAGTATTTGCTGACCATCATGTGTGCTTCCACGAGGTTCCAAGAAGCAGTGGCTCTAAGAAAAATCACTGCGGAAGTTATTGCGAAGGCCTTGATTAAATTTTTCACTTTGGTTGGCCTACCTAAGGTCATCCAGTCTGATCAGGGTTCCAATTTCATGTCAACGCTTTTTCAGCAAGTGGTATACCTGTTGGGAGTGGAGCAAGTAAGATCAAGTACTTAAGATCCCGAGAGCCAAGGGGCCTTGGAAAGGTTTCACCAGACATTGAAGAATATGATCAGAACGTATTGTTTTGAATGTGACAAGGATTGGGATGAGGGAATACCCTTATTGTTGTTTGCTACGAGGGAATCTGTTCAGGAGTCATTGGGATTCAGTCCTTTTGAACTTGTGTTTGGACATGCAGTTCGAGGACCATTGAAATTGGTGAAAGAAGTGGCTACAAGAGGAGTCGCAGTCAACAGTGGTAGAGTATGTGTCAACGGTTAGGCACAGATTGGCAAAGGCTTGTGAAGTTGCGAGAGGAAACTTGAAAGTGACACAGGATAAAATGAAAGTGAGACATGACAAGAAATCTCAGATAAGAAATTTCAGTCCTGAGGACCGAGTGTTAGTGTTGCTTCCTGTTCCAGGTCAGCCACTACAGGCTAGGTATTTTGGTCCCTATGCAATCGAAAGGAGGGTTAATGAAACAGATTACGTGGTGACAACTCCCGACTGACGGAAAAAGCGGCAGCTGTGTCATGTCAACCGACTGAAGAAATATTATGAGAGGAAGCCTGTGGAAAAAATTGATCCTGCCTCACCTGTCGTGCCTGTAGTCGGGGTGCAAGAGAATCCAGAGGTTGAGGCGGGTGTGAAGTTTGATAACATTGATGACCAGGCTTGTCCCAGATTGACGAACACGGAAGTATTGAGTAATTTAGATGAGAAATAGGTCATTGACGAGGGAACAACAAGGACAACTATCCAGCCTAATTTTTGAGTTTGCACATTTGTTCACAGATGTACCTGGTCGTACTGACTTGGTATATCATGATATTGAGGTGGGGGAAGCCACTCCTGTGAAACAACACCCCTATCGGATGAACCCTGTGAATATGGATTATCTTCGGAAGGAGGTTCAGTATATCTATCTATAATTCCAGTAATCTCTGTGTGTATGTATGTATGTATGTATGTATGTATGTATGTATGTATGTCTGTGACCGCTGTTTCTCGACAACCACGGGTCCGATATACTTGAAACTTGCCAGGTATATTGCTGGGGACCCGAGGATGTGCCTTTTCAAGGTTTCATATTAATCGGACAAGTAGTTACCGAGCTATGTCCAAAAAACGATTCAACCAATCAGAGAGCAGCGAGCTATCACGTGTGCCGAACGTGGCGAACAGACTCTGCCTCGGACGGCACATTTGAGAGCGTATTCATTTATTTCACGTTGGCAAACTATGTTGCCGTTAAACTATGTTTTAAAACTAATTACGTGCACGCTATGGCGATTTCTTTACCAAACTCCGCAAGCCGTTCGCTTTGGACCAAACCATTTCATGTAAATAGAGGGGGGGGATTGTCACCGTACTCGCAAGCCGTTCGCTTTGGACCAAACCATTTCATGTAAATAGAGGGGGGGGATTGTCACCGTACTCGCAAGCCGTTCGCTTTGGACCAAACCATTTCATGTAAATAGAGGGGGGGGGGTATATAATTTTAGATATATATATAGTACGGGCATGCCCTAGTGTTGGAGAATGACATCATCGAACAAAGCAGCAGTGAATGGAGCTCACCATGTGTGTTGGTTCCAAAACCCAATGGCAGTTTTCGCTGTTGTACGGATTTGAAACGGGTTAATGCAGTGACCAAGACCGACTCATATCCCATCCCGAGGATTGATGACTGTATTGATAGAATAGGCCCAGCTAAATTTGTAACTAAATTTGACTTGCTGAAAGGGTATTGGCAGATTTCTCTTACTGATAGAGCCAAGGAAATCTCAGCTTTAGTCACACCAAATGGGTTGTATCAGTTCAAGGTTCTTCCCTTTGGATTGAAAAACGGGCCGGCTACATTTCAACGGCTGATTAATAAGCTTATTGCAGACCTTGAAGGGGTGGAGGCTTATCTGGATGATGTCCTCATCCACACCATGACTATGGAAGATCATGTTAAACATGGATCGACTTTGGCCTGGTGCCGGGACAGTGACTTTGGGAATGTTACATTTTGCTCACGTGGAGCACCGTGAGTTATCGAGTAAGAAACTGATGGTACCATCACAGGAATGATATATTTGTTGTGCAATTGATTACTATTGTACTTGTGCAAGTGGTTATTTTTGTGTGACATTAATACAATACTTGGTTTTGGTATTGATTGGTTGGTGTGGTGTCACCATTGGTCATTGGCACACATAATAACATCTTTCTGCCGTGACTCCTTTCGGGGCTCGGAGGTACACCGTGACCGGGGTTTGGGGAGGAGCACGTAACACTCAGCCTCTCTTTTAATGCCTCCCTCACTGTCACCTCTTTCAACCTCCACACCTTCATTCTTGGTTGGTACTTCACCCGCCGAGCTCTCCTCACACATTTCACCTTCATGTCGCAGACCACCAAGTGGTGCTGTGAAACAGCCTCCTCCCCCGGGATCACCTTTGTGTCCCGGAGGTACCCCCCTATCTTGCCTACGCACCATCAGGTAGTCAACGGTTGTCGTTGACCCACCTGACGTGTATGTAACAAGCTTATTATCCTCTTTCTGGAACTGAGTATTACAAATCAACAAACCAGCTCCATCAGCAAACTCCAAAATCCTTTCACCTTCTCCATTCCTCACACCATATCCGTAACCCCCATAAACTCCCTCAAAACCATCCATACTCCTTCGCACATGTCCATTTAGGTCTCCTCCTACCACAACAACTTCCTCATCTTTCACGTCTTCCATCAGCTTCTCTATTGCACACCAGGACTTGTCCTTCTCTTCATCGCTCCGACCGACCTGCAGAGCATATCCCGAGATGACGTTCACCAAGAGCTTTCCAATCATCATTTTCACCATCATCAACCTTTCACTCACTCTCGTCACACTCACCACACTGTCTGCAAACTCCTTAGAAAACAGGACACCAACACCATGCACGCCTTCCGGGCACCCTTGCCACACAAACTTGTATTTCTGTCCCTGCCAACCCTTCACCATTCTCACACCACTTCCTTTCCATCTCGTCTCCTGCACACAACATATGTCCACTCTTCTTCTGACCAATACTTCCACCACTTCTCCTGATCTCCCTGTCATTGTTCCTACATTCCATGTCCCAAAGCTCAGAAACCGATCTCCACATGGGGCATCAGACGTTTCGTCGTCATAAATGGAGTGATTTCCACCCTTGCTTCGATCGGGTCCCCCACCTTGATTTTTGACGAGAGGGGGTGAGGACCCCCAAGGGGTACTTCGGGCTGTACCCTGCCCATATGCAATTGTCATGGTTCTCTTTCTGAGGCAAAGTTTTACGGCCGGATGCCCTTCCTGACGCCAACCCTTTTTAGTCGCATCTTACGACATGCAGGGATATGGTGTACCTATTCTAAACTGGATGTATGTATGTATGTATATATATATGTGTATATATGTGTATATATATATATATATATATATATATATATATATATATATATAAAATTACCGGTCAAAAGTTTTAGAACACCTCAATTTTTCCAGTTTTTATTGAAATTTACGCAGTTTAATGTCCAGTGAATAACCTGAAATGGTACAAACGTAAGCAGAAAACTGCTCGAGGTAAAAATTTGAAGATTGGATTTTCATTTCTCCACAAGCCTGACCCTATTCCTATTGAAGAAAGTAGTTTGTGGTGAAAATTTGAGCTTGATTGGACAATATTTAGAGGTTGCCCAAAATGTTGACAAATTTTAATGAATAATAAGATACAGAATTTTTAGCATCATACATCAATTCATAGATAATTATCTATTTTCAATTACTCAAATTATTTATTATTGTTGGCTTGCACTTGTCTTCAATGGTATGACGAAGAGATTGTGCAAAAGCACTGGCCACAAACATAGCACGCCGATCTGAGAGATTTACTCTGTCCAGAGTTGCCACTATTGCTGGAGTGATCACCTTGATGGGAGCCTTTTTCGCCTGTTTGGCAGAAGATGGACTTTGGAGTTTGAATTCATTGTCCCCTGAATCGGAGCTTTCAATCTCAGACTCATCATCATCATCAACCACAGCCATGTTGATGGAACAGATTGCATTGCTGTTAGAGTCTCAGCAGCATGTTTCTTCTTTCTTTTATCTTCATTCTCAAGCCTGATATGCTTTCTGTTCTCCTTCACTGCCAGAGTGTTGTTCACAGATCCTATACGTGAACTTGAGGGATCCTCACGCTGCATGACAAGGAATGCTTTTTGGCTTCTTCATTCGTCATTTTCTCAAGCGCATCATTTGGTGAGATATTGAAGAGGGATTGAAGATCATCTTTGAACTCCTTCACTCTATAGTTTTCAAATGTCTTGGTTCTATTTTTCTTTACCAGTTTGTAGGCATCATACAACTTCAAAAGTTGGCGCTCACAGGAATCTACTCTCGGCACTGGAATTCGTGCTTTCTCCCAGTATGCACACACAGCTTGTACACTAAGTTTGGCACTTTCACGAACTGTATGGTGTTCTTGTATGTGATGGTACACCATTTTCTGTAATGTGTGTCCTTTGGTTGGTAGTCCCCCACATATCATTTCCTTTTCAGACTTGCCCAGCAACCAAACTGTGGAAGAGCTGCGAGTTTCTGCCATCTGAAAAAAACAGGATAAATTAAAAATGTTATTTTTTGAGCAACCTCTAAATAAGTTCCAATTGACCTCATATTTGGTTCATATGATCTTTATAAACATAGGAACAAGGACAGCCTTGTGGAGCATGGATTTTTAATAGTATTAAATATTACATATATCTGTGCTGTGGACCACCCTAATGTGTGTGTGTGTGTGTGTGTGTATATATATATATATATATATATATATATATATATATATATATATATATATATATATATATATATATATATATATATATATATATATATATATATATATATATATATATATATATATATATATATATATATATATTTTGTATAATCGGAGAAAAGAGCGTTCTTCGCCTTGAGGTGGACGATATGTTTGCCAAGTTTTAACTAAACAGATCGAAAAATGGAGGATATCGATTTTAAAGATAAATAAATCCTATAAAAAGGATAGAAAGATAGATAAATCCGATAAAAAGATAGATAAATAAATAAATCCAACATGGCCACCAGGTCACGTGACCTATGACGTCATACTTAGGATACGCATAAAGTCAAGTGGTGTACCATACATGGTCAAAGTTTCAAGTTCCTATGATGAACGGTTTGACCTGTCGCTCATTACAACAAATTTCATGGAATCAGATTCATAGTAATCTTGGCAATTTCAATCGGGTAGCAATGGTCCCCTAATAAAGTAAAAACAAGCTCATGGTCATCTTTCTGCCTGAAGCCATCAAGAAAATGGTAATAACTTCCAAAATACAAGAGTGCAAACCTTCCACTTGAGGTGCCTGTGTGTATGGTTCAATGTCAGTGTGAAGAAAATCAGATTTATATCATTGGAGCAAGTTCTGACATTCGAAACATCTCAGACAGGTCACTCATACAAAGTGGGGGGGGTTTGTTTTTGTTTTTTTTTGTATACTGAATCGAGGCTCGTGAAAGAGCTAACATTTATTTCACAAACAAATCAACCAGACAAACAAAATATACAAAAAGAGGGAGCGGAAGACAAGATGGGGAGAAATATATATCGTCATAAACAAAGGTTAAAACAAAGGTGATTGTCATAAACAAAGGTTAATGTTAATCTCATATCCTCTTTGTCTCTCTCTATAGCCTATTATCAAAATAGTCTCAAAGACTATTCTTATCTTTACAAGATAAAACTGGATACAGTGACAGATGAACATAAGCTTGCGCCAGAGCTGGTTCACAAATCCAAATGTGCCGAATTCCTACAAATCCATAATCATCTACTGCAGATATAATAGATCTACTCTCCACCATCAAAAATATTGTCATGTTCCTGGCGATTAAAATCTTTCCCAGGAACGAATAGCCGAGCAAGCTTCAACTCCGAGGCACTGTTCAAATTCTGACTTGATATACGCGGGGGAAGAAAGGGGAGTGGAGGGATGCCCCAAATTACCTGCACTCTTACCTGTGGTCTGCCGACAGTTCCCAAACCTGCAAAAAATAACTCACAAGAAAACTGATTTTAAAATGTACAAAAATAACAAAAGGATTTATTTAAAGAAAATACCGATAACAAGAAAAGCGCGACGGTGCAACTAAATTCCTATGGGATCCTCCACGCCAGACTTAAACACGGACAAAGGGGAATGTAAAAAGAACTGGAAAATAAGTGTAATTTAATTGCGAGTACTTAACTCGGATCGGTGTCTCGTCAGTAATGTCAGGCCCCGAGCGCGCAAGCCCGACGCCGCTTCTGCCTTGGTGGGAAGAAGGCCTCAATGCACCCTTGTTCACTAGGCCTCGATGAAGGCCTCCCATGCGAGGCCAATGAGCAGGCGTGCAGCCCGCCCCCCAGCCGTGCCCGTTCTCACAAAGTCGGCACGGAAACCGCGGCGCTTCGTTCTTGGCGCTCTGCCTCTTTACGACCACCAGCAAGGTCCTGGAACACGGCCGCTGTGATGAAGCCCAATGAAGAGAGAAATGTCAGCGCACAGCCGTCTCCCACCAAAGTCCGGAACCAAGCGAGCCAAAAAGTCTGTCGGCCTGTTCTTTTCTCGGCCAACCTCACGTCCTCGGTGCTTCTCCTCCAATCCCCGCAGGCCAACACCACAGGCTCAGTTCTCCACCACTCAACATGCAGTCCACGTTTGTGACGCAGTCCGCCTGTTCATCAACACCCTGACCAATCGTGTCTCCTAGAGGTCTGCCTTTCAGTCAGCCTGACCCTGTGGTGATGTAGCTGGTTGCCATGCCATCGGCAGTGCTTAGAACTTGCTTTCGGTTGGTTTTTATTGTTAGGGCGATTCCTGCTCTACGTTTCTAATGCGGTGCCATAAGAGAAAAAGAGATAAATCACCGAGGGTACAACGTCCAAGGGATAATTTATCCTTATTCCCCAAGCTAGTTAACATGCCCCGCCCCCTCGCGATGGGGACAAATATACAAGCTTATCCGACATCCGGGCTAAACAAATTCCCTACTTATTACATGGTGGTGGTTCTTCTTAACGACAATCGGAGCATGCTACCTATACAAATCTATCTGGTCTAAAGTAATCACTACCCCACAAACATAGCAATAAATAACATCCAGGAGGAATTAGTATTTCAAACTCTCAGGGCAGCAACATCCACATCACCAAAGAGCTGTCACCATCGATACAGACCTCGATCATCCGAGCCGTAACCACTGCGATAGCTCGATGCGCCGCCACGGCTTCTGTTGTCGGTGAAACCAAATCCTCGGTCACGACCACGACTGCCATAGGTGTCTTGCAAACCGTTCATGCGACTTCCACCATCGCTGGCCCCATCACTATCACCTGCAGTACAGAAAACGTACACGATAAGCTGAGAAACACCAGGTCAGCTGCAATGATGGAAATACAAAGCAACCTGTCCTGTTCAAACAATGTTATCCAGTGGTCTACTCATATTAATCAAATAAATCCACAAAAGAGGTACAATACAACAACAGACATTGTTAAAAAAATGTTTAATTTTTTTTAAAGATCCAGATCACCAAAGCTCTTAAGGATATTTGCAGCAAAACACATGGGCTTCAATAATCAAGTGGGACATTTATAACTTTATGAAAAACATTTTCAGTTTCTCTTTCCTTTACTCAATTTGCCATTCATTAACCTGCATAAAACACTTGATTAAAAATCTCAATAAATGCTTGCAACTATGTATGCATGTTACACTCATTTGACACATGACATAAAAATGACAAGTGATACAAGCGCAAATCAATCGGGTAGTCCCATTTGAACCTGAATCTGAACACGGCTAACGATTCCAGCAACCTAAGTCAAAATCTGAACTGAACACGGTCACGTGACGTGCCGATTCATACATAATTTCCAAATATATTTGTCCTTCATGTAAAAAGGACAAAATTGGGACGTCTCCCAATGTCCTTACACAAAATGTACAGGCTCTCTCACCACCCCTTTAGAAACCCCACAAAATTTGTTTACAACTCAACGTCAACAAGACAGTTCTTCAACATCGACATCACAAACGCACTGTCGATACGTGAGAGTGGAAGTTAAACTTGATATCAGGACAACAATGAGGAAGACATTCATTCCAATTTGCCATCCAATTCCAAAGCAAGAATCCTCTGGCCATCCTTCCCGTACCCACTGCCATCTGGATACTGTAAGTTTACCCAAAGAAGGTCAAGAGATTTCTGGATGACCTTGACATACAGGAGATGACAGCAATGTCTGTATGCTCAAATCATGCTCCACCAAATTTTACATCTCATCTGTCCTTTTCAGCAAGTTGTTCACTTTGAAAGTATTTCAGGCTAACATCTCCCTCAGAGTTTACCCATGAGAACGGTCTTCATGCTTCAAGTCACAAAGCCAACAGACCAATAAGACAGCCTCTTCTTACCCCAGAACATAACGCAGACGTCTTAGCACAGTGGCAGGAACATCACCACGAGAATCTTGGAGGAAGATCCATTGGTCTGAGAGCTGATTTCTCCTGCATGTGACCGATGGTGGAACTGGGGATTGGCAGCAACTTAGCACAGCCTAAAACATTGCAAGATCTATCCCGTTTGGTAGTGGATGCGTTATTATACGGGACAGCCCAGAGCAAGATTGTAAACACAACCTTTTCACCTAACAGGCGAAACATTTTGGACCATGTTGTTGCTGCACATTTTGATAACCACCCACTTCTCATAAGACCTGCATTCATGGATGACAATGCCAGACCCAACCATTCTCGTGTAGTTAGTGCTGATTTCTTGCAAAACGATGCCATCAAAACATGACCCTAGCCAGTGAGGAGTCCAGACTTAAATCCAACAGAGTCCATTTGGGACATTCTTGGGTATCAATTTAAGAAAATGGACCCTTCTGTGCAGAATTTGGCACAGTTGGAATCCACTTTGCACCAACAGCAACAATTCACTTTGGATCACCTTTCATGCCTTTGCTGTGGACACCACCCACAACTTTTACACGACAGACTGAATGAATGAATGCTCCACACACACAATAAAACATTTAATGGAAGACTGCACAGTCCTGGATTCACGGAGGTAAGACCACAACATATTGGATGCGAAGGATCTCTGGGTCACTCCTGTGAGATTGATCGGCTATCTCGGTGATGCTGGTCTGTCGAACCAGAACTGACTGGGACAACACAACTCCCTTTGGATTATCTCTCGTGGCCTTTTCAGGGTATGAGGAGGGTAACAGTAGCCATTTGTTCTTATGGTGCTTACACATGTTATTGACCTTTTGAGATATTATTATTAACAAAATTATTATTGACCGATCTTCATTCCAACAACCCCGGATGGGTTTCCAGCAGTCCCAGTTTAACGTCATCGTGTGCTATGGTTAAAACTGTGCCATTATGGCCATCCTCAATTTGCAATGGAGGAATCAACAAAACCTCTGAATATGTCTCAAGGCATTTGTCAAACATGCATCATTTCCCAATATATCGTTTTATTTTAAAGAAATGTTGCAGTGTCAATAAATTTTACAAGCTTCCAGAGTAATTAAATATTACACAGTATATGCATATCCACTGGATAGAATAAATGGACAATACCAAAAGGATAAACAGATAAAGGTAGGTAAGGTTAGAGTCCCTGTATATAGAGAGTTGTGTCAACTCAAATTTGGACGCCATTTTGTGTCTAAGTGTGTCAGATTAGATATACATGTACATTCGCGATATGGGGTGATATATTCTAAACCTGCTAAAAAAAAATTTTACTACACATATTTAGTCTTATTATTACATACAGGTGATATTTGTTTTGTCAAAAACTCAGCTATTGCCATGAAAAAGAGCTGTGTGGTGATATTAAAAGTGGTATGGCAATGCATATTACAAGCCAACACTGCATATAAGAGCTAACATTATAAGTAACTAACTATAAGACTATAACTATAACTATACTATAACTATAACTATAAGAGCTAACATTATAAGAATTTTTATTCGAACACAACACAGTTTAATTTTAATGAGCTGTCATGTACTAGTACTTCCACAACAGAAAATCACATGGACAATCTTCCGGAAGATGGCCAGACAAATCGCTAGCTCTATCGACCACATGTATATTGATATCAAACAGGGATAACAGCTTTTGAAAGTTGAGCCAGTTTTAAATGTGGGTACACAAATACACCTGTTTTACTGCATTAATCACCTAGAAATATTGTATGTTTTGGAAACGATAGCTGTCACCAGGTTAAATATATAGGGATTGTCCAATGTGCAAAATCTTCCATCACTACAATTTGGCCATAAATCCCGGGGTGGGAAATATTTGAGCAAATATGCCACAAGACGCATGAGCACTGGACAAAGCAAACAATAACTCGTCAAATTTTGGACGTATGGATGGCTGCACAACCCGCAAAAAAATTGAGCAGGTCCCCCCCTAAAATTGCTTTTATGATTGCCGATTAGGCTAAAGATTTTAAACCAAAAAAATAACTTGCCTCGGAATAAGTTTTGAATGGACGGACAGACAACTGAAAACAAAACGGACCTTGGGTTTCCCACCCCTATAAAATCAAAATTAATTTCCTCTGACAAAATGCAGTACAACCAAAAAAAACCGAGCAGATAGAATTGCTTTTGAACATCGATCATCAAGCGGCTTGGGCCTACCTGGCAGAGTCTCGAGGAGTCGATCGCTTTCCAGCTCTTTCGTCTGACTTTCACTTCCCAAATTTGTCTTCTGACTTTATCACTTGGAAATCTATACATCTTATATTTCCCAGATTGGTTTGAACAACCAAAAGCAGAACAACCAGTCATTTTGTTTGGCAATAAACAACATTCCCGTACCAAGCTGACGTTCACGCACGGTGAAGTTAGACACAAAATGGCGCCACGAAATCATGTGACCAGAAATCTCGGGTCAGCGCATGGCGCAACTCTCTTTATACAGGGACTCTAGGTAAGGTTAACCAACAGTATGCACATCTGCATGGTTCAATTACAAATTCTATAATCACAGACGAATAGGGGTACCTGGCATTGCCCGATGTCGTTCTAATCCTGTTGGCATTTTGAAGAAATGAAATTTTAGTTTTTTCTATTTTTTTTGTGGGTGCCAAAAAGCATTTCCCCACACATACTAAGGAATGGGGTTGGGGATCATTTAATATTACCTTTCACATAGCTACAAAGGCTAAGGTACTATAAATGGATAAAATAAAATAAAAATCCCCCAAAAAAAAAAACCCAACTTTTTTTTCTATTTTTGTTTTGGCCTAAAACACTCGCTGGTGAACCTCAAAGTGTGACTAAGATCCGCTGGGCCATCTCTGAGAAAAATGGCGTCACAGACAGACAGACAAACATGTCAGTATAGATTACGCACCGTTCCTTCGCGGACGGTTTCTCAGATGTGGAGGGACGTAACGACCTAAACATCGGGAGGAGAAAGCAACACAATTAACAATAAACAGATAAATAAAACGTTCGTCATTATAGCACAAGTTGAAAAATTGTCGACTTGATTTATGGTCAGCGATGAAAGTAGGAATCCTCCAATTGCGGGACAGAGCAATCCTCATGAAAACCATATGCAAACCCTATTAAAAAACATTCCATCTTCAAACCTTAGCCTGGTGTTGGCTTAGCGGTTAGGGTGCCGGCTTGGGATCCTGGGTTCGAATCCCGGTCGATTGCTGAATTAACGCCAGGGGGGTTGACTCAGCCTGTCATCCTTCCGAGGTCGGCAAATTGAGTACCAGCTTGCTGGGATGAATGATCCCGGTGTGTACCCCGGCTTAGAATAGGTACACCGTATCCCTGCGCATCGTAAGAGGCGACTAAGGGTTGGCGTCAGGAAGGGCATCCGGCCATAAAAACATTGCCTCAAACAGGGAACCATGATCGTCATGGGGCCCGCAAGGCTAACCCCCGCTCTAGCGGGGAAAATGGCCTTAAAAACGATCATTCATTCATTCAAACCTTCACAAATAAGTAATCACAAAGACTTCACACTACAAAGCAATATGATTAAAGGGGAATGTCACGTTATGCTTCAGGTTTAACCTGTACCTGGAGATCTTTAAATACCTCCAAGGCATACCCCCCATCCCTCCTTCTCCCAAACCAAACAGAACATACAGAATTGCATATGTTCAACACCCAAATTGGCAAAACACACCAACACCCAAGAGAAATGGTTTAGGAGTTCTCAAATGAAGATATAGGCCAATAGCAATGAATAATCTCTTCACAACTTACTGCTCTGACCCCCTGTGTCGTCCTGTTGCTGTGATGAACTATCCAGATCTAGACCAGCAAGCTGAAGAAGAAGAGACGGGTTAATCATGCATCATGATTCATCATCATCAAAGATCAAAACCCTGAAGATGCCATCCAATAAACACAATGACGAGCAGAGTGAATGAGGTTTCCGATTCAACAAAATACGTCTGTGCCCTGCAGCCAAAGGGATCATCTCCACCATTGGATGCAAGTCAAATGAAAGTGACATGCACAGGGCTCAAACACGGCAAAAAACAAGAAAACGGCACAACAGTCTCGACGGGCAGGGTTGGGGCTGAGGGACAACGACAGGGCCTCAGCACAGGCACGACAGGGTGCCGGGGGCACCACACCGTCTCGGTTGGGTGCACGACAAGGTCTCCGCTTGGCGTGGGGGAGGAGGGGTTGCGCATGATACGTCTCCTCTGGGAGGGGGGGGGGGGGCATGACACGACACAGTCTTCATGGGGGTAAGGGGGGGCACGACAAGTCTTAATGGGGGAGGAAGGACATAGTCTTCATTGGGGGGTGTGTGGGGGAGGTATCACCGTTTTCATGGGGGGTGAGGGGTGGGGGACTTGTTCTTCTCACCGAACCAACTCATCCAAGTTTTGTCACAACTCGTCAACAACCTTTTAAAATATGCTATATACCGTGGGGGCGGAGAGGTTGCGCATGATACGTCTCCTCTGGGAGAGGGGGGGGGGGGGGGGAGTATGACACGGTCTCCTCTGGGAGGGGGTGGGGAGGGAGGTGCACGACACAGTCTTCATGGGGGTAGGGGGGCACCAAAAGTCTTAATGGGGGAGGAAGGACACATTGGGGGGCGGGGGGGCAGGGGAGATGCATGACAGTCTTCATGGGGGGGGGGAGGTACGACAGTCTTCATTGGGGGTTGAGGGGGGGGGGGGGAGTTGTTCTTCTCACCTAACCAACTCATCCACCAAGTTTTGTCACAACCCGTCAACAACCTTTTAAAATATCATGCTATATACCGTTTTTGGCACCATTCCTCAACAGTGAAGAATGACTTTCAATTTTCTTAAACCTTTTTCTCGGATCTTCACTAAAATCGAATCGATTCGTCCTTGTCACACAAGAACCTGTCCACAAAGTTTCGGCTGAACCCGTCCACAACTTTTTGAGATATTGTGCTATATATAGGTTTAGCCCCATCACTCAATGGTGAAGAACCACTTAAATTCTAATATCCGAATCCAGATCTTCGCCAAAATCTAATCATTTCGTCCCTGTCACACACCCAACCTGTCCACTCGATTTCGTCCGAATCCGTCCACGTCTTTTTGGGATATCCTGTTCACAGACAGACAGAGGTGATAACATAAGCTCCGTCCACAAGCGATTCCCAAAGCGTTAATGGCGTGCAGTGCGCCCGATCGAGTTCGCGGATCCGGCGACGTTCGGAATAGGGTAGGGCATCCGTCCGGTTGGGAAGAAAACGTGGCGCCGCCGGTAACAAAGGCCTCACCTGCTGATCTAGGCTCCGGCCGGCCGCATCATAACTCATCACTAAAGCCGCGGAATTTGATGAGAACGTGCTCTGTCCGAATACAAACCAGTAGGGAAAGAAATTAAAATTCGCCGTAAACAAAGAATTTCCTGTAAATGAGTAATCGCCGGCGCTATGGCGCCTCTGAAGAGAATCGGGAGGAGAAAATCTGCGAAGCGAACGCCCCCAAACCTCACGAGCCGTTTCCGTTTGCCCGCGGATAGTATCGCGAGATTACAGCTTTGGTAATTCGGAATTTATTTAAATGATTCCTTCAAATTATTATCGTATCGAACGTTTTCGAAAAAATTTTGTTAATATATCTACGATGCGTCGTCGAAAACCACATGAAAGAAACGACTTCGTAAACAGAATGATCCTAAATTTACAGCAGTCACCAAGCTCGCTTGTTTTTGAAAGGGACATTCGCTTTTTATTTTTGAAACAATTTTTTATTTATTCTTCTCTGGTTTGATTCGCTTTTGTGGTCTTATATGTGGTTGCTTTCCTGGCGGTGTAGACGGCGGTATGGCAACAGTCTTATATACAAGGCAGTCTGTCGGTCATTTCGAAAAGTCTGCCCATCACAATCGTTCCGCATTTCAACAAAGCATCAGTCTTCAGTCCGGACCATCACACCACGCGATTCAAAAAAAACTCAGATATCCTTCCTCTACCGGAAGTTAATGGATTTAAAGAAACGCTAAATGTATGTCTTTTGCTTCTATTTGAGAACTAGAAGTTCGTCTTCATCTATTTGAGGTTGTGTGGATTTTTAAAGGCAGTTGGAGAACAAATGTGATTGTGAATTATTCTTCATGACTGTGTAAAGACTTCGTTCGTCATTGTTGAGGAAACTACCGAGAGATTCCCGTTGTTAAAGTCGCGCTCCATTCCGATCACAGATACGAGTCTCGATATAAACTGGCCTTGAAACATCAATCTTGTTTTATTGTCCTTACAGTCATGTCTTCTTTTATTTATTTATTTCACTTTCATCCATTGTGGTTTCAGGGTCCCAAGCAGGAAGCAATGAAACTTTAAAGCGTTTATTGTAGTTTTTTTTTTTTTACTTTTCGAAAGAAATGTGGGGTCAGCAAAGGGATTGAGCTTGTGGTAGCCATTAGGTGGTAACAGAGTACGTTTGAGATATCGCTGGCACTGTTTTTATTCCCAAACTTTGCCTGTTGGTAAGAACGGAACCAAAGTCTGACGTCACGATTGTCATGAGACCCAGGGTGGATGCGCACGCACACAGCCTGTCGGGCGGTGTATAATCGACGTGTTTTTTGCCATTACATTGTGTAAATCCTTCTAGTGGGGGATATAACCGAGAAAAGTGAAGCTGATCATAGATGGAGCTAGAAAAGGAAAATAGGACGAGTAAGGAAGATTAGGGTGTTTCAGGAGAGTGGAGGATTGTGTTTTTAACAAGCAACCTCGGTCTAGGGCCAAAGGTTGAGGTAAATTATTGTCTTTTTCCCGAGCTTAGTACGAAATATGTCGATTGATATGATACGTTTTAAACTAAGAGGCCCTTTATTTTCTCTTCTATCGTGTTAATATTCCGCTATGAGATGATAAAACGGGCGCTCTCTTTGATGCGATTGTTTCAAGAGAAACTTCAGCGATGTATAACCTTAACGCGCTGTTTACTCCGCTGATGTTTTGTTGAACATCACTCCTGTATTTATGCATTTAATAACATAAATATTTCGTCATAGGTTTTCAAAACAAATTATAATTAACTCAAAAGTCTTGCAATATTATTGAACTAATGAACAAAACCACAACATAAGGCATAAGCTCGTGTATTGTGTCACTGTCAGACCTCGGGAGTCGGGAGTGGGAGATATACAGCTTTGGTGTATGTAATGTATAAGAAGAGAACGTACCTGCGGAATGATCAGTTGATCTGATCTGATTTGCTTTTCCTTGTACCGTTTAGATATCCTTGTTTTGGGAAACGAAGATGTCGAGCAAGGCAATGAAGAAAAAGGTTAGTTGTGAGACTTTGCGCCAATTAATGGAAATGCTTGTGTCGGTTTTAATGGTTACACGATTGGGTTGTCATAAATCGGTGCATTCTAAAGGGGAATACAATGCCAAGTGGGTATTGCTCGTATCGGAGTACATTCGGAATATCGCTGGCACTGTTTTTATTCCCAAACCTTGCCATTTGCTAAGGGCAGAACCAAACTCTGACCAGTCTGACGTCACGTCAGTCACGAGATGGGGATGGATGAGCAGCCTGTCGGGCGGTGTATAATCGACGTGCTTTTTCCATCGCAATATTTAATTTTGTGTTCTTTGATGGTGTACGATGGAAGTAGATGTTTGCTTGTAATCATCTTCTTTTCTTTTATTATTATTATTAGGCCAAGTAAAATAAATAATTCATTTCTCGTCTGCACTTTTCCAAAAAAAAGGAAGGGGTGCTTTCCTATTTAATATTTTTCCAAGATTTCTACCACATGGTGGAGTCTACCAGACCAAAGACTAGCACTACCACCAATACACATCCCATATACCATTAAAAATGATGTTTGTCATATACCCAATAGAAAGGTGGGCGGTCCGCTTCGAAAGTCCGCTTATCCGCTTATCCGCTGCAGCGGACTAACGTTTTCGAAGCGGATAAGCGAATCGGAACAACCCCCGGAAACCGAAGCGGATAAGCGTAAGCGGACTACCGAAAAATTAAAGCGCATCGCGATTCGCCAAATCAGCTGTTAGCCTGAGCCGTTACTCTAGAATTGTGAATATTTATTTAAGTGAATAATAAGTGAAAACTGAATATTTTATTGGACGCTAGAGTGGCAATAACGTCAAGATGGAGAGATTTCTGACTCTCCAGCCCAGCGGCAGTGCCAGGGACAGGCACACGAACGACGCAAACCAGCAGTCCCAGCACCCCAGCCCGGCTCGAGCAGTACGGACTACCTGTTCGCCATGGAGGAGGGGCAGCAGGAGGAGAACCTCGAGGAGAAGATCAGGGAAGAGGTCAACAACTGGTCGAGGAAGCCGCTGAGGGGGAACCCGGGGCTCTCGCCCAATCTCTTCCCGCTCGAGTTCCGTGATGCTTGGGTAACTCTATTTCTCAGGCATAACACGCCGCTCCCGAGCTCTGCCTCGGTCGAGCGCGTGTTCAGCTACGGGTCGGACATCCTCAGGCCTAAGAGGTCGGCCCTGGCTGCACCGAACTTCGAGGCCCTCGTCTTCATGAAGGGCAACCTCCAAATCCTCAAGAAGGCCCACGAGGTGGAGGAGGAAGACGAGGGCTAGTCAACAGACTGCTAGTCTGTTGACTAGTAGACTCTCTTGTCAAAGAAAGGACGGGCAAATTGATTTTTCTTTAATGTAACTTGCATATATTAAAATTATATTTAAATTAACTGTAGAGTAGAGTAGAGTCGAGTGGAAAACTTTATTTCAATACATTTTGAATAAATTTTATTTAAATAAAAATGTATATTTTTGATCTTAAAAGCTTTGTTTGTCTTTGTAGTAGTTAGAAATGGCTATTTAGGCTTAAAAAGCATTAAATTCCCTTTAGAAACGTCAAAAATCGCTTTAAAAACGTCGAAGCGCTTTTAAAAAATCGAATCGAAGCGGATAAGCGGTAAGCGGACTAAGATTTTCGGCCGCTGAAGCGGATAAGCGAATCGGACTACACGGGCTGGCGGAGCGGATAAGCGGTAAGCGGACTTAACATTTTCCGAATCGCGCCCACCTTTACCCAATACGTCAACTGCAGCAGTGGCACTGGCTGCTGTACTGTGCTTGTTTGTACTGAAACTTTATTTTATTATATATATTAGTAACGGCACCCGCCCTACGGGCGGGGCTTCAGTTGGGAAGCCCAAATGAAAAGGCAAAATATCGGAAATTGAAGGCTTTTTTTTAAATTTTAAACGATTCATAAAAAACATCCGTTGAATCATATCACACGCAAATCATCAAAATCTAAACAGTACATGATCTACATGGCACCCATTTTGAAAAAAGATTGAATTCTGCAAAACGGAAGCGGCCGCTACACGTCTTTCTCAGTCGCACGTTTATGTGTGAAGAGTGCGCGCCGAATCTAACACGGGAGCGGCCGCTACACCTGTTTCTCAGTCGCTTTGCACACGCTGCCGTGTTACTTCGGAGCCGCACGTTTATATAGGAAGAGTTTGTCAGGAGTCGATCTACTCTCTCCTGGAACGTAGAATTTCAACAAAAGCCACATCACTGTTCATATCGGTAAATATTATTCCATCGTGTTTGGAAAAATTGGAAAAACAATATAGCCTATTTTACTCCAGGGGGTCCTAGGATTACCCACCCGAAATATCGTTGCGATCGGTTCAGCCGTTTTTGCGGTACCTTCGAACAGACAGACAGACGGACGGACATTTGGTGAATTATAGTAAGATATATTTGCTTCAGTTCAGTTTATACTGAACCAGGACTCGTGTGTGTGTGTGTGTGTGTGTGTGTGTGTGTGTGTGTGTGTGTGTGTGTGTGTGTGTGTGTGTGTGTGTGTGTGTGTGACAGAATTGTGAGGACCAGCAATGAAAAAACGAGATACGTGTGTATATATATATTGTTGCGGTTTTTAGAACCTTCACTTTGTAAATTTAGTATTAAAATTTCCTATGTACATTTCCCCTTTAATTGGCTGTTAATTGAAATGAGTGCACCGTAGCTAGTCCATATACAAGCACGTAGGCAACCATCGAACCTTTCTATAGTTATTTCTTTATTCTATGTCAGTATAAGGCTCTGTCTCCCACTAGTTGACTCTGCATTGCACCGAATTGAAATAAGATAGATTCCCTTTCATTGCCAAAAACCTCCATTGCCAACCGCATTACCAACTGCATTTGCCGCCATTACGCACGCGGCCAGCTCGGAGAAGAAAGGCGTGTCTCCACCTCATCATAGGAAGGAGGAGTGAGCCAGCCCCGATCAACCAACCAAGCACGAGGGGTTTGGCTTGAGAGGGCGGAGAGAGAACGATCAGGCAGTTTCGCGAACGTTCCAGGGTGTGGTGCTATAAAACCCGTCACGTGGCGCCCCCCACGTGGTTGAGTTCAGTGGAGGAGTGAGCACTGAGAGAGTTGAGTGAACAAACCGCAGCTTTGAGTCCACCGCGGCTGAACCAACCGCAGCTTTGAGACCACCGTAGTCCAGCCCCCCCTGTGACATGCAGCTTCGACCCGCTGCTATGCGGGAACCAGATTGCTGTGGGATCGGTGGCCGTCGAGGTCGAGCCCGACGTCCCGGGTGGGAGCAAAACTCCAGCTGAACCTTCCTCCCCTTCCAGCCATTCGTTCCTGTCATTCCTATCATCATTCCCCGTGTAAGTCTGACTGTCGTCCGTCTTTTATGTTGTCTGGGGTATAAGTTAAGCCTGTTTAGATAAGTTAGTATTGCACTGTGTCTTCTGATCCTTCCATCCTTCTGTCTTTATTTTCGTATCTTTCCTTCTCCTTGGTTCCTTTGATTGTGTAAATATTAGTAATAAATTATACTTGTTCTTCCTACCTTACCTTCTGGTTTCCTCACATCCGTTCGTCCTTGTCTTTTCCCAATTGAATACCTGTGGCACGATTTGGCCAACGTTTAAGAATCGGGTCTAGTTACTTGCTAATGGTTCGTGCCGCGGCTGCTAATCCGCTCGGCAATTAACATCTTGTCCGCGGTCTCGAACGGGGTTGCTCACCTGCCTCTCCGGAGGGAGCTGGGCAACTTCAGGACTCACGTCGGTCAGTCATAGACAAGGGGATTAATTCCCCCTTGGTAAGGGGAAAAGGGCCGACGTTGAAATCCGCAACAATTGGTGTCAGGAGTGGGATTCGGACCCGAAGTGCGCTTAACGCACTCAAAATTACGAGTGGCCCAAGATTTTATTTTATTTAACATCCAAATTTAATATCGTGCCATGGATGATCAAGGCGATCGGATGCCTGTGGGTGAGTTAGAAGGGGGTGTAGAATCGACCCAGGACCCCAGGGAAATGTATATGGGGGAGAGAGAAGAGGAGAGCAATGAGGATGTGGTTGCAGAGGTTTCAGGCGCACAAAATGGCGCCCTCGCGCACGAGGTTGCAGCGGCACAAAATTTTGCCGCGCCCGTGACCGTAGTAGCGCCGCCGGTAAATTTGAACCTCTTCATGGTGCAAATGGAGGCCCTCATGCTAAAGATGGGTGAGCGATTAGAAAGTAAAATAGACACCCAGAGGGACGAAGCAAGGGGTACTAGTGCCCAAATTGGGAAGTTAGACAGCAAATTGGAGGGTTTAGACAATAAATTTGAGGGTTTAGACAAATTTGGGGGATTAGAAAACCAAATCGGGGAATTGAGAAATGATATGGGAAGCCAAATCGGGGGGCTCGAAGGTAAATTGGGGGGCCAACTAGAGGACATGGGTAATCAAATTTGGGAAATGAAGGAGGGGTTAACGGGGTTGGAAAATAGAATGGCTGCCCAGGAGAACCAGATGGAGGGGGTGAAGAATGGGTTAGGGGGGTTAGAAAACACTATGGAAGGCAAATTGAGGGAAATAGGGGAGCAATCCGCCCGGGAAATTAAACAGATGGGAGATCAGATAGAGAAGGTGAAAATCGGGTTAGAAACCAAATTGGATGCCCAGAGGAATGATTTGGAACAGATGAGGGCAGCATCTACCAAAGAGATGGGAGAAATGGGGGAGGAGATCAGACGAGGTATGGGCGAGGAGGTCGCGGGGATACGCGAGGAGGTAAAGCGAGGTGAGGAGCGTATGGAGAAAGAGGTGAGAAATAGTACGGCTAGGTTACAGGGGGGCACAGAGGATCTGACGAGGGGAGTAGAACAGCTGACGGTGGGACAGAAGGAATTAGTGGAGCAAGTGGAAAAGAACACTGCGATAATCGGGGGGTTAAAGGCGATGCAGAAATAAATAAAAAAGGAACTGGTAGCGACGATGAGGGAATGTCAGATGGTACATGAGGGGTTGACAAAGAGGTTGGACGAGGTGACAGAGGCAATGGAGACGAAAGAACGGGAGGCGAGGACGCACATAGAAACGATCAAGGTGGCCTTAGAGGAAGAAATTGAGGGGGTGCACCGGGAAATGAAAGAGGTGAAGCAAAAATTAGAGGATGTGGAAGAGGGGGTGAGTGAAATTAGGAAGAGACAGAGGGAAACTAAGAGAGAGATAAAGGAGGAGGTGATGGAATTGGTGCAAGGTCTGTGCTCAAATCGTGATGTGCTTACTAACCAAATAAAGAGTTTGCAGGTGGCGGAGGAGGAGCGGAGACGAGGTGCCGAGGTGAGTGGCGATATACTCGGAAATGTATATGGTGTGAGGGGAGATTCAGTCGGCTTGGGTGTTGGTTTAGACCCGGGTGTTTGTGAGAGGCCGCTGGTAAGGTGTGCGACAGGTACAGAGTGTGAAGGAGGAGGTGTGCGAGGATGTCTGACTATGGGGTGTGTGAGGAAAAAGTGTCATGGGTAAAAGACAGCTCACTCACTCCACGAGGAGTGAGTGTGCTGTCGAGAGTGAGTTGGTCGTGGCGCAGGTGTGGGGGGGGCACATGGAAGCGTGTGATGGGGAGTGTTACAGGGGATGTAACGGAAGAGTGCACACCTGTGGTGAGTGTTATGGAGGGCGTAACGGGAGAGTGTGCACAAGAGGATGCACAAGGAAGGTGTGTAACAGAGGAGTGCATGATTACAGAGTGCGCTGTCGAGAGTAAGGGTGAATGCGCGACCGAGTGTGGTGGTGAGAGTAGTGAGAGTGACACGGAGCACGAGTTGGTTGTAGCAGGTGAGAGAGAATGTACACCTGGATTGAAAGGATGCACACCTGGAATGGTGGAGCGCGTGTGGGAATGCACACTTGAGTTGGTAGTGAAGCACGTGATTGGGTGTGCAGATGAGTGCACACCCGTGGTTGTCACAGAGGATGTGACCGAGGAGTGGGCGCGAAGAGGTGTGTTGATGAGGTGTGCGAACGACGAGTGTGTGCCAAGGTGTGTGGTGGTCAGGTGTGTGACGAAGTCTGTGAGCGTAATGAGTGTACCTGGGAGGTGTGTAAGAGAAGGTGCAATGACGGAGTGTATGGAGACACCTGGATGTGTGAATAAGGGACGGAACGCGTGGTGTGAGCATGCAAGTGAAGCATCGACGTTAAACGGAGCAGCGATTAGGTCGACTTATAGCCGAAGCGAGCCCTCGGTTCGTGCCGGGCTTTTTGTGCAGCGGGAACCAGCGGGGATCGTAACCACGGCGGTTTCGAACGAACCGCCGTGCGGGATCCACGCCGGGCCTCGCTCTAAACGGTCGCGTCCGTGCTCCGCTAAACGGAGCGGGCGGCCCGGTAGGAAGGGTCGGCACGGCGACCCCTTGTGGTTGAGGCGTTCCAGCAGGGCGAGATTGGGCCATCGGACGGTTCCGTGCCGAGATGGTGCGTGGAATCTCGGCCCGAGTAAGCCCCCTTCCCTGCACCGAGTGCCGGACGGATCCAACCGCCGGCAACAAACCACCCGCATTCATTGCTCAGCTTCGCGAAGCCGGGCTTTGAAAATGTAAAGACGCACCGAGGCTCAAGTTAAAGGACATTTGGTAGGGATAGGGAATTTGTGATTGGCAAAATTTGATTGGCAGATTGATGATTGGTAAAATGATTGGCAGTAATTGGCAAATTTTGATTGGTTGGAATTTGATGGCAAAATTGGGAGTGAAAGATGCCCGATGTAATAGGATGGCAACTCTGCCATCCCTCATCATGGTGGGGCACATGAGCTATAGGTTTATGGGGTTTGGCAGTGAAAACTAGCCAGGGAGGGTTAGGATAATGTATAGGGACCTAGAGATGACCATAGGTAACGGTAGAGGTAAGTAGCAACATTATACAGGTAGTGGGGACGTAGGTAGATTAGTTTGGATTATAATAACGAGGGAACGCAATAGTATAACGGGCGACTGGGAAGCGCAAGTTTCAGAGGGGAGTAGTTAGATCAGATGATGCCGTGTGTTTGAGAATCGAAAGTGTATGGAGCAGTGTATGAGTGAGTGAGGTGATTGTGGATTGTATTGAGCATGGAAGTGTATGGAGCAGTGTATGAGGAACAATTGTGGTTGTGCATTGTATGGAATGATTGAAGAAGCCTGGGAGGAAGGAGGGTGCAGGAGGCACCAGGTGTGATTGCACAGGTGCGCAAGTGAACAGGTGTATGGAGCAGTGTATGACTGAGTAATGGTGATTGTGTGTTGTGTTGAGCAAATGGTCCTGGAGGAAGGAGGGTGCAGGAAGCACCAGGTGTGATGGCACAGGTGTGCAAATACAGGTGTATGGAGAATGGTTGTGTGGAATACATGGAGTATGGAATATATGGAGTATGGAATGGATGGTGTGGAGTGAGTATGGTGGAAACTGTGGAGTGGAGTGGATGGTGCGAAGGTGTGAATGGGGGAAAAGTGGACCCCTATCACGAATACCCGGGGAGGGTAGTTTAAGAGTTAGGTCGAGGGAGTAGGTAAATTGTGGTTGGATATTGGCATCTGTGGTGCGTGGTGGAAGAATGGTGTTTGGATGGGTGCATTAGTGTCGTGGAAATGGCTGGGCGGGTGGCCTGTTAGTGTGTGTAGTTAAATGGGCACTCCGCCACTGTTAGGATGTCGGCCAGGTGAGGCCGCAGGTGGGCTCTGGGAGCCGGTAGAGTTGTGGATGGGGCCCGAGGATCCAGAGGACGGACCCGGGTAGCCCAGTGCCAGAGAGGGCACCGAGTGGGGAGAGCGCCAGATGGCCTGCCCCAGGTAGATAGGTTAGGGTAAGGAGCAGGTAAGCTCGGAGGCAACTGCAGTGGTGGAGGTGTGCAGGTGGGTAGACCTGCTGGGAGAGCCACACGACCCAGTCCTGAAATTGTGCAAAGGCACAGGGAGTTGAATCGGGGGAGTGAGACCCCAAATTGATGAAGCACCACAGTTTGGTCAATGGAAATTGTTTGGTAGAACCCATAGAGTAAGACGGCCAATGGTTTGGCAGGGAAAGACCCCGGGTAGTGTAAAGTGTGTAAAAGTCATTTAGGAAGTCGTTAGGATTGAAATCTCCTCGCACCATCTACATCCACTCACCTGAGGTGACAGAACGCCACACCATGCCATGTTTTTATTATTTTTGTGCAAATGTTTGGATTGTGAGACGCATCATGACGTGGGACGTAGGTGTGACATTGTACTGATGTTCCATCTCTCCCTCCTTATGAGGATTGATGATGAATTGGTGATGGCAAATTTTGGATTAGAGGGATTGTGGTGACGAATTTGGTATTAGGGGAAATATGGGGAAGACGAGACAGTCGTGACGAATTGGTAAGGGTGTAGATTTTTGTACATACGGGGGTAAGAGGCAAGGGTAGAACAGGTAACAGGGGGGGTGACGTACGGTAGGGACGAGCTTTTCTCCGCTCAGTCTCCTGACGCACCTCACCTTGCATTGCCTTTATTGATGTGTACCCTTGTGACCTTACCCCTCGCTAACCTGCCCTCTCTGTCTTCCTTCCCCGACCCATGGATTGTGCTCTCTGGGCACCGAGGGGAGCGTGCGGGAGTCCGCCATTGTGTGCCCGAACCCCCGCAACCAGCTGCCTGCATCGATGCACCACTTATGGACCACATGTCTGTGGCTGAGCACTACTCACGGACCCCACAGGTTGGGGCATGGCCCCTCTGCTGGAACCGGCCACGATGGCCCAGGATCTTGCTTGCGGACCTCGGTGACGTGGCACCTATGCCACACAGGTGAACCACCCTTAGTCGGCCCCTGTGGGCCATAAATAAAAAGTGGACATGTTTTGTGCATTTTTTATTTTGTCCAAATAGGCCGCCAGCAAGAAGACGAAGAAAGACAACATCTGGAAGAACATTGGCCAGCAGAGGGAGCCGAAGAGGAAAGACCACCAGCAGGGGTTTGTTTATTTTTTATTATGAACTGTGGTGACTGTGCACTCTGGTGCGTTTATGGTGCTCTTTGTTGGTGCTGGTGCTTCGATGCAGCGCAGGCTGTCTCCCCCCCTCCCAAAAAGAGCAATCACAGGTCCTGCGTTGCGTTTTGTAAATACAATTAGCGTCACCTGTAAATAATGCTCCCCACCGTTCATGTTTAGTTTGAAAACAATTCCGCAATTCGGTTATCCTGTGGGCGTGAATCTGTTAGGCAGGGTGCAATGCAGCAGAGGGACATACTTATTTGTGTTTTTAAACTGTCACACTCAGGGTCAGGTTAATTGTCGAGGGAACTACACCTACGTGCCACACTAAGTTAAAGTTTTGTCGGCCCGAGCCGTGCCGTGAGGAATGAGGGTGCTGTGTTATGGTTTTTAGAACCTTCACTTTGTAAATTTCGTATTAAAATTTCCTATGTACATTTCCCCTTTAATTGGCTGTTAATTGAAATGAGTGCACCGTAGCTAGTCCATATACAAGCACGTAGGCCACCATAGAACCTTTCTAGAGTTGTTTCTTTATTCTATGTCAGTATAATGCTCTGTCTCCCACTAGTTGACTCTGCATTGCACCGAATTGAAATAAGATAGATTCCCTTTCATTGCCAAAAACCTCCATTGCCAACCGCATTACCAACTGCATTTGCCGCCATGACGCACGCGGCCAGCTCGGAGAAGAAAGGCGTGTCTCCACCTCGTCATAGGAAGGAGGAGTGAGCCAGCCCCGATCAACCAACCAAGCACGAGGGGTTTGGCTTGAGAGGGCGGAGAGAGAACGATCGGGCAGTTTCGTGAACGTTCCAGGGTGTGGCGCTATAAAACCCGTCACGCGGAGCCCCCCACGTGGTTGAGTTCAGTGGAGAAGTGAGCACTGAGAGAGTTGAGTGAACAAACCGCAGCTTTGAGTCCACCGCGGCTGAACCAACCGCAGCTTTGAGACCACCGTAGTCCGGCCCCCCTGTGACACGCAGCTTCGACCCGCTGCTATGCGGGAACCAGATTGCTGTGGGATCGGTGGCATCGGTGGCCGTCGAGGTCGAGCCCGACGTCCCGGGCGGGAGCAAAACTCCAGCTGAACCTTCCTCCCCTTCCAGCCATTCGTTCCTGTCATTCCTATCATCATTCCCCGTGTGAGTCTGACTGTCGTCCGTCTTTTATGTTGTCTGGGGTATAAGTTAAGCCTGTTTAGATAAGTTCGTATTGCACTGTGTCTTCTGATCCTTCCATCCTTCTGTCTTTATTTTCGTATCTTTCCTTCTCCTTGGTTCCTTTGATTGTGTAAATATTAGTAATAAATTATACTTGTTCTTCCTACCTTACCTTCTGGTTTCCTCACATCCGTTCGTCCTTGTCTTTTCCCAATTGAATACCTGTGGCACGATTTGGCCAACGTTTAAGAATCGGGTCTAGTTACTTGCTAATGGTTCGTGCCGCGGCTGCTAATCCGCTCGGCAATTAACATCTTGTCCGCGGTCTCGAACGGGGTTGCTCACCTGCCTCTCCGGAGGGAGCTGGGCAACTTCAGGACTCACGTCGGTCAGTCATAGACAAGGGGATTAATTCCCCCTTGGTAAGGGGATAAGGGCCGACCGTTGAGATCCGCAACAATATATATATATATATATATATATATATATATATATATATATATATATATATATATATATATACATATATACATATATACATACATATATATATATATATATACATATATACATATATACATACCTATATATATATATATACATACATACATACATACATACACACGGATTTGCACTCCTGAACTGTCTGGTAGTTGTCGATGGACAATCCCTCGTCTAACTCCCCATTTGCAAACTCGTTGAAAATATCCCCCAGAGTCTGGGTTCCATCGAACACCGTACGAGCATACCATGGCTTCAAAAACTTTCTGCCAGCCTTCCAAATGCATACACAAATGAAGACCATTTTAAGACCTAGGTCTACTGTACTTCGTCAATAGCTCAATTAAAGCTACCAAGAAAGTTCGTATTTGAGATCGATAACGTGCACGCTATAGCTAGCTAGCTAACTTAACTGTACACATTACATATGTACATGTACATCTCTCGAAAATTGCATTCGCTGAGCATGTGGTGTGGCGTGAGCAAGCATACTTGCAGACAAGATCAATTTCATTTGCGTGAGCGCTAGGCCTATAGGGACCACAAAATAATTATTTGTCTGGGTTCCAGACTCCCATGACAGAAATAAAAGAATAAAAAACACGCAAATTTTAAAAATAAATTTGATAAAGGAGAGGAAAACACAACCCACTAACATGCGGCCTACAAAAAGGAAGCGTGTGGGGATGAATAAATCGCTTTCCTTTTTTTTTCTAGATCTGGAGAGAAAGTAGTACATATCAAAAAAGGTGGCTGCCATCAAAAAGGAAGCCGGTGGGGACGAGAAACTAATAATTTATTTTGCTTGGCCATATTATTCCTTGTATGAATCCTGGATTTAGACATGTAAAACAACAACAAAACAACAGGCATTTTAAGGCCATTTTCCCTGCTCGAGTGGGGGTTAGCCTTGCGGTCCCCATGACAATCTTCTCCATTTGGCCCTATTATCTGCATCTCCCCTTGTTAACGCCCTTGCCCACATTTCTTCTTCGACCATCTTTAGCCAAGTCTTTCTCGGTCTTCCCCGTCCTCTACTTCCTTCTACATTCATTTCCATCACTCTTCTCAACCAGTCACTTTCATCCTTCCTCAACACATGACCAAACCATCTCAAACTGTTTCTCTTCACAGCATCCATCACAGGCTCTATTCCCATCATCTTTCGCAATTCATCATTTGTCTTCCTCTCTCTCAACGATACTCCACACATCCACCGAACCATTTGCTTTTCCATCCTTTCCAGCCTACGTTGCTGCTCTACGTTCATTACCCATGTATTACCACGTACATTACCCATTACCCATGGGTCATAACATAACACTTCTCACACATGCAGCATACACCTTTCCCTTCAGCTTCAATGACACTCCCCTCATCGTCAGCATGCCACTCAGTTCCCGAAACTTCTTCCATACACATCTCACTCTAGCAACCGTTGTTGAGTCTGATCCACCTCCATTCAGCATGTCTCCGAGGTAACAAAATGTTTTCACACCTTCCAGCTTCACGCCGCCTCCACGATCCAACTCAACATTTCCTCCATCTGCAGCTCCCTCTGTGCACACCTTACACTTGAATGTAGCTGCCACACTGGTTAATGCCCCTCTCAAACCACTACATTTTTGATGAACCCACTCAGCGCACATTGTACATTGAATGGAGTTCACTCCGACACCCTTCCTGCACACAGCACACGACCTCTTCCCAGTTCTTTCCACCTCACCACATGCTTTACCACTTGCCATCACCTTCGTTTTTCCGATATTCACCTTCAGACCTTTTGTCTCCATACATACATTCCTTCCATTTGTTCATCTTCTCCTTCAGTCCATCCATACTTTCTGCAATCAACACCAGATCATCTGCATACAACAACTCCCATGGTAAACCCTCCTTTACGTTCCGAGCCAGCACCTCCACCACAGCTACAAATAGGAGTGGCCTTAGTACCGACCCCTGATGCACTCCCACCTTCACCTCAAACTCACCACTGTTCCCGTCCTTCGTCCTTACAGCTGTCCGTGCTCTTTTGTACATTGCCATCACCACTCTGATCAACCATTCCTCCACTCCTAACTTCCTCAATGCCCATGTCACTACTTCACGTGGAACCCCATCGAATGCTTTCTCCAGATCAACAAACCCACGAAACAACTTCTTCCTCTTCTCCATGTACTTCTCCTGCAACTGCCTCACAATAAAAAGCGTGCGTCGTTCCTCTTCCTGGCATAAATCCAAACTGCATTTCGTCAATCTTCACTTTCTTCCTTATCCTCCTCTCCAACACCCTTTCCAATACCTTCATTCCATGCTCCAATAACTTCATCGCTCGATACGAGCCACAGTCCAGAGGGTCACCTTTCCCCTTGTATGGAGGACGAGGGTACTCAGTGCCCAATCCACTGGAATGCGGCCTTCTTTCACCACCCGATTGCAGATCTCTGTCAATCTCTTCACACCCCAATTTCCCACTGCCTTCAACATATCTCCCACATCTCCCGTCGGCCCTCCCGCTTTTCTACTCTTCATTGCTTTTATCGCTTCCTCAACTTCCTTCTCGCTTATCTTCTCTGCCGGTCCTAAAACTGGGTTACTCTCTATGTTGCCATCCCATTCATTCTCTGCATTCAACAGTATTTCCATATATCTCTTCCATCTTCCTTTAATTCCATCTGGGTCCACAACGATTTGTCCCACTTCATCCTTCAAGCAACTCACCGCCATCACATGTAAAATGTAAAATGTTAACTATTCAAGATTAACTATTCAAACTATTCAAGATTTAGACATGTAAAAGAAATGTTATTGCAAGAAAACATTTACTTCCACCGCACAATATTACAGAACACAAAATGAATAAATCCCACATTTATCCATTGTTTTCTTCATAGAGTACTAGCAGAGGTACCCGGCTTTGCACGGGAGTGGGAGGAGGAGGGGAGGGGGAAGAGGAGGGGAGGGGAACGGGGGGGAGGGGGGAGGGGGAAGCGGGGGAGGAGGAGGGGAGGGGAATGGGGGGGAGGGGAATGGGGGGGAGGGGGAAGGGGGGGGGAGGGGGAAGGGGGGGGAGGGGGGGAGGGGAAGGGGGGAGGGAAGGGTGCGGGGGTGCCCAGGGGAAGAAGGGCCCCTCCCCTCCCCCCTCCCCCCCCTTTCCCCTCCCCCCCCTCCCCCCTTCCCCCTCCCCCTCCCCTCCCCCTTCCCCCTCCCCCTCCCCCCTCCCATCCCCTTCCCCCTCGTTCCCCTCCCCTTCTCTTCCCCCTCCCCTCCTCCTCCCCCTTCACACCAGGGGGGTTGACTCAGCCTGTCATCCCACCGAGGTCGGAAGTCGGAACTCATTGTCGTCAAATAAATGTAGCCTGTATGTTTCACTCTTTGTCACATGCCGTTGGTCCCATGTCAATCGGATGAAGTTGAAAAATTAACGTTACGAAGGTTCTCTGGGACGTACTGATTCCGAATAATGAAGTTGAAAAATTAACGTTCCGAAATACGCTAATTACGCTAACAGAAGCGCTGGAGGGAGCACTGCGCTCCCTCCCTTAGATTCCCTCCCTCTTCTGCTAGCGCTAATTACGCGTAACACACTAATTTTAAAACCCGAAGTTTTTTTAATTTTAAGGTGTGCTGTAGTCAGAAGCGCTAGAAGCGCTGCGCTCCCTCCCTTCGAATCCCTCTCTCTTCTGCTAGTGCTAATAATACGCTAATTTTAAAACCCGAAATTTTTTAAATGTTTATGTCTCCGTGACATTCCTGGGACCATCCCGAGTCGAACAGTACTTTCCGCTCGCAAATCCGTCCACGGGTTCTCGAGATCTTAGAGATCATAGATACATAGATCAGGACCAACTCTACTTTATATATATAGAAGGTGTGCTGTAGTCAGAAGCGCTAGAAGCGCTGCGCTCCCTCCCTTCGAATCCCTCTCTCTTCTGCTAGTGCTAATAATACGCTAATTTTAAAACCCGAAATTTTTTAAATGTTTATGTCTCCGTGACATTCCTGGGACCATCCCGAGTCGAACAGTACTTTCCGCTCGCAAATCCGTCCACGGGTTCTCGAGATCTTAGAGATCATAGATAGAGGCCAACTCTACTTTATATATATAGAAGGTGTGCTGTAGTCAGAAGCGCTAGAAGCGCTGCGCTCCCTCCCTTCGAATCCCTCTCTCTTCTGCTAGTGCTAATAATACGCTAATTTTAAAACCCGAAATTTTTTAAATGTTTATGTCTCCGTGACATTCCTGGGACCATCCCGAGTCGAACAGTACTTTCCGCTCGCAAATCCGTCCACGGGTTCTCGAGATCTTAGAGATCATAGATAGAGGCCAACTCTACTTTATATATATAGATGTGTATTTCTTGTCCTCTGGATTAAACCACATGAAAGGAATTCAAAGGAAAAACGTGACTGATTGTATCTTCACTGTAAATGATAATACAAATGAAATTGCTTCAGACTGAAATATTGCTTGCTTGGGAGCTGGGGTATGGTGAGGGAGGGGGTTGGATATTGGTGAAGTGGGAGAGGGGGAATTTGGGAGTTGCTATGGGTATCAATTCTTATCAATATTCCTCTTAATATCCATAGCTTCGTAGCTATAAATGAAAGGGTCATTTATAATTCGGCTTCACATCTCTCATATCCCTACAGGTGCTTTTAATGGGGAAGAGTGGTTCTGGAAAGACCAGCATGCGTTCCATAATTTTTGCAAATTACATCGCTCGGGACACAAGACGACTCGGAGCTACAAGTAAGTGCATTTCACTTGTTTGAGAACATTCTGTTGGTAGTGATGCAGTGGGATATCTCATCGGAATTATCCATCCAATTTCGTAGATCTGATGTGCTCGGAAACAACAAATCTTATGCTTACATAAGGTCATGTGCCTGCATTATAAAATAAACCGAGGCCACATTTTTGACGTGCAAGAGTTGTCGATCACTAAAATGAAGTGATGCTCTGAGTAAATGAACAGGTGGATGATAAGAGTCCTGAGCATATCACTATGACCTTAATTCCATTTTTTGCTTATGCCGCTGCCTTCCCAGCAGTCAGTCAGGACATTAATTTGTAAGTTTTTGTATAGCCCCAGACAGTTCTCTCAAACAAGCCTGCGGCACGGAGACAGCTGATCGATCTCGCAGGAGCGACCCAGAGATCCCCCCCACATTCAGTATGGTGTATCCCCGCCTTCATGCGTTAGAAAGAGAGAGAGACAGAGACACACAGAGACACACGAGGGAAAGGGCCAATCCATGGGGACCGATCGGCACTCTGTCCGTGACCATGCTGCCCTGACAAATCCAGGTAGCAGGGAAGAATGGGGAAGATTAGGCCCCCCGACTTGCGTTGATGGGTACAACCACCGCGAAGAGGCGTTCCGATGGTTGTCTAGTTTGTAAGTTGCTGAGTGTGCTGGCGACGACTCCTTTACTCTTCACGAAGGACACTGTGGATCTTTAACATCCATCAGCAACTAGTGCTGGCACACAGTTCCTTCCAAAAAACTGTGCATGCATTGATGCCTCGCCCTCCATGCGAAACACCAGGATGAAAGTTTATGGCTGGGTCCAGATTCAAACCAAGGCTAGGAAGCTGATAGACCAGTCTGCGTGCCGTTCAGCTATCTCGTCAGCACAGGAGCTTTTAATTACAGTGATCAATTACATGTACAATTACAATTTGAACAGAATTGACATGAAGTTCGTATTTTGTTTGCCTGGCTCGTGCTTATTAGTTCTGTGTATACCTCCTTCAGTTGATGTGGAACATTCTCACGTCCGTTTCCTTGGAAACCTTGTGCTGAACTTGTGGGATTGTGGTGGGTAAGTATCATGTAGTTGTACAAACTATTCAAGAGTTGTTTAATTGAACCATTACAATTTGACACCCTTATTCAATACACTCAATAATCACCAATAAACTCCAATACATTCAGAACTCCGCTGCCCGTCTACTCACCCATTCCCGGACCCATGACCACATCACCCCCGTCCTTTACAAGCTTCACTGGCTCCCCATCCCCCAGAGAATCCAGTACAAAATCCTCCTCTTGACCTACAAAGCCCTCCATAACCTGGCCCCATCCTACCTGACTGACCTCCTCTCCAGACACACTCCCACCCGCAACCTCCGCTCTGCTGGTACCAACCTCCTGACCCCCCCCCCCCTCCCCCCACCAAATTCAGATCCTGGGGGGACAGGGCCTTCTCCATCGCTGCTCCCACCCTCTGGAACTCACTACCTCACACCATCAGAGACTCCTCCTCACTCACCACATTCAAAATATCACTCAAGACCCACCTGTTCAACACTGCATTCAACATTTAACCCACAGCATTTAACCCCTGACTATCTCTTCTCCTTCTCCTTCCTTTTGCTTTGATTATTTACCTATTGATTTTTGTCTTTTTGCACTTGTTTTTTGTACTCTGTCAAAGCGCCTTTGGGCTTCTTGAAAAGCGCTATATAAAATAAATGTATTATTATTATTATTATTATTATTATTATGATTATTATTATGTGGTAGCCCTCCCCATGCTTGGAACGCTGTTTGAAATATTGGATGTTTGTTTCTGTTTGAAGTTTTACTTCATTTGAACTTTGTTCGTCCAAGTATTTGAAAATGATATTTAAAATCACTACTTCAGTAATTTCTTTTCAGTGCAAATTTTAATGATATTTTTAGTGTGTTTTGGGTGTCTCACATTCTGCCACCCTGAAAAACTGCAATTGCATGACGTAACGTACCATGTGTCTCGCATGTCACAAGGCCTTTTTTTTACACCCTTGTGTGTGTTTAATGCGCTTGCATTGTCTCAGTAATAGAATCAGTACATTGTTGATGTTCATTAATAAGAGACAAATCAACTATACGGTTTTCATCGACAAACGTGAACATGCCAACTCGTGTATCATTATTGGTTACAGCAATACAACAAAAGGAGTTTGCCTTCCCAAGTCCCCACAGCATCCCATGCTTTATTTGTTTTTTATAAAATGAGTCGTAAAAAGGCCGTCAAATACGACAGGTAGGAACAACTATTCAACAGTGCAGCCTCTTGAGCATGCCAAAGTCTGAAGCCTCGGCCTAGTGTCAGGTGTGCTTATACAGTGTCTTATTTATTAGACATCATACGGATATAAATGAACACTCATTTTACTCTGCGCGTGTTGCACATCACATGCAGTGAATTTCACCTCCCTGCACCTTGAATTTATTGTTAATTTAAAAAAAACACTTTTGTACACCACACTTGAGGCTCAGTTTGCAAGCCACCATCTGCAATTCCCATTAAAGAGACATAATTACTGTTTTATGGAAAATGTTTTTCGAATTTGTTTTTTAGACCATCGTGAGGTTTGTTTTATAGACCGTCATGTTTTATAGACCTCAAAAATTGACCCTCGTGAACATTCATTCATGTTAAAAGATTGGCCTTTAAAACCTACCCTTATGAAGGGGGAAAGACATTTGTACAAACACACAAACTGACTGTGTTTTATATGGCAGTTGTTTTGTAAAATAATTTTTATCTTGTACTTTGTTCGTACGCTTAAAAATAAAAAATAACCACCTTTAGAGGCCATTTTTCCCCGCAAGCGGGGGTTGGCCTTTTTCGGGCACCGTGGTTGTTGTTGTTTTTTGGTCCCCTTTTTGAAGCAATGTTTTACGGCCGGATGCCCTTCGTGACGCCAACCCTTTTTGCCGCCTTTTTTTTTTTTTTTTTTTTTTTTTTTTTTTTTTTTTTTTTTTTTTTTTTTTTTTTTGTATACAATATCGAGGCTCGTGAAAGAGCGAACATTAATCACACAGAAAGACAAACCGACACATAAAACATATAACATATAACATAGGGAGCGGTAGACAAGATGGGGAGAGAGGGGGAAGGACACAAACACAACATTTGAGAGCAGGGACCGAGAGACATGGAGACATCGAGAGATCTGAGAGAGGGCGAGGGCTTTGGGGGGGGGGGGGCGTGGGAAGGGGGCAGTGGGAGAGGTATAAAACATATGGACACTGCCAGGACTTCCAGGAAAGAAGTTGGAATTTCAAACAAGGTGGATCTGGGGTGAATTAGCGGGGGTAGAAAAGATCAAGGTTTTGGATGGGGGAAGATAAGAGATGGTGGTGAACGGCTGTTTTAAAGACCTGGAGGGAGGAGTGGGATTGAAGGGAGTGAGGGAGTTTGTTCCAGAGGCGGGAGAAAAGAGGAATGAAAGAGTGAAGGTGAGCGGAGAGCCGAGATTTCGGCAGTTTAACCATCAGAGGGTTGCTGGCAGATCTTGTGCGACCTGTAGGAATATTTGGGGGACAGAGCACAGAGAGAGCTGGGGGTGCAAGGCCGGAGAGGAGTCGGTAGAAGACAGAAAGACCACCTACCTGCCTGCGGTGAGTGAGTGAAAGGCCCTCAGAGATAGCTTCATCGCGGGAGATTCCAATAATTCTGAAAGCTTTGGTTTCAACAGCGTGAAGCCGAGCTAGGTGTGAGGCAGGAGCACCGGCCCATAGGGGAGAACAGTATTCCATTGAGCTGCGGATGAAAGCCTTGTATGTGGTGAGGAGCTCAGGTGTGCCGAGGAAGGACTTCGCACGACGGAGGATGCCCAGTCGGCGACTGGCTTTGGAGGCCAGCTTGGAAATGTGGTTTTCCCAAGAAAGATCATGGCAGATAGTGAGACCCAAAATCTTGAGCGACAGAACTTCTTGGAGAGGATTGTTGAGAAAGTAGATGGGAGGGTTGTCCAGTCGATCTTTTCGGAGAGACATAGTAAGAGTGTGAGATTTGTCAGGATTGAAAGACATGTTCCACTTGTTTGACCAGTCTGTGATTTTGTCCAGGTCTTCAGAGAGTGAGGAGGCAGCAGACTGCCGATCTGAGGGAAGAGGAATGGAGCGGCAGAGAGTGGAGTCATCAGCAAAGAGATAGAGAGGATTTTCGAGAGAGTCAGAGAGATCATTGATGAAGACCAGAAAAAGCACGGGGCCCAGAACACTGCCTTGGGGAACTCCAGCCTGAACAGGAAGAGGAGATGAGAGAAACCCATTCAGGGCCACACGTTGACGACGACTAGAGAGGAAGTCCGCCAGCCATGCGTGGAGATTTCCATGGATACCAAAGGAGGAGAGTTTGGTGAGCAGAGCGGGGTGCCAGACCGTGTCGAAGGCACGTGATATGTCGAGGGAGACAGCTCTAATTTCCTGTTTGGCATTGAGGACCTCCATCCATTGTTGAGACAGCAGAAGCAGCATGTCCAGAGTAGAGTGACCTGGTCTGAAACCAAATTGATGATCAGAGATCAAGCCATTGGAGAAGAGGAAATATTTCATATCAGAAGCAATGATGGATTCCATGACTTTGCTGATAATTGGGAGAAGGCTGATTGGTCTGTAGTTGCTAGGATCTGTTTTTGCACCTTTTTTGTGCAAAGCGGTGATGTTGGCTGATTTCCAAGCAGATGGCAGTTGACCTTGAGCAAAAGAGAGGGTGAAGAGAACAGAGAGAGGGTGAGATAGAGCAGCAGAGCAGGATTTTAGGACCCGTGGGCTGATGCCGTCGGGTCCAGTTGCAGAATCAGAGTCGAGGGTTGACAGAAACTTTTCCACCTTGTCAGGAGGAAAGGACACGGAGTCCAGGAGCAGCAGGGTACGACTGGGTATGGTGGGTACAGAGAGGGATGGGTTTGGGACACAAGATTTAGAGGCAAACACAGAGTTGAGGCATTCAGCTTTTTCACGTGCGGAGTCAGCTGTGTAGCCGTTTGAGGTAAGGGAGGGGATGGAGGGGGAACAAACACCAGAAACGGATTTGACCAGACGCCACCAGGATTTGGAAGAGGGAGACAGATAAGAGAGTTCGGTCTTGAGAACGGAGAGATATTGTTTCCTGGCTCTCCTGAGGGTGGACACACACTTGTTTCGGGCTTTGTGAAAGGAAATGAGATTTCCTTCCGTTGGATTTGCTTTCCAGGAGACGAAGGCAAGTTGTTTCTGGGCAACAGCCTCACCACAAGATTCCGTGTACCATGGACGGGAGGAAGGGTATGACAACTGAAGACGAGATGGGATAAATCTGTGCATGAGAGAGAGCAATTTACTTTGGAAGAATTCCCAGGATGAGTTGATGTCAGAGGTGGTAGAGATGGGAGACCAGTCCAGATGATTGATGGCTGCTTGAAGACCGTGCCAGTTGGCCTGAGTGAAATGCCAGACTCGTCGACGCTGAGCAGGCTCCCTGAGGATGGTCAGAGAGATGTCCACTTTAACAAGGACATGATCAGATGTTCCGATCGGAGCAGAAGAAGAGCAGCAGACATTTTCAGGGAAGTTAGTCATAACCAAGTCCAGAAGAGAAGATGTTCCGTTGACTGAGATCCGGGTCGGGAAATTGACAGATTGTGTCAGTCCCAGTGAGTCGCAGAAGTCCTTTGCTGAGGAGCCATGGCTGGTGAGAGAGGTACCCACACCCAGCCAACTGGCATGATGACAGTTGAAATCACCACATATGAGGAAGAGAGAGTTGGGATGAGTAGATAGAAGTTGGTCCATATCATCAGACAGCGAGATGTAGATGGAGTCATCACTGTTTGGTGGACGGTACAACACACATATGAACAAGAGGTGGGAGCGAAGGGGAAGCCGTAGCCAGAGGTATTCCTGGGGGTGAGGTGGAGAGAGTGCAGTGCAGGGCGAGTGAGGAAGAGAGTTTTTGATAAAGATAGCAACCCCGCCTCCAGGACGTGGCTCGGGTCTATCATACCGGAGGAGGGAGTAGCCCGGGAGAGATACTATGGAATCAGAGACATCATAAAGGAGGAAAGTTTCTGTTAAGCAGATCACGTCTGGTTTGACAGAAGCAACCTGTATGGAGAGATCGGTTAAGTTTGAACGAAGGCCCCGGATGTTTGAGGTCCATACCGTTAATGAAGAGGAAGGGGGAGCATCAGATACAGAACAGGGGGGAGGAGGGGTAGGGTAAGATGTGGAAGAGGTGGAAGAGGTAGGGAGAGCTGTTGAAGGTGTGTTTAACGACAAACAGGGAATTACCAGTGAACTGGTACTCAATTAGCCGACCTCGGAAGGATGACAGGCTGAGTCAACCCCCCTGGCGTTAATTCAGCAATCGACCGGGATTCGAACCCAGGATCCTAGGATCCTAAGCCGGCACCCTAGCCGCTAGCCCAACACCAGGGTTGTTCGTACGCTTGATAAACCCAAATGCTTCTTCTTTTGAAAGATCTTGTAGACCATTATAATTGAATATCTAGTAATGAGAGCCAATTGATTGCAGCATCAGTAGTTCTGCAAAGAACCCTCTGAAACCTGTGAAACATGTAGGACTGGTCTGATATTGATGGCCACATGTACACACTGGCCTATCAGAGTGCTTCCACGTGAACATATGATGGACGGTTCTTGCATGTGGAATTCCCAGTCAGTTAAAAACCACTCCATTGGTGTCTCTGTAGGTTAAAAGGCTTGGGGCTCCTTCGTGGGATCTTGAATTATTTGGCCATTTCAAACTGGTGCCTTTTCCCATTGCTGCCGCCACAAATCCACAACGCCACAATTCAACCTAAGTACTACAATTTGATTACGTTAAGTTGATATTTCATGAAATTCGTCAACTATCTGTGAACCAATGCTGGCTTCCCATTGTCCCCGTCTTTACTGGGCTACTCTTGGATGGATTAGGTGCTGCCACAACTGTTTCAGGTCAATGATTATACTGGGTGGTTTGCCATTGCCTTCTCATTGGTATTTGGGGTGGTTAGTTGGCTACATTGTCGGCACACATTGACCTACTCTTTATGAAATACACAGCTAGCAGACGGGGATACTCTATTTGACGTCCATCCCACACTTTGCGATGCAACGTCTTGCCTGTGATTGAAGCACCAATCTCACATTCTATAGTCAGGTTGGGATTCGAACCTAGACTAAACTGCGCAAAGGCAAGTTTGCTCGTGTTGTTAAGCTCAATTCTGTTTTTGGACTTCTGTTTCTTATGATGATGGTGCAAGGACCTGCCATGCTCATTTGTTTGTTTTATGGGCAGAAACTATGAACACCCAAACACAAAACATCACCAAGTTATTTGTTATCCATGTGTATTGATATTTATTTTAAAACCAAAAACGAGTTTTCCAAATGTTGATTGCAGTAACCCTTTAGTATTGATGTTCCAACCTTGCTTATGTTAGCTTCATTTGTATTATTGATTCCCAAATTACAGGTAAGGGAGCCATATTGTTTTTGCCTATTTGGCAAAATTGCCTTTTTGACATTGCCTCAAATAAAAATAAAAACATTGCCTCAAAAAGAGAACCATGACAATCACAAGTACATATGGGCAGGGTGCAGCCCGAAGTGGAGATCGGTTTCTGAGGTTTGGGACATGGAATGTAGGGACAATGACAGGGAGATCAGGAGAAGTGGTGGAAGTATTGGTCAGAAGAAGAGTGGACATATGTTGTGTGCAAGAGACGAGATGGAAGGGAAGTGGTGTGAGAATGGTGAAGGGTAGGCAGGGACAGAAATACAAGTTTGTGTGGCAAGGGTGCCCGGAGGGCGTGAATGGTGTTGGTGTCCTGTTTTCTGAGGAGTTTGTAGACAGTGTGGTGAGTGTGATGAGAGTGAGTGATAGGTTGATGATGGTGAAAATGATGATTGGAAAGCTCTTGGTGAACGTCATCTCGGGATATGCTCCGCAGGTTGGTCGAAGCGATGAAGAGAAGGACAAGTTCTGGTGTGCGATAGAGAAGCTGATGGAAAACGTGAAAGATGAGGAAGTTGTTGTGGTGGGAGGAGACCTGAATGGACATGTGGGAAGGAGTATGGATGGTTTTGAGGGAGTTCATGGGGGTTACGGATATGATGTGAGAAATGGAGAAGGTGAAAGGATTTTGGAGTTTGCTGATGGAGCTGATTTGTTGATTTGTAATACTCAGTTCCAGAAAGAGGACAATAAGCTTGTTACATACACGTCAGGTGGGGCGACGACAACCGTTGACTACCTGATGGTGCGTAGGCGAGATAGGGGGCACCTCCGGGACACAAAGGTGATCCCGGGGGAGGAGGCTGTTTCACAGCACCACTTGGTTGTCTGCGACATAAGGGTGAAAGGTGCGAGGAGAGCTCGGTGAAGTACCAACCGAGAATGAAGGTGTGGAGGTTGAAAGAGGTGACAGTAAGGGAGGCATTAAAAGAGAGGCTGAGTAGGGTAGAGGATGATGTGGTTGAGCTTGTAAGTGGTTGGATGTCAATGAAAGCTAGTCTGTTGGGAGCCGTTGGTGAGGAGATAACTGAGAAGGAAGTTGAGGAAGCGATAAAAGCAATGAAGAGTGGAAAAGCGGGAGGGCCGACGGGAGTTGTGGGAGATATGTTGAAGGCAGCAGGAAGTTGGGGTGTGAAGAGAATGACAGAGATCTGTAATCTGGTGGTGAAAGAAGGCCGCATTCCAGTGGATTGGGAACTGAGTACCCTCGTCCCTCTATACAAGGGGAAAGGTGACCCTCTGGAGTGTGGCTTGTACCGAGCGATAAAGTTATTGGAGCATGGAATGAAGGTATTGGAAAGGGTGTTGGAGAGGAGGATAAGGAAGAAAGTGAAGATCGACGAAATGCAGTTTGGATTTATGCCAGGAAGAGGAACGACAGATGCGCTTTTCATTGTGAGGCAGTTGCAGGAGAAGTACATGGATAAGAAGAAGAAGTTGTTTTTGGGTTTGTTGATCTGAAGAAAGCATTCGATAGGGTTCCACGCAAAGTATTGACATGGGCATTGAGGAAGTTAGGAGTGGAGGAATGGTTGATCAGAGTAGTGATGGCAATGTACAAAAGAGCGCGCACAGCTGTAAGGACGAAGGACGGGAACAGTGGTGAGTTTGAGGTGAAGGTGGGAGTGCATCAGGGGTCGGTACTAAGTCCACTACTATTTGTAGCTGTGATGGAGGTGCTGGCTCAGAACGTAAAGGAGGGTTTACCGTGGGAGTTGTTGTATGCAGATGATCTGGTGTTGATTGTGGAAAGTATGGATGGACTGAAGGAAAAGATGAACAAGTGGAAGGAATGTATGGAGACAAAAGGTCTGAAGGTGAATATCGGAAAGACAAAGGTGATGGCAAGTGGTAAAGCATGTGGTGAGGTGGAAAGAACTGGGAAGTGGCCGTGTGCTGTGTGCAGGAAGGGTGTCGGAGTGAACTCCATTCAATGTACAATGTGTGCTGAGTGGGTTCATCAAAAATGTAGTGGTCTGAGAGGGTCATTTACCAGTGTGACAGCTACATTCAAATGTAAGGTGTGCACAGAGGGAGCTGCAGATGCAGGAAATGTTGAGTTGGATCTTGGAGACGGCGTGAAGCTGGAAGGTGTGAAAACATTTTGCTACCTCGGAGACATGCTGAATGGAGAAGGTGGATCAGACTCGGCAACGGTTGCTCGAGTGAGATGTGCATGGAAGAAGTTTCGGGAACTGAGTGGCGTGCTGATGAGGAGGAGAGTGTCGCTGAAGCTGAAGGGAAAGGTGTATGCTGCATGTGTGAGAAGTGTTATGATTTATGGGAGCGAGACATGGGTAATGAACGTAGAGCAGCAACGAAGGCTGGAAAGGGTGGAAATGCGAATGGTTCGATGGATGTGCGGAGTATCGTTGAGAGAGAGGAAGACAAATGATGAATTGCGAAAGATGATGGGAATATTGCCTGTGATTGATGCTGTGAAGAGGAACAGGTTGAGATGGTTTGGTCATGTATTGAGGAAGGATGAAAGTGACTGGTTGAGAAGAGTGATGGAAGTTAATGTAGAAGGAAGTAGAGGACGGGGAAGACCGAGAAAGACTTGGCTAAAGATGGTGGAAGAAGAAATGCGGGCAAGGGGGTTAACAAGGAGAGATGCAGAAAATAGGGCAAAATGGAGAAGATTGTCATGGGGACCGCAAGGCTAACCCCCGCTCTAGCAGGGAAAATGGCCTTAAAATGCATGTTGTTGTTGTTGTTGGAGCCATATTGTTTTTACCTGTTTTTCTTTCCAACAATTACAATAACACCCCATTCCTTCATTTCTGAGCTAAACGCACAACCATTCCTTCATTTTTCCACTTGTCGCCTATTTCACCTATCGACTATCCCAGCAGCCGTTGCTTCCTCAACATTCGGAATGGGTTTGGCGCAGGTGGGACAATGCTTGCACATTGCAGACTTAGAAACATGTAATTGTTTTGGTTTCTGCTCTCCTTCTTTCTGTCTGTCTCTAACACCACCGGCCGAACTGTTTTCAAAAGCAGCCTCCTCTCCCTCCTGAGCCCCGATGCCGTCTATGCAGTTTCCGTTGGGTGTGTGGATTTTTGGGTTGTCACAAGCATCTGGATGATGTTGGCTTGGAGACATGGTCATGCATGTTTATTTGGAGAAGAAGAGGGATGGCGGACTCCCGAGTCTGTGTGAAGAGATTTCTTTGCGCTTTTGCAAACCAGGACCATTGGCTGTAGAGTCTTGGTTGTCTCAAAGCTTTTGTGTTGTTCCTCTATAACCTGCAAATTGTTGAAAAGGATGGATGCAGAAAGATACTGTCCTTAATATCATTCCTTCTCTTTCCAAGCCCTCTATTCCAAGCCTACAAGCCTTGGCTAAGCATGCAGACGGTGAGGCCATGTGGGCTTGTCCCTGACCACGACCATTACCAGTCATGGAGGGCGTCGCCGTTGAGGTCGCCAAGCGAATTTATTTATTTAAATAAATAAATAAATTCTTATCATCCGGCTGATTGTGCTGAAACTTTACACATGAATACAAGACAGTTGCAGGCTTCGATTTTTCAATTTCGGATCATGGGGGCTCCCACGTGGCATTATCCCCTTAAACTTCGGATCTCTAGTCATCCCCTATTTACCAACCGTTTGCTCTGAACTCCAATACAGCCCTTACTCGATGGTCTGCAGGATCGCTCGGTCTTAGATTTACCATTTTCGTATTTTAAGAATGTGGATCATGGGGCTCCAAGTGGGGAGGTGGGAGTTGCCCCCTGAAACTTTGGATCCCTACTTCTCCATTATTTAGCAACCGATTGCTCTGTAACCCGATACAGCCATTCTACTCTATGGCCCGCAGGATCCCTCAGTCTTAGAATTTTCGATTTCTGATCAGGGGGTTCTCCCAAATCAGCAGAGGTCTGATTACAACCTCAATATATGATGGTCAGCCCACTCGGGGCTATTTATTTGGAGTATGTCACCCTTTGTGGATTTTTTAGCTGGCTTTCTTGACTGCTTGCACTCACTGACACATGTAGGTGTTGGTAATCCTACAGTCTCTTTCACAGAGTAGGCTTGTGGGTGGGTACCCTGACTCAACCACAATTTCCATGTGGCATGCTTATTGGACCTTTCCTGGTCGATAACTGACATAACAGTCCCATGAGACTCCATTGTTTGACTATAAAAAGAGATCAGAACAAATTCTTAAACCAATAAACAGAGGAGCATATTGAAACGTTGACAAGAGGCATGATCGGTTTTAAATTAAAATTATTTGTACATCCGTCACAAATATGATTCCCTTTCCTTTCTTTTCCCATAAATCTCTTCCTTACCCCAAAGCCAGGACAATTTCATGGAAAACTACTTTGCCAGCCAACGTGACAGCATCTTCCGCAATGTTGAGGTGCTCATATACGTATTTGATGTGGAAAATCTGGAGGTTGAAAAGGACATGCACTACTACCAGTCTTGTCTTGAAGCCATTCTGCAGAACTCTCCAGAAGCAAAGGTTTTTTGCCTTGTTCACAAGATGGATCTTGTGCAGGAGGACCAGCGGGATCCGGTGAGAAATTTGAGGATTCCGAGTTGAGGAATCCACCTGGTAGCTTCAGCTGACAACACCATTATTTCTAACTCGGTCATGTTCTGTCATGTAAAATATCTTCTCGAAATAATGTAGATTTGCAACTGTTATGAACTAGCAGGTTTGACAAAACTATGCTTCACCTTTTGTTGCAGATTTTCCATAAGAGAGAGGAGGACTTGAAAAGACTCTCCCGCCCGCTAGAATGCACCTGCTTCCGCACATCCATCTGGGATGAGACACTCTACAAGGTTGGCAGTTGCTCGTTGCCCGTGTTATCCCATCGTATTATTTTTATATTTTGCCCCTTATGCCCTTGCAGCATTTCTTCCATGATACCCTGTGCTCTCTGCATTTTTCACCACCATGACATCTCTGCTGCTGTTTTCCCTTCCTTCCTCAGTCTTTACATCCTACTCACTTCTTCCATCCCATTCTGACTGCAGGCCTGGTCATGCATCGTATACCAGTTGATCCCAAATGTGCAGCAGCTGGAGACGAGCCTCTGCATGTTTGCTAACATCATTGAAGCAGATGAAGTCCTGCTGTTTGAAAAAGCCACGTTCCTTGTGAGGACCTCCACACCATTATGACACTTTCTTAGGTACTTAAAAAAGAGAGCCATTTCCACTGGCAGTTTTTGACTTCAACACTGCCTGACATTGGTGTGCTCAAAATTATTATAAACCCGATTTACACATTGCATATCATCATTATTAGAATGATAACCTCAAAATTGTACTAGTAAACAAGCGTTACGCCTAGGTCCCCCGTTGGGGAAGTGATGTGAGTTGACAAAGTGGAAGACGCAGAAAACATGCTATGATGTGATATTTCGCTCACATGGTTCAGACATACATGGAGGTGGCCATCTTGGATTTTGACGTGGCGACCCAATTTTCAATAGCGTTCTTCCTTATGCCTAGATACACCCACACACCAGATGAGAAGTTGGTACTTCGCTATTTTTCAAGATATTTCGTTCACAGGGTTCAGACATATATATGGTGGTGGCCATCTTGGATTTTGACGTGGCGACCCAATTTTCAATAGCGTTCTTCCTTATGCCTAGATACACCCACGCACTAGATTAGAAGTTGGTACTTCGCTTATTTTTCAAGATATTCTGCTCACAAGGTTCAGACATAAATATGGTGGCGGCCATCTTGTATTTTGACGTGGCGACCCAATTTTCAATAGCGTTCTTCCTTGTGCCTAGATACACCCACACACCAGATTAGAAGTTGGTACTTCGCTTATTTTTCAAGATATTCAGCTCACAAGGTTCAGACATACATGGCGGCGGCCATCCTGGATTTTGATGTGGCGACCCAATTTTCAATAGGGTTCTTCCTTATGCCTAGATACACCCACACACCAGATTAGAAGTTGGTACTTCGCTTTTTTTCAAGATATTCCGCTCACAAGGTTCAGACATACAGGGCATCAGACATACATGGCGGCGGCCATCTTGGATTTTGACGTGGGTTGCACCCACACACCAAATTCGAATGCGGTCCTTCGCTTACGCATGCACGCACGTACAGATGGACGGACGGACACACGGACGGAGGGGAAAACCATTGTCCCCCTTTCGCTCCGCGGTGCGACGGGGGACAATAATTGTGGATTACACCTTCAACAAATTTGGCAAAAGACAATGAAAACCGTTAACAAGTCTTTGCAAAAACTTCTTGTGGTTATTACTTGATTTTGTCACGTTATGGCAGCCAAGATTGTTTTTTTGGGCTGTCTTGTTGCTGCAACATTGTGTCCACATCTCTCACACATCTCTCCACAGGTAATCTCCCATTATCAGTCAAAGCAACAAAGAGACATTCATCGCTTTGAAAAGATCAGCAATATCATCAAACAGTTCAAACTGAGCTGCAGGTAAGGAAGTAAGCAAACTCTTTCAGCTTTCTGCTTAGGGTTGAAACCACTGATTAATATTCCTACTTTGTCTAGCCATCTCAAACTTTGGCCCACCAGTGGGAAGTGCTTCCCAGGGGCTTCTTCTATTGCTACAGCCACAGTCAGTCAATGCTCTGTCAAACTCTCTTTCTGTCCCTCCTCCTCTTTCCTTTGTCCGTAACACCCATTGCGTTGCAATACCCATGTAACACCCATGAACATTTCTGTGTTACCTTCTCTTCCCTCCGTATCAATCGCCATGCTTCCTCCTTTTTCTCCTGTACTGCTTCACTTTGGAATAACCTCCCCAGCAGTGTGTTCCTGACTTCTATCAACCTGCATCAATTAACATCACAAATCAATCGTCTAGATCTCATTTCATTATCACATTATCCCCATCTTCTTTCTTTGCCTGTTTCACCTGGGAGAGGGAGGGGCTTCTTGGTTGTTGGTCTCGACCCTTCCCCTGTGGTGTCATTTTTTTTTTTTGAGCACCACAAATTGCTTGCTGTCTTAAAGCTGGATAATTATCTGTGGCATGCATTTTGGGCTACCATGTCCCAACGATTTTTATTTGGTTAAATTTATTTTTAAAATGAGACCACAATGATTGTCTGTTGCTGGGACAAAAGTTTCTATAAAGGTCGCTTGTTCCATATTCATCATGCGGACGAAAACGATGAATTAATCGGACAGAAATATGCAATTTGGTTTCTGTCTGTCTGACCGCGATACATTAGGTCGTTACCTATCCAATCTCAACCAAATTTGACAGAAGGATTAAGGGTCACACGATGGAGGTTGTAGACACTTCATTTGCCCCCTCCTCAAGGGGGTTTTCCGTCTTGGGCAAAATCCGTGCTAAGGTGTATATCCGTATTAAGCTAGCTAATCATGGCATTTTTCCAAGGCCAATTCAAATAACAAAAGTAATCTATCTATAATTCCAGTAATCTCTGTGTGTATGTTTGTATGTTTGTATGTCTGTATGTCTGTGACCGCTGTTTCTCGACAACCACGGGTCCGATATACTTTAAACTTGCCAGGTATATTGCTGGGGACCCGAGGATGTGCCTTTTCAAGGTTTCATATTAATCGGACAAGTAGTTACCGAGCTATGTCCAAAAAACGATTCAACCAATCAGAGAGCAGCGAGCTATCACGTGTGCCGAACGTGCCGAACAGACTCTGCCTCGGACGGCACATTTGAGAGCGTATTCATTTATTTCACGTTGGCAAACTATGTTGGCGTTAAACTATGTTTTAAAACTAATTAAAACTAATTTGCGATTCTTTCGCTTTCCTGCGCGTTTGTGCACGCTATGGCGATTTCTTTACCAAACTCCGCAAGCCGTTCGCTTTGGACCAAACCATTTCATGTAAATAGAGGGGGGGGATATAATTTTAGATATATATATAGTACGGGCATGCCCTAGTACAACTAATGATAATAGCATAATATTCATGGTACTAGTATAGAAACCTGTCAAAAATGATGGGTTGGAACAGTTTATTCAACGGTATAGCCTCGTGAATGTGCCAAGGTCTAACGCCTCAGCCTCGTGTCAGGTGTGCTTATATCTTTATTTATGAGACATCATAAGGATGTAAATGAGCGAGAGAGCACGCACAGCAGTAAGGACGAAGGACGGGAACAGTAGTGAGTTTGAGGTGAAGGTGGGAGTGCATCAGGGGTCAGTACTAAGTCCACTACTATTTGTAGCTGTGATGGAGATGCTGGCTCGGAATGTAAAGGAGGGTTTACCGTGGGAGTTGTTGTATGCAGATGATCTGGTGTTGATTGCGGAGAGTATGGATGGACTGAAGGAGAAGATGAACAAGTGCAAAGAATGTATGGAGGCAAAAGGTCTGAAGGGGAATATCGGAAAGACGAAGGTGATGGCAAGTGGTAAAGCATGTGGTTAGGTGGAAAGAACTGGGAAGTGGCCGTGTGCTGTGTGCAGTAAGGGGTGTCGGAGTGGACTCCATTCAATGTACAATGTGTGCTGAGTGGGTTCATAAAAAAATGTAGTGGTCTGAGAGGGTCATTAACCAGTGTGGCAGCTACATTCAAGTGCAAGGTGTGCACAGAGGGAGCTGCAGATGGAGGAAATGTTGTTGGATCTTGGAGACGGCGTGAAGCTGGAAGGTGTGAAAACATTTTGTTACCGAGGAGACATGCTGAATGGAGAACGTGGATCAGACTCTGCAACGGTTGCTGGAGTGAGATGTGCATGGAAGAAGTTTCGGGAACTGAGTGGCATGCTGACGAGGAGGGGAGTGTCGTTGAAGCTGAAGGGAAAGGTGTATGCTGCATGTGTGAGAAGTGTTATGATTTATGGAAGCGAGACATGGGTAATGATTAATGAATGTAGAGCAGCAACGAAGGCTGGAAAGGGTGGAAATGCGAATGGTTCAGTGGATGTGTGGAGTATCGTTGAGAGAGAGGAAGACAAATGATGAATTGCGAAAGATGATGGGAATGTGGGATTGGAATATGGAATATGGGATGGGAATGGGATTTGTTGATTTGTAATACTCAGTTCCAGAAAGAGGATAATAAGCTTGTTACGTACATGTCAGGTGGGTCGACGACAACCGTTGACTACCTGCTGGTGCGTAGGCGAGATAGGGGGCACCTCCGGGACACAAAGGTGATCCCGGGGGAGGAGGCTGTTTCACAGCACCACTTGGTTGTCTGTGACATAAGGGTGAAAGTTGCGAGGAGAGGTCTGCGGGTGAAGTACCAACCGAGAATGAAGGTGTGGCGGTTGAAAGAGGTGACAGTGAGGGAGGCATTACAAGAGAGGCTGAGTATGGTGGAGGATGATGTGGTTGAGCTTGAAAGTGGTTGGATGTCAATGAAAGATAGTCTGTTGGGAGCCGTTGGTGAGGTATGTGGATGGACAAAAGGACCTCAGAAAGAAAAAGGCACCCAGAAACATGGTGGTGGGATGATGAAGTTGGAAAGAAGATTGACGAGAAGAGGAAGAAGTTCAAGGAGTGGCAGAAGGCGAAGGGTATGGGGGCAGAAAAGGCAGAGCATGAAAGTTATAAGGCAGCCAAGAAGGCTGCAAAGAAAGAGGTAGCAAAGGCACAGGAGGCATGTAGGAAAATGTTCGGAGAACGCTTGGATTCGGAAGAGGGTCAGAGAGCGGTATTCAGGATTGCAAAGCAGATAGCGAAAGAGAGGTGTGATGTGATGGGGGTGAGTTGCTTGAAGGATGAAGTGGGACAAATCGTTGTGGACCCAGATGGAATTAAAGGAAGATGGAAAAGATATATGGAAATACTGTTGAATGCAGAGAATGAATGGGATGGCAACATAGAGAGTAACTCAGTTTTAGGACCGGCAGAGAAGATAACCGAGAAGGAAGTTGAGGAAGCGATAAAACCAATGAAGAGTAGAAAAGCGGGAGGGCCGACGGGAGTTGTGGGAGACATGTTGAAGGCAGAGGGAAATTGGGGTGTGAAGAGAATGACAGAGGTCTGCAATCTGGTGGTGAAAGAAGGCCGCATTCCAGTGGATTGGGAACTGAGTACCCTCGTCCCTCTATACAACGGGAAAGGTGACCCTCTGGACTGTGGCTCGTATCGAGCGATAAAGTTATAAGAGCATGGAATGAAGGAATTGGAAAGGGTGTTGGAGAGGAGGATAAGGAAGAAAGTGAAGATTGACAAAATGCAGTTTGGATTTATGCCAGGAAGAGGAACGACAGACGTGCGTTTTAATGTGAGGCAGTTGCAGGAGAAGTATATGGAGAAGAGGAAGAAGTTGTTTCTTGGGTTTGTAGACCTGGAGAAAGCATTCGAAAGGGTTCCACGTGAAGTAGTGACATGGGCATTGAGGAAGTTAGGAGTGGAGGAATTAAATGGTTGATCAGAGTAATGATGCCAATGTACAAAAGAGCGCGCACAGCTGTAAGGACGAAGGACGGGAACAGTGGTGAGTTTGAGGTGAAGGTGGGAGTGCATCAGGGGTCGGTACTAAGTCCACTACTATTTGCAGCTGTGATGGAGGTGCTGGCTCAGAACGTAAAGGAGGGTTTACCGTGGGAGATGTTGTATGCAGATGATCTGGTGTTGATTGCAGAAAGTATGGATGGACTGAAGGAGAAGATGAACAAGTGGAAGGAATGTATGGAGACAAAAGGTCTGAAGGTGAATATCGGAAAAACGAAGGTGATGGCAAGTGGTAAAGCATGTGGTGAGGTGGAAAGAACTGGGAAGTGGCCGTGTGCTGTGTGCAGGAAGGGTGTAGGAGTGAATTCCATTCAATGTACAATGTGCGCTGAGTGGGTTCATCAAAAATGTAGTGGTTTGAGAGGGTCATTAACCAGTGTGGCAGCTACATTCAAGTGAAAGGTGTGCACAGAGGGAGCTGGAAATGGAGGAAATGTTGAATTGGATTTATTTTTTTTTGCATACTGAATCGAGGCTCGTGAAAGAGCTGACATTTACTTCACAAACAAATCAACCAGACAAACAAAATATATAAAAAGAGGGAGCGGAAGACAAGATGGGGAGAGAAGGGGAAGCACACAAACACTTGAGAGCACACAACATTTGAGAGCAGGGAGATGTGTGGGAGGGAGAGGGCTTGGGGGGAGGAGACGTGGGAAAGGGGGCAGGGGGTGGGAGAAGTTTCAAACGCAAGGACACCAAGGACTTCCAGGACAGAAGTTGGTATTTCCTTAAAGTGGAATTGGGGTGAAATTAGCAGGGGTAGAAAAGATCAAGGTTTTGGATGGGGGAAGATAAGAGATGGTGGTTAACAGCTGTTTTAAAGACCTGGAGGGTGGAGTGGGATTGAAGAGAGTGAGGGAGTTTGTTCCAGAGGCGGGAGAAAAGAGGAGTGAAGGTGAGCAGAGAGTCTTGATTTTGGCAGTTTCACCATAAGAGGGATGCAGGCAGATCTTGTGCGACCTGTAGGAATATTTGCGGGACAGAGCCCAGAGAGAGCTGGGGGTGAAAGGCCAGAGAGGAGTAGGTAGAAGACGGAAAGACCACCAACCTGCCTGCGGCGGTGAGTGAGTGAGAGGCCCTTGGAGTTAGCTTCATCGAGGGAGATTCCAATGATTCTGAATGCTTTGGTTTCAACAGAGTGAAGACGAGCTAGGTGTGAGGCAGGAGCACCAGCCCAGAGGGGAGAGCAGTATTCCATTGAGCTGCGGATGAAAGCCTTGTATGTGGTGAGGAGCTCAGGTGTGCCAAGGAAGGACTTCGCACGAGTCAGAGAGATCATTGATGAAGACCAGAAAAAGCACAGGGCCCAGAACACTGCCTTGGGGAACTCCAGCCTGAACAGGAAGAGGAGATGAGAGAACCCCATTCAGGACCACACGTTGACTACGACTGGAGAGGAAGTCCGCCAGCCATGCGTGGAGATTTCCATGGATACCAAAAGAGGAGAGTTTGGTGAGCAGAGCGGGGTGCCAGACCGTATCGAAGGCACGTTATATGTCAAGGGAGACAGCTCTAATTTCCTGTTTGGCATTGAGGACCTCCATCCATTGTTGAGAAAGCAGAAGCAGCATGTCCAGAGTGGAGTGACCAGGTCTGAAACCAAATTGATGATCAGAGATCAAGCCATTGGAGAAGTGTAAAGATTTCATATCTGAAGCAATGATGGATTCCATGACTTTGCTGATAATTGGGAGAAGGCTGATTGGTCTGTAGTTGCTGGGATCTGTTTTTGCACCTTTTTTGTGCAAAGCGGTGATGTTGGCAGATTTCCAAGCAGATGGCAGATGACCTTGAGCAAAAGAGAGGGTGAAGAGAACAGAGAGAGGGAGTGAAAGAGCGGAAGAACTGGATTTTAGGACCCGTGGGCTGATGCCGTCAGGTCCAGTTGCAGAATCAGAGTCGAGAGTTGACAGAAACTTTTCCACCTTGTCAGGAGGAAAGGACACAGAGTCCAGGAGCAATTGGGTCCAGTGGGTGCAGAGAGGGATGGGTTTGGGACACAAGATTTAGAGGCATACACAGAGTTGAGGCATTCAGCTTTTTCACGTGCGGAGTCAGCCGTGTGGCCGTTTGAGGTGAGGGAGGGGATGGAGGGGGAACAAACACCAGAAACAGATTTGACCAGACACCACCAGGATATGGAAGAGGGAGACAGATAAGAGAGTTCTGTCCTGAGAACGGAGAGATATTGTTTCCTGGCTCTCCTGAGGGTGGACACACACTTGTTTCGGGCTTTGTGAAAGAAAATGAGATTTCCTTCCGTTGGATTTGCTTTCCAGGAGACGAAAGCAAGTTGTTTCAGGGCAATAGCCTCACCACAAGATTCCGTGTACCATGGACGGGAGGAAGGGTATGACGACTGAAGACGAGATGGGATAAATCTGTGCATGAGAGAGAGCAATTTACTTTGGAAGAATTCCCAGGATGAGTTGATGTCAGAGGCGGTAGAGATGGGAGACCAGTCCAGATGATTGATGGCTGCTTGAAGACCGTGCCAGTTGGCCTGAGTGAAATGCCAGACTCGTCGACGCTGAGGAGGCTCTCTGAGAATGGTCAGAGAGATGTCCACTTTAACAAGCACATGATCAGATGAGCCGATTGGAGCAGAAGAAGAGCAGCAGACATTTTCAGGGAAGTTAGTCAAAACCAAGTCCAGAAGAGAAGATGCTCCATTGACTGAGATCCGGGTCGGGAAATTGACAGATTGTGTCAGTCCCAGTGAGTCACAGAAGTCCTTTGCTGAAGAGCCATGGCTGGTGAGAGAGGTACCCACACCCAGCCAACTGGCATGGTGGCAATTGAAATCACCACATATGAGGAAGAGAGAATTGGGATGGGTAGATAGAAGTTGGTCCATATTATCAGACAGCGAGATGTAGATGGAGTCATCACTGTTTGGTGGACGGTACAACACACAAATGAACAAAAGGTGGGAGCGAAGGGGAAGCCGTAGCCAAAGGTATTCCTGGGGGTGAGGTGGAGAGAGGGCAGTGCAGGGCGAGTGAGGAAGAGAGTTTTTTATAAAGATAGCAACCCCCCCTCCAAGACGAGGCTCAGGTCTATCATACCGGAGGAGGGAGTAACCTGGGAGAGATACCAAGGAATCAGAGACATCATGAAGGAGGAAAGTTTCTGTTAAGCAGATCACGTCTGGTTTGTCAGAGGCAACCTGTATGGAGAGATCCGTCAAGTTTGAGCGAAGGCCCCGGATGTTTGAGGTCCATACTGTTAAAGAAGAGGAAGGGGGAGCATCGGATACACAACAGGGGGGGGGCGGTAGGGTAAGATGTGGAAGAAGAGGAAGAGGTGGAAGAGGTAGGGAGAGCTGTTGAAGGTGTGTCAGAGATTTCAGAATAGCTTGGAGAAAGGGAAGAATGGGGCGGACAAAAGGTTTGATGGTGATTGGGTGAGGCGCAGTGAGGTGTTATTTGAGGAGGGGGAAGAGTGAGGCAGAAGGTTGAGGGAGATGAAGGTGAAAGTTGGAAGGGGGAAGAAGCGGGGAGGATGCTTTGAGGAGGAGGGGTGAGGGGTGAGAGGGGAGTCTAGGAGGGGAGGAGTGAGGGAGAGTCTCGGAGGGGAGGGGTGTGGGGGGAGTTTAGGAGGGAAGGGGCAAGGGGGGAGATCTGAAAGGGATGGGTGATGGGGAAGATTTGGAGGGGAGGGGCAAGGGGGAAGATTTGAAAGAGATGGGTGATGGGGATGATTTGGAGGGGAGGGGCAAGGGGGTAGATTTAGAGGGGAGGGGTGATGGGGAAGTTTTGGAGGGGAGGGGTGATGGGGAAGTGTTGGAGGGAAGGGGTGATGGGGAAGATTTGGAGGGGAGGGGCAAGGGGGAAGATTTGAAAGGGATGGGTGATAGGGAAGATTTGGAGGGGAGGGGCAAGGGGGAGTATTTGAAAGAGATGGTTGATGGGGAAGATTTGGATGGGAGGGGCAAGGGGGTGGATTTGGAGGGGAGGGGTGATGGGGAAGTTTTGAAGGGGAGGGGTGATGGGGAAGTTTTGGAGGGAAGGGGTGATGGGGAAGATTTGGAGGGGAGGCGTGAGATTGGATTTTGAAAAATGTACGATTAATGGGAAACGAACATTTATTGCAAAATGAGTTTCTTGAGACCTTCGAGTCAAAAATACGTTTGAGGACGCTGAAGGATGGGTGGAGTTCTGGAGAGTTTAGGGAATGTATGAAAGAGGCACTGTAACTGTAAGAGATGGAATTTTTTTTGGAATGAATAGATTTGGTGAGCAAGTCGAAAGCATCCTTTTATAGAAGAAGAAGAAGAAAAAGGTGTTATAGTATATGACAGAATACAGCTCTTCAGGGGACAGTTGAAACATTTTTTAACGACGTGAACACGTGATCACGAGCAACGTGGTCGAAGAACGAACGGACAAATAAGAACGAACAACGGATAAGAACAGAGAAGGGAATATTTTTTGGGGTTTTTTTTTTTTTTTTTTTTTGAGTTGAGATGAAAACAGAGACCGAGACCGAACGTGAAACGTGAAAAATAGAGACCGAAAGTAAATGCGAGCGCAATCGAAGAACCGCTGAGACAGAAACAAAGCCTCAAGCCAAGGTCAGACACAGTAGCCTACTAGTACTACACGAGGCCTCAGAATACGCGACACGAACTAACCGACGATTCTGTACACAGGTATGAAAAACCAACACCAAAAATACTATTAAAGACACACCAATAGTTACACACACCGAAAGAAAGATACAGTTTCGACAAAAACACAATTGTGAAAAGTTCCTTAACTTCGAAAGCGTGCGCGCATGGACAGCTTTGAAGAGACGTGACCTCCAATCTTGCGCATGCGCGAGCTGTCTTGGAGATGGCGTGAAGCTGGAAGGTGTGAAAACATTTTGTTACCTTGGAGACATGCTGAATGGAGAAGGTGGATCAGACTCGGCAACGGTTGCTCGAGTGAGATGTGCATGGAAGAAGTTTCGGGAACTGAGTGGCGTGCTGACGAGGAGGGGAGTGTCGTTGAAGCTGAAGGGAAAGGTGTATGCTGCATGTGTGAGAAGTGTTATGATTTATGGGAGAGAGACATGGGTAATGAACGTAGAGCAGCAACGAAGACTGGAAAGGGTGGAAATGCGAATGGTTCGGTGGATGTGTGGAGTATCGTTGAGAGAGACGAAGACAAATGATGAATTGCGAAAGATTATGGGAATAGAGCCTGTGATGGATGCTGTGAAGAGAAACAGGTTGAGATGGTTTGCTCATCTGTTGAGGAAGGATGAAAGTGACTGGTTGAAAAGAGTGATGGAAATGAATGTAGAAGGAAGTAGAGGATGGGGAAGACCGAGAAAGACTTGGCTAAAGATGGTCGAAGAAGAAATCCGGGCAAGGGGGTTAACAAGGGGAGATGCAGAAAATAGGGCAAAATGGAGAACATTGTCATGGGGACCGCAAGGCTAACCCCCGCTCTTGCAGGGAAAATGGCCTTAAAATGCCTGTTGTTGTTGTTGTTGTTGTTTGTTGATGGGAATAGAGCCTGTGATGGATGCTGTGAAGAGAAACAGGTTGAGATGGTTTGGTCATGTGTTGAGGAAGGATGAAAGTGACTGGTTGAGAAGAGTGATGGAAATGAATGTGGAGGACGGGGAAGATGGAGAAAGACTTGGCTAAAGGTGGTGGAAGAAGAAATGCGGGCAAGGGGGTTAACAAGGGGAGATGCAGAAAATAGGGCAAAATGGAGAAGATTGTCATGGGGCCCGCAAGGCTAACCCCCGCTCTAGCAGGGAAAATGGCCTTAAAATGCCTGATGTTGTACAAGGAGGTAAATGAACACTTGTTTTACTCGGCGTGCATTGCACATCAAGTGCAGCGAATTTCACCTCTTTGCGTCTTGTATTCATTGTTGTTTAAAAAAACAAACACTGCTGTACACCGCCCTTGAGGCTCGGTTTGCAAGCCACCGTCTTCAATTCCAATAGAAGAGACATCATTACTGGTGTTTTGGGTCCTGTGGGTCTTCTGGGTCCTCGGGGTATTTTCGGTCCTCTGGGTCCTCTGTGTCTTTTCAGTCTTGGGGGTTATTTTTGGTCTTCGGGGGTCATTTTGGTTTTTGGGATCTACTGGGTATATTGGGTCCTCAGAGTTTTGTGGGTCTTTAAAGATATTTGGGGTATTTTTGGTATGTTGGGTCTTCAGGATCTTTTAAGGTCTTCGGGGACTTTTGGGTCTTTGGGATCTTTTTGGTATTTTCATAAGGTCAATTGAAAATTTTAACTCCCGCTTATCGATAATATGTAGTTCCGTGATCTTGTGTTGATACCAATGTTGTTGTCGAGTCCACCTGGTCCGGGTCCAGCAGTCCTGAGTCTGTGTACTTGCCTTTCCAAGTCCAAGTCCTGATTTTTTTTCCTTGTGCTTGGGACCTGCCTCTGTTTACTAACGACTCGTATTCCAAATTTGGTGGATGGAAAGCTATCCATTAGTTTCTTAACATTTTTAACCTACGAACCTGAACATGCACACTCTAGCAGGCAAAGTTGTTGTCTCTCTAGCAGGCAAACAAGTGCACTTGTTTGATTGAACGTCTCAGCTTCTGTATTTCATTCATTTTACATCGTACAAATTCATGCCACCACTTGTTCTCCTCAGCAACGTCTCATCGACACTGTGGTGACATTACAACTTGATTTCGACGTCAATAAATTTTTCTCCAATCATTCACAACGTTAAAAACAAACAAATGTTAAAATGTATTATTCCTACATTTTATTGCATCGCACATAACATTAATGTCAGTCTGTAGTTTCCCTTTTAATAATGCAACGAAGGGATAAAATAGTATATTAACATCTATCTATAATTCCAGTAATCTCTGTATGTCTGTATGTCTGTGACCGCTGTTTCTCGACAACCACGGGTCCGATATACTTTAAACTTGCCAGGTATATTGCTGGGGACCCGAGGATGTGCCTTTTCAAGGTTTCATATTAATCGGACAAGTAGTTACCGAGCTATGTCCAAAAAACGATTCAACCAATCAGAGAGCAGCGAGCTATCACGTGTGCCGAACGTGGCGAACAGACTCTGCCTCGGACGGCACATTTGAGAGCGTATTCATTTATTTCACGTTGGCAAACTATGTTGGCGTTAAACTATGTTTTAAAACTAATTTGCGATTCTTTCGCTTTCCTGCGCGTTTGTGCACGCTATGGCGATTTCTTTACCAAACTCCGCAAGCCGTTCGCTTTGGACCAAACCATTTCATGTAAATAGAGGGGGGGGATTGTCACCGTACTCGCAAGCCGTTCGCTTTGGACCAAACCATTTCATGTAAATAGAGGGGGGGGATTGTCACCGTACTCGCAAGCCGTTCGCTTTGGACCAAACCATTTCATGTAAATAGAGGGGGGGGATATAATTTTAGATATATATATAGTACGGGCATGCCCTAGTATTTAAGAATGTTAGTACACGTTTCATCTAAAGAGTACACGTCTTTTAAAGTGCTTTATAGTCAACAAACGTAACATTTTAGGTAATATTACAGATGTCACACATACTTTTAAACATGAGTACCATAAAATAACAAATAACAGCTTTCTAAGGACTTTAAAAAAAAAAGTTAGAAACGAGTGCTCCATTACTAAGCACTGCTTTCATAAACCACACAAATTACACACTTGATGCAAATATATATGTAAACTTTTTATATATTAAAACTAGAACAACACTTCGACGTCACGACGTTGACCAATATGCATTCGCCCACATTATTATAATACTTGCACCAAGTTTGATTTAAATCCATTCAACTGTTCTCTAGTTATCGTATTTTTACCTGACATGATCTTTGGCCTTTGATGTCGGGACCCCAAAATCTAATCGGTTAATCTTTACATCATTACACATACCTGTACAGTACCACGTTTAAATTATATCACTTCAGCCGTTCTCAAGTTATAAACCCATTACAGACTTTGACCTTTGATCTCTTGACCCCAAAATCAAATCAGTTAATCTTTACATCAATATACATAATTGTACCAAACTTGGATCTTATCAGTTCATCTTTACTTCATTACACATGAACTACATGACCAAAAGTATGTGGACACCTGAACATCACACATCTCATTCCAAAATCATGGGCATTAATATTGAGTTGGTCCCCCCACCCCCACCCCCCCCCCCCCCCCCCCCGCCCCTTCACTGCTATAACAGCCTCCATTCTTTTGCAAAGGCTTTCCACTAGATGTTCGAACATTGCTGCGGGGACTTGCTTCCATTCAGCCACAAGAGCATTCGTGAGGTCGGGCACGGATGTTGGGCGATTAGGCCTGGCTCGCAGTCGGTGTTCCAATCCATCTCAAATGTGTTCGATAGGGTTGAGGTCAGGGCTCTGTGCAGGCCAGTCAAGTTCTTCCACACCAATCTCAACAAACAATTTTTGTATGGACCTCGCTTTGTGCATGGGGGCATTGTCATGCTGAAACAGGAAAGGGCCTTCCCCAAACTGTTGCCACAAAGTTGGAAGCACACAATCGTCTAGAATGTCATTGTATGCTGTAGCGTTAAGATTTCCCTTCACTGAAACCAAGGGGCCTAGCCCGAACCATGAAAAACAGCCCCATACCATTATTCCTCCTCCACCAAACTTTACAGTTGGTACTATGCATTCGGGCAGGTCACGTTCTCCTGGCATCCGCCAAACCCAGATTCAGTCGTCGGACTGCCAGATGGTGAAGCGTGATTCATCACTCTAGAGAACGCGTTTCCACTGCTCCAGAGTCCAATGGCAGCGAGCTTTACACCCCTCCAGTCGGCGCTTGGCATTGCGCATGGTGATCTTAGGCTTGTGTGCGGCTGCTCGGCCATGGAAACCCATTTCATGAAGCTCCTGACGAACAGTTGTTGTGCTGACGTTACTTCCAGAGGCAGTTTGTAACTCGGTAGTGAGTGTTGCAACCGAGGACAGACGATTTTTACGCGCTTCAGCAATTGGCGGTCCCGTTCTGTGAGCTTGTGTGGCCTACCACTTAACGGCTGAGCTGTTGTTGCTCCTAGACGTTTCCACTTCACAATAACAGCACTTACACTTGACAGGGGCAGCTCTAGCAGGGCAGAAATTTGACGAACTGACTTGTTGGAAAGGTGGCATTCCATGACAGTGCCACGTTGAAAGTCACCGAGCTCTTCAGTACGGCCCATTCTACTGCCAATGTTTGTCTCTGGAGATTGCATGGCTCTCTGGAGATGTGCTTCATTATATATACCTGTCAGCAATGGGTGTGGCTGAAATAGCCGAATCCACTAATTAGAAGGGGGTGTCCGCATACTTTTGGTCATGTAGTGTACCTGCATCAAGTCTGATTTGGATCCCTCCAGCCGTTAAAAAGTTATCGCAGTAACGAAAACCTATCACGGACGGACGGACGGACAACCTGAAAACATAATGCCTCTGGCGACTTTGTCAGCAGAGGCATAAAAATGAGGACATAATTACCTTCTTACATGTTAAGTTGCACCACTTGGTGAGTTAAAATAAAGACGTTAAGAGTTCGACATAAATGTGGCAATAATGCAGTAAACTTTGCACAGAGAAATCTAACTCCAGTTTTCCAGATCCAATTTTGAAAAATGTTTTGTAAAATATAAGGTAATATTGCAACAAAAAGCGGCAAAAAGGGTTGGCGTCAGGAAGGGCATCCGGCCGTAAAACATTGCTTCAAAAAGGGGACCGAAAAACAACAACAACCACGGTTCCCGAAAAAGGCCAACCCCCGCTTTGTGGGGAAAAATGGCCTCTAAAGGTGGTTTTTTTATTTATTTATTGCAACAAACATTTTTGGGTTACTTTTTGTTGAGGGAACCGATTCCGACCTTGTATATAGAGGATTCGGTAGCTTATTTTAGCCAGAAATTGTTTTGAACTGAGCTTTTCCGCTCCTTATTTTCGCTCTAATTCATTCTTTTCTTTTTTTTTTGGCCGATTTGACATTTTGACCACTTTCTGTAATCCCAGCAACCCCCTGCACATCAAGGTATGATAATATGTAAGGAAAAAACAAAAACCCTAATTTTTGCTCCAATTCCTTCAGGTTTGGCCAGATTTGACATTCCGACCACTTACTATACTCACAGCAATCCCATTCACACTGCGATATGATTTTTTTCTTAAGAAAATCAAATATGTAAAACTCGAATCATAACCCTAACAGCACGGAAACTGCTGTAGTTTCTATTCCTGACATGCTATGGTGCTCAGACATTAACACGTCCTCGGGGTAGCATTCGCAGTTAAGCATAGCAAATGTCAAGGTTCTTGGTCAAATAATAATTAAGATATGGAAAGCATCATCCTTGCCAATCATGAGTGAGATATAATTGCTTCTTTTTAATTGTTTTTCCAAAACACATAAATTAACACCTAACTTATTGATATGAATGTCCAAATAATCATCTTTTTTCGTGATTTTGATATAAAGTTGTGTGTGTGTGGCTGCTCGGCCATGGAAACCCATTTCATGAAGCTCCTGGCGAACAGTTGTTGTGCTGACGTGTTGCGTGACTTTGCCACATTGAGTAATCCTCTATATACAAGTACAATGATATAAAGTATGTTACTATATTTATTAAACATGAACTTGTTTCAACATACGTAGTTCAAGAGATTGCTCTAGGCAGTGTATAAATAGATGACTCATTTCCAGTTTCTTTTTACACTCCAAAACCTCATTCTTATTACTATATGGAAAATGTACCTTATTTTTGTCAGCACTTAAAACTAAAGCATTGATATCATTTAAAGGTAAGCCATTTCGTGTTTAGGTTTGGTGTGTTTCAGCGAATTGTTAAAAGTGCTCTTTGAAAGTACAAAATGTGTTTTGGATCGCGTGCCATTACACGAAGGTACGACATTCGTGTCGTCTCCGAAAATCTGGAACATCGGTCGGAGTTGTTTTCATTTTCCTCTGCAGGATTGTTTAATGCTGTCCGTTAATCCGTCATAATCACCAGCTTCACGGTTGCACGGGCGTTTTAGCGGGAAACCAATTTGGCTTGGTCAAGTTTGACTGTCCACTAAATTTTGCTGGAATCGGGTCGAGTCCGAGTTCTTGACATTCAGAGTCCGAGTCCTGAAGAGTCGAGTCCGAGTCCTCCAAAAAGTGGACTCGAGTCCGACATCACTGATACCCGTACATCATAAATTCAACATAAAAATGTCTTTGGCCATTTTGAAGAAAATGGCCGTCATGTTGAATTTAAAGTTGACTAATTGACTGTGTTTAAAGAGTATCAAGATAGGAGCATAACTGCCGAAATTCATACTTGTATCACAATGTAAACGATTCACCCTAATAATGGGTGTTAGCCGCCTAACGATGAGTAATATTCGTATTATTATTGGGAATAGTGGTAATATTGAATGCAGTAAATTTATGTCACCGTTAACGCAGGTTTTAAACTCCGAGTGCAGACGATCTGTGTTAATGCAACCGTCTGACACGACAATTTGTCGTCTGATTCGGTGTCCCTTGATTGGATGACCCTTCCATGATGCTCAGCTATTTTGCTTTCAGCTCACTGCCATTCATTGTCCCTTTCCTTCAACAATTAACTTTATCTATCCAATCCCACTTTTCCTTCTAAGCCTTCAAGTTACTGCTGACCGCTGCCTGTTGTCTCCCACACATACTCACAATTGTTGCTACTCTTGATAATCCCATTGCTTGTATCTTCACATGTTGGCTTTGTTTCACACTTTTCACTACTCTGTTGTCTGATTTGGACCATACTTTGTCTAGATTTTCCCCATATTGAAAAGGTGAAAGTTATACATCCATTGTGTTTTATGCAGCAAGCTTGCTGCATCTTTCCAGAGCATGGAAGTGCGCAACTCCACTTTTGCTGCCTTTATTGATGTCTTTACCTCCAACACCTATGTGATGGTCGTCATGTCTGACCCTTCGATCCGTAAGTTGCACACCTGTCTTTTTAAATGTGCTTTCGCTTCCCATTAACACTGTCATCCATAATCTTCTGGTTTTGTATTCCTTTGTAATTTATCAATTCCCATTCACCAACAGCTTCGGCAGCAACCCTCATCAACATTCGTAATGCAAGGAAACATTTTGAGAAGCTCGAACGCATGGAGAGTCCCAAACATAGTCTGATGATGCGTTGAGCTGAGGCATTGACAAAATCTGCGTACAAGGGCAGCAGCCTCAAAGTAGGCTGCAAATTGAATAGCGACATCTACATTTAATCAATGATCAAAATATTGTGTTTTAAATATTGTGCACTTATTGGAGCTCTGGGGTTGCAGACGGCCAAAAGACCATTGCAAGTTGCCAATGCACTTTTGACCTGGTGGGCCATCTGAGGACCTTGACCAAAACAAACCAGACTCGGTCATCAAATTGAGCAGAGAGAAGATTAGAGATTTTCTCCAACTAAAGGGTTGAAATAAACTTAAAACCAATCCACTCTATTTTGTAGATTGTAGCAATATCGTCGACTCGCACCACTCAATATCGTCTACCAAAACTGGTTTTAGACCTTCTGGCACAAATACTATACATTTCCACCTGTTCTATTTTTGACCCATGTAAAAACGATTTGAAGAGCATACATATCTGAAGACTTTTACAATACACTGGCCATTCATATTTCTATCCCCTTACCAAAGCCTGGTGTTGGCTTTACGGATAAGGTGGCCTTGCTTGAGATCTTAGGGTATTAGGGTCCTAAGTGAGCCCTTGCCTTGCCATGCCATTGAATTAACACCAGGTGGGTTGACTCAGCCTGCCAAAGGCTGCACACAAACCATCCCATCCCATCCCTTTCCACGTTGCCAAAGGGCATAGATGACATATTTAGAATGCACACATTAAGGTACGTGCATGGATTTGAACATAAGTTTATCAGGGGTTGTTCCAAAGGCCAAGGAAGTTTGTCTTAAAAAGCCCCAAAGTTGGATGAACATGAGTCCACTGTTTATTTTCTGTTTGTGCAATCTGCATTGTATTCTGCAATAAAGAGCAACTGTGTATTAAACATGATTTAGTGGCAGAGTCTGCACTGTTTTCCACTTTTTGGGCTTTTCCTATTTATTTGGGTTTTTGTTGGTCTGCATTTTCTTTTTTAAGTTACTCTACAATCTACATACATCCTCAGTGTTTTGCACTTTTAGTCGATGAACTACTTTTTACCATAAAAATCAAGCAAGTTGTGATGTAATTGTGACCTTTCTTGACCACCCCTTGTGCAACAGGTCGATTTTTTTGTTTTTGTGAAAAAGTTTGACATTTTTTTGACCACCTAAATTTCCCCTAAATATTCATCAAGTTAATGGCCAACAATTCGAACATTTATGATTTTTCCTAATACTAATTAAAAATCACTGAGGCATGACTTTTCAGCCACCCTGTATATTTGTACTTGTATTTCAATATAGATAGATTCACTCAAAATATGCCAAATTTAGCTTTAATTCTCCTGATATGTAATAGAGTCTTTGATAGTGCAGTCAGATCAATTTCATGCAACATCTTGTACATGAGCAACCAACATCAAAATAACCATCACATAAAAGTATTTTAGCTTCTGTATGGAATACCTTAAAGTTCATACATGTGTTGAATCTATGTCTGTTTAGATATTTTAGACCTATATAAAGGAAAGTAAAATCTTTGAAATAATTCACCACAAAAATAACCATCAGAATAGAATATATTGTTTTGGTTCACATTTCCAGATAAAATTATAGGTCTACTCATCTTCACTGCTGTCATGAATCCGACGCAGCTATAAACTGTCTTCCCGATGTTTGACGACAAGCAGGGTGATTCATCAATGTGTGCCATCCCTTGGATTGACGTTAAACGGGCTTTCCGGGTATATATATATATATATATATATATATATATATATATATATATATATATATATATATATATATATATATATATACAGTGCATTCAGAAAGTATTCAGATCCCTTCATTTTTTTCACATTTTGTTATGTTGCAGCCTTATGCTGAAATCGTTTAAATTCATTTTTTCCCTCATCAATCTACACTCAATACCCCAAAATGACAAAGAGAAAACAGGATTTTAGAAAGTTTTGCAAATTTATTAAAAAGAAAAAACTGAAATGTCACATTTACATAAGTATTCAGACCCTTTGCGATGACACTTGAAATTTAGCTCAGGTGCCTCCCATTTCTCTTGATCATCTTTGAGATGTTTCTACACCTTGATTGGAGTCCACCTGTGGTAAATTCAATTGATTGGACATGATTTGGAAAGGCACACACCTGTCTATATAAGGTCTCACAGCTGACAATGCATATCAGAGCAAAAACCAAGCCATGAGGTTGAAGGAACTGCCTAAATTTCTTTCCACTGTGTGAAGCACTCCCGATGATTCTTAGCATTTTCATGAAGGCGAATCCTTTCAGGTGCTTTCCACTGGTTGAATCCACTTTCCTGCTCCAATGAGGATTGATGGTCTGAACGGGAATAGAGAAGACAACAGATACAAAATGCAGACTTTTTAGAAGGGGAATCGACCAGCCATGAGCGAGTCCCTTCCTCACCACGACCATTTCCCAATTTCCTCTTGAACCACGTTTTGTTCATTGAGCGGTTATTTGTTGGTAGGAAAGGCCCCTCACTGTTCTGGAAATACTTCGAACTCAGCTTTATTATTTCTGTTCTCAACGTGTAAGGCAGAATTGCTTTTCCAGTATCCTTGTCGAACTTCAGAAGTCCAATGTCATGCTGTTCAATCACTTCTGGTATGACAGTTCGAGGCTCTTCGACACCATCCAGTTCACTCGGTTCAGTGTCGTCAGGTAAAATCTCGTCAATAAACTCAACATCACCATCATCGTCTTCCCCTCCTGTCATGTCCACGTTCTCTCTGGCAGTCTCACTTTTAATCTCGTCATACTCGGATTTATCTGACAACTTCCTCCTCGGCTTGTGACGCATTTGTACTTGATCCACCTTCGGATTCTAACAAACTTGTAGCAGGTGCAGGCGACTCCATGGAACGTGTCGAACAACTTGTTCCGGGCTTTTCAAAGAAGGGCATGAAGAACTTGCTCGACTTCTTGGCTTCCTCAGTCTCCAACTTTCGTCTCTTCCGTCCTTCAGCTCCACTTTCCTTCTTCCTGAAAAAACGTTTCATGGTCTTCTTACACAATGCTCTGAAATAAGGAAATGGCTCTTTTAATAAGAACATTAAATTTCACAGATTTTGCACAAAATTCGAGACTACCTTCCTAGTTTGCACAGGAGAATGGTCTTACTGCCAGTTGGCACTGAGCAGTGGTACTGTGAGGTATGTGGTCATGTAGCTCCCAGCACTATTTTTACCTAATAATTTATATAAGTGGTTTCACAATCTAGCCATCTTAGTGCTTCTCACCCATGATAATCAGACAGATCATACATCTGAAGAAAATTCTTTTTTCACTATCCGAGGATGGCTTGTCTGACTTTAATAGAAACTACTCAGTGGCGCCCCCCTTCAAGTGGCGCCCAGGGCACGTGCCATACCTGCCATACCTTAGGTACGCCACTGGGTATGGCGGGGGGGGGGGGGGGGGGGGGAGTGAGGGTGTGGAGGTCTGGGAGCATGGGGTTTACGGTCTGGGGAGGAGGGTTGAGGGTCTGGGAGGGGCATGAAGGGTATGGGGAGGAGTGTGGGGCAGGTGGGGTGAGGAGGATCTGAGAAGGGGGTGTCCACCCTCCCCAGGTAGGGATTTTTTTGTCATCCAATATGAACCAAATATCGGCACTTTAATTGTCTGAAATGAACTAAGGTACCAGTAGTCACTGTCCTGAGTGTCATTTTCGCAAAGGTGTCGACGCAAATGCCAACATTAATTTTTGGATTCCTCATGCTCTGAATATTCCAAAAATGTATAGTTTTGCTAATCTCCAAAAATTTTGAACGAAAAAAACATAGTGAACCTGACTACAGTATGAACCAAGGATGTACTGCGATTTTAATTTTTTGAGCTCTTTCAATCAGGGCAAGAATAAAAAGTGTCTTTTTTTCTATCGTGGTATTTTATCATGGGCTTCCAGCTAGTAATCCTACATAGGCCTGGTTGCATCATAAATAGTCATTTTTCTATAGAACCTGCATATAGGGGTAGTATATGTATATATATTGGTCTGTAACACAAACAAGCACCCTTGAACAAAAGGCAAACAAGTGAATTTCTAATCCCAAGGACCGACAAGTCACATCAAGTAAGGTCTGGAAAATTCCTTAGTGGGGGGGTTGGTGGAGGCACGATGGCCCAGGGACTATTACTGTGAATGTTGGTAATCCAGCAAAAAGAAGAACGAGATCCTCCCTTGGAAGGCAATTCATTCTGATCCACTAGTTGCCCTTACAGAATCACTTTTGTCATGTGCTGATGCCACAAAAAGCCTGGGACATCCAGGAGGCAGGAATGTCATTTTTGGCCTTGACCCTAGTTTTAAAAGGCCAATGGCATCTTTAACATCCATTTGAGCATGAAACATAGGGCAAGGCAGCGTAATGGTGTTTTTAAAAAAATCAGCGAAGCTCCAGTAAAAAGGTTTATAGTCAAATCCCATTCCTTTGAGATTATTTGACAATTTGGTTGTGAGAGATCTCATTTTTTATTTCATAAAAATGTTTTTAAAACAGTAAATGACAAGCTTGATTCCCATGGGGACGTGTCGTGGATAGCGTGCCTGCCTTACGGAAAGGATCCAGGTTTTGATTCCCAGTCGAGATGGAACCATCGGTAAACTTGCTAATTCCAAATGCCTCCGTTTACCTCATATCCCAGTAGGAACTCGGTTGTTAGTTGGCAGATCACTTTCTGGGATAATAGTCTGCCAGTACGTTTAAGTAGTCTGATCTCAGATATTCTTTTGTTCCTATCAGATCATGGAAGAGCAAGGTAGAACTGAAAGTGGGGGCAAACAGCAAAGGATTGAACAGAAAATGAGGGGAGTAAACACAAAGTATCCAACACCATGGGGAGGAGGAAATGCCCCGCTGAGTGTGGTGAGAAAGGTGCTGCCATTGTTGTGATGTCACTGATACCCCGGGAAGTGACGTCACTTCCTCCAAGCTCAGTGACTGTCGTGGTCTGTGTGTCAGTTCCATTGGAGCCTTAAATCGTGCATTAACAAAAATAAAGGCTGTTTGAGTTAGGAAAGGTTAACAAGGGCAATAAAGATCACAGGTCATACTTGGGGATGAGGAGAGATGGTGGTGCACTATTTGCTTGAAACCTGAGAGGGAACAACAGCGAGACAGAACAGATGTTCCACAGACGTGGGAAGTGAGGAATACAAGAGTTGAGGTGTGCAGACAGCCTGGATTTTGAGAATTTAACCTGGAGGGGGTTATTGGGAATATGTGCATCCCAGGGTAGAGAGGAATGGTCAGAGGCTGAAAGAACAGAGGGAGCAATATCGGAGAATAGACAGGAGAAAACAAAGACCACGCGACAATGTGAGAACAACAGACCCTGTGCTTTGGCCTCAACTGGAAATTTTGATTGTTCTTGAGACCTTTAGATTCCACAGAATCCAGGAGTGAGACGTGATGCTGGGGCACCAACCCATAAGGAAGAGCAGGACTCCATTGAGCTATGAGAAAAGACTTTGTCTTCTGTAAGAAGCTCTGATTTTCCAAAGAAATACCGATTGACAGATAAGGCCCAGTTGCCGCTTGCCATTTGAGGCCAGGTTTGCTGTTGTTCCAGGAAAGGTCATGGCTGATGGGTGAGGCCTAGAAATTCAAGTTCACTCTGCTTGTACTATCCCTGTGGGGCAATACAAACAACATACGACAAACAAACTCATGCACCCAGACCCAGATAGTCATGCGTGAGTGGTAATCTTTGACTATGAAGGGTAACTCTGAATGATTAAGTTACAAACTCATTCGATGTACACACTCAAGTTGGGCCGGATGAAAATTTGGCTTCACAAGCCAGCTCAGCAGTTTCATTACATTGCCTAATGAGGGTATTCAAGTGTCAAATGAAAATAGATAGAAAATCAAAGGAAAAAGCTTTTGATGGCCATCGTCCCCTTACCAAAACTCACCACGTATGAATGACCAGACCAGCCCCAGATCTTAGAAAATCATGAATAATTTTTTTTTTGGACTACATACACCTGTGTGTACCCTCTATCTATACCTTACATTTACTCATTATTCAGGTTAACCCAAGTAATGCTATTCAAACCAAATTTATTTTCATGAATATGAGCTGTGCTTTAGAAAATTGCTCAGAATGAACGTTATTTATGAAAGAGCAAAACAACGGTGCATCATGTTTGTTTGTATGGATCGTGTGGGCATTAGAAGAACAAGACCACGTGCAGCAGATAAACACAAAAATTGTGCATTTTATGAGAAAAGCATGAAATTTTTAACATCGTGCATACCATAAGGTTTATTTTCAGATGTGGAGGGGTCAGATTTGACCTCTGAGGACCGTGAGAGGTCAAATACAATGTGGCCGCCAGTCCACCGGGTCTAATGTTCAAACGCGCTTAATTTTGGAACCAAACAGTGTAGAAAAGCATTTTAGGTGTCATTTCCAACTAAATTTGGGATGGCCATTCATTTGGTGATACTTTTGAGATCGCCAGAACTCAAGGACATGCATTTAGGTCAAGGTCAACGTCAAATTACGTTAAATATCTATTTTTATGATACTGCAGTTGGAACTGCTATTGGGAAAAGTTCATTTGAACTTTTAAAACTTAATTTTTTCAGGTACAGGGATAGGTACAGAACACCCAAAGACCAGAAAAAAGTGTTTACACTGCAAGGAATGATGCAATAACCTCTGAAAAAATAACTGTAGTTAACCAAGTATGTCCACAAAAGCTTACATTAAATCAAGTGCAATGATGAAAATTGGTAATGATCAAAATCTAAGTCTCCAGAACAGAAGCACAGTGCAGTGCAGCTTTGGCACACTTGCAGCGTCCAGTGCATCCTTTCTTGCAGCGACAGTGGATCAATTCATGGCACGACTTTGATGCTTCAGGGAGAGTGGTCCAAAGAGGCTGCGGCTGCCACCCAGTTGTTTCCTTTATCCAGCCCCAGACAGATGGCTCTGGCATCTCTGGATCCATGACCAATGCCTGGTTCCAACAGTTGGCCTGGTGCTGAGCTGAGCTGACGTGCTGAGCTTGATGAATCCACGTTTCGTGCATGCTTCACGCTGTTGAACACCATCAATTGGGAGATTGCTAGGGCAGGTTTTGTGGTGGTTGTGTGGACCAGCTGTGTCTGATGCTTGATGTTTGCCCCATCGAGTATCATGTTGACGAGAGCTAAGAGGGATGGTGGCACAGCCTCCTGTTGGCAGTTTGCCTGGAACGACCCATTAAAGGAGAAACTTGAGTCAAAGATCTCTTTGCGCACCACCTGTGCTGCTCGCATTAAGTGCATGGCATCACTGTCATGATAACAGGCCATCTTGAGGGCTGGTCCAATGTCCTTCTCAAAACTTAGAAGTGTGTCTCTTCCCTGTGAATATGCCCTCAGATCAGGAAGCGCAGAAAGCAGCCTGCTTTTCAGTCTGGTAGTGTGAATCCGTTTCCCTACAGTCAGACCAAGCTGCTCCAGTCTGACCTTGTACAGCTGAGCGATGTCTATCAGTTTGAAGACAGGAGCACTGTCTTCATTACTATTCATGTCTTCCAAGAATGCCACTAGCTCAGCAAAGGCTATGCCATGCAGGCAAGAATCATCTCCATCATTGCCTTTGGGTGCAGCCTGCCTGGCTCTGTTGTACAGTGAACGCAGACAGTCGTGATGGTACTTGGCCTCAATGGCAATCATGTCTCCTGCTGCAAGCTTGGCCAGCAGAGCAGTGTCCTCAACTTCAAGGGCACACCTCCGCACATTTGTGTCAATGTTGTAGGTTGATGCTTTATGTAAGCCTGCAGAACCAGCAGGCTTATTGCAGAAGAAACAAGTAGGCTCTGTGGACTGTGGATGGCTGTGAGCAGATCGCGTGTGCACAGTAGAGGTACTTCGTTGTTGTCCTGTAGTTAATTCTCCCCGCCGTTGCTCGTCAAACGCCTTTTTGTTGAATTTTAGCAGACATTTCTTGTGCCACTCAGCCCTGTGTGCCTTCAGAGTGGATTCTATGCCATCTCCGTCATCCAATAGCTCCAGGTTGATGTCCATTGGCATGTGCTGAAGGGTCTGAAACCGGAGAAGGTCTTCTGCCAAGGATGCATAGCCACTACCTATGGGCTGTTTCGTTGATCTGAGCGGACATTGTAAAGATTCGTCTGTTACTACTTGGCAGAGGACGCAAATGTCCCAGTTAGTGCTTGGGGCTGGCTTGGATGTAGAGGGCTGGGTAGGGCCCATCAGGATGTGATGCTTTGGCATGGTTGCGACAAAGTCACCACGGCAGGAGAGGGGATTCTGAAACACAAAAAACAATGTTAACACCAACCACCATACCCCATTTTACATCGAGGGTATTTACTTTTGAGGTGGATAACCACAACAATTGTGCATCTTCTGCGAAAAGCAGGACATTTATAACATAGTGCATACCATTAGGTTTATTTTAAGATATCTGCATACTTGGGTTTCTTCATTCTTGACCTTATTCTTTGGTCAGTTTTGACCTTGACCTTGACCTAAATGCATTTCCTTCAATTCTGGCGATCTCAAAAGTATCACCAAATGAATGGCCATCCCCAATTTAGTTGGAAATGATACCTTAAATGTTTTTATACGGTATGGTTCCAAAATTAAGCGCGTTTGAACATTAGACCCGGTGGACTGGTGGCCATATTGGATTTGACCTCTCACGGTCCTCAGAGGCCAAATCTGACTTCCTTCCACATCTGAAAATAAACCTTATGGTATATAGTAACTATCCTAGAAATTTCATGCTTTTCTCAAAAAATGCACAATTTGTTAAAATATGAGAGCTTATCCGCTGTACTTTTGCACCTTCAGATGCATATGGCTGCCGAAGCAGTTTCCTTGGCTATTGGGTACAATCCTGGATGGGTCGCCACTCCGACGCAGGATACCCGAATGGCTCATTCTTCCCAGTAAGCTGGTACTCAATTTGCCGACCTCAGAAGGATGACAGGCTGAGTCAACCCACCTGGTGTTAATTCAACGGTCTAACAGTGCAACGATATGACAGGGCCTTGAACTCGGGACCTTGCTATCTTAAGACAGCCACCTTAACCATTAAGCCAGGCTTGTGTTGGGGGGAGGGGGAATGTGGGTTAAATTGGTATAAAAAGTGGAGAGGATTGAGGGGCAACGGAAGAGGGGAGAAAAACATGCGGCTTTTTACCTCCACCATCGAAGGTGGACAGGGGTTATACTTTTCGCACCTGGCTGTCTGTGAGCACGATATCTAAAAGCGTTATGGACACACGGACGAAGCTTGGTGGACAGGTTGAGAGTGTGACAAGGACAAATTCATTAGATTTTGGTGAAGAATTTCATCTTGGGATCGAGATTTTTTTTTAATGTTTCAAGTGATTTTTTAGGTGGGGGGGCGGGGGGGTTGGGGGTTGCCCCCAAAATAGGTATTTGCTTTCTTCTTAGAAACTACACACGCAATTCTGATGAAACCACAACCTTGAACCACAACCATGCTATCCCAAAGTTTGTTACCGGCGTTAAGAAAAATTGGGCCCTAAAGTGGTGCACAGTGGGTTGCCCCTCCCCAAAAGTAGGTATTTGCTCTCCTCTGAAACCACACACACAATTTTGATGAAACTTGATCACAACTTTCATCACCAGTGATGTACTAATGTTTTTTCAAGGCATTAGAAAAACATCGGGGTCTAAGGAGGTAAACAGAAGGGGGAGGAGGGATTTGACCCCCCAAATAGGTATGTTTTTGTTTGTTTGAAGTCGCAAGATTACATTCATATGATGGTGCATGCTGCCCTGTCTTCTAGGAACCATAAAATACCGTGCAACTGCTTAGTCTGTGCAGTATACTGCTTTATCTACCAGGTGAGCAACCAGGGGTATTGCTATTTTTCATAAATGAAAGATGGTGCCAAAAACAATATACATAACATGGTATTTCAAAAAGTTATGGATGAAGTATGCCAAAACTTGGTGGATGCTAATTCGATTATGGTTCAGGTCCGAATGCAGATCGGACCCATCAGTGGGATACAAAACTTCAATTGTTCAGCCGTTCTAGTTTACCTATGCGATATGTAGGTAAATATGCTCTTGAGAAGGAAAATATCAAGCTTCCAATGAGCCAAGTGATATCGACATAGCGGAATGTGCTCGCTTAGACCATGGATGAGCCTTGGTAATGACTGGATCTTATAATTGTGAAGGAATTACAATATCATCATTCAAACTAGAACGGCACTCAGAGAGCATACCTCCACCTTTTGTCTTCTTTCCTGGAAGTCCTTGGTGTCCTTGCGTTTTATACCTATCCTGCCTCCCCCCAGGCCCTCTCTCTCCCACACATCTCCCGATGTCCCTGCTATCAAATGTTGTGTTTGTGTGCTTCCTCCCCTTCTCTCCCCATCTTGTCGACCGCAGCCCCTTTTTATATACTTTGTTTGCTTGTTTGTTTGATTTGTTTCTTTGATAAATGTTAGCTCTTTCACGAGCCTCGACTCTGTATACAAAAAAATATCACTCAATGGTGAAGAATCACTTTTAAAAATTCTACTAGCTGGATCCGGATCCGGATCTTCACCAAAATTGAATCGATTCGTCCTTGTCAGACACACAACCGGTCCACCAAGTTTCGTCCAAATCCGTCCATAACTTTTTGGAGATATCCTGCTATGTATCGTTTTTGGCCCTGTCTCCCAATGGTGAAGAATCACTTTAAAAATTCTAGTAGCCGGATCCGAATCCGGATCTTCACCAAAATCTAATCATTTCGTCCTTGTCACATTCGCTACATCTCCGCCAAATTTCGTCCGAATCCGTCCACAACTTTTTGAGATTTTTTTCACAAACAAACAAACAGACAGCCGGGGGTGAAAACATAACCTACATCCATCTTTGGTGGAGGAGGTAATTAGTCGACTATCGCACACTTTATGACGATTACATTTAAACGGTATCACACTGAACAAGACGTTTGGCAATTAGGTCACTTGCTACCATGTTCCTCAACAAAGTTACAAGGAACTTCAACACAGGAGACCACCCGCAGGCCCTTCATACCTACGCATTTCTGCCAATATCCATGTACCCGTGCATTCACAGTGGTTCTTGGTGCCGAAGTCCAGTTTAAACTTATCTTCCGTTTCTGCTGCCCCGAAGTTCGGCAAGAAAAGTTTGCTAAGCAAACATAAAGCTCTCACTGGGGAACACAAAACGAACCCAGCAAGCTGATGACGTAACACTCACCAGCACACTCGCCTGCTTGTTCACCCGATTGTCCAGAATAACTTCCACAACTCGAGGTTATGGGTTTCTCGACAAACTACACACAACTCATCACCAATTTAAAACGCACACCAACGGATGTGTACCAACACCAACTACACACAACTCATCACCAATTTAAAACGCACACCAACGGATGTGTACCAAACTACCATCACCAACTCTACCATCACCAACTACACACAACTCATCACCAATTTAAAACGCACACCAACGGATGTGTACCAACACCAACTACACACAACTCATCACCAATTTAAAACGCACACCAATGGATGTGTACCAAACTACCAACAACTACACACATCACTGATTAAAAACGCACACCAACGGCTGTGTACCAAACTACCATCACCAACTACACACAACTCATGACCAATTTAAAACGCACACCAACGGATGTGTACCAAACTACCAACAACTACACACATCACTGATTAAAAACGCACAACGGATGTGTACCAAACTACCAACAACTACACACATCACCGGTTAAAAACGTACACCAACGGATGTGTACCAAACTACCAACAACTACACACATCACCGATTAAAAACGTACACCAACGGATGTGTACCAAACTACCAACAACTACACACATCACCGATTAAAAACGTACACCAACGGATGTGTACCAAACTACCAACAACTACACACATCACTGATTAAAAACGCACAACGGATGTGTACCAAACTACCAACAACTACACACATCACTGATTAAAAACGCACAACGGATGTGTACCAAACTACCAACAACTACACACATCACTGATTAAAAACGCACAGCGGCGGTGTACCAAACTACCAACAACTACACACATCACTGATTTAAAACGCACACCAACGGATGTGTACCAAACTACCATCACCAACTACACACAACACATCACTGATTAAAAACGCACACCAACGGATGTGTACCAAACTACCAACAACTACACACATCACTGATTAAAAACGCACACCAACGGCTGTGTACCAAACTACCATCACCAACTACACACAACTCATGACCAATTTAAAACGCACACCAACGGATGTGTACCAAACTACCAAGAACTACACACATCACCGGTTAAAAACGCACAACGGATGTGTACCAAACTACCAACAACTACACACATCACTGATTAAAAACGCACAACGGATGTGTACCAAACTACCAACAACTACACACATCACTGATTAAAAACGCACAACGGCGGTGTACCAAACTACCAACAACTACACACATCACTGATTTAAAACGCACACCAACGGATGTGTACCAAACTACCATCACCAACTACACACAACACATCACTGATTAAAAACGCACACCAACGGATGTGTACCAAACTACCAACAACTACACACATCACCGATTTAAAACGCACACCAACGGATGTGTACCAAACTACCATCACCAACTACACACAACACATCACTGATTAAAAACGCACATCAAAGGATGTGTACCAAACTACCAACAACTACACACATCACCGATTAAAAACGCACAACGGCTGTGTACCAAACTACCAACAACTACACACATCACTGATTTAAAACGCACACCAACGGATGTGTACCAAACTACCAACAACTACACACATCACTGATTAAAAACGCAGACCAACGGATGTGTACCAAACTACCAACAACTACACACATCACCGATTAAAAACGCACACCAACAGATGTGTACCAAACTACCAACACCAACTACACACATCACTGATTAAAAACGTACACCAACGGATGTGTACCAAACTACCAACAACTACACACATCACCGATTAAAAACGCACACCAACAGATGTGTACCAAACTACCAACACCAACTACACACATCACTGATTAAAAACGTACACCAACGGATGTGTACCAAACTACCAAAAACTACACACATCACTGATTAAAAACGCACAACCGATGTGTACCAAACTACCAACAACTACACACATCACTGATTAAAAACGTACACCAACGGATGTGTACCAAACTACCAAAAACTACACACATCACTGATTAAAAATGTACACCAACGGATGTGTACCAAACTACCAAAAACTACACACATCACTGATTAAAAACGCACACCAACAGATGTGTACCAAACTACCAAAAACTACACACATCACTGATTAAAAATGTACACCAACGGATGTGTACCAAACTACCAACAACTACACACATCACCGATTAAAATCGCACACCGACAGGTGTACCAAACTACCAACAACTACACACATCACCGATTAAAATCGCACACCGACAGGTGTACCAAACTACCAACAACTACACACAACACTGATTAAAAACGTACACCAACGGATGTGTACCCAACTACCAACACCAACTACACACTTCACTGATTAAAAACGTACACCAACGGATGTGTACCAAACTACCAACAACTACACACATCACCGATTAAAATCGCACACCGACAGGTGTACCAAACTACCAACAACTACACACATCACCGGTTAAAAACGTACACCAACGGATGTGTACCAAACTACCAACAACTACACACATCACTGATTAAAAACGCAGACCAACGGATGTGTACCAAACTACCAACAACTACACACATCACCGATTAAAAACGCACACCAACAGATGTGTACCAAACTACCAACACCAACTACACACATCACTGATTAAAAACGTACACCAACGGATGTGTACCAAACTACCAACAACTACACACATCACCGATTAAAAACGCACACCAACAGATGTGTACCAAACTACCAACACCAACTACACACATCACTGATTAAAAACGTACACCAACGGATGTGTACCAAACTACCAACAACTACACACATCACTGATTAAAAACGCACACCAACAGATGTGTACCAAACTACCAAAAACTACACACATCACTGATTAAAAACGTACACCAACGGATGTGTACCAAACTACCAACAACTACACACATCACTGATGAAAAACGCACACCAACTGATGTGTACCAAGCAACCAACACCAACTGCACACAACTCATCACTGATTAAACATCGCACACCAATGGATGTATACCAAACTACCAACACCAACAACACACAACTCATAAATGATAAAAAAAACGCACACCAACGGATGTGTACCAAACTACCAACACCAACTACACACAACTCATCACAGATTAAAACGCACATCAAAGGATGTGTACCAAACTACCAACACCAACTACACACATCACTGATTAAAAACGCACACCAACGAATGTGTACCAAGCAACCAACACCAACTACACACAGCACATCACTGATTAAACATCGCACACCAACGGATGTGTACCAAACTACCAACACCAACTGCACACAACTCATCACTGATTAAACATCGCACACCAACGGATGTGTACCAAACTACCAACACCAACTACACACAACACATCACTGATTAAAACGCACACCAACGGATGTGTACCAAACTACCAACACCAACTACACACAACTCATCACCAATTTAAAACGCACACCAACGGATGTGTACCAACACCAAGTACACACAACACATCACTGATTTAAAACGCACACCAACAGATGTGTACCAAACTACCAACACCAACTACACACTTCACTGATTAAAAACGTACACTAACGGATATGTACCAAACTACCAACACCAACTACACACAACACATCACCAATTTAAAACGCACACCAACGGATGTGTACCAAACTACCAACACCAACTACACACAACACATCACCAATTTAAAACGCACACCAACGGATGTGTACCAAACTACCAACACCAACTACACACAACTCATCACTGATTAAACATCGCACACCAACGGGTGTGCCAAACTACCAACTACACACATCACTGATTAAAAACGCACACCAACGGATGTGTACCAAACTACCAACAACTACACACATCACCGATTAAAATCGCACACCGACAGGTGTACCAAACTACCAACAACTACACACATCACCGGTTAAAAACGTACACCAACGGATGTGCACCAAACTACCAACAACTACACACATCACTGATTAAAAACGCAGACCAACGGATGTGTACCAAACTACCAACAACTACACACATCACCGATTAAAAACGCACACCAACAGATGTGTACCAAACTACCAACACCAACTACACACATCACTGATTAAAAACGTACACCAACGGATGTGTACCAAACTACCAACAACTACACACATCACCGATTAAAAACGCACACCAACAGATGTGTACCAAACTACCAACACCAACTACACACATCACTGATTAAAAACGTACACCAACGGATGTGTACCAAACTACCAACAACTACACACATCACTGATTAAAAACGCACACCAACAGATGTGTACCAAACTACCAAAAACTACACACATCACTGATTAAAAACGTACACCAACGGATGTGTACCAAACTACCAACAACTACACACATCACTGATTAGAAACGAACACCAACGGATGTGTACCAAACTACAAACACAAACTACACACAACACATCACTGATTAAACATCGCACACCAACGGCTGTGTACCAAACTACCAACACCAACTACACACATCACTGATTAGAAACGCACACCAACGGATGTGTACCAAACTACCAACACCAACTACACACAACACATCACTGATTAAACATCGCACACCCTAACGGATGTGTACCAAACTACCAACACCAACTACACTCAACACATCACTGATTACACATCGCACACCAACGGATGTGTACCAACACCAACTACACACAACACATCACTGATTAAAAACGCACAACAACGGATGTGTACCAAGCAACCAACACCAACTGCACACAACTCATCACTGATTAAACATCGCACACCAAAGGATGTGTACCAAACTACCAACACCAACGACACACAACTCATCAATGATAAAAAACGCACACCAACGGATGTGTACCAAACTACCAACACCAACTACACACATCACCGATGAAAAACGCACACCAACGGATGTGTACCAAGCAACCAACACCAACTGCACACAACTCATCACTGATTAAACATCGCACACCAAAGGATGTGTACCAAACTACCAACACCAACGACACACAACTCATCAATGATAAAAAACGCACACCGACGGATGTGTACCAAACTACCAACACCAACTACACACATCACTGATGAAAAACGCACACCAACGGATGTGTACCAAGCAACCAACACCAACTGCACACAACTCATCACTGATTAAACATCGCACACCAAAGGATGTGTCCCAAACTACCAACACCAACGACACACAACTCATCAATGATAAAAAACGCACACCAACGGATGTGTACCAAACTACCAACACCAACTACACACATCACTGATGAAAAACGCACACCAACTGATGTGTACCAAGCAACCAACACCAACTGCACACAACTCATCACTGATTAAACATCGCACACCAATGGATGTATACCAAACTACCAACACCAACAACTCATAAATGATAAAAAAACGCACACCAACGGATGTGTACCAAACTACCAACACCAACTACACACAACTCATCACAGATTAAAACGCACATCAAAGGATGTGTACCAAACTACCAACACCAACTACACACATCACTGTTTAAAAACGCACACCAACGAATGTGTACCAAGCAACCAACACCAACTACACACAACACATCACTGATTAAACATCGCACACCAACGGATGTGTACCAAACTACCAACACCAACTGCACACAACTCATCACTGATTAAACATCGCACACCAACGGATGTGTACCAAACTACCAACACCAACTACACACAACACATCACTGATTAAAACGCACACCAACGGATGTGTACCAAACTACCAACACCAACTACACACAACTCATCACCAATTTAAAACGCACACCAACGGATGTGTACCAAACTACCAACCCCAACTACACACCACTGATTAAAAACGCACACCAACGGATGTGTACCAAACTACCAACAACAACTACACACATCACTGATTAAAAACGCACACCAACGAATGTGTACCAAACTACCAACAACAACTACACACATCACTGATTAAAAACGCACACCAACGAATGTGTACCAAACTACCAACACCAACTACACACAACTCATCGCCAATTTAAAACGCACACCAACGGATGTGTACCAACACCAAGTACACACAACACATCACTGATTTAAAACGCACACCAACAGATGTGTACCAAACTACCAACACCAACTACACACTTCACTGATTAAAAACGTACACTAACGGATATGTACCAAACTACCAACACCAACTACACACAACACATCACCAATTTAAAACGCACACCAACGGATGTGTACCAAACTACCAACACCAACTACACACAACACATCACCAATTTAAAACGCACACCAACGGATGTGTACCAAACTACCAACACCAACTACACACAACTCATCACTGATTAAACATCGCACACCAACGGGTGTGCCAAACTACCAACTACACACATCACTGATTAAAAACGCACACCAACGGATGTGTACCCAACTACCAACACCAACTACACACTTCACTGATTAAAAACGTACACTAACGGATATGTACCAAATTACCAACACCAACTACACACTTCACTGATTAAAAACGTACACTAACGGATATGTACCAAACTACCAACACCAACTACACACAACACCACCAATTTAAAACGCACACCAACGGATGTGTACCAAACTACCAACACCAACTACACACAACACCACCAATTTAAAACGCACACCAACGGATGTGTACCAAACTACCAACACCAACTACACACAACTCATCACTGATTAAACATCGCACACCAACGGGTGTGCCAAACTACCAACTACACATATCACTGATTAAAAACGCACACCAACGGATGTGTACCAAACTACCAACAACTACACACATCACCGATTTATAAAAACGCACACCAACGGATGTGTACCAAACTACCAACAACTACACACATCACCGATTTATAAAAACGCACACCAACGGATGTGTACCAAACTACCGAAGGAGGTTCAGCATACCGATACCATGAGTGGATCTGTAGCGAGACGTGGTGATGAAAGCTATGGTACCGTATATGATATTGACTACTTAAACTCGAACGGTTAACTCGCTAACAAACCTAAACTACCAACTCCTACTGGTGCTGTCAGGCGCGTTTATTATATATTTATATACGACGTGAAGGACGCCATTGTATAATGTATATGCACATCCAGCGGCCTCCCTGGTCCATGTGTGTATATGCCTGGTCCGTGTGAATTCCACACGACGACCAAGCGATCGGAAATATAGTTAGTTTACACAGGTGTACGTGTCGGTGTGTGTCTCCTCGACGGGACTCGTATTGAGGTTGTTAACGGCAATGGCGAAGCTTCGGACGCGGCCTGTAGTCGCGGCAGCCACGTACAACAAACACAATGACGAATGCCCGCGCACCAGGTCTCTTTTTCATTCGATTATGGCCGAAGGTCTACGCCGATGGGAACCGAACCGCCGAACTACATCCTCCCCCTGCATCATTCCAGATATTCGACTCGCCGAACGGACGCGGGAATTCCAACATCCTCGACATTACCGAAACGAGTCCGTCGCCATGCTCAGCGAAATGGCGGCTCCGGCGGGGAACCGAGCCCGGCGTCCGTGTCGCGCACCACGAACCCGAGAGGGAGTGAAATGATTCCAACGACAAATAAAAGTTATAAAACCCACAACCAACCCAAATCGAGTCGCATCGACCACCACCACACTTTCCTCACAACAATCCGAGCGTTTAAAGCGCACGGAGAAACGCGTCGCCATTACGGGGCGTGGGAAGGAGCGGGACGACGCCATTCGCGCTCATCGAAAGGAAAGGGCCGACCGCGGAGCTTTCGCTTTGGTGACGTTCACCAGAGACTCGGACATTAAGTTTCTGCTTCAATGCCGGGCAAATTCCTTTGGTAGTCGCCGACAAGGCCCAATCCGCATATCAACACCATGAAAGCATTTTCCAGGACGAGAAACGAATTCCCAACAATGGCTGAGGCGATCCGATGAAAAATGTACAAAACGACTCGGTACAAGGAAGAAACAAGACGCCAATACGTGGAATAACAAGGCGCCCAATGCGGTCGGAGCAATGCACAACCCCCCATGGGAGGGAGATCTAGTCGAGGCCGGGCGACCGTACGCCTCACGCGGCACACTCACCGATAGGCCGCGACCGTTCAACATCGCTTCACAGAGAGTCCGTTAGACACGACGATACAAAAACAACGCACCGCCAAAGCGGGGACGCTGGCGGATCAAATGCCGGTATTCTCATGGCGCTGCGCCATCGGATGCAGATTCAGGACTGGTAAAAGTCCACGGTGGGTTACCCCAGAAAGAACCCGCCATTTTGTCTAGAAGAAGCGGGCTATCAATGTTTTGCCCGAGTCGCCCGACGCCTCTACGTACGCATCGGGACAGTTTTGTTCGGCGATGAGTGTAGGGCGGAGCAGAGCACGACGTCATAAATCACGTGATAAGTTCAAGTCGACACGTCCAATCCGCTTGCGGTTAAGCGCTGCTCACGTATAATTTATGATAACATATTCTCAAAAACCCTGTTTTTCATCTCGAGAAACCCCGCAGCCAAGCGGCCTATAAAAGCGCGTGGTGCAACGTTGGGAGTTCAGAACGGAGCAGTTGCTCCTCTAGTGCGGAACTCAGAAGGAGAAAAGAGTAACGCCTCTGAGAGCTTCCGGCGAACTGTGAGGTTGCCAAACTTTAACGGCGGCCTTATAGTCAGTGATGCGTTCGCTTATAGATGCGGCTTACTGTTGTTTTTAAGGCCGGCCATTATAAACGAAGTTCAAAACAGCTTTTTGCATTAACCTAATAGTAATACTCGCACGCTTCTTCTTCCTTCAAGCTGTTGCGCCTCTTCCTCCTCTGACCACCGGTGGCGCCGTGACATCTACCAAAGCATGCCTCACTTCGGACCTACATCGGGCGAAAGTGCCTGCCAACAGCGCACCATCAAAAGAGTTCAGTTCGGAATCCTGAGCCCCGAGGAAATAGTACGTGATATGCTTGGACAACATTGCTCTGATGATCCGGCCGGCGCGTTGCTTTTCACGTGTTTCGTGCCGACCGGCGCCGTTAATGGCAGTCTCAGCTTGTGATGTGGGTCTTAAGGGTTTTTTTTTTTACGACTTTCTGATCTCAACCGTGATCTCGTTTCAATTCGGAATGCTTTCTCGACCATTACATTTAACACTGAGCTTCTGCTCTCCTTAATTTATCACCTTGGTTTCCCCCTCCCCCCCCTTTGTGATCGCACGAAAACACACCGGAACACCTCGCGTCACACACTTCGTGACAACTTTTTATCCTCATTTATTTTCTCACCCGGGACGCTACCGCAGCTTTTGCTTTCACCGCCAACGTCGAGAAAGTTTTGAATAAAGTTTTCTGCGTCCCCTTCCGCGTACGTGAACGTCCATCGCTCACTCGAGTGGTTTAAACGTCGAGAGGACGTGATGGATCGAAGATCGTTTTTGCCTTTTATTAAAGTCTCGCGCGATCTGACATCTGCTGAGCATCCGAGCAAACCCCATGAGATGTGTGATCCACGAGTTTATTCCTTTATTATGTGGGTAGTACATTGGGGTGTAATAGAGAAAAAGGTGTGCTATATCAGGCTGGATCATTTCTTAAACCCGACATTTTAACGTAGAAAAATTGTGCTATATCAGGCTGGATCATGTATCAAACCTACATTTTAACGTAGCAAAAGGTGTGCTATATCACGCTGAACCATTTATTAAACCTACATTTTAACGTAGCAAAAGGTGTGCTATATCACGCTGAACCATTTATTAAACCTACATTTTAATATTGAAAAAGGTGTGCCATATCACGCTGAACCATTTATTAAACCTACATTTTAATATTGAAAAAGGTGTGCTATATCACGCTGAACCATTTATTAAACCTACATTTTAATATTGAAAAAGGTGTGCCATATCACGCTGAACCATTTATTAAACCTATATTTTAATATTGAGAAAGGTGTGCTATATCACGCTGAACCATTTATTAAACCTATATTTTAATATTGAAAAAGGTGTGCTATATCACGCTGAACCATTTATTAAACCTACATTTTAATATTGAAAAAGGTGTGCTATATCAGGCTGAACCATTTATTAAACCTACATTTTAATATTGAAAAAGGTGTGCTATATCACGCTGAACCATTTACTAAACCTATATTTTAATATTGAGAAAGGTGTGCTATATCACGCTGAACCATTTATTAAACCTACATTTTAATATTGAAAAAGGTGTGCTATATCAGGCTAAACCATCTATTAAACCTACATTTTAATATTGAAAAAGGTGTGCGATATCACGCTAAACCATCTATTAAACCTACATTTTAATATTTAAAAAGGTGTGCTATATCAGGCTGAACCATTCATTAAACCTATATTTTAATATAGAAAAAGGTGTGCTACATCAGGCTGAGCCATTTATTAAACCTACATTTTAATATTGAAAAAGGTGTGCTATATCAGGCTGAACCATTTATTAAACCTACATTTTAATATTGAAAAAGGTGTGCCATATCAGGCTGGACCATTTATTAAACCTACATTTTAACGTAGAAAAAGGTGTGCTATATCAGGCTGAACCATTTATTAAACCTACATTTTAACGTAGAAAAAGGTGTGCTACATCAGGCTGAGCCATTTATCAAACCTATATTTTAATATAGAAAAAGGTGTGCTATATCAGGCTGAACCATTTATTAAACCTATATTTTAATATAGAAAAAGGTGTGCTATATCAGGCTAGACCATTTATTAAACCTACATTTTAATGTAAAAAAGGTGTGCTATATCAGGCTGAACCATTTATTAAACCTACATTTTAATATAGAAAAAGGTGTGCTATATCAGGCTAGACCATTTATTAAACCTACATTTTAATATAGAAAAAGGTGTGCTATATCAGGCTAGACCATTTATTAAACCTACATTTTAACGTAGAAAAAGGTGTGCTACATCAGGCTGAGCCATTTATTAAACCTATATTTTAATATAGAAAAAGGTGTGCTATATCAGGCTAGACCATTTATTAAACCTACATTTTAATATAGAAAAAGGTGTGCTATATCAGGCTGAACCATTTATTAAACCTACATTTTAATATAGAAAAAGGTGTGCTATATCAGGCTGAACCATTTATTAAACCTACATTTTAATATAGAAAAAGGTGTGCTATATCAGGCTGAACCATTTATTAAACCTACATTTTAATATAGAAAAAGGTGTGCTATATCAGGCTAGACCATTTATTAAACCTACATTTTAACGTAGAAAAAGGTGTGCTACATCAGGCTGAGCCATTTATTAAACCTATATTTTAATATAGAAAAAGGTGTGCTATATCAGGCTGAACCATTTATTAAACCTATATTTTAATATAGAAAAAGGTGTGCTATATCAGGCTGAACCATTTATTAAACCTACATTTTAATATAGAAAAAGGTGTGCTATATCAGGCTGAACCATTTATTAAACCTACATTTTAATATAGAAAAAGGTGTGCTATATCAGGCTAGACCATTTATTAAACCTACATTTTAACGTAGAAAAAGGTGTGCTACATCAGGCTGAGCCATTTATTAAACCTATATTTTAATATAGAAAAAGGTGTGCTATATCAGGCTGAACCATTTATTAAACCTATATTTTAATATAGAAAAAGGTGTGCTATATCAGGCTGAACCATTTATTAAACCTATATTTTAATATAGAAAAAGGTGTGCTATATCAGGCTAGACCATTTATTAAACCTACATTTTAATATAGAAAAAGGGGTGCTATATCAGGCTGAACCATTTATTAAACCTATATTTTAATATAGAAAAAGGGGTGCTATATCAGGCTAGACCATTTATTAAACCTACATTTTAATATAGAAAAAGGGGTGCTATATCAGGCTAGACCATTTATTAAACCTATATTTTAATATAGAAAAAGTTGTGCTATATCAGGCTAGACCATTTATTAAACCTACATTTTAACGTAGAAATAGGTGTGCCATATCAGGCTGGACCATTTGTTAAACCTATATTTTAACGTAGAAAAGGTGTGCTATATCAGGCTGGACCATTTATTAAACCTATATTTTAATATAGAAAAAGTTGTGCTATATCAGGCTAGACCATTTATTAAACCTACATTTTAACGTAGAAATAGGTGTGCCATATCAGGCTGGACCATTTGTTAAACCTATATTTTAACGTAGAAAAGGTGTGCTATATCAGGCTGGACCATTTGTTAAACCTATATTTTAACGTAGAAAAGGTGTGCTATATCAATCTGTAAAATTTATTACCACCACCACCAAAAGTGGATGGAGGTTATGTTTTCACCCCTGTCTGTCTGTCTGTCTGTCTGTCTGTTTGTCTGTCTGTCTGTCTGTCTGTTTGTCTGTCTGTCTGTCTGTCTGTCAGTGAACAAGATATCTCAAAAAGTTGTGGACTGATTTGGAGGAAACTTGGTGGACAGGTCGGGTGTGACAAGGACGAATCAATTCGATTTTGGTGAAGATCTGAATATGGATTCGGATCCGAGAATTATTTAATTTTTAAGTGATTCTTCACCATTGAGGGACTGGGTGAAAAGCGATATATAACATCTATCTATTATAAAAGGAGCCGTGTCTGTCTGTTTGTTTGTTTGTCGTGTTATAACCTGAGAACGGATTTCAGTAGATCCAACTACGTTGGATTCAGGTAGCTCCCGGGAGTGTTTGTGATCCCAAATTTTTTATTTTTATTTTTTTATTTTTTTTTACGGGTACATGGACATGCGTGTCAAAACTGCAAATGCCAACACGTGACGTGACGTTGGTTATCCCTGCACCGGAGAGCAGGATCTTCCAGGAATCCTTTTTTTTTTTTCCCCCCCATAGATTAGCCATCGCAGCAAAGATTGGTATTTCAGTCAGCGAAGCGACAGGTCTTCTATTCTAGTGATATTTAAACTAGGAACGGCACTCGGTAGAGCACATACCTCCGCCGGGCTGAGCAGTTTATGTTTTGTATCCCACTGATAGGCCGGATCTGGATCCGGTCCTGAACCAAAATCTAATCGACTTGTTCTTTTCACCTAAACAACTCATCCACCAAGTTTAGTCATAATTCGTCTTTAACTTTTTCAAATATCTTGTTATATATCGCTTTTCACCCTATACTATCTCTCAATGGTGAAGAATCACACTTAAAATGAAATAATTCTCATATCCGAATCCATATTCAGATCTTTACCAAAATCTAATCTTTTCGTCCGTGTCACATACACTACCCCTCTGTCAAATTTTGTCCAGATCCGTCCATAACTTTTTTAGATATCTTGTTCACAGACAAACAAACAAACAGACAGAGTGAAAACATAACCTCTCTCCATCCACCTATGGTGGCGGAGGTAAAAAGTTATGAATGACATGACTAAACTAGGTGAATGAGTTGGTTAGGTGACGAGAACAAGCTGATTAGATTTTGTTCAGGTCCGAATGCAGATCCGGCCTATCATTGGGATACAAAACAAACTGTTCAGCCTGGCAGAGGTATGCGCTCTACCGAGTGACGTTCTAGTTAAACCTATATTTTAACATGGAAAAAGGTGTGCTATATCAGGCTATACCATTTATTAGTCCCCTACCGGTGTACACCGGAGGGGACTATAGGTTTGCACTCCGTCCCTCCGTCTGTCAGTCAGTCAGTCAGCCCGTCAGTCCGTCACGCAAAGCACAGCTTTCCGGACTTTTTTTCTGAACGCTTAATGCTAATGATTTCAAACTTTGCACATGGTTTCCTCATGATAAGTTACAGATCAAGTTCGAACTTCACGACGTTTCGGTCATTTTTGACAAAGTTATAGCACTTTGAACTTTGGTAATTTCCCCAACAGTTTTACGGACTGTAATTTGGAGTGCGGTAAGTCAAAGCTGTTAATATTCCTTGTGTACAATATGCTGTAATCGTGGACTGTTCTTTAAAATGCTTTCCTAGAATAAGCATCAAGTCAAAAACGTTTTCACTGAATTTTGTTTCCATTGACACATTTCTTCATATCAGGCAAGAATACATTGAATTCACATAGTTTACCAATAAATCAACAATACATCTAGGGAGGTTGGAGTGTCACTTTACCATATGCTTCTGTGCGTATAATCTGCGTGAATACTTCTTTAAATATTATGTATCTGATACTCTGCCCGTTTAGCAGTATATACAGTACGCGTCAGAAGTAACCTAGCTTCCACGGTCCGCGGATAACCCGGTCAGGATAACCCGGCCTCACATCATCCGCGCCGGCGCCCACATTCAACCGGGCATAAATTTGCATATTTAATGAGGTTCGTCTGTCACACTTTGGTTTCCGTGCGATAACTCCACCAAATATTGAATGATTTCAACAAAAAAATTTGCACACATGTGTCTCGGCATAGCTCGGATCAAGTTTGAAAACCAGCATCAACTGGTGGAACAACTCGGTTTTCTTTGTAATGACGCTTTAAAATTCGCCCATACCAGCTAAAGAATGGTTTATAGTTTTGGATTGAACACTTATCAACGAGGCGAGGCGTATACACCGGAGTCCCCTACGGTAGGGGACATGTATTGCAGCGCAATACTCAGAATGCTTGTTAAACCTATATTTTAACATTGTCACAAATTTCATTATTCTGTGGCCAATCGTCGATTATACTGGGCCATTTCCCATTTCTCTTCTAAATGCCCCACAATTGCCCACCCCAGAAACGAATGTCTGTCACTGAGGGGGGCATGAGGTATCCCGAGACCACCGAGGGAGGCAAGCCCAAGCTCGGGGGTCTAATGGATCCGAGGCAAGGGGCGATTGAGAGGACATCGCGATGTCAAACATGTGCTGGTGCGTTCATTGCTGTGTCCACACTTGCTATTAACCTCTCCTTGATATCAATCCTTGTTCTTTGCTGTGTCTTGAGGTATTATATGATTTTCTTTCTTATTTTCAGTCGATGCAGAAAAATATAAAGACATCTCCGATTTGATTGTCTTCTTCCTAATTCAATTTTCTGCTACGGGTAGAGACCTGCTTGGTTGTGTTACGCAGGCAACATGACCGAGTGTCCTGGTCATTTTGGGCACATCGAGCTGATCAAGCCGGTGTTCCATGTGGGCTTCCTAAACAAGACAATCAAGATACTTCGTTGTGTGTGCTTCTTCTGTTCTAAGTTACTCGTCGACACGGTAAATGACGTGAATGCTGCTAATGCATGGTTGCTTCCACTTATTGAAACACTGAGGCTTTTTAATTTATTATTTTAAAAGCACTCTGTCTTCTTTCTTTATGCTTGCACGGTTATGCAGGTGGCCCCGGATGATGGGCATTAGAGGGTGTAGCCGAGAGCACGGTGGACAATTAAAACCCAGAATGAAGTCCTTATGTTATCCATCTTGTTCACTCAGTTTATTTTTGGGGTTTTTTTTAACTGAAGGAATTCAAATCTACATGCGGTGCATAACATTGGTTGATCTTTTGTTTGTTTTTAACACAGAGCAACCCAAAGATTCGTGATATCCTGTCCAAGTCGAAAGGACAGCTGCGCAAGCGTCTGACCAATGTGTACGAGCTGTGCAAGGGCAAGAATATCTGTGAAGGGGGTGAGGAAGTGGACTCTAGGTTTGACTCTGAGACGTTGCGTGAAGGGGAGGACGAGGGACACAAAAAGGTATGGTGTCATGCTGACAGGTTTTTAAAATGCTGTTGGAGTATTTTGTGAAAGTAGCATTTCTAGATATGAAGTGAAATGGTGCAATGAAAAGAGTCTTCTCAATCAGAGTGAATATGAGGTCATTCTTTGGGGCTTTATTGGGGGGTGGAGGAGAAGAGTGTGTGGCGTTGGGTTGAAAGATAAATATTGAGTTGATTAGTAAATGGTAAAATTTGAAGCTTGTAATTATTTTGGCAGAGCCATGGTGGTTGTGGACGTTATCAACCGAGGATCCGTCGCACAGGCCTTGAGCTTGTGGCAGAGTGGAAGCATGTTAATGAGGACTCGCAGGTAAACATCCCTTCCACTCAACATCCTTTTATTACTGCTGCTGCCGCCTGGACCACAATTATTTTCAGTCACTAAAATCGCAAACAGTTAACACCCAGGTGAAAGGAAACTGCTTGGAACTTCCTGTCCAGTGGCCCGGATTCGCATTACTGTATTGCATTGTGTAGATTTTATGCAATTAAGCTCCGTCGATATCATTCCAAGCAAGAAACGTACTGTTTTTAAGGATATTATAATGGACACAAACAACAGGCACGAAAAAATTATTGTCGCGTGTTAAATAAGGTGGTGTAAAAGAGACTGCACAACAGCAGTAAACTTCTGGGAATAATTTTTTTTCAAACAACCTTCACAATCTTTATTTTATTTTAATTGAATTATACACTTGAACACTGCAGCGCACAAATTGCTTTTTTGGCACTTTCAAAAACCGTCCGTTTAGCAGTACAGTCAGATCCCGACATTCGCGGGGGATACGTTCCTGGATAATGTCGTGAATGTCGAATCTGCGATTGTCAGATCCTTATTTGAATGGGGGCAAATATAAAAGCAAGGGATGCAGGTAACGATGAGGGGGAGGGAGAACTCAAAGGATGGACAACGTGGATACACAAGCAAAAAATTTGGGAGGGGTGGGGGTGGTTTAACTGGTGTAGAAATTATTTTGGATGGGGGAATGACTTGAGATAGTGGTGAACAGCTGTCTTGAAGACCTGGAGGAAGAATGAGATTGATGGGAGTATGAAAGGTTGTTGCACAGGTGGGAAAAAGAGGGATAAATGACTGGAGGTGAGCAGTGGGTCTGGATTTAGGCAGTTTCACTGGGAGGGGGTTGCTGCTGGACTGCGTGCGTCCTGCAGATACCTGAGGGGGACAAAGTACGGAGTAGGTAGAGGGTGCAAATCTTGACAAGGCGCCACCGGGTTTCAGAGGTTTGAAAGAGACAAGTTTGAAACTCATTCTTGAGATTGGACAGATGTTGTTTTCTGGCTCTCGTGAGAGTAGACACACACTTGTTGCAAGCTTTGTGGAATGATCTGAGGTTGTATTCAGTTGGTATTGCCTTCGAGGGGGAGAATGCAAGTTGTTTTAAAGCAACTCACTCCCCACAGGATTCAGATTACCAAGAGTGGGAGGCTGGATAGTATAATTGAAGATGAGATGGGATGAATCTGTGCATAAGAGAGAGCAAGTTTCTGTGGAAGAATTCTAACAGCGGTGGTCGATATAGGAGACCAGTCCTGATGAGGTAAAAAAAAAAAAAAACCGTGAATGTAGAAGCAGGTCACATGTTATGAACTGCGAATATGAAACAAAATATTACGGCATCTTACGTTATCTCAACCAATAAAATTTTCCGCTTGCAGACTTCTCAAGTCCTTTTTTCTCAAGATTCCATGGGGTAAGGTGTTTTATGAACTCCAGTTATCACAGGTCCATATTTGCAGGTGACAAACAGCTAACAAGATGTTGCACAGCCATAGATGATACCAAACCTCATATCCTAGTTTAAAACTGCATGGATACAACTTTTTCTACGATGCAAACTTCAAAACCCCACTTTTTCTACGATACAATCTAGCATCCAAATCAAAGGAGAGTTTTGCATGTAATAATTTTCCCATGTATATATCCTTTGAGCTCCAAGTCATTACAGCTCTCCAATAATGGATTCTGACCCTCCACAAAACAGGAGAAGAAGCTTTTTGTGAGCGCAGAACGTGTGTATGAGATCTTCAAGCGCATCACTGCAGAGGAATGCACCATCCTGGGCATGGACAATCGCTATGCCAGGCCAGAGTGGATGATTGTCACGGTGTTGCCTGTGCCCCCACTCGCTGTGCGCCCCGCTGTTGTCATGCAAGGCGCCGCGCGTAATCAGGTACTTAGGTTGGGCACGAGGTTGCTATGAACCCTTTGACTGCTTGTATTGGGACAATGGTGACAAGTGGTGGGAAAGTGGGCAAAAATATAACTTTGGGTTTGGTTAATGTTATTATGGAAGCGAGTCATTTGTTATATATAATTGGCAAACCTCGTGCTGTTCCTCCTGCGGCTGATCCCCTAGGATGACTTGACCCATAAGCTTGCTGACATTGTCAAGGTGAACAATCAGCTACGGAGGAATGAGCAGAACGGCGCCGCAGCACACATCATTGCTGAAGACGTGAAGCTTTTGCAATTCCATGTGGCCACCTTGGTGGACAATGAAATGCCCGGCTTGCCTCGGGTGCGTGTATGGGAGAGGCTGGATGAGTGTAAAATATGCGAGCAAGAAGGCACGTCACAGGAAGTTTTTTTTTTTTTTTAATGGGCCGCACCGCAAATTGATCACCGATTTGATCACTGTACTTGATCCCACAGGCCATGCAGAAGTCTGGTCGTCCTCTGAAGTCCCTCAAGCAGCGGTTGAAGGGCAAGGAAGGTCGTGTGCGAGGAAACCTCATGGGGAAGAGAGTGGACTTTTCGGCTCGTACAGTCATCACACCCGATCCAAACCTCCAGATTGACCAAGTGGGCGTGCCTCGTTCCATTGCTGCCAACATGACCTTCGCTGAGATTGTGACACCTTTCAACATCGACAGGTATGACAAAGTTGGTGGAGTTTTTGCTTGTTTGGATTGAATGAAATAAACGAGGTAGAAGGAAAATGGATAGATTGTCAAGGCAGATGGAGTTCAGTTTGAATGGGAACTTTATCTTATTATTATTTATTAATGTTGATTATTTTTTTCTTATGCTGCTTGATTAATTTCATTTCTTTACTTTTCCTCCCTAACCTTTTCCATTTTCCTTGGTCTGTTTAGAATGCAGGAACTCGTGCGTCGAGGCAATAACCAATATCCAGGTGCCAAGTACATAATCAGGGATAATGGTGAACGTGTAGATCTCCGATTTCACCCAAAACCCAGTGACTTGCATCTCCAAATTGGCTACAAGGTGCCTTAAATATCTTCATTCCTCATTACTTCTCTGCACACAGCACACTGCACAAAGGATAACCTGCTTGCGTAACCTTCAATCCTCCAACCATAATTTCTCCATTTTGTCATCCTTTTGATCACCTCGTAATTATTCCCCTTGTTCTGACAGGTTGAGCGGCACATGTGTGACGGTGACATTGTGATCTTCAATCGACAACCGACTCTACACAAGATGTCCATGATGGGGCATCGAGTGCGTATTCTACCCTGGTCAACCTTCCGTCTGAACCTCAGGTGATTGGACACATTAATTGATAGCAATGGAAATGTTTTCTTTTTAATAATTGCTGGAAAACATCTCTCATGTTTGTATCAATTCCCAGTTTGTTTTTAGTCTTCCTTTGCAAATATTCCCACTTAAATGTGGTAATTTGGCCTCCTCCATCACTCGTTTCAACACTTCCTCCACTTCCCTTTGGATCCTAGTGTGACGACGCCGTACAATGCCGATTTTGATGGGGACGAGATGAACCTTCACCTCCCGCAATCTCTTGAAACCAAGGCAGAGATCCACGAACTAGCAATGGTCCCACGTATGATTGTCACTCCTCAGAGCAACCGCCCGGTAATGGGAATCGTGCAGGACACGCTCACTGCTGTGAGGAAGTTCACCAAAAGGGATGTCTTTCTGGACCGGGTAGGATCACTGCACTCGAACCTTGCTTCTTCACCCTCAACATTTCAGTGATCGGTTTTATTAACCTTGTCTTTCTGCCTTGAATATAAGATTTAAACGAATATTCTATTCTTATTTGTCAATGTGTAAATGGCATTGGAGCTGTTTCTCATGTTGTTTGTTTTGTTGTTGCCATTTTATAATCTGTGTTTGTGGAACTGCTAATCACACCATTATCCTTGTCTCCTATGGCAGGGTACAGTCATGAATCTGCTGATGTGTCTGTCAACGTGGAATGGCAAGATGCCACAGCCGGCCATCCTGAAACCTCAACCACAGTGGACGGGGAAACAGGTGTTCTCGTTGATAATTCCAGGACGTATCAATTGCATTCGTACACACAGCACGCACCCTGACAATGAAGACGCAGGGCCTTACAAGCACATATCACCTGGCGACACCAAGGTACGACAAGTTGAGGATTCCCTCTGAACTTTTTTGGCGAGTGCTTTTTTTTTAGAGGGTGCAGTTACTTACAAATGGCATTTTTTTGTTTTCATATAGGTAGTGGTTGAGGATGGTGAACTCATCATGGGTATCCTGTGCAAACGTTCGTTGGGGACGTCAGCTGGCTCCCTCGTGCACATCTGCTTCCTGGAGATGGGTCATGATGTCACCCGTCTCTTCTATAGCAACATCCAGACTGTCATCAACAACTGGCTACTCATTGAAGGTCGGCTACAGGACTAAAACTGTTTATTCGTGTCACATGGTTGCATCCATGTAGTTATGAGACCATATGAGATTTTTTTTGTTTGTTTCAATAAATGCCTTTATTATTATAGCAGAGCACTTTTCCATCTCAATCTACTCAGGACACTCGATTGGTATTGGGGACTCCATTGCTGATGCCAAAACCTATCAGGACATTCAGAATACGATCAAGAAAGCAAAGCATGATGTCATCGAGGTTTGAACCACCATTAAATATACCCTTTTGTGTGCCCAACATTTGAGTGCATGTTTCTAGGACCATTTCATGACAATCCCCACAAAACACTGTGTGAATCCTTTCCAGGTGATCGAGAAGGCCCACAACAACGAGCTCGAGCCCACACCCGGAAACACATTGCGGCAAACGTTTGAGAATCAGGTGAATCGCATCCTGAATGATGCTCGAGACAAAACGGGCTCGAGTGCGCAGAAGTCTCTTTCTGAATACAATAACTTCAAGTCCATGGTGGTGGCTGGCTCCAAGGGAAGCAAGATCAACATCTCACAGGTGCCCATAAGTTTGATTCTATGCTGTAATATTGCATGTCATGTTTTATTGTTTTTCTTTACACCTTTCCAATACCATCCGCTCTTGTGTAATGGTGGTTTTTAAGCATGACGATGTCCTTGGTAGGTCATTGCTGTGGTGGGGCAGCAGAACGTTGAAGGTAAACGAATCCCATTTGGCTTCAAGCACCGTACACTGCCTCACTTCATCAAGGACGACTATGGGCCTGAGAGCCGTGGCTTCGTGGAGAACTCTTACCTGGCAGGTCTCACGCCTTCGGAGTTCTTCTTCCATGCTATGGGTGGCCGAGAGGGTCTCATCGACACTGCAGTCAAAACTGCTGAGACAGGTATTTTATAGTTATCTTTTTATTTGTTTTACACACGTTTAGGCTCACTGAGTAACTAATTGACAGAAGGTAGCAGGTTCACAGACTGACAATGGGACAAAGGGGAACAGGTAAGCAACATAACCACATAGAGAAACGTCATTGAGTCTGAAACAGCAAATGGGACACAGGAGTTGGTTGGGAATAAGGGGAAGGGGTTCAGCGAGAGTAGAATAACTTGATCGTGGTTAATGGAGAAAACATTAGGGTGTGATGGGGCAGCATTTTTGAAACACAAGGTGAGGAGAAACAACAGACAAAGGAAAGAGTAGAGGGACGAAGGAATAGAGGTGAGCGTCCAGCTTGTACTTGGGGAAGGTAACTACAGTCATGTGAAAAAGTAAGTACACCCCATGTAAAGTTTTGACTTTTTCAACATATTTCAACATACAGCTATTTGATCTTCATTTCAACAATATTGATAGACAAAGGTGATATAATATAACAAATATCATGAAACATTTACATTTTGTAGTCCATTGTATAATTTAAATAAACATAAATGCAAATTTTGCATGTGGAAAAAGTAAGTACACCCCTACATTTATCACTACTTCAAATACCTAAAATTAGAATCAGGTGCATCAGCTCAGGTGCAAATGATTAGAACATCGTTAGAGAGGATCTTGGAGGAACCTGTCTTATTTAAACCTCAGACATTGAGTTTGGTTTGCTCTTTGTTGTTGAAGTGTGTGGCATCACCATGCCTAGATCAAAAGAGCTCTCTGAGGCCTTCAGAAAGAAGGTTATAGATGCCGACGAGTCTGGGAAGGGATGTAAAAAGATCTCCAAACAATTTGAAATCAATCATTCGACTGTCCGGAAGATCATCTACAAGTGGAGAAGATTCCAAACAACTGCCAACTTGTTCAGGCCAGGCCGCCCCAGCAAGTTCAGCCCGAGAGCAGAACGCAAGATCCTGAAAGAAGTCTCGAAGAACCCCAGAATGTCATCACGGGACATACAGGTAGCTCTTGCCACTGTTGATGTCAAAGTGCACGAGTCTACCATTGGAAAGAGGCTGCACAAATTTGATCTACATGGGAGGTGTGCCAGGAGGAAACCTTTGCTGTCCAGAAAGAACATCAGGGCAAGATTAAAGTTTGCCAATGAACACCTAGGCAAAGACCAGCACTTCTGGAACAATGTGCTCTGGACAGATGAGTCAAAGGTAGAGCTATTTGGCCACAGTACCAGAAGACACGTTTGGCGAAAACCAAAGACAGCATTTGACCACAAGAACCTGATACCAACTGTAAAGCATGGTGGTGGAAATATTATGGTTTGGGGCAGCTTTGCTGCATCAGGGCCTGGGCAGCTCACCATCATAGAATCCACTATGAATTCTTCATTGTACCAGAGTGTGCTTGAGGATAATGTGAGTCCATCTGTCGGAAGGTTGAAGCTCAACCGAAGGTGGACCTTGCAACATGACAATTACCCTAAACATACCAGTAAATCCACCAAGGAATGGCTGAAAATAAAGAAATGGAGGGTTCTGGAATGGCCAAGTCAAAGCCCGGATCTAAATCCCATCGAGATGTTGTGGGGGGATTTGAAACGAGCTGTGCATGCAAGAAACCCCTCAAACATCGCACAGCTGAAAGAATTCTGCATGGAGGAGTGGGCAAAAATTTCTCCCAGTCGATGTCAGAGACTGGTAGACAGTTATAAGAAACGCCTATTTGAGGTTGTTTCTGCCAAAGGGGGGCAATACCACCTATTAGAGCCAAGGGTGTACTTACTTTTTCCACATGCGAAATTTGCATTTATGTTTATTTAAATTATACAATGGACTACAAAATGTAAATGTTTCATGATATTTGTTATATTATATCACCTTTATCTATCAATATTGTTGAAATGAAGATCAAATAGCTGTATGTTGAAATATGTTGAAAAAGTCAAAACTTTACATGGGGTGTCCTTACTTTTTCACATGACTGTATATATATATATATAAATCGATGCGCAGATCTTAAGAGCACAATAATGAACATGACATTTTGTTTAAAGGAACAGTTTAAGGCCAACACGTGAGCACAGACAAAAGATTGAACTAAGAAAGTGGGAAAATATGCGAATGAGTTGAGCAAGTGAAGGAACCAATTGGAAATGAGAACAACCAACAACTGGAAGTATATGAAGATGGAATGGGGCTTGCAGATGCAGTAATGGATAAACGTTTTTATGATGATTTGATGAACAACAAGCATTCTGAGTATTGCGCTGCAATACATGTTCCCTACCGGCAGTCTGTCGTCCGGAAAACTGTTGGGGAAATTACCAAAGTTCAAAGTGCCATAACTTTGTCAAAAATGATCGAAACGTCGTGAAGTTCGAACTTGATCTGTAACTTATCATGAGGAAACCATCTGTAACTTATCATGAGGAAACCATGTACCAAGTTTGAAATCATTAGCGTTAAGAGTTTAGAAAAAAAAGTCCGGAAAGCTGTTCTTTGCGTGACGGACTGACAGACGGACAGACTGACAGACGAAGGGACGGAGTGCAAACCTATAGTCCCCTCCGGTGTACACCGGTAGGGGACTAATAACAGGCAGACACCATCCAATCAACAAATGTTGGGTATGCAGTCAAGTGCCCAGTCAATGCCCACTTTCAATTCATTTTTATCGCAACCTCTTCGCCCCTTCCCCAACTTCTCTCCTCCCTTGCGAGCAGTTATTTTCATGACCTCTTCTGATGGAAGGTTCACCTGTGCGTTCTAATTGTTGATGCTAATAAAGCTATGCATTGCCCGGCAGGCTACATCCAGCGCCGTCTCATCAAGTCCATGGAGTCAGTAATGGTGAAGTATGACGGAACTGTGCGTAACGCCATGAATCAGGTGATCCAGCTGCGTTATGGTGAAGACGGGCTTGCGGCGGAGCATGTGGAGTTCCAGCACCTGTCCACGCTCAAGCCTTCAAACAAGGCCTTTGAGAAGAAGTACGCACCAGATAATGCTAGATAGGCCTCGTGTGCAAAATATAAATTTGTTGTTAACATTAATGGCGGGCTCGACTAAATTTGTTTCTCTCGATTATCCCTGACATTGTGGCATTGGTCTCAAAAAATGGTGACCGTTTATCGCTGGGATTTTGTTTATCTCACAGGTTCAAATTTGACCATACAAATAAGCGTGCCCTGTTACGTTGCCTGCACGAAGATGTCGTAAATGAAGTGTTGGACAGTACCCACATCCAGAACTGTCTGGAACGTGAGTTCGAGCAAATCCGCGATGACCGAGAGGTTCTGAGAGCTGTTTTCCCCACTGGTGACAGCAAGGTATGGTTATTTATTTATTATTTTCTGTATACAGAGTTGACGATCGTGGAGGAGCTGGGATGGTTCTTTCTTGTACTGGTGCCCAAATATCTTGCTGTGGTGTAACTATTCAGCCCACCATATATTTTTCTTTTTCTTACAGGTGGTCTTGCCCTGTAACCTCCAGCGAATGATCTGGAATGCTCAAAAAATCTTCCACATCAATGGCCGTGCCACCACTGACCTCAACCCACTGCGGGTTATTGAGGGTGAGCAATTGTGAGGCTAAGTTGTGCTTTGATTTACTAAAGGAGTGAATTTGGAGGGGGTCTGTTCCAGTGGTTGCATCGTATCGTGTACCTTGCCGAATTCTGAATGACTTCAACCTTATGCTCCTGGTAATGCTCCTCAGGGGTCAATGACCTCACCCTGAAGTTGCAAATTGTCAAGGGAGATGATCCAATCAGCCGACAGGCGCAGCAGAATGCTACGCTTCTCTTCAACTGCCACGTGCGCTCGACGCTGTGCACACGCCGCCTGGCCGAGGAGCACAGACTCTCATCAGAGGCCTTTGAATGGCTTTTAGGAGAGATCGAGGCCAAGTTCAACCATGCTATTGTACGTGTGATGCATGCCATTGCTTTTATCTGCTCCTTCATTTTAGGACAAAATATTGTTTCTTAAATTTAAATGATCTAATTATTTAAATGTGGTAGGCAAGCAATGAGTGTGTATTTTAGTGATATTGATCTCTCTCTCCTTTCTGCATGGAAACCTTCATTCTTTCCCTCCCTTTGGATGTCTGTTAATCTTGACTGGCCCTCCATCTCTCTCTACCTTGCTGTCTCTCACCCAATTCAGGTACACCCAGGGGAAATGGTGGGTGCACTGGCCGCACAGTCCCTCGGTGAACCTGCCACTCAGATGACCTTAAACACCTTTCACTATGCCGGCGTGTCAGCTAAGAACGTGACTCTTGGTGTCCCGCGTCTCAAGGAGCTTATCAACATTTCCAAGAAACCCAAAACTCCATCGCTGACGGTTTTCCTTACCGGGCAGCCTGCTCGGGATGCCGAGAGGGCAAAGGTTAGTGTGACGGTGTATCAAAGTAGCAGGCGTATTTTATGCCACCATGCTGACTTTCATACTTTACCAGAGTTTTTGGACTTGGTTTTGGTTCTTTAAAACTGATGACCATCATGGGAGCTTGGTTTGACCTCTTCCTCAGGACATCTTGTGCCGACTGGAGCACACCACGCTTAGGAAGGTCACGGGCAACACTGCGATCTACTATGACCCGGAGCCTCAGAGCACGGTGGTGGTGGAAGATCAGGAGTGGGTGAACGTGTACTATGAGATGCCCGACTTTGATGTGAACCGCATCTCACCATGGCTACTTCGTGTGGAGCTTGACCGGAAGCACATGACAGACAAGAAGCTCACAATGGAGCAAATTGCAGAGAAGATCAGTGCAGGTAAGCAAAGCTTGAGGTGAAATGTTAAACTGTTCTTGGCAGTGACAATGACGTCGCTTCTTGAACACCTCTCATGGGATCCTTCTCACGAGATGTGTTTCATTATCTCAACCTTCCAATTCCTGTCCTGACTATATGTTTCGTGATTCCGCCGTGTTCTTGTTGAATAGATGTCTGTCTGTCTGTCTGTCTGCCAGGTCTGAAAACGTTTTCCACATCTCCCCCACTGCCCTCCCCTTATTCTTCCTGTCCAGGGTTTGGAGACGATCTCAATTGCATCTTCAATGACGATAATGCAGAAAAGCTTGTTCTTCGGATCCGTATCATGAACAGCAGCGAAAACAAATACCAGGATGTGAGTTTAGACAGAATTGTAATTTTCCGTTGTCGTGGTTGCATCTCTTTTTGAGGCAATGTTTTTTATGGCCGGATGCCCTTCCTGACACCAACCCTCTTAGTCGTCTCTTACGACACGCAGGGATACGGTGTACCTATTCTGACCAGGGTACACACTGGGAAACGTTTAAAACATGGAAATTCTGGGATGGGAGTGCATCAGGGGTCGGTACTAAGTCCACTACTATTTGTAGCTGTGATGGAGGTGCTGGCTCAGAACGTAAAGGAGGGTTTACTGTGGGAGTTGTTGTATGCAGATGATCTGGTGTTGATTGCGGAAAGTATGGATGGACTGAAGGAAAAGATGAACAAGTGGAAGGAATGTATGGAGACAAAAGGTCTGAAGGTGAATATCGGAAAGACGAAGGTGATGGCAAGTGGTAAAGCATGTGGTGAGGTGGAAAGAACTGGGAAGTGGCCGTGTGCTGTGTGCAGGAAGGGTGTCGGAGTGAACTCCATTCAATGTACAATGTGCGCTGAGTGGGTTCATCAAAAATGTAGTGGTCTGAGAGGGTCATTTACCAGTGTGGCAGCTACATTCAAATGTAAGGTGTGCACAGAGGGAGCTGCAGATGGAGGAAATGTTGAGTTGGATCTTGGAGACGGCGTGAAGCTGGAAGGTGTGAAAACATTTTGCTACCTCGGAGACATGCTGAATGGAGAAGGTGGATCAGACTCGGCAACGGTTGCTCGAGTGAGATGTGCATGGAAGAAGTTTCGGGAACTGAGTGGCGTGCTGATGAGGAGGAGAGTGTCGCTGAAGCTGAAGGGAAAGGTGTATGCTGCATGTGTGAGAAGTGTTATGATTTATGGGAGCGAGACATGGGTAATGAACGTAGAGCAGCAATGAAGGCTGGAAAGGGTGGAAATGCGAATGGTTCGATGGATGTGCGGAGTATCGTTGAGAGAGAGGAAGACAAATGATGAATTGCGAAAGATGATGGTAATATTGCCTGTGATTGATGCTGTGAAGAGGAACAGGCTGAGATGGTTTGGTCATGTGTTGAGGAAGGATGAAAGTGACTGGTTGAGAAGAGTGATGGAAATAGATGTAGAAGGAAGTAGAGGACGGGGAAGACCGAGAAAGACTTGGCTAAAGATGGTGGAAGAAGAAATGCGGGCAAGGGGGTTAGGTTAACAAGGAGAGATGCAGAAAATAGGGCAAAATGGAGAAGATTGTCATGGGGACCGCAAGGCTAACCCCCGCTCTAGCAGGGAAAATGGCCTTAAAATGCATGTTGTTGTTGTTGTTGTGGTTGCATCGTTGGATTCGGCATTTTTATCTAAAAAGCATAGAATCAGAATCATCAGAATCATTTTTTTTTGGATAGATACTTCTTACACTGACTTGTTTCCCTTTTCACAAGGTTGCGGCTGCTACTACTAAATGGGCAACGTATTTATAAGTTGATTAACCATACATCAGGGATGTACCTAGGATGGTCTGTCAGGATGTTTGGCTCGTTTTGTGAGAAAGAGAAGCACCTGCCCCCTCTGGGAGCAGTGTTGGGGGGAGGGTTCATGGAGGAAGGGAAAGGGAGGTGGGGCAAAAGGATTTTGAGCTAATAGGCTCAAATATAGGAGTGTAAAGATTGGACGAATTTGGAAGGGGTGAGAGGTGTTGAGGATTTTCTGGGGGACAAGTCAGGAGGGGAGGAGTTTGGGGGCTTGAAGTTGGTAGGGTATTGATGCCTTAGGGTCGGGAGGTGGAAGGGTGAGGACTTGGGGTCAAGGAAGACCAAAGATGGGACAGACTTGGGAGAGGGAGGTTGAGGCTTTGTGGAGGGGGGGGTAGGGGCTAGGGGAGGGGAAGGACCTTTGGTGGGGGAGGGGGTTGAGGAGTTGTCAGAATTGCATGTGTAAGTTTACTCACAGTGGAAATGCAATTGGCGTCGGTCAGTTTAAGGGGGCGGCAAAGCAATCACCCTTCGGGTAATGTGCTCTTTGACTCTAATACCCAAAGATGTTGTGAATTTGAAACCTTTTTTGGAACTTTTGATGGCAAAGTGCTGAATATGAAGCGACTCTTGCAAATCCCTTACGTTTCCGTTCAACCTACCACAGTCACCAGTTACCCCTGCGCCATATCTTGAAAATGTACACAAAGGGGATGCTTTGCCACAACCCCTTGACGACAATGTTACTTTTCAATTTCATGGAGTAAACGCTTTGAAATGGGAAGTATTTCGTCAGGTGCAGATTTTCTGACTTGCGTTAAGTGTTATTGCTTAAATGTTGAAATTGGCAAGGAGAGGTGGAGATGTAGCTCGTATAAAAACTAACGGTACTAAACAAAACACTCAAATTTGCACATGAAGAGGCTGTCCCACTGTGAATTGTAACCCAGATGACGACAACAGCCATTTAATCACTCCTTGTGTTGTAGGAGGAGGAAATTGTAGATAAGATGGACGACGACGTCTTCTTGCGTTGCATTGAGGCAAATATGCTGACGGACATGACTCTGCAAGGGATTGAGCAGATCACCAAGGTATGTTATCATTGTCTTTTATGACATTCAGCCTTTCTCTAATCAATCGTTTGGATTCCTTAAACTGTTGCCCCCGTTTTTTACTATCTATCATTCTGATTTATTTGTATCGTCGTCCCCCACCCCCCCCCCCCCCCACCCCCTCCCCTCCTCCTCCCGCACATCCCAGGTGTACATGCACTTACCCCAAACTGATGACAAGAAGCGCATTGTAATAACGGACGATGGTGAATTCCGAGCTCTTCAGGAATGGATACTGGAGACTGACGGAGTCAGCCTCATGAAGGTGCTGAGTGAGAAAGATGTGGACCCTATCCGCACCACCTCCAACGACATTGTCGAAATCTTCACAGTAAGTGTTCCTTCGGCCTTCGGTTATCTCTTTTGGCTCGTGCCCTTGATCGTCCCATTGCTTGAGCCTTTGTTGCTTCTTTTGTCACTTTCATTCCTCGTAGGTATTGGGTATCGAGGCTGTGCGGAAGGCTTTGGAGAGGGAATTGCACCATGTGATCTCCTTTGATGGTTCATATGTTAATTACCGTCACTTGGCATTGCTATGTGACACCATGACATGTCGTGGGCACCTAATGGCCATCACGAGACACGGGGTCAATCGGCAGGATACCGGTGCTCTCATGAAGTGCTCCTTTGAGGAAACGGTGAGGGGGGTGGGTTATGTCGAAGGTTTGTGTTAAATGTATTACTTTTATGATTTTGCAAAAATTTATTCTGAATAATTACTTTGTACTTTTGATATGAAAGCATATTGAAAGGAAAATCCAAATGATCTGTGATGGTGCAATGAATGAACCCTGTGTTTCATCGAGTTTTTTTTTTCTTTTCAGGTGGACGTTTTGATTGAGGCTGCATCCCATGCTGAGGTCGATCCCATGAGAGGCGTCTCCGAGAACATCATGCTCGGACAGTTGCCTCCGGCAGGCACGGGCTGCTTCGATCTGCTGCTGGACGCTGATAAGTGCAAGCAGGGCATGGAGATCCCCACCAATCTCGGTGCCCTCGGCCTGGGAGCACGTAAGGATTGTTTTTGCTTCTGTGCACCTTCGTTTCCTGAAAATCGAACGTATTGTATTGCTCGCATTCAGGTGATTGATTGACCTTTGTCTTCCTTTCCTTAAATGCAGCGACAGGAATGTTCTTCGGTGCAGTTGGCAGTCCTACTGCTGGGATGTCACCTGCAATGACTCCATGGAACCAGGGGGTGACTCCAGCCTATGGCGCGTGGTCTCCGGCAATTGGTAAACTTCCATCAATTTACCACCTACAGAGCTTTCCTTTTTAGAATACATGGTGCATGCTTGTCACCTTTGAGTTTCTCCCCACTTGAAACTGATACTTGTAGCCAAAGCATTTAAAATGGCAAAGCTGCTGATTCCATTAGTCTCTTTTCAATTGCTCTGTTGAGTTGGTGGGATTTCATCAACTTGGCTTCCTACTATCCCTGCTTACTCTTGGCTTCCTACTATCCCTGCTTACTCTTGGCTTCCTACTATCCCTGCTTACTCTTGGCTTCCTACTATCCCTGCTTACTCTTGGCTTCCTACTATCCCTGCTTACTCTTGGCTTCCTACTATCCCTGCTTACTCTTGGCTTCCTACTATCCCTGCTTACTCTTGGCTTCCTACTATCCCTGCTTACTCTTGGCTTCCTACTATCCCTGCTTACTCTTGGCTTCCTACTATCCCTGCTTACTCTTGGCTTCCTACTATCCCTGCTTACTCTTGGCTCCATTGTCCTCATTGCCACAATTTGATTGATGCATTGTTTACCTTTAAAAAATATTCAATGTCTTTCTTTCTCTCTATAAATTGTGAAACAGATAAATACTTTTAGCTTTCACTTTCGCTTAGTTGCAACCTTTGCTTTGTCTGACATGTGCAATACACACCATATGCATGTCTGCGTGCACACGTGCACGCACACACACCAAATAATATACACATAAAACAATATACACATAAAACACACATATAATCTGCACACGCACACATAACATGTGCACGTGCATACAACATGTATGGAGACATTTATTTTCTATTTTTGAGCTTTCTCATGATCTATATTATTCCATGCAGGAAGTGGTATGACACCAGGTGGTGCTGGATTTTCTCCAAGTGGAGCTTCAGAGGTCAGTGGCTTCAGCCCCGGTTACTCCCCAGCCTGGTCTCCGACCCCAGCTTCTCCTGGCTCACCGGGACCTGGCTATGTCCCATCACCAGGTAAGCCCTCCATCCTCTTGTTCACCAATGTCTTGCTCATTGTGACTCCTCATCCATTGTTCCCCATGGGTCCTGCAGCCCAATGAGTCATCTTAACCTTTGTCTGTGCCCCCTCCCCCCTCCCTCAAACTTTTCCACAGGAGGTCCTATGTCCCCCAACTATTCTCCAACATCACCGGCATATGAACCTCGCTCTCCTGGGGGTTACTCACCTCAAAGCCCATCCTACAGTCCTGCCTCGCCCAGCTATTCACCTACCAGTCCCAACTACTCTCCCACTTCACCATCTTACTCTCCAACATCACCGAGCTATTCTCCGACATCTCCTTCATACTCTCCGACATCTCCCTCATACTCTCCAACTTCTCCCTCCTATTCACCTACTAGTCCTAGCTACTCACCCACGAGTCCCAGTTATTCACCAACATCACCGTCTTACTCTCCAACTTCACCCTCTTACTCTCCAACATCACCCTCTTATTCTCCAACATCACCCTCTTACTCACCGACCAGCCCCAGCTACTCTCCCACCAGCCCCAGCTACTCGCCAACCTCTCCTTCCTACTCTCCTACCTCTCCTTCCTACTCTCCGACATCTCCTTCATACTCTCCGACCTCTCCTTCCTATTCACCCACCAGCCCCAGCTACTCACCAACCAGTCCTTCCTATACACCAACCAGTCCATCATACACTCCACAGAGTCCCTCTTACTCACCTGCCTCCCCTTCTTACACTCCCACATCACCTTCCTATTCCCCTACTTCACCATCATACTCCCCGACCAGCCCAAGCTATTCGCCTACGTCTCCCTCGTACTCCCCCACCTCCCCATCATACTCTCCTACCAGCCCTTCCTACAGTCCAGCATCGCCAAGTTATGTTGGCACAGGTTACCCACACTCTCCCTCATATTCTCCTAGCTCGCCCTCTTATTCCCCAACCTCTCCCAAGTACACGCCAACGTCCCCTGAATATTCGCCCACAAGCCCAAAGTACACCCCGACCTCCCCAGAATACTCGCCAACCTCACCCAAGTACACGCCAACATCTCCCAAAGGGTCCACGTACTCGCCGACATCTCCCACCTACGCCGGAACTCCAACTACCTTCTCGCCACCCTCTCCCAAGTACACCCCGACCTCTCCCACATATTCTCCTACGTCCCCAACATACTCTCCTACATCTCCCACTTATTCGCCAACATCGCCCAAGGGTTCCACCTACTCACCTACCTCTCCAGGGTACAGCCAAGCCAGCCCCACAATCAGCCCAGAGGACAGTGACGAAGAGAGCTAAAGGCTTAATTTTGGGCTTCAGTCTCCATTTCTTCTCTTGCCGTTTTCGCTTTCTCTGTCCCTCCTGCACACTCAGTTCTGGTGGAGTGACCTAAAGTTGCGCAGGAATTATTTAAAAAAACAAAAAACGTTTTTTTCGTTCTTGTTGGATCATGATGCGGCTGAGAGAAACCGGCCTGTGCACTAGATGGGTCAAAAACACGAGTATCAGCTGGGCTTGCACTAACTGGGCCTGGATTGAAAGCCTTGCCTTGCTGGGATGAAAGGGGCATCCTGTTTTTGCCTACCTGAAATGGACAGGTTAAACGGACATGCCTGGATAGCCCCTCACGTTGCTGACAAGCTGAAGCCTGGCCTTTTTGAACTGTTTTCAGGTTATTTTGCTCTTAAATCTCCACCAGGCCAGTCCATTCTGCAATGTTGTTTGTCTTAAATGTATGGCAAGGCCTTGCTTTAGGTTCTTCTCCTCCCCAACCCTCTCCTTGTGAGCTAGAACGAGTATGGGAAGCAGACACTTGTAAATACGTAAATCTGTGATTCACATTGAAATCAACCAATGAAGGCTTTGGTCAAAGTATTTTTTTTCCTCCTCTTGTACTGTGTAAAATATTAACGGCTGCCCTCGATTCCAAACGGGCAAAACCCACACTGTTGGAATATACGTTGAAAGGCCGCACCGCCCTGACCACGACACCCTTGACGTTGCTCGATTCGTTGAACTGCGATGCGGAGCAACGGCGGCACAATGCGAGCGGAAGCATTGCGCGTTACTTCACAAGCGCTCTCGTTTTATAGACTATCGACACGCAATTAAACTGCGAACATCTTCGCAAAGTGCTTGTGGCTCTTGTGCCGTCTCGGCCCTGGTTGCTGTTATTTAACGTTTACAGTAGTTTTGCATTCAAACGGATCCCGCCACTGATCTGAATGGTCGGTCAGTGGCTCGACATAGCATTTTTGTTCGTTTGTTGTTTTTAAGCTAACGATGGTATAATATTATATTATGGATATGGTGACCATGCTGTGAAATCCCAGCAAATACGTTTTTTGACCGATTTCGGATTGGCTATTTTTTTTTCCCCTTGCAATGGGTGGACAACTTCAGCCCTTTTATTACTGAAATGTTTGCAATCTTTGAAACGTTTATGTCTTTATTTTTTTTTATCTGTTTTTTGACTTTGTACACCTGCAAATGTGCAAACGTCTTCAATAAACCATCTCGACAAAACTTTGTGGTGGACTGCAATGAAATGTTCTCATTTATGTGCGCACACTAACATTTGTTAATGCAACGAGGAGCGTTGGCGTACTTGTTTTTTATTTGAGTACATTGCTTCCAGGAATGAGGTGACTTGCCGGTGACCAGCATTTAATAGATCCATTTCATCATTGACCTCAAATTTTATCACCTGTACTTCTCTCCCCTCCCCTCCCCCCCCCCCCCCCACCCCAAAAGACATCATATGGAACTGGCAGGATAGCTGTTTAGCCTGGGTTTGAATCCCGACCCAGCTATCAAATGGTATCCTGGTGGTTCGCTTGCAGGGCGATTCATCAATGCGAGTCCCGTCCTTCGGATGGACGCCGAGTCCTCGTTCTCATGGTGTGCGCAGCACACACTCTTCGCATGAAAAATTCTAGTGGAGAACCCAAAGTTAGGAAAGATAGGTCTTTATACAGGGATCACCATGTGGTCCCCTTACTCAAAATTGGGACCGAATGTGACGGTTACGTGGATTTGTGTATAACTTTTAATTATATCAAACATCAGTCCAAGCTCTTTTTGGTATTTGATTTAAATGTTTAAACTTGCAATGTTTCATATAGAAACTAGAACGCCAGTTGGTAGAGCACATACCTGCACCAGGTGAACAGTTTACGTTTTGTATCCTGCTAATAGGCCGCATCTGGATTCGGACCTGAACTTGAGATCTTAGGGTCCTGAAGTTTGAGCCCTTGTCAGCAATTGAATTAATACCAGGTGGGTTGACTCAACCTATCATCCTTCCGAGGTCGGCAAAATGAGTACCAGCAGATTGGTACCAGGGGCACTGCATCAGCGGTGCAACCGTGCCCCCAGAAAATGATGCAACCAGCAGCCACAGGCTGCACACGAACCACCACCATGCCACCTAAAATATTCTAGTATGTGGACCTGGATCCGGAGCTTCACCAAAATCGAATGATTTCGTCCTTGTAACATGCCCAAAGTGTCCACCAAATTTCGTCCGAATCCATCTACAACTTTTTGAGATATCCTACTCACAGATAAACAAACAAGAAAGACGTCACGCTGATCTGATCTCAAAAATAGTTGGTGGTTGAATTCAGTTATCTGATCTGTGTAAATCCTATTCAGATTTTTAGTCAATCGGATGAAAATTGAGGATTTCAGAAATGTGAAAAACGTGGTTCACCCTTGGCCTATGTTGACCTTTTCGCCTACGCTGATCTCAAAAATAGCTAATGGTTGAATTCAGTTAGCCGATATGTAAATCCTATTCAAGTTTCAAGTCAATCGGATGAAATTTGAGGATTTTAGAAATGTGAAAAAAGTGGTTGACCTTTTGACTTCAAAAATATATCGGATTTTGTCGGACCACGAACTCTACCATTTGGTGAAGTTTCGTGAAGTTTGGTTTCAAATTGTGACCTGTAGGCAAGTATAAGTGAGCGGACAGACAAACACACACACAAACAAACACAAACCGGAGTGATCAACATACTTGCAAAAAAAAAAATTTGCCAAGTGACAATCAAACAAATTTATTCTGTGCGGACAAATAGACAGACAAACGGACTCAAATGCAATACCCTCTCCTCTGGCGAGGGTAACAATACGAAAATGTAAAAGAGATATGGAAAGAAAAACGGGACAAAAAAGAAAGCCTGAGGGGGTGTTTTGTTCCGACCAATGATAAGGCCCAAAACTTCAGGTTCGCTTTCATTCACCCAGATCGATCATGATTTAAGGTATTTTAGTACTTATTTGTTTATAACTGAAGTGAAGCTGTTACTCAATTATTGGCGATGAAGCAACTGATATTTCCTGCAAAGAACAGTTCGATATTTGTGTAAGGTGGTTTGACGACAGCTACCAAGTACAGAGGGATCAGTGGGATTTGTTGAGGTGCCAGGTATTACCAGTGAAACCCTCACAAAGCGCCTGAAAGATGTCCTGATATGCTGCATTCTGGAGCTAGATCAATGTTGAGGTCAAACATACATGATGGGGCATTTACAGACTTGGCATTTAATATGGAATATTTTTTTTTCCTTGACTTGGGTTTACTTTCTTCACTCAGTATATCAATCTGGTGAGTTTCTTTTACACTTTGGTGATTTATTTGTTAAAAGAACCATGTCACTGATTGTCTGTCGCAGCAAAAAGTCAACAACAGGATTATATCACAGGTGGCGTGGCAAAATGTACGGACAGGTGCATTTGATGATTGGCTTCACAGTCGGGTATACAAGGGTTGTTGCGTTCTGTATTCGTGGAAAACAACTGCTGCACGTCTCCAAACGTTATTGCTGCTTCCTGTGGAGATGGTCCATCAACTCGACAATGCTGTTTGCCATGGAGTGGTGGCTTTACGAAATTACGGCATGAAACAGCGTGCTATTGCTCGGCAGTATGGCATCACTCAAGGTCAGGTGTCAAAGATCCTGAAACGGAATGATCAGAGGGGTGTCCCTACTCCAATACCGAGGCCAGGATGTTCCCGCAGAACCACAAGGAGGGATGATCGCCAGCTGCACTGGTTAGTCCGCAATGGCCGTACCAAGTCAGCTAATCAGCTTAGGGCTGAGTGGCAGCAACTGACAAATGTGCCTGTATCCAGAAGGCTAGTCAACCAACGACTGGTTCAAGCAGGCTATCGTGCCAGGCGTCCCCTGAGAAAGCCACGCCTGAACAGACAACACCGCCAGTGCCGATTGCAGTGGGCCAGAGAGCACCGTCAATGGCAGCCAGGACACTGGAATCATGTGATCTTCAGTGATGAGTCTAGATTTCTGGTCTATCGTCAAGATGGCCGCGTCCGAGTGCGCAGACAAGTGCATGAAGCCTACAACAAAGATTGTATAGTGCCAAGAGTCCAACCTGGAGGTGGTGGGGTGACCGTTTGGGCTGCTTTTCATGCAGGGGGCAAAACTGACCTGGTTGTTCTGAATGGAAACCTGAACCAGTTCAAGTACAGGGCCATTCTGGAAGAAACATTGCTGCCATTTGCTCGTGCAGCCTTTCGAGGAAACTTTGTCTTCCAAGATGACAATGCACGGCTTCATCGTGCTCGCATGATCCAACACTTTCCTGCTGAACGTGGTGTAGAGCATATGGAGTGGCCTGCCATGTCCCCGGATATGAACCCGATAGAGAACTTGTGGGCAGAATTAACGCGTCAAATCGACCACTTGGACCAGCAGCCCACCACTGTGCGTGAATTGCAGCAGGCTATTGTCACTGCATGGCAAGCGATTCCTGTCCAAACATTGGCAAATCTCGTGAACTGCATGCCTCAATGTGTACGTGCTCTCCTGAATGCTCGTGGGGGTTACACGAAGTACTGAACTGTAATTTTACTGTCCGTAATCCCAGTCGTAATTTAACTTTTGTTTTTGTTAAAAAAAAATTTGGCTAATGTGCAAAATAAAGAGATACTTCTGGAAAACGTACAGAAGTTTAACACAGTACTGTCCGTGAATTGAGTTCGATATCAGTTTACATCACTTTCAAGGATCAATTTATTTGTTTCGAAATGTCAAATGTGGTTTTTGTTTCTTTTAAAGGTCACATTAACAAAATCTAGAATAATTTCAACATAATTCCAATGAACTTTTGGTTCTAAGACATCTTGAAAAGTAAGTTCACCCCCACAAGAAAAATATTCCATATTAAATGCCAAGTCTGTAATATGCAGGGAAGGTATTACCAATGAAACCCTCACAAAGCACCTGAAAGATGTCCTGATATGCTGCATTCTGGAGCTGGATCAATGTCGAGGTCAAACACAGTCACGTGAAAAAGTAAGTACACCCCATGTAAAGTTTTGACTTTTTCTACATATTTCAACATACATCTATTTGATCTTCATTTCAACAATATTGACAGATAAAGGTGATATAATATAACAAATATCATGAAACATTTACATTTTGTAGTCCATTGTATAATTTAAATAAACATAATTGCAAATTTCGCATGTGGAAAAGGTAAGTACACCCTTGGCACGAGAGCCTGCCAGCCGGCTCCCTTCCTCAATACCACCTATGGAGGAGTTTTCCCACTCCTCCATAGGTGGTATTGCCCCCTTTGGCAGAAACAACCTCAAGTCGGCGTTTCTTATAACTGTCTACCAGTCTCTGACATTGACTGGGAGAAATTTTTGCCCACTCCTCCATGCAGAATTCTTTCAGCTGTGCGATGTTTGAGGGGTTTCTTGCATGCACAACTCGTTTCAAATCCCCCCACAACATCTCGATGGGATTTAGATCCGGGCTTTGACTTGGCCATTCCAGAACCCCCCATTTCTTTCTTTTCAGCCATTCCTTGGTGGATTTACTGGTATGTTTAGGGTCATTGTCATGTTGCAAGGTCCACCTTCGGTTGAGCTTCAACTCTCCGACAGATGGCCTCACATTATCCTCAAGCACCCTCTGGTACAATGAAGAATTCATTGTGGATTCTATGATGGTGAGCTGCCCAGGCCCTGATGCAGCAAAGCTGCCCCAAACCATAATATTTCCACTACCAAGCTTTACAGTTGGTATCAGGTTCTTGTGGTCAAATGCTGTCTTTGGTTTTCGCCAAACATGTCTTCTGGTACTGTGGCCAAATAGCTCTACCTTTGACTCATCTGTCCAGAGCACATTGTTCCAGAAGTGCTGGACTTTGCCTCGGTGTTCATTGGCAAACTTTAGTCTTGCCCTGATGTTCTTTCTGGACAGCAAAGGTTTCCTCCTGGCACACCTCCCATGCAGATCAAATTTGTGCATCCTCTTTCTAATGGTAGACTCGTGCACTTTGACATCAACAGTGGCAAGAGCTACCTGTAGGACGTAGGTCCTGTGATGACATTCTGGGGTTCTTAAAGACTTCTTTCAGCATCTTGCGGTCTGCTCTCGGGCTGAACTTGCTGTGGCGGCCTGGCCTGAACAAGTTGGCAGTTGTTTGGAATCTTCTTCACTGCTAGATGATCTTCCGGACAGTCGAATGATTGATTTCAAATTGTTTGGAGATCTTTTTAAATCCCTTCTCAGACTCGTAGGCATCTATAACCTTCTTTCTGAAGGCCTCAGAGAGCTCTTTTGATCTAGGCATGGTGACGCTGCACACTTCAACAACAAATAGCAAACCAAACGAAATGTCTGAGGTTTAAATAAGACAGGTTCCTCCAAGATCCTCTCTAACGATGTTCTAATCATTTGCACCTGAGCTGGTGCACCTGATTCTAATTTTAGGTATTTGAAGTAGTGATAAATATTGGGGTGTACTTACTTTTTCCACATGCGAAATTTGCATTTCGGTTTATTTAAATTATACAATGGACTACAAAATGTAAATGTTTCATGATATTTGTTATATTATATCACCTTTATCTATCAATATTGTTGAAATCAAGATCAAATAGCTATATGTTGAAATATGTTGAAAAAGTCAAAACTTTACATGGGGTGTACTTACTTTTTCACGTGACTGTATATGATGGAACATCTAATATGCAGAGAAGGATTACTTTGTGTTGCTACTCAAATTCAGCATGACAACAGCTCAGCCATTTCTGTTCCTCTGTACTAGGGTGGTTCTTCAAAATGAAAGTTAGAAAAGTCAAGCTCCTAACACTTACATTTTTTTGTATGTATGAAAAAACACTTGTGGTGAAATTTTAAGCCATTTCGACTAAATTTAGAGGTTGCACACGGAGTTGCACACTCGTTGCAAAACGCGCTCGGTTGCGTGTTTCCAACGGGTGATGGATGACATTTTAACCAGGGAACAACTGAAAGATGTTTTTGTGTATGTCGATAATGTCACACCATTGTCACAGTGTGTGGCCGCGATCAGGAAGAACTTGACTCGAATTTACGGCGGTTCTTGGATGTCGCGAAGAAATACAGACTGACCTTCAACGAAGAGAAGTGTAATTATTCCGTCCAAACAGTGGATCGTTTGGGGTACACCGTTACCAAAGGGGAGATACGACCTGACGCCGCTCAGCTGCAACCTTTGCTCGAAATGTCCCCTCCCACCGACCGTGCGGTCTTGCACAGGGTACTCGGACTGTTCACGCATTATTCCAAGTGGATACCAGGGTTTTCAGAGAAAATAAGGCCTTTGGTGGAATGCAAAATATTTCCACTGAACGTGGCCGCGAAGGCCGCTTTTCAGCTATGGAAAACAGACATAGCTAATGCTGTTGTGACCTCGATCGATGAGACTATTCCTTTTATGATCGAAACAGATGCCTCGGACTGTGCTATCGCGCCTACCCTCAATCAAGCTGGAAGGCCGGTCGCCTTTTTCTCTCGCACACTGTCTGATAGTGAAAAACGACATTCCGCTATCGAGTAGGAAGCTTACACGATCGTGGAAGCCGGCAGATGGTGGTGCCATTTCCTTCTAGGCAAACATTTCCAGTTAATCACGGACCAGCAGTCCGTGGCCTTCATGTATGACGGACACCATATGCAGAAGATTAAAAATGAGAAAATCGCTCACTGGCGTGTAGAATTAGCTGACTTCAGTTTCAACATAGTGTACCGGCCGAGACGAGATAATCTGCTGCCTGTCTGTTCGGGAATGACCACCGGCGATTTACGCGATATTCATGATTCGCTCTGTCACCCCATGGTGACTCGATTGGCTTATTTCGTGTGAAGCAGGAATCTGCCTTTTTCTATAGATGACGTCCGGCGTCTTTGAAAAACATGCTCCGTGTGCGCCGAAGTAAAACCGAGTTTTTATAAACCGTCTATGGGGACGTTGATTCATGCCAGTCGGCCGTGGGAGCGTTTGAATATGGATTTCAAGGGTCCGTTGCCAGCAGCAGGGGGGTGCCGATACATTCTTACTGTTGTCGACGAGTACTCCAGATTTCCGTTTGCTTTTCCATGCGCTGACATGTCTTCGGCAATGGTGATTGAATGTTTGTGGCTAAATTGTTCTTAATGTTCGGATATCCTGCTTTCATTCACTCCGACCGAAGTACAGCCTTTCTGTCTTGAGAGATTAAACAGTTTCTCCAGCATCGAGGTGTCGCCACTAGCCGTACCATGGCGTACAATCCTCAAGGCAATGACTTGGTGGAACGTTATAACGGAATTATCTGGAGAGCCGTGTCTATGAGCTTGAAGTCGCGCGGTTTACCTTCACAGCAGTGGGAACATGTACTGCCTGACGCACTGCACACAATCCGGTCGCTACTGTGTACTGCTACGAATGAAACTCCACACGAACGAATGTTTCACTTTCAACGACATAGTGCTTGTGGGCGAACGCTGCCCTCTTGGTTGGCCAAGCCCGGTCCGGCTCTTCTGAGATGAGCAGTCAGACAAAGTAAATACGAGCCTTTGGCGGATCGCGTAGAAATTCTAGAGGCAAATCCAGATTATGCTCATGTGAGGCTGGCGGACGGATGTGAGACTACTGTATCTGTTCGCCATCTCGCACCTTGCGGCGAGGGAAACGAGGAAGTTGCTGACGACAAGGGAAACGGAATCTCGGGTTCACCCATCAAAGCAGAGTCGCAGCAAGGATCGACCGGGGATAAAGTAATGCTTGATAATGTCTAGGTAACGGAGATCCCGTCGGAGTCAGGGAGATCTCAAAAGGGGCAGACTGATGAGGATGATTCTCTTTGTGAATTCGGGGACCCTGGAACTGAGGGGATTTATCGAACTCGTGCTGGAAGATTGTGCCAACCGCTAACTCGTTTTGGTTGGTAGAGCTTTGCTTTGTTACTGTTGCGTTGCTTACTTGTTTGTTCGCTAGCTTGTATTTTAACGGAGAGTGAATGTGATGAAATATGAAGAAGAGGATTCGAATGGAGTAGCCTTGAGAAGAGAATATAACGATTATAACGGGGTGTGGAGTAAAGGAGGAGATTTGGTTTTCGTACCTGTCTTTTGTGAGCGGACGCTCGAGAAGCTTATAGGCTTATATGTGAGCGGACTGGGAATAAATCATTTGCTTGCTTATAGGTAATGAAATTCTAGTGGAATCTTTACTATAGTACTAATATTATTCTTTGTCCTGTGCTTGTAGGGTATGTGGAGATAGATTTCAATAAAGCCTCATATCTGGGAAAGGAGGTCTCGACTTGATTTCATAACATTGCTAAAAAGAAGGAGGAATGTTGGAGTCAGGATGGAACATTGAGGGACACCTCTGTAGGTAGGGAAGGAGAAAAATGTTGAACCATCAACAATTACAGAGATAGAGCGGTCGGAGAGAAAGCTCGATATGAGAGAGCAGAGTGAGGGAGGAAAGCCGAAAGAGGGAAGCTTGGATATCAGACCCCGATGCCAAACTCTGTCAAAGGTTTTTGAGATATCAAGGCCTACAACAAAGGATTCCCCAAAATCTCTCATAGAAGAGGCCCAGACATTTGTAATGTAAGAAAGGATATCACTGATAGATCTTGCCTTGCGAAAGCCATATTGATTGTCAGACAGAAGACTGTGATATTCAAGATTCTTGAGAAGATAGGAATTGAGAAGATGTTGAAAGACTGGGAATAGTACAAGTCAGAGCAAAAGGCCGGTCGTTGGAAGGGTTTGAACGATTACCCTTCTTTAAATTAGGCTGCATTAAGGCATGTTTCGAGCAAAGAGGAAAAGTATGTGTTTTTAAACAAAAACGAAACAAACGAGCAAGCACAGGTGCAAGTTCTGAAGCTCACTCCTTCAAGACATGAGGAGGAATGCCATCTTGTCCGTATGCCTTGCTGTGTCCAGAGAGAGGAGTACTTTTTTGACTGCATGACAAGACTCTTGAGATAACGAACAACGAACAGCCTGGAGCGGCGTAGGGTTGGTAAGGTAAGGGGTTCCTCAGAGGGAGATGGAATGTTGGAGTCATCCAGTGTGGAATTAGAGGAGAAGTTACTCTTGAATTAGAGAAGTGTGTTACTTCATCTTACATCCACAATCTTTATTACCTACATTAACGTAGCCTTCCTAACCCAACCCTTTCACTTGTACTTGGCGACGTTTCCTTCGCCCTACTAGCTCTGTCCTCTTTCCTGTTCATTCATTCCCTTGATTATTGCGTCCAACCGCCAATGCACCGCAGTCAGTTCATACCCTCCTTCACCTTGCCCTTCCATGAGCCTCGACCTTGTGCTAAAAGGCCCCTGTAATCTGGAGGGCACATGAATCCACTTTTACTGACAAAGATGGAGAGAAAGAAGATTAGACAGAAGATGAAATATTGGATAAAGAAATGTAAAAAAAGAAGAAAGCCAGAGAAGTGTTGGTTCCTTCTCATAATCATTGTGTGTTGTTTGTCGTAGCAGCAGGTGGAGAGAATGTCGATTACAGTCAGGACTAAAAAGGCGGAAACCCAGGAAGCCGAGTCAACAGACGAATCACGTGTCCACATGTCAAAATGTGACAGGATGGAATGAAACTGTTCACCGGGCAAGGGCATTACATGAAGTTACAAGTCCAACGGAGAAGGGCACCAACAGCACCATGGATGAGATTGCAAGACCAGTCCACCTTCTCCATGGATTATCATTTCATCCTCTGATCGGTATTTTCTTCTCAATGCTCATTTTCATTGAACTGCCTGTTGTGTGCCGAGAAAAGGAGCTGCCATGGACTTTGGATGTCACGTGCGAGTATGTAGGCGATGATTCAATTGGCTCACCACCTGTTTGCATGCCATGCATGGCAACACTCGTTGTTCAGAGAGCTTCACTGTTACGTATTTGTCGATGGCATGGTTTCGAGAAATTGATGCAGTAAGGTTCGGGTATGAACTTTCGGGTTCATGAGGTCATACGTTTTAAGATGAGGGTGAAGGAGCAGGGAGCAGTGCTCCTGCTTGAGACGGACGAAGTGACGGACAAGATACAAACTCGTCCGAGAAGATGTTTAATGTATAATCAACTCGGGAACTCTGAAAGCCCGTTTATCGGATTCGCATACATATAATCCAAGCCAAAAAGCATACGTCAGAATCAAAGCCACGCCTCTCAGGCGAGGCACGCTTTGGTGGTCATGTGACCGACAGGTGCAAGCAATTATAACCTCGGCGCCGCGGTTTGTCCGCCGGTTACGTCACCGGCTGGGGCAAGGAGATTATGTTGCTGGTCTCGAGCTTTGGGGGACCCATGGGTCACTACACACGCCCCCCCAGAATCGACTTGGTCCAGGAAAGTCAACCTGAGGGGGGTCCGGATGACCCGACCGAAACGACCCCTGGCTGGTCGCGGGGGGTCCGGTGTGGTGGCGGGTGGCCGGGCGAGGGGTGCAGTGGACGGGGGGCGGCCGCGTCGCGGTGGGAGAGCCAGCCGTGGCGGCTGGCCGACGTCCATGTGGGCCGGCTTGAGGCGGTCCACCAAAATCCGGTCCGCCCGGCCGCCGATGCTGACGACGAAGGACTTGTTGTCCCGTCGTAGGACCCGGAAGGGTCCGTCGTATGGTGGCCGGAGCGGCCCCCGGTGCGCGTCGTGGCGCACAAAGACGTACTCCGCCGTGCGAAGTGCTGGGGGGATGTAGGATTGGGTGTCGCCGTGGCGGGACGTGGGCACCGGGGCGAAACGTTGGGCGGCCTCCTGGAAGTCCGTGCGCTGGCGCGCGGCGGACCAGGGGCTGGTGGCGTCGGGCACGAACTCGCCCGGGACGCGGAGGGCCTGGCCGTACACCAGCTCTGCGGTGGACGCCTGGAGGTCCTCCTTTGGAGCCGTGCGGAGGCCCAAAAGGACCCACGGGAGCCGGTCGGCCCAGCCGTCGTCCTGGAGGCTGGCCATGAGTGCGGCCTTCATGGAGCGGTGGAACCGCTCGCACAACCCGTTGGCCTGGGGGTGGTAGGCCGTGGTGTGGTGCAGGGTAACGCCCAACGTGCGGGCGACCGCGCCCCACAGTGGGCCGCGGTCCGACGAGATGTCCGCCGGTGCGCCGAAACGCGCGACCCAGGTGGCGATGAACGCCTGGGCCACGTCGGCGGTGGTGGTGGAGGCGAGGGGCACGGCTTCCGGCCACCTGGTGGTCCTGTCCACCATGGTAAGCAGGTGGGTGAACCCCTGCGATGGGGGAAGGGGACCCACCAGGTCCACGTGGACGTGATCGAAACGTCGCTCGGGCACGGTGAAAGGAGCCAGCGGAGCCTGGGTGTGACGGTGGACCTTGGCCCGCTGGCAGGGTGTGCAGGCGTTGGCCCAGTCGCGGACGTCCCGTCGCAACCCGTGCCAGACGAAACGTGCCGACACCAGCCTCTGGGACGCCTTCCGGCCCGGGTGAGAGAGGCCGTGGAGCGAAGCAAAAATGCGACGCCGCCAGGTGACCGGCACAACGGGGCGAGGTCAGCCTTGGGAGACGTCACAAAGCAGGACCGTGTCCGCGAAGGGGACGTCAGCCAAGCGGAGGCCCGTGTCCGCCACCCGGAGCGCCTGCACCATGCCGTCGGTGGCCTGGTCTGTCGCCATCAGGGCGAAATCGACGCCGAGGTGGACGGCGTTGGCGCCGGCTCGAGAAAGGCAGTCGGCCACGGCGTTGTCCTTTCCGGCGACGTGCCGGATGTCCGTGGTGTATTCCGACACGGCGGAGAGGTGGCGCTGCTGGCGAGCCGACCACGGCTCCGTGACCTTGGCCATGGCGAAAATCAATGGCTTGTGGTCGACAAAGGCCGTGAACGGGCGGCCCTCCAGGAGGTGGCGAAAATGGCGGACGGCCAGGTACAGCCCGAGGAGCTCGTGGTCGAAAGTGCTGTACTTCAACTCGTTGGGCAGGAGTTGCCGGCTGAAGAACGCGAGCGGCTGCCAGGCCCCGTTTACCCATTGTTCATGAACCGCGCCCACGGCGTAGTCGGAGGCGTCCGTGGTGAGGGCGATGGGAGCATGGGGTACCGGGTGGGCCAGCAGCGTGGCGTTGGCGAGGGCCCGTTTCGCGCCGGTGAAAGCAGCGTCCATGTCCGTGGACCAGACGACATCGCGCTTCGCCGGCTGGCCGCGGAGGGCGGTGTACAAGGGCCGCATGAGTTGCGCAGCTCGGGGCACGAAGCGGTGATAAAAGTTCACCATCCCGAGGAACTCCTGCAGCGCCTTGACGGAGCGGGGGCGCGGGAAAGCGGCGGTGGCCTCGACTTTGGCCGGTAGCGGCACGGCGCCGTTCCGGGTGATGCGGTGGCCCAAAAAGTCGATCGTCGCCGCACCAAAGTGACATTTGGCCGGGTTGACGATCAAGCCGTGCTCGCTGAGGCGGCCGAACAGCGTCCGGAGGTGGAGGAGGTGCTCGGCTCTGGACGTGCTGGTGACGAGGATGTCGTCCAGGTAGGTAAAGAGGAACGGCAAGTCGCGCAGCACGCCGTCCATCAGGCGCTGGAACGCCTGTGCCGCGTTTGAGGCCGAAGGGCATCCGGAGGAATTCGAAGAGGCCGAAGGGTGTAATAACGGCCGTCTTCGAGATGTCGGCCGGGCGGACGGGCACCTGGTGGTACCCCCGAATCAGGTCCACTTTTGAAAAAATGGTCCGCCACGCCAACCGGGCGGAAAAATCCTGGATGTGCGGGACGGGGTACCTGTCGGGGGTAGTGGCGTCATTGAGGCGGCGGTAGTCGCCGCATGGCCGCCATCCGCCCCCCGGCTTCGGGACGATGTGCAGCGGCGAGGCCCAGGCGCTGTCGGAGCGCCGCACGATGCCGAGGCGCTCCAGCGCGGCGAACTCGGCCTTGGCGACGGCGAGTTTGGCTGGGTCGAGATGGCGAGCTCGGGCGTACACCGGCGGGCCCGTAGTGGGAATATGATGCTCGATGCCGTGACGCACCGCGACGGCCGAAAACGTCGGTCGCGTGAGGGCCGGGAACTCCGCGAGGAGACGTGCGAAGTCGTCTGCCAACGGGAGGACGCAGGAAAGCTCGGTGGGCGCAGAACGGCTCAAGGCGCACGCCAGCGAGCTGAAAGTTTTGGCGTTGACGAGACGCCGGCGTTTAACGTCGACCAGCAGCCCATGGGCGCAAAGGAAATCGGCACCGAGCAAAGCCATGGGGACGTCCGCCATCACGAACTCCCAGTGAAAGAGCTGGCTGCCGAAGCGGAGGGTGACGGTGCGTGGGCCGAAGGTGCGGATGGCGGAGCCGTTGGCCGCGATTAAGGAGGGGCCGCAAATGGCGGCCCGCCTGTCCTCCGCCGAAGCGGGAATGACGCTCAGCTGAGCGCCGGTGTCGCAGAGAAAACGCCGCCCCGACGCTTGGTCCGTGATGAATAGCAGGCTTCCGGAATGGCCGGCGCTCATGGCTGGTAGTGAGCGCCGGCCCGACCGTTTCCCGACTTGCCGAACGTGCATGGGGGTCGACATGATCGGGCCCGCCGCCCGAACCTGGCGTGGAAATAACACCAGGCCGGGTCTGGCGGGGGCTCCGGTTGACGCGTCAGGACCGGGCGACGCGGCGTCGCCGCTGCCAGTCGCGCCGGCCCGGCGGCCTCCGGGAAGGAAGCTGCGTCGCGGGCGTCGGGCGGGTGGGCGGGAAACTGCGCCGCGGGCGCCGACTGGGCGGCGGGCGGGCTCCCGGCAGCCACCCCGACGAGCTGGCTTGCCGAATAGATCTTGTCGGCCTCCCTGGCGAGGTCGCGGGGGTTCGCGATGGTCGTGCTTGCCAGGGCGACCCGTACCTGGGCCGGGAGCTGGCGGAGAAAAAGCTCTCGGAAAAGGAAATCCGAGGGGTGCTCGCCGAGCAACGCGAGCATGTAGTCCATACGTTCGGACGGGCGCGTATCGCCGAGCTCAGGAAGGTCGAGCAGGCATCGTGCGCGTTCAGCCGGGGAGAGGGCGAAAGCGCCCAGAAGAAGTGCCTTGATGGCGTCGTACTTGCCGTCAGTGGGCGGGCTCTGGAGGAGGCTCAGGCAGCGGGCGGCGGTCACGGAGCCGAGCGCGGCGACCACGTAATGGTATTTAGTGGTGTCCTCCGTAATGCCACGCAGGGCGAACTGGGAGTCCGCCTGAGCGAACCAGATGGCGGCATGTGCTTCCCAGAAAGTGGGCAATTTGAGAGACACTGCCGTGTCCATCGCGTGTCGTAAACTCGGGGTCACCAGTGAAGGAGCAGTGCTGCTGCTTGAGACGGATGAAGTGACGGACAAGACACAAACTCGTCCGAGAAGATGTTTAATGTATAATCAACTCGGGAACTCTGAAAGCCCGTTTATCGGGTTCGCATACATATTATAATCCAAGCCAAAATGCATACGTCAGAACCAAAGCCACGCCTCTCAGGTGAGGCACGCTTTGGTGGTCATGTGACCGACAGGTGCAAGCAATTATAACCTCGGCGCTGCGGTTTGTCCGCCGGTTACGTCACCGGCTGGGGCAAGGAGATTATGTTGCTGGTCTCGAGCTTTGGGGGACCCATGGGTCGCTACAAGGGAAACCAAAGAGGTCCCTAAAAGTCAGAGAAAATAGGGGAGGGCAAGGGAAGATGTTTTTAGGTAAGGTAGGAGAATGGGATGGATTGGTGTTCATCACGCCCTCTGGTCATAAAATTTACCTAGTATTGAGGAAGTTATACATACACTAGTGGGAAATGCTTACACATTGTAAGCAATAACAAACCATGCTTTGTCCGTAGATACATCATAGATAGAAGATTTATGATTATATGCAAACATTACCGACCTGCCGCTAGATATCGATTTAGGTTTGCTACTTGCAAAATCGAAGATTTTTCAAGTATTTTGGTCGGTTGTGTTTGTTATTACTTGGGAAAAAAATTTCTTTTCATATTTGCAAAATAAATGCTTACAATGTACTTGGCGATCCGGTGTGTAAGAAAAAATAATCCGGTTTGTGTGTTTGTCTGTCTGCTCAATTATATTTGCGTAAAGGTCACAATTTTAAACCGAACTTCACGAAACTTCACCAAATAGTAGAGTTCGTGGTCCGACAAAATCCTCTATATTTTTGAGGTCAAAAGTTCAACATAGGCCAAAGGTCAACCACTTTTTTTCGAATCTCTAAAATCCTTAATTTTCATCCGATTGACTTGAAATTTGAATAAGATTTACATACCGGCTAACTGAATTCAACCACCAACTATTTTTGAGATACACATAGGCCAAAGGTCACCCACTTTTTCGAATTTCTAAAATCCTCAATTTTCATCGGATTGACTTGAAATTTGAATCGGATTTGCACATCAGTTTACTGAAACCAACCACAAACTATTTTTGAGGTCAACATAAGCCAAAAGGTCAACATAAGTCAAACTTCTAAAATTGTCAATTTTCATCAGATTAACTTAAACTTTGAAGACGATTTGCTTATCAGGTCACTGAATTCAACCACTAATTATTTTTGAGGTCAAAAGGATGCTCTACTGAGTTCCATTCTACTTTGTTCTGTTTTGCCAAGTGTCGCTCTATGAGTGATTTTTCATTCTGTCTGTGTTGTCTATCTGTTTGTCACTGGCCTACATTTCACAATTCCAAACCGATCGTCATGAAACTTCACCAAGTTGTAGAAGTTGTCACCGATGGAAAGCCTATTGATTTTGAGGTCAAAGGTCAAAGGTCATCTGAAGGTCAAATTTCGGAAATCGGCATTTTTCATCCGATTGATTTGAAGAGTGAACAGCATTTGTACATTGACGCACTAAATAGGAAAAACAAACTATTTTTGAGGTCAAAAGGTCAAAGGTCAACTCATGGTCAAACTTCCAAAATCATCAATTATCATCTGAAAAATTGTCAATTTTCATCCGATTGACTTGAAAGTTGAACAGCATTTGCACGTTGAGTCACTAAATTGGGAAACTAACAATTTTGAGGTCAAAAGGTCATTGGTCAACTCAAGGTCTAACTTCCAAAATCATCAATTTTTATCTGAAACCCCATCAATTTTTATCCGATTGACTTGAAAATTGAACAGCATTTGCATAGACCCTCACTAAATTGGGAAATCAACTATTTTTATGGTCAAAGGTCAACTCAAGGTCAAACTTCTAAAATCATCAATTTGCATCCAATTGTCAAAGGTCCACTCAAGACCCCCTCCCGTCCCCCCCTTCCCACGCCTCCTCCCCCCAAGCCCACTCCCTCCCACAGATCTCCCGATGTCCCTGCTCTCAAATGTTTTGTTTCTGTCCTTCCCCTTCTCTCCCCATCTTGTCTACTGCTCCCCTTATTATATACTTTGTGTGTCTGTTTGATTTTTTGTGTGATAAATGTTAGCTCTTTCACGAGCCTCGATTCTGTATACAAAAAGGAAGAGTCTGGTTGTTCCAAACTTCTTCCATTTAAGAATTATGGAGGCCACTGTGCTCTTGGGAACCTTAAATGCGGCAGAATTTTTTTTGTAGGCTTCCCCAGATCTGTGCCTCGACACAATCCTGTCTCTGAGCTCTGCAGGCAGTTCCTTCAACCTCATGGCTTGGTTTTTGCTCTGATATGCATTGTCAGCTGTGAGACCTCATATAGACAGGTGTGTGCCTTTCCAAATCATGTCCAATCAATTGAATTTACCACAGGTGGACTCCAATCAAGGTGTAGAAACATCTCAAAGATGATCAAGAGAAATGGGAGGCACCTGAGCTAAATTTCAAGTGTCATAGCAAAGGGTATGAATACTTATGTCAATGTGATATTTCAGTTTTTTCTTTTTAATAAATTTGCAAAACTTTCTAAAATCCTGTTTTCTCTTTGTCATTATGGGGTATTGAGTGGAGATTGATGAGGGGAAAAAATGAATTTAAACGATTTCAGCATAAGGCTGCAACATATCAAAATGTGAAAAAAGTGAAGGGGTCTGAATACTTTCTGAATGTACTGTATATAAACCTCATTTACCAACAACATTTACACCGAAACACTTCAACAGCTGTTTCCTAACGAAAACTAATTAGTGTAGATAACACAAGTATTACAACAACAAGGTGACGTTGTCTGAGTGTCTTGGTGGACCATGGTGGTTGCACAGTACTGTACACATCACATGCTGGACATGACACACAAGGATATTAGTGGAGGGTCTCAAAGGTCTTTGTAGGGTTTTAAAGATCCGTATTGAGTGATCGTGACATTACCTGTGGGTGACTTAACTGCTCTGAGGGACCAGCAACTGAAAGGGGTCATAACTTTCATCAAAATCCAGATCTTTCCCATCTTATTACGTAAGGTTTGAAACCGAAAACGACAACGACGAATGGCACCTCTTCCCTTGGACTTTGCCCCCATGAGATTCTCTCGGCCGAGCAATGGATAACCAATCCGACCATCGGGCAACTTCAAGTGGACCTTTCATTTATATAATTGTTAATCTCTTTTCTTGCTTATATTACCAAAGTCAAAAAGGACCAAGTAGCAGGAGGCCACCAAGGAAACATTGACCCATTTGGTCTTCCACCTTAACACCGGCGAAATGAGTACCGGTGTACCGGTAATCGGGGCACTGCATCACCATACCCTCAGCCAATTATGCTACCTGCAGTCCTGTGCTGCATACCAAAGAAGAAGACCAACAGCAGGGATGAGGGATAAAATAAAGGGGTAGTGGAGGATGCACAGGGTTGACAAGATGGATACAGAAGCAAACTCTCAAGAAGGAAAAACTGGAAACTTGGAAAGAGGTGTATTTGGAGAGGATTAACGGGAATAGAGCAGGTCATGTTTTTGGATGGTGGATGGTGGTGAACACCTGTCTTGAAGACCTGGAGGGAATAATGGGATTGAAGAATGTGGAAGTTGGTTTCACAGGTGGGAAAAGGAGGAACGAACAAGTGGGGGTGAGCAGTGGTTCTGGAGTGGTTCTGGATTTTGGAGAGCAGTGAGCAGTGGTTCTGGCTCACCGAATAAGTGGGGGTGAGCAGTGGTTCTGGAGTGGTTCTGGATTTTGGAGAGCAGTGAGCAGTGGTTCTGGCTCACCGAATAAGTGGGGGTGAGCAGTGGTTCTGGAGTGGTTCTGGATTTTGGAGAGCAGTGAGCAGTGGTTCTGGCTCACCGAATAAGTGGGGGTGAGCAGTGGTTCTGGAGTGGTTCTGGATTTTGGAGAGCAGTGAGCAGTGGTTCTGGCTCACCGAATAAGTGGGGGTGAGCAGTGGTTCTGGAGTGGTTCTGGATTTTGGAGAGCAGTGAGCAGTGGTTCTGGCTCACCGAATAAGTGGGGGTGAGCAGTGGTTCTGGAGTGGTTCTGGATTTTGGAGAGCAGTGAGCAGTGGTTCTGGCTCACCGAATAAGTGGGGGTGAGCAGTGGTTCTGGAGTGGTTCTGGATTTTGGAGAGCAGTGAGCAGTGGTTCTGGCTCACCGAATAAGTGGGGGTGAGCAGTGGTTCTGGAGTGGTTCTGGATTTTGGAGAGCAGTGAGCAGTGGTTCTGGCTCACCGAATAAGTGGGGGGTGAGCAGTGGTTCTGGAGTGGTTCTGGATTTTGGAGAGCAGTGAGCAGTGGTTCTGGCTCACCGAATAAGTGGGGGTGAGCAGTGGTTCTGGATTTTGGAGTTTCACCACAAGGGGGATGCCAGTGAACTGCGTGCGCAAACCTGGAGTGTAGAGGGGACAAAGCATGGATTATTATTAATTATCTAATAATTACAAATAATTTCTAATTATAAAATGATTTCAATTATCTAATAATTATCCACTTGAAGAGCACTTTGCTGCTCGCTGCATCATTGCTGGGAGCACGGCTGTGCCGCTGATGCAGTTCCTCCTGTAGATTAGAGTAGGAATTAGTAATTTGTTCAGGGTATTGTTGACAATTCCCCAACTATATATACAGTCACGTGAAAAAGTAAGCACACCCCATGTAAAGTTTTGACTTTTTCAACATATTTCAACATACAGCTATTTGATCTTCATTTCAACAATATTGATAGATAAAGGTGATATAATATAACAAATATCATGAAACATTTACATTTTGTAGTCCATTGTATAATTTAAATAAACATAAATGCAAATTTCGCATGTGGAAAAATTAAGTACACCCCTACATTTATCACTACTTCAAATACCTAAAATTAGAATCAGGTGCACCAGCTCAGGTGCAAATGATTAGAACATCGTTAGAGAGGATCTTGGAGGAACCTGTCTTATTTAAACCTCAGACATTTAGTTTGGTTTGCTCTTTGTTGTTGAAGTGTGCGGCGTCACCATGCCTAGATCAAAAGAGCTCTCTGAGGCCTTCAGAAAGAAGGTGTCTCAAAATACATGGAACCCATGTCACTGCTAATAATTCTGCCAATATTAATGTTCTTGTTCTTTTTTTTCAGATTTGAAGAGAGGAGACCATAACAACTAATAATTATCAATCAAAATGCCTTGGACAAAGGAGGAAAAAATATTTTGCGTCACTACTTATTTGGAGACGAAATCGTTCAAAACGGTGCAAGCAAAATGTCGCAGGAAGTTCAACTTCAACAACTATACCCAGAAAAACCAAGTTTATCGTTGGGCACACACATTTCAAGCCACTGGATCAGTAAACAACCTCAACAAGAAGGCAGAAACACCCAGTTCTGGCAGGAAGCTGACTGCAAGATCTCCTGACAATGTGAATGCGGTGAGACCTTCTGTCGGAAGGAGCCCGAAAAGGTCCATCCGAAGACGTAGCCAAGAGCAGGGTCTTTCACGTGCGTCAGTGCAAAGAATCTTGATCAAGGATCTTCAGCTGTACCCATACAAGATCCAGATCAAGCATAAACTCACACCAGCTGACATGGCAAAACGTGTTGTGATGTGCCGGTGGTTCGAGAACAAGATCGAAGAGGATCCTGACTTTCTTGCTGATGTTTGGTTCAGCGACGAAGCACACTTCTTGCTCTGTGGGCATGTCAATAGCAAGAACAATGTGTTCTGGGGCACACAAGCCCCAGACGAGGTGCTTCAGAGGCCCTTGCACTCTGTGAAATGCACGGCCTGGGTGGCCATCTCAAAACATGGCATAATCGGACCGTTTTGGTTTGAAGACGCAGACGAGGAGGCAGTCACTGTCACAAAGGAGCGTTACATTGTGGTGCTCAACAAGTTCTGGAGGGGACTTGGGAGACGTCGTGGCGTGAATAGAGATGTGCAATGGTTCCAACAAGATGGGGCAACTCCACATACAGCCAACATCACGATGGAGTGGCTGGACCACCGATTCCCTGATCGGTTGATCAGCAGGCGCCGCGAACCCGAGTTGTCTCCGCATTCACCGGATCTGAACCCCCCAGATTTTTATCTCTGGGGGTTCTTGAAGGACCACGTGTATGAGAATCGTCCTCAATCCATTTCTGAACTGAAAGTGGCCATCACCCAGAAGATTCGTGCCATCAGGAAGGAAGAGTGTGTCAGGGTGATGGACAACTTCGCTCGTCGGCTTCAAGTGTGTCTAAGGCGCAAAGGCGGTCATTTGGAACATTTGCTCTAATAAATGTATCCTTTGAGCTAGAGACCTCAAATCTTCAGTGTTTTAATTGTTATCATATCAGCTTCCAGGAAATGTAATCTTTTTTGGAGTTTCTTGTCTGAGTAATACATTATTATCATGTTAATGGGTTCCATCTATTTTGAGACACCCTGTATGTCCAAGTACAGCTAAACGGAAGGGTATTGAAAGCGCCAAAAAGACGATTTGTGTTCGACAGTGTTCAAGTATACTAGCGGGGACCCGTGGAACAGAGTGCTGTGGAAACCCTCCCTTTTTTGGGTGGTGTATAGGCAACGAAGCGCTGCCGCACATGCTCCCGTAAATTTTTGTTTTAGCAATGGAAAGGTATGACATGGCGATTGTGAATATGACAGGTTTGACGACGTGTTCGGCCTGATCAAAATACCGGTGGGTGGAATCGGCCTTCCTACAAATGACGTCGTTAGGGTTAGGGTGGGTGGAGTGGAGTCAGGCGAGGTGTCCAATCAATAGGCGGAAGGAGAGGAAGAGACGGACGGAAAACTGCCGCTACTTTAATATACAGATAATTCAATTGAAATATAATAAAGATTTTAAAGGTCGTATAATTTTTTGGGGGAAGTTTACCGCTGTTAATGCAGCGTCTTTTACACCACCTTATTTAGCACGTTCAACTAATTATCCGTGCATGTTGTTTATGTCTTTTGTGACATCCTTAGAAGCAGTAATTTTCCTGTTTGGAATAATTTTCTAATTTGTTAGACAAGTAGACAGGTAAACAATTTATCTCGCTCCTCCCTGTGCATGGGCAATCGGGACGAATTCAGAGCTAAATTACTGCGGAACTACAGGTTCGTTTTCCGATTCACCCAATTCGTGTTCAAAATATAACATTCAATTGAAATCAAGTTGTTCCACGATCATATAAACCGACGTTTATGGACAGACAGACAGACAGACAGACACACAGGAGTGAACCAATTGCTTAAGCCCATTTTTCGCTTTGTGGTGCGGGGTAATACACTGCTGTGGGACACTGTTCCGATCTTCGACCACTCTGCTCAGTTACTAAAAAGCTTCTTCTTCACATCCAGGTGACTTCTTTCCTGAACACGAATTACAAAAACATCAGCACCTTGCTGCCACACAAAAATCCTCTTTTTTATCCAACGTGGCATTTTGCAGCCTGGAACACATATACTGCAACGAGGGTAGAAAAGATCATGGTTTTGGATTGGGGACGATCTGAGATGGTGGTGAACAGCTGTCTTGAAGATCTGGAGGGAAGAATGAGATTGAATGATTTCAATGAAATTGCGATCTGTGCCATGCTGCCTCGTCAAGTTAGGGGGTTCGATTTGTATTTATTAACCAGCTTAGTTTGGTCACACATAAACGAGATGACAGTATGTCTTCCTGACGAGCCCATAACAAGGGCCAGATCTGGATCGGCGGCTCTGCTTTTCATTTATTTGTGACCACAAAGGCCACAAAAAGAATCTCAGTCTTCAAAGACCTACATTAGCCTGATGTTTGCTTTGCGGTTAGGGTGCTGGATTGGGATCATCGGATCCTGAGTTCGAATCCCGGTTGATTGTTGAATTAATGCCAGGGGGTTGACTCAGCCTGTCATCCTTCTGAGGTCGGCAAATTGAGCACCAGTTCACTGGGTCCTCTCTCAAGGAGGTTGGTGGCAGGATTTGCACACAGTGGTGCTGAGGTGTGGTCCAAGGAGCAGCGATGTGCTGATCCAGCACATGCTCCCATATGACGACGATGACGAAAGACTGTTATTGAATCACTGTTATTGAATCACTGTTATTGAATCACTGTTATTGAATCACTGTTATTGAATGATTTGAACTCAGCGATGTGCTGATCGACACCTCAGCACCTCAGCACCACCACACAGTGGCGAAATGAGCAGCGATGTGCTGATCCAGCACATGCTCCCATATGACGACGATGACGAAAGACTGTTATTGAATCACTGTTATTGAATCACTGTTATTGAATCACTGTTATTGAATCACTGTTATTGAATCACTGTTATTGAATGATTTGAACTCAAGCACCATCTGGGGTTCAGAAGTAACTCAATAACAGAACAATTTAAGTAACAACTGCAGTATTGTTACCTTACCTGCACCACCGAAGGTGTAGAGAGGTTATGTTTTCACCCCCGGCTGTTTGTTGTGACGAAAAATGATTTTTTTGGGGGGGAAAAATGAAAAATTGTGGAAAAAAAAGTTTCTTATGACTTCAAAATGACATTTTTTTGCATATGTTGGTCTGTCCCGTTTGTTTGTTTGTTTGTTTGTTTGTCTATGACCGCGATAACTCGCGAACACTTTCAGCTATCTTCGTCAAACATTACCAGAGGATTCCGAAGGACAAAGTAAGGGTGTCAATGTTTTTGACTATATAGGTCAAAAGTCAAGGTCAAAGGTTAAGGTTCTCTCGTTTGTCCAGGTGATATCTCGGCCATCCTTTGAGCTAGGAAGCTGAAATTTGGGCACAATAGTGAAAACCTCTTTAACAAAAACGATATTTTAAATTTTTTATTAATCATTGGATTGATCAATTACTTAATTATTGTCGTTTTATTACGTACAGTACTTATTTGTTTTCTCTCTCATCCAGGCAATATCTCAGTCACCTTTTGAGCTAGGAAGCTGATATTTGGACACGACAGTGACCAAGTATTTGGCTTTAGAGGGTAGTTGTGATTTATTGATTAATCAATTAATCGATTATTTATTACATTGTTTGATTAATTAATTAATTTTGAAAAAGTGACAGATTAGGATGAAACCGTGGTGGTTTAGGTATTCTACGAGGATTAGCCAATTGATGAATGTTAATTATTTTACGAATATTATTTATTTATTTCAAATACACAATTAATCAATCAATTCTTGATTCTCTCGATTTTCGTCGTACCTACCACGTGCATCCTTTCTTGTTTGTCTGTCTGTCTGTAAGCACGATATCTCAAAAAGTTGTGGATGGATTCGGACGAAACTTGGTGGACACGTTGGGTGTGTGAAAAGGACGAAATGATTCGATTTTGGTGAAGATCCGAATCCGTCTACAATAATTCTTTAATTGATTCTTCACCATTGAGTGATAGGGCCAAAAACGATATCCAATACAGGACGGTATTTCAAAAAGTTGTGAATGACTTGTGATAAAACTTGGTGGATGAGTTGGGGAAGTGACAAGAACAAACATTTTAATTTTGGATCATGGCAGAATCCAGATCCGGCCTATCAGTGGGATACAAAATGTAACCTGTTCAACTGGCGGAGGTGTGGTCTCTACCTTGTGCACTTCTACTTCGTGTCTGTGATGATCAATCCCCTCCCTCAATGGAATAATTTCGCCCTTTGAACCCCTTCCCCACCCTTTTCCTACCACTGTCACTAAAGATGAACAATGCAAACTTTGCTCTCAAGCTGTTTTGTTAATCATTGTTTCATTCACAGGACAGAGACAGGTAGCATACACGTGAAGTGAAGGACAGAACCTCAGAGAGACAAGATCTTAACCGGAGATAAACCGAGAAATGCGAGATCGACGGGTAGAGGAGAGAGGGACCACCATGGCGGGGCTGGCGTTCGTCATTGCATTTCTGTCTGCGCCAGTGGTTTTGTCTTTCAATGGACAGGACACGAACACGCAGACCTTAGAGGACTTCTTAAAGGAGTACAATTCAGCAGCACCGCCGGCTTTCTACAACAAATCGCTCGCAGATTGGGCTAACAGCACGGACAAAACGGACTACAATGCACAGCAAGCTGTATGTACCTGCCCACTGTACTCACCTGTCTCTTATCATTGTTATCAAGATGCCTTTGTCACTGAGTTTAAAATATGAACGATGTGAAACCTCTGAATGAAAAAGAATGTCATTTTTATACTCAAGCTTACCGTGTTAGTTGTTGTTTCACTCAAAGGTCCATGATCTGCATACAAAAAATTCGCGGGCACTCCCTCTTCCCCGCTGCCTCCCTCCTCTCCTATTCCCTCCCCCCCCCCCCCCCCCAACCTCCCCCCCCCCAACCTCCCCTACCCCTTTTCCCTCCCTTTACTGCTCCTCCGCATCACTTCTCCTTCTCCCCCCTCCACTACCCCCACAGTCCGTCCCGCTACTACTCCCCTCCCTCCCTCTACTTTGCCTCCCCGTCACTTCTTCCTCTCCCCCCTTCCACTACCCCCACACTCCATCCCCCTACTGCTCCTCCTCATCACTTCTCCCTCCCCCCGCCACCTTCCACCATCCCCACACTCCGTCCCGCTACTACCCCCCTCCCTCCCTCTACTTTGCCTCCCCATCACTTGTTCCTCTCCCCCCTTCCACTACCCCCACACTCCATCCCCCTACTGCTCCTCCTCATCACTTCTCCCTTCCCCCGCCACCTTCCACCACCCCCACACTCCGTTCCTCTACTGCCCCGCTCCCTCCATCTACTGCTCCTCCCCATTACTTCTCCCTCTCCCCCTCCCTCTACTGCCCCTTCCCATCATTTCCGCACATCCCCCACCCTCCCTCCACTTCCCATCCCTCCATCCACCCCCTTCCTTTTTCCTCCACTTACCTTTTCATCCCATGTCCTATACATGTTCCTTCCTTCCCCATTTCTATTGTTACGTTTGTGGGGGTAGAGGATGAAATACCATAGTGACAGATAGGATTGTATAGGTGTAGCATGGACCTTGAACGCGTAGGAGGCATCTCGATGTATTAAGTAGGGAAATTGGAGCTTAAGGTTGTTCATATGTCTTCATACGGCGGGTGGAGAGGTGTTATCTAGATAGGGGTTAAGGTCGTTTTCCCCCATTTTGTGATTGCCTCCTGTGGCTTTTCCCTACGTTTTTTACAAATACAAGGCTGGCCAATAAAACTCATGTTCGCTACAATAACAACAACAACAACAACAACAACAACAACAACAACCTCCCATTAACCAACAATATCCGACAAAACCACAGAACATTCCCAATCGGGCTAACCCAGGCTCCAGAGGAGAGCAAGCCGGCAGGCCACGGCCCAAACTTCATCATTGGTCAAGCAAGACCATGGGGTGTTTCGAGAGACCTCGGCGATTGGATAGCGTGACGCCAGAGCTAGAAGATTCGAGAGCAGGAAGAAGAAGACTCTCTCTCTCTCTCTCTCTCTCTCTCTCTCTCTCTCTCTCTCTCTCTCTCTCTCTCTCTCTCTCTCGGACAGGCTTTTGTCCTTGGCGGTCGCTTTTTGGTCTCGTGTGCGCCTGTGAGGAGACTTTCTGGATCTTTTGTGGAACTTTTGCGATCATGAGGAGGAGCAATAAGGCGGCGGTTTACGGGGCTCTTGGCGCTTCAGACGAAGAAAGAGAGAGCAAAAAGAGGACGGTCTTCACAGCTTGCTCGACGGCTCTGTGCGCGTCGCCGCCGTCGGCCCGGTGCCACATTGGGCGCTCAGGCTCGGGAAGCATTGGACTTGGCCACCCTGCACTGCCGACTTCATTAAACGATCTCGTTGAGCAAGCTCAGTGCCGGCCGACTAAAAACAAAACATTTATTTTATTTTGTCTTTCCCCTTGTGTGCTTTTGGTGTCTACGTGGATAGTCCATCAAAGTAGCGAAGTAGGATTTATTTTACCTCAACCTTTATTTCACATTTCATTTACTGTCATTAAATCCTATTGTTGCATTTCATTTGTTGTGTCTTGTTTGCATGGTGTTGGGTCCGAGAATAAACCCTTTTGGCTTCCGTCTGAAGTACAGTCGTGGCCAAAAATATTGGCACCCTTGCACTTTTTTCAAATAACTCACAATTTTCCCGAAAAATAAGTTGACATTGACAAAAGTATTTGGTCTTCACAATTCTCCATTTCACTGTTAATATTACAGAACCTTTGTTTTTGATTCAGAACTTAATATATCCTTTTAAATCAGAAAATAAAATGAAATGGCATTGACAAAATTATTGACACGCTAGACTTAATATTTGGTAGCACGGCCTTTGGACAAAATAACTGCAGTCAAGCACTTCTTATAGCCTTGAATGAGATTCCTACACTTTTCTACTGGCAGTTTGGCCCACTCTTCTTGTGCAAACTGCTCCAGTTCTCCCAGATTTGAAGGGTGCCTTCTCCCAATTGCTGTTTTCAGATCTCCCCACAGGTGTTCAATGGGATTTAGATCTGGACTCTTTACTGGCCACTTCAGAACAGTCCAGCATTTTGTCTTGAACCATTTCTGGGTATTTTTGAAGTGTGTTTGGGGTCATTGTCCTGCTGCAAGACCCATGACCTTAGAAGGAGACCCAGCTTTCTGGCACTAGGTTGAACATTGCACTCCAAAATGCTTGGTAATCTCCTGATTTCATTTTGCCATGTACACATTCAAGGCACCCAGTGCCAGAGGCAGTACAGCAACCCCAAAACATCACGAAACCTCCTCCATGTTTGACTGTAGGGAAGGTGTTCTTTTCTTTGACGACTTCATTTTGTTTTCTGTAAACATAGAGTTGATGTGCTTTACTAAAAAAGCTCTAATCATCTGTCCACAGGACATTCTCCCAGAGGGAAGGCTTGTGATGGCTTGTTCAGGTGTGTTTTGGAAAACTCCAGTCGGGCTTTGTTATGTCTCTCTCTCAGCAGCAGTGGGGTCAAAAAATGGATTTTTTCAGCTTTTTTTGTTTTTCTCCACTGCAAAAGAAATACATATATGGATACCAAAAGATTTTTAAATTTCTACAATTTTCTGGAAGAAATGGTGAATTATTTGAAAAAAGTGCAAGGGTGCTAATATTTTTAGACACGACTGTAAGCGCTTTGTGTCCTTCACCTGTGTACGATGGACCAACCGCCATAGTTTCGGCTACGTGCCTCGGAATTAATCACCGTTGCGGCTATTCGTCACCCAGCGGTGTTAACCGCCTGGGCTGACACGACAATACATGCGTGTATATCTATCTATATATATATATATATATATATATATATATATATATATATATATATATATATATATATATATATATATATATATATATATATATATATATATATATATAAGAAAGTTTTTGTTTGTTTGTTTGTCTGCGCGCGCTAATCTCTTGAACGGTAAAAAGATAGGAGGAAACCTGTGACATAAAAAATGTCGGGACGGGCCCCGGGAAGGTTATAGGCTAGGTGGCGAGGCCGGTCGAGGCCGCCTCGGCTGAGCTGGGCCCATTTCGCAATTAAAAGCTGAGCTGAATTATAGTAGTCAATCTTCTATGGCCGCGAGTGAAAGCTGAATTATAGTAGTAAATTAATTCAAAAAGAACTAAAAATGTCGCGATGGGCCCTGGGAAGGTTATAGGCGAGGTGGCGAGGACGGTCGAGGCCGCCTCGGCTGGGCTGGGCCCATTTCGCAATTAAAAGCTGAGCGGAATTATAGTAGTCAATCTTCTATGGCCGCGAGTAAAAGCTGAATTATAGTAGTAAATTCATTCAAAAAGAACCCGGGCAATGCCGGGTGCCTTCAGCTAGTATATATATATTGTTGCGGATCTCGAGCTCATCGACGTACTGAGGGGGGGGGGGGGGGGGTTAAGCCCTGCTCCCGCTCGAGTTCCGAGTCCATGAGGCCGCCACCCACACTACACTCGTGGGGGGTGGATTGCTAAGCAATTCCAGCTGCCGAGCCCACAGCCACGCGTGGAAGGGTTAACGGTCACGACCCGAGTACCTTCGACACACGCAGCTGTGAGAACGGGGACTGAACCTCGCACGAGTCATGCTGGTATTTAATGCCCGAGCGGTTGTGCGTCGAGTAACTCATGCCGTTGACACTATGGAACCCGATCGAGCGGTTTTAATTCGTGCAATGCTAGGTCAATGGTGAAAGGACGATGACGGCCAGGCTGGAAACAAAACCACAGGATTTATTCACAATTGTACACTATTAATAGAAAAGGGACACAGTGAAGAATCTTAACGGCCTTACTTACGTTCCCAGACAAGGGCCCTCAGACTCGTTCGGGGAAGGGGAGGAAGAGGGGAATGCGCCCAAAGCGCGGCCGTTCTTGCAGTTTGCCCGGACGGGCTCGTTTGGCAGATACCCCTAAGGATCGCTCCAACCCCAGGACACTACAGCCGGGGATGTTCGCGGCAGGGGCGTTGATCGCAGACATGCACGTAGCAGGAAACCGAGGAGCGTATCTCAAGGTCAGCGAGGCAAAAGCGCGCGTATATTCAGGGAGTCCAGGCAGAGAGACCAGAGTGCCGAGCCAGAGAATCCAGAGAGCGAATCCAGAGAGAGAGAGAGAGCGGGGGTCCGGGCCGGGTTTTATAGCCCCCCCGGAGCCCCACTCGAATGTTCCACGGGCCTCCACTGGCCGCCCGGGGTCACGTGTCGTGACAGCCCCTTATTGGTCACCCTCGGCCACTCCCTTCAGCCTCCATTGGCTGTAACTTATTGGCCACTCCCTCTAGCTCCCATTGGCTGTTCGCTGCTTACCGGCCACGCCCTCCAGCTCCTCCCTCGGGCCTGCAAGACTTGGCCAAGGCCCATGACACGGCACTTCAGGCTTCAATGAGGCCTACCATTACTCTACCTGCCTCAACGCATACTAACACTGGGAAGGAGACTATACTTCACATTTAATAAGAAATAACTAACTAAGCGAGGCTACATGTTGTGGTGTAACTAACTATGGGGGGTGGGGGATTGCCTTTATTCCCAAAACCGCAACAATATATATATGTATAGCTCTTTTTAACTACTGATTGACTGGTATTAATGTTTGGTACCTTTCAGGTCCCTTAGAAAGCTGAAATTTGGCGGGCTCTCTGACATTGAAGCTGGTACACTGGGGAAAATCCCAGAATTGTCGAAAGCGTCTGTAAATGAAAATTTATGTTAAAAACCGTAAACGCGTATGTAAAAATAATAATTTTAAATCAATAATTTTCCATTTTCAAATCAAAGAAAAAAGAATCAATAATTCGCATTTGAAAATTGTAATTTCTTTAACTGTAAACTGTGAAATAAAAATCTCAATGGAAACTTACATAAAAGCAGTAAACCTGTCCGTAAAAAGAAAACAAAAACAAAACTTCATATCATGCAGCAGGTCGGTGATGCTTGCCTATCATTATAAAGCTTCTATTTATTATGTACTTATGTATGGAGCACGGTTTGTTATTGCTTACACAATGTGTAAGCATACCCCACCAGTATATATATACTAGTATACACCAGTATATCAATATGTATATACCTGGTGATGGCCTAAATGGTTAGGGTGGCGGGCTTGGGATCCTAAGGTCCTGAGTTTGAATGTTTATCCTCAGGTCTTGGTCGGTGTAGATGTTTCGTAAACGTGTGAGGTGTGTCCTCATGAGGGAGCGCAGGTTCTGAGCAGTTCATAAATCTTGCAGGACGCACAGGCCAAGCTCTGGAGTGACTTCTCGAAGGAATGGGCTAAGAAAGCACAAAACTTCTCAGTGAAAGATGCCAATGTAACAGACCTTCGCCAGCTTGAAAAGCTCTCCCAGATGGGCATCAACGTACTTCCTGATGCTGATTACAAACGGGTGGGTGAGGAGTCCAAAGTGGTAATTGTGAATGCGTTTTATAGGAATTCCTGATGATGGTAATTGTTGTTTTTATTTATTTATTTATTCTTAAGTATGCATTTGAGGTCCACTGCACCACTGCTGGAACCATTCGGTTGTAGGTTATCAAAGTTTTTACTGGGTTATCAAAGCACATCTGAAGATCATTGAGATAATCTCTAGGCTGGGTGTATATGATGATGGTGCAAGCACCAATGCCTAATTTTTATGGCATAGCCCTTCGGGCAATGTCGTCTTGAACAGCGTTTGTCTGTGTATGTATGCATGTTCGCACAAACTTCCACCAATCAGAGCTGAGGATCTGGTCACATGACAGGGGGACAGTGCTTAGTAACCATTATAGTTGCTTATTTTACTAAAAGGAAATATAATAACCTTCTGTGGAACGTTTTGGGGTCCCAGCGGGTGTCATAAGGTAGGTAGGAGATTTCAGAAATTCCTCAATACAATTATGATTTTGAAATGCGATCGCCACGGACGTTGCTCCCGAATCCGGAAGTGAACAGATGACGACGGTTCGCTGATTTGATAATATCTCAATGCAATCGTGATTTAACACTATATTTTGATATATTAATACTGTATTATTAATTTCTGATTGGAATGATGAATGATGCTGTTTGGAATGAAAATATAGAGATATTGAGTTTAAAGCAGAATGAAGAAATCACGTCAGGATTTTCATCCGTAACATTCGTGGATTTCCCATTTGCAGTTTCGCCATTAACTGAATATAGCAACATTCAGATTGGGTACGATTTTTGTCCAAGTCCTTCACGAACCTGCTGTCAATGCCTGATGTTCGACTGAAGGTGGCACAGGAATGTGGAATTTATTGGCTCATGGTTTGCCATTCGCCGTTTTTTTTTACCCAAATCATTCACGAACCGGCTGTCCATGCCTGAAGTCAAACAATAACTTTTTTTCCGGAATTAATTTTTTGTAGGATATCCTACAAAATGTCAGCAGAGCTTTTACATACTGTAGCTTCAATGTTTGGGTCAACCTGTATAAATAAGTAAGATTATGATTAACAAGAAAATATTTATAATTCTGATTATACCGACTGCCATACTTGTATACTGGAAAATTAAAGCTAAAAACTCAGAATTTCTTGGACGATTGTAAGTATCTCATTGGTAGAGCTTTTTGAATGCCCCTCATAGTGGTAATTGCAATGGCAGAATAAATTCTAAATAAATAATGGGATCTTGGACATCCACAACTGAAATAAATCCATAACCCCATCTGAAGGACTGAGTTCTCTGTGAGACAGCTCCCCATTGTTGTCACACTCCACCAGAATGGTGATTTTGAATGAAATCAGATCCCATCAGGTATCATGGCAAGATAGATTGTGATTGTTCGGTATTGGCCATTGACACCCGATACCCCCTCTGCCTTCCCTAGCTAAACGAGGTTCTGAGAGAGATGCAAAACATCTACAGCACATCCACTGTACTCCTGAACGGAAGTCACATGACATTGGATTCTGGTACGGTCATCACCCAGTAGAAGCCCGAACCAATCAACACCAAAACTTTGCTCTCCACTCAACATGCATCCCCACAATTTCCTACTGGTCCAACATACAATTCCTTATAGCAAGAAGACTACGGATGTTGAGCCCATGCATTGTGTATAAGTCTTCACCACACTTTCAGAACGTTTCCCCATCTATGTTCCTCTCCCACTTCATCCAGGCTTGAATGAGATCATGGCAAACAGCACGGACTACATCAAGCGGCTCCAGGCATGGGAATTTTGGCGCGAGACAGTCGGATGGTCCACACGATCGCTCTATGAGGAATATGTCGAACTGGAAAACAAGGCGGCGAAGATGAACGGTGAGGGTCGTTGTAATGGGTGGGGGTGGAGTGACGTCACTTCCGCTTAGTAAGGGCGTCACGTGCCCTAGAGCGATGAAAACAATCACGCCGCGCGCTTGCAGTGTGTGTGCTTTGTGTTTGCAGACTTGCGCAGGAAAGTGCTAGATTTTGTGTTGTTGCAACGGTTTAACTTACGACTTTCGTCACATACTACAGGCCACTTATATCAGCACGTCTTACAACTATTTTGACAATCTTCCAAGCGAAGCTAAAGAGAGATACGAGACCAAATTATCGGCAATTGGCCTTGCAATTTGTCCGTACCGGTTACCGACAAGTGCGTGGATCAACGACCCGACGGCCTGGCCGGATGTTCAGTTCGCGGATGTGTACATGTACCTCACGAGCACACCAGGTATGAAAGTACAACCGGGTACTTTCACCCTCTGACACCTGACAACTGAATGGCCGATGAAAGCAAACACGCGTAGCAATGCGTGCGTACATGTATATACATGCGCGATACACACAACAGTTACTTACTTATATTTTCAGTAGCTGTGATGTAATGAAAATACTGTGGCGGGCACAAGGGTCAATAATTCCACGCATCAGTGGGCGGCGCGAGCGTCCAGGTGGGGAACTGAAATACATGCCCCGCCTTTCGGCCGATCGGCCACGCCCAGGGGCAAGGCGTGGCCTCGGGACATATATGCGGGCTCCAAGGTCGAGCCCTCTCAGTGCTGATATGCGAGCTTGTAATAAAGACTCTTGTTTGTATCCACGCGTTGTGGCCTACCTCTCTGGCAATCGCGTCGTGTGTGCACAGCACCACACTGGTGACCCCGATTGGTTCAGCCGTTGCTGACCACCGAACGCGCCATGGCTACCAACGCCGTCGCAATCAAACTCCCGGAGTTTTGGGAAGGGCAAGCCGACATTTGGTTTGTGCAGGCCGAAGCTCAATTCCAACTCCGGGGCATCACGGCGGACGAGACCAGGTACTACCACGTGGTCGCCGCCCTCGGGCCCGGCACCACCGCCCGCGTCGTGTCCATCCTTCGGTGCCCGCCGGGCGACCACAAGTACGAGGCACTCAAACGTCTCCTCCTCGCCACGTTCGGGCTCACGGAGGTCGAACGTGCCGACCGCCTCCTGGACCTTCCCGCCCTCGGCGACACATGACCATCTGTCCAGATGGATTTCATGCTGTCCCTGCTTGGAGACCAGCGCCCGGATTTCTTATTCCGAGCACTTTTCCTACGCCAGCTACCTGTACAGGTGCGCCTCGCACTGGCCGGTTCCAAAACAAAGGAACCCCGCGCCCTGGCTGGAGAGGCCGACAAGTATGTCGCGGCCTGCGACACGCGGTCGGTGTACGGTGCTGCCGTAGTGGATCCCGGCGCGGAGTCGACAGTGCCCCCTGCTTCCCTCGTGGCCACAGCTATGCCCCACCCACTACCGCCGCCGCCACCACCACCGCCGCCGGCACGGCCACCGCGGGGGCCATTGCCGCAAACCTGGTGCTACTACCATGCCAGGTTCGGCCGCAAGGCTAAAACGTGCCGCCCGCCGTGTTCTTTTGACGGGTCGGGAAATGACCGGGCCGGCGCTCACTTGCGGCCATGAGCGTCGGCCATTCCGGCAGCCGGCAGCCTCCTGTTCATCACGGACACGTCGTCCGGGTGCCGTTTTCTTTGCGACACGGGAGCGCAGGTAAGCTTCCTCCCTGCCTCCGCGTCCGACAAGCAAGCCGCGGGCCGGGGCCCCGCTTTGCTTGCCGCCAACGGTACACCCATCCGCACATTCGGGAAGCGTTGCTTCTCACTGCGGTTCGGAGGGCAGCGGTTCCAATGGTCGTTCGTCAACGCCAGCGTGCCAATGGCCCTGCTTGGCGCGGACTTCCTATGTGCGCATGGGCTGTTGGTCGACGTTAAGCGCAGACGTCTCGTCCAGGCCGAAACCTTCAGCTCGCTCGCTTGTTCGCTGAGCGGCTTGCCAAGCGGCTTGCTGAAAGGTTCCGTCCCGGCGAGGTTAGTCTGTACGCTTCTGGCAGCGGACGAGTTTACCCGCCTCCTCGCCAGTTTCCCAGCCCTCACGCGGCCCACCTTTTCAGCGGTGGCCGTCAAACACGGGGTGGAGCACCATATCCCCACGGTCGGGCCACCAGTCTACGCCCGGGCACGCCGCCTCGACCCCACGACGCTAGCCATGGCGAAAGTGGAGTTCGCCACGCTGGAACGGCTGGGTATCGTACGGCGCTCCAACAGCACTTGGGCCTCTCCTCTGCACATTGTGCCGAAGCCCGGCGGCGGATGGCAGCCGTGCGATGACTACCGCCGGCTCAATGATGCCACCACCCCCGACCACTACCCGGTCCTGCATATCTAAGACTTTTCCACCCGGTTGGCAAACACAACCGTGTTCTCCAAGGTGGACCTCATCTGGGGCTACCAACAGGTCCCCGTACAACCGGATGATGTCCCAAAGACAGCCGTCATCACCCCTTTCTGCCTCTTTGAGTTCCTGCGGATGCCTTTTGGGTTGAAGAATGCGGCCCAGGCGTTCCAGCGGCTCATGGACAGCGTCTTGCGTGACTTACCTTTCATCTATGTCTACCTGGACGACATCCTAGTCGCGAGCGCGTCCCGGGAGGAGCACCTGCTCCACCTCCGCACGCTTTTCGAACGCCTGGGCCAGCATGGCCTGATCATCAACCCCGCAAAGTGCCGCTTCAGCGTCGCCGCCATCGACTTCTTGGGGCACCGCATCACCAGGCATCGGGCCGTCCCTTTACCGGCCAAGGTGGAGGGCGTCAAGAGTTTTCCGCGCCCCCGCACGATCAAGGGGCTCCAGGAATTCCTGGGCATGGTCAATTTTTACCACCGCTTCATGCCCCGCGTCGCCCAGCTCCTCCGCCCCCTGCACGAGGCCCTCCGGGGGAAGCCGGGCAAAGGTGACATCGCCTGGTCGGAGCCGATGGCCATGGCGTTTGCGGGCGCAAAGCTGACCTTGGCCAACGCCACCATGCTGACGCACACGGCGCCCGATGCACCGATCGCCCTCACCACCGACGCGTCGGACTACGCGGTGGGTGCGGTGCACGAGGAGTGGGTGCGTGGTGCTTGTCAGCCCCTGGCGTTTTTTAGCCGGCAGCTTTGCCTGCACGAACGCCGCTACAGCACCTTCGACCGCGAGCTGCTCGGGCTCCACCTGGCGGTCCGACACTTCCGCCATCTGCTCGAGGGCCGCCCGTTCACGGCTTTCGTTGATCACAAGCCCCTTGTGTTCGTGATGGCCAAGGTCGCTGAGCCATGGTCGGCCCGGCAGCAACGTCACCTCTCTGCCGTGTCCGAGTACACGACGGACATCCGTCACGTCGCGGGTAAAGACAACCCGGTGGGGGATTGCCTTTCCCGGTCCATAGCGCAAGCGGTCCACCTCGGGATCGACTATGCCCGGATAGCAGAGGACCAGACCGCCGACCCCGGCGACCAGGCCTTGCGGACCGCCGTCATGGGCCTCCGCGTCACCGAGGTGCCGTTCGACGTCGCGGGCGCGGCCCTCCTGTGCGACGTCTCCCTCGGCCGGCCTCGCCCCATCGTGCCTGCTGGCTGGCAGCGCCCGGTTTTCGACGCCATCCACGGCCTGTCCCACCCGGGCACGAAGGCCTCCCAGAAGCTCGTCGCGGCGAAGTTCGGCTGGCATGGCCTCAGGAAGGACGTCCACGACTGGGCCAGGACGTGCCTCGCGTGCCAGCGCGCAAAGGTCCACCGCCACACCCAGGCCCCGTTGGCCCCGTTTGCGGTGCCAGAGCGTCGGTTCGACTACGTCCACGTCGACTTGGTGGGACCTCTGCCCCCCTCGCGGGGGTTCACCCACCTCCTCACAATGGTGGACCGCACCACACGGTGGCCGGAGGCCGTGCTATTGGCGGCGACGTCTGCGGCTGATGTGGCGCAAGCCTTCATCGCCACTTGGGTTGCCCGGTATGGTGCCCCCTCGGACATCTCGTCCGACCGCGGCCCCCAGGTCACCTCGGAGCTCTGGGGCGCGGTGGCGCAAGGGCTCGGCGTCAAACTGCACCGCACCACGGCCTACCACCCCCAAGCCAACGGCCTGTGCGAGCGCTTTCATCGCTCGATGAAGGCCGTGCCCCGGGCCAGCCTCCGCTACGGCAGCTGGGCCGACAGGCTCCCCTGGGTCCTGCTGGGCCTCAGGACGGCGCCCAAGGACGACCTGCGTGCGTCCTCAGCGGAGCTGGTCTTCGGACAACCGCTGCGGGTACCGGGCAAATTTATCCCCGACTAAACGGCTCCTTGGTCCGCCGCGCAACAGCGCTCCACCCTGCAGGAGTCCGCCCGGAGGTTCGCCCCGGTGCCGACGGCACACCACGGTTGCCCGTCCTCCCACGTCGCCCCGGAGCTTCGCACGGCGGAGTACGTTTTCGTCCGGCACAACGCCCACCAGGCACCGCTACGGCCCCTGTACGACGGGGCCTTCCGCGTGCTGGAGACCGGGGACAAATATTTCACCGTCGACATCGGCGGTGCCCCGGATCGTATCTCAGTGGACCGCCTCAAGCCAGCCCACCTCGATCTGGACCACCCCCCGCAAGCAGCTCTACCTCCGCGTCGAGGCCGCCCCCTGGCAGTCAGAGCCCCGGCACCCCCCAGCCCCGCCGTCCCGCTACCCCCCAGCCCTGCACGCATCGCCAGGGGGCGTTTCGGCCGGGTCATCCGGCTTCCCTGCAAGCTCACCCTTCAGGTGCGTGGGAATTCTGGGGGAGCGCGTGTGGCGGGCACAAGGGTCAATAATTCCGCGCACCAGTGGGTGGCACGAGCGTCCAGGCGGAGAACTGAAATACATGCCCCGCCTTTCGGCCGATCGGCCACGCCCGGGGGCAAGGCGTGGCCTCGGGACATATATGCGGGCTCTAAGGTTGAGCCCGCTCAGTGCTGATATGCGAGTAATAAAGACTCTTGTTTGTATCCACGCGTTGTGGCCTACCTCTCTGGCAATCGAGTCGTGTGTGCACAGCACCACAATACTAACTGAAGTTAAAAGTAATAGTTTATATTTAAACTTACCCAGCCATGCAAGTGCAGTGGGTGGGCAGCTTATAGCAACAGCTATACAACTTATATACAGCAACAACTTATAGCTTGCAGCAATAGGCTTTTAAGTCACTGGAGGCCCATCGGTACTTCACTGTTGGCTTCGTGCAGACAGTACATCATGTCAAGTCTGCAACAGGGTTGATTATCTTGAAAGCTGATGTCCGTCCATCACAGCGGGCTAATGACCCTTCACATCGCCCATGGCTGGCCACAAACAGTGATGGAGTAGTGCAAGCTGCCCACTGCACTTGCATGGCCGGGTAAGTTTAAATATAAACTATTACTTTTAACTTCAGTTAGTATTTTCATTACATCACAGCTACTGAAAATATAAGTAAGTAACTGTTGTGTGTATCACGCATGTATATACATGTACGCGCGCATTGCTACGCGTGTTTGCTTTCATCGGCCGTTCGGTTGTCAGGTGTCAGCGGGTGAAAGTACCCGGCTGTACTTTCATACCTGGTGTGCTCGTGAGGTACATGTACACATCCGCGAACTGACCATCCGGCCAGGCCGTCAGGTCGTTGATCCACGCACTTGCTGGTAACCGGTACGGACAAATTGCAAGGCCAATTGCCGATAATTTGGTCTCGTATTTCTCTTTAGCTTCGCTTGGAAGATTGTCAAAATAGTTGTAAGACATGCTGATATAATTGGCCAGTAGTATGTGACGAAATTCGTAAGTTAAACCGTTGCAACAACACAAAATCTAGCACTTTCCTGCGCAAGTCTGCAAACACAAAGCACGCACACTGCAAGCACGCGGCGTGATTGTTTTTATCGCTCTAGGGCACGTGACGCCGTTACTAAGCGGAAGTGACGTCACTCTGCCCCCACCCATAGCAGAACACTTGCTTCGAGCAAGAGTAGACATCAAATCTGGGAAGAATCGGAAAGCTCATGCTCATTTGGGGACTCATCCTCCATAGGCGCCCGCGGAACTACGTAACTTCCGGTTAGTGCATCCTCACGACAACAGTCACGTGATTGGATACGTTGAAAACAAACCACAAAAGGGCACGTGTTACAGGCTCACAGCTGGAAGTTATGGAAACGGTGTAGGTTATTTAATCATAACTCGCTTAATTCTTGTCTGATCTTTAAAATTTTAACTTTCCGACAAGCTAGAAGTAATTATCTTTCTAACAATATAAAGTTTTATGAAAAATAATACGAAATGTTTGTATAGCCACCCACGGAACTACGTAACTTCCGGTTATTGCACCCCTTCGCGACAACAGTCACGTGATTGGATACGTTGAAAACAAACCACAAAAGGGCACGTGTTACAGCCGGTAGTCTCGCCCTCACCTATAGCTCCAGGCTGACTGGCTATGTCAGCCTGGAGCTCTGGACGACTTGTTCCCAATCGGAAAGAAATCGGTAACACGTCCTTCCTCATGGTAAGGGAAGTGCTGTTGAGCCATTTGAGGTACCGTAAGCTCAGCAGCTCTGTAGGCAGACCAGGTGGAGAGTCCCAGAGTTTCTGAATGTCACAGTCAGCATTACATTGCACCATGACCAACAACCGATTGTTGTGGTGGTGGTGATGGTGTTTGTTGCCACCATAACGTGCCACATCTTGTGCAGGTTACAAAGATTATGGTGACTACTGGCGTGCAAATTACGAAGTGAACATGGACAATGACTCGAACTACAGGTACACAAGAGATCAGCTCAAGAAAGATGCGGAAGATTTGTACAGGCAGGTAAGAGGAATCACTTGGCACCTACAGCTAAGCTTGTGATATATTTACCTTTACAATAGGTGTTATTGGCACACATTATGATAATAAGAATTATACGCTCCATTTGTGGGAAAGAGCAAGAAGAGCAGCTATCCTGGACTTGGGAAGGAAAGTCCACTGTCCACTGTCCAAGGTCTTTTAAGACTTATGAGGAACCGAGGGATTGCAAAGGAAAGACCTTCCACATGTCTGAAATCTGATGGTGTTCTCAAGTCTAGTAGGACAGACGGAGGAAAGACAGCTATAAGAATCCAATCCTTGAGTAAAGGCACACTAGAAATTTTCAAAATTCCAAAATTTGTGTATGTCTCTACCTGTCTGGCAAACACTGCAGGGAGATCAGCAATAATGAACCTAAAGCATTTTATATTGAACTTGTCCCACTCCTCCCCACCAGGTGGAACCATTATACCGGCAGCTGCATGCTTACGTGCGGAGGAAACTGTACAATATTTATGGTGACCAGTACATGAGTGTCAAAGGGGCCATTCCTGCTCACCTTCTGGGTAAGTACGCCATGTTTGCATTAAAGGTCTGCTCACTCTTTTTTTCCTATTAGGCCTATATGGAAAAGTTTTACCTTCCTTTGTAAGTCTGAAGGACTATGGATAAACAAGAATGACCGCATTGTGGTCACAAACTGACATAAAATATATAATTTTCGCATCCCCGATCCACTTTCGCTTGCCTCCTCCGTCCACTTTCGCCTCCTCTATCCACTTTGCCTCCTCCGTCCACTTTCGCCTCCTCTATCCACTTTGCCTCCTCCGTCCACTTTTGCCTCCTCTATCCACTTTTGCCTCCTCTGTCCACTTTCACTTCCTCTGTCCACTTTCGCCTCCTCTATCCATGTTCGCATCCTCTATCCATGTTCGCATCCTCTGTCCACTTTCGCCTCCTCTATCCATGTTCGCATCCTCTGTCCACTTTCGCCTCCTCCGTCCACTTTCGCCTCCTCCGTCCACTTTCGCCTCCTCTGTCCACTTTCGCCTCCTCCGTCCACTTTCACCTCCTCCGTCCACTTTCACCTCCTCTATCCACTTTGCCTCCTCTGTCCACTTTTGCATCCTCTGTCCACTTTTTCCTCCTCTGTCCGCTTTCACTTCCTCTGTCCACTTTCGCCTCCTCCATCCATGTTCGCACCCTCTGTCCACTTTCACTTCCTCTGTCCACGTTCAAGTCCTCTGTCTATTTTCACATCCTCTGTCAACTTTTGCCTCCTCTGTCCACTTTCACTTCCTCTGTCCACTTTTGCCTCCTCTGTCCACTTTTGCCTCTGTCCATTTTCACATCCTCTGTCCACTTTTGCCTCCTCTGTCCACTTTTTCCTCCTCTGTCCACTTTTTCCTCCTCTGTCCACTTTTGCCTCCTCTGTCCACTTTGCGTCCTCTGTCCACTTTGCGTCCTCTGTCCACTTTGCGTCCTCTGTCCACTTTTGCGTCCTCTGTCCACTTTTGCGTCCTCTGTCCACTTTTGCGTCCTCTGTCCACTTTGCGTCCTCTGTCCACTTTCACTTCCTCTGTCCACTTTTTCCTCCTCTATCCATGTTCGCATCCTCTATCCATGTTCGCATCCTCTGTCCATTTTCACATCCTCTGTCCACTTTTCCTCCTCTGTCCACTTTTGCCTCCTCTGTCCACTTTTGCCTCCTCTGTCCACTTTTGCCTCCTCTGTCCACTTTTGTGTCCTCTGTCCACTTTTGCGTCCTCTGTCCACTTTCACCTCCTCCGTCCACTTTCGCCTCCTCTGTCCAATTTTGCGTCCTCTGTCCACCTTCGCCTCCTCTGTCCACTTTTGCCTCCTCCGTCCACTTTCACCTCCTCCGTCCACTTTCGCCTCCTCTATCCACCTTCACCTCTGTCCACTTTTGCCTCCTCCGTCCACTTTCACCTCCTCCGTCCACTTTCGCCTCCTCTATCCACCTTCACCTCTGTCCACTTTTGCCTCCTTTATCCACCTTCACCTCCTTTGTCCATTTTCGGGTTACAGGACCTCCATTAAGCGCGAGTTAATTGGCTTTAAAAATCCGGTAATGGCCCGATTGGGAAACGCGCATTTAAAGTACAGGTACTCTTAAAAGATGAGCAGAGCTATTGGGAAACATGTTGAATGCGCTATTAAAAGATTAATTTGATGCACCTCTCATCCATGACATCTTCCGCTATGGTTATATCAGAACGAGCTGATTCATCACATGGTCACACGGATCATTTATGGGGCCATTGAAAAATTAGTAACGGCTATTTCAGATAAAATCTGATACTCCCCTCCCCTTCCAATCAACACTCGACCAAAACAAACAAAGCCAATGGAATTCTGACGGAATAAACCTGGGTAGTGTATAATCAGCAGAGGCCTACAGGCCTAGTGTCTTAGGCCCACCAGAAAACCAATATGGCGGCAATATTATTTCGTCTGGGTGTCATGGAGGGTGCAGTCAAGCGACAAATGTTGGTGGGGTCCAGCAGCTGTGCGACCGATGGGTGCACAATGCACATTTCAAAAATCGACCCCAACAAGAACCACAACAACAATCACGCGGACCTCGAGTAGACCTATGGTGCGTCGCAGGTAAAAAATATCGACCATTGTCACCTTAATGTTTTTTGTATTACCCAACCAACAAAATCGGTGGTGGGTGGTTAGTGTGCAGCCACCCGGCTACTGGTTGCATCATATTTCTGTGGGTGCGTCTGCCGCTGATGCAATGCCTCTCAATAACCAGTTATCTGGTACTCATTTTGCTGACGTCAGGATGACAGGCTGAGTCAACCCCACCTGGCGTTAATTCAACAGGATTACTAACTCAGGACCTTAGGATCCCAAGCCCACCACCCTAACCATTAGGCCAACACCAGATGATAACAAAATCGGTAAATTGAAAGGATGAAGTTCATGGCTCCTTAACAAAAAGGGAATCCAGTCTCATTCATCTAATTAATAAGTTCATCGTCTGTCGGAATTGTTCTTTCTTTCTGTGATTCAATGAAAACTGATTCTTTGTTAAAAAGAACATTTCAGAAGAGTACAGGAGGCAAAGTCTTCTGAAAGGACTATTTGGCAGTCCTGTCATGTCTAATGGTCTAGTTTGTAGATTCTTGTATGATTCTTGCGACAAGTAGTGATTGATTCTCCAATGTACATCATGTGATTGTGATGCCGAAGCAGTTTTTTGGTAAGCGTGATACTGGGTGGTTTGCCGATGCCTTCACAGGAGTAATTAGGGCAGGAATTGGAAATTTGTTCAGGGTGTGGATGTCGTGTTTTCACCCCAGTCTGTCTGTCTGTCTGTCTGTCTTAAAGTGTTATGGACAGATTTGGATGAAACTTGATGGAGAGGTTGGGTTTGTGACGAGGACGAATTGATTCGATTTTGGTGAAGATCCGGCTCCGAATACGATAATTTGTTTTTTAAACTTTAAGTGATTCTTTACCATTGCGAGATATGGCTAAAAACGATATATAGCACAATGTCTCAAAGAGTTATGATAAAATTATGATAAAAACCGATGTAGGGTTCAAGAAGGACCAAGAAGGCGTTTAGCATAACAGCATGTTGGTAGATGGGCCTGAAGCAATGCTGCACCATAGACAGCGATGTCATCACTCTGGACAGAAGGGTCCAGAGTGATGTGGTCCAGAGTGAACTGGCATGTCATCACTCTGGATTGAAGAAGGTACACCAGACCATGGTGTACCTTCTTCAGGCCCAACTACCAACACCAACAGAACAAATTGATTCGATTTTGGTGAAGATCGAGATCCAGATCCGGCCTATCAGTGGGGTACAAAACATAAACCGGTCAACCTGGTGGAGGTATGCAGGCTACCTAGTGACGTTGTCGTTATTAATGGACGACATGTCAGGTGGGCATGTTTTGTCATGAAGCCTTCTTTATGGTTTTTATTCTCAGTGCAGTAACTGCTTGTTATTCTCAGCTGATTTTATGAACACCTCAATTCCAGGATAATTAATTGTCATAAGAAGGCATTTAAAAATGGCAGGCTTACCTGATATTCTACTATATCAGCAAATCCTGTCGTGTTTAGTGAAGTTTGCCTCATCATGGTGGTCTGTGTGAATGGTTTGATGAATTATTCTTCGACAGGAGACATGTGGGGAAGATTTTGGACAAACCTGTACCCACTTGTCACTCCGTACCCCAGCAAGAAAGGTATCGATGCCACCGAAGAGATGATTGCAAAGGTGATGTCAGTCAGTACCTTTGTCGATATCGGTTTAATGCACTAACCGTTTTGCTCGCATTTCATTTCTTCTTGTGAAGTCACCCCATAAATACTCAACACACAAAGAGACCATTTGGACATCAAGATTGTGTTGTATCCACATTACATGACTTGTATAAAAAATAAAATAAAAACACCTTTAGAGGCCATTTTTCCCCGCAAAGTGGGGGTTGGCCTTTTTCGGGGACCGTGGTTGTTGTTGTTGTTTTTTTGGTCCCCTTTTTGAAGCAACGTTTTACAGCCGGATGCCCTTCCTGCCGCCAACCCTTTTTGTCGCCTTTTACGACAAGCAGGGAATTACCAGTGAACTGGTACTCAATTAGCCGACCTCGGAAGGATTTAACCCCCCTGGCGTTAATTCATCGATCGACCGGGATTCGAACCCAGGATCCATAGGATCCTAAGCCGGCACCCTAGCCGCTAGCCCAACACCAGGGTTCGACACCAGGGTTTTTTTTTCTTTTTTTTTTCTTCTCAAGACTGAACTCTCCAATCTGTCTCCCTCCTCCGAATCCTGGTGGCATCTGGTCAAATCTGTCTCCCTCCTCCGAATCCTGGTGGCATCTGGTCAAATCTGTCTCCCTCCTCCGAATCCTGGTGGCATCTGGTCAAATCTGTCTCCCTCCTCCGAATCCTGGTGGCATCTGGTCAATCTGTCTCCCTCCTCCGAATCCTGGTGGCATCTGGTCAAATCTGTCTCCCTCCTCCGAATCCTGGTGGCATCTGGTCAAATCTGTTTCCCTCCTCCGAATCCTGGTGGCATCTGGTCAAATCTGTCTCCCTCCTCCGAATCCTGGTGGCATCTGGTCAAATCTGTTTCCCTCCTCCGAATCCTGGTGGCATCTGGGCAAATCTGTTTCCCTCCTCCGAATCCTGGTGGCATCTGGTCAAATCTGTTTCCCTCCTCCGAATCCTGGTGGCATCTGGTCAAATCTGTCTCCCTCCTCCGAATCCTGGTGGCATCTGGTCAAATCTGTTTCCCTCCTCCGAATCCTGGTGGCATCTGGTCAAATCTGTCTCCCTCCTCCGAATCCTGGTGGCATCTGGTCAAATCTGTTTCCCTCCTCCGAATCCTGGTGGCATCTGGGCAAATCTGTTTCCCTCCTCCGAATCCTGGTGGCATCTGGTCAAATCTGTTTCCCTCCTCCGAATCCTGGTGGCATCTGGTCAAATCTGTTTCCCTCCTCCGAATCCTGGTGGCATCTGGTCAAATCTGTTTCCCTCCTCCGAATCCTGGTGGCATCTGGTCAAATCTGTCTCCCTCCTCCGAATCCTGGTGGCATCTGGTCAAATCTGTTTCCCTCCTCCGAATCCTGGTGGCATCTGGTCAAATCTGTTTCCCTCCTCCGAATCCTGGTGGCATCTGGTCAAATCTGTTTCCCTCCTCCGAATCCTGGTGGCATCTGGTCAAATCTGTTTCCCTCCTCCGAATCCTGGTGGCATCTGGTCAAATCTGTCTCCCTCCTCCGAATCCTGGTGGCATCTGGTCAAATCTGTTTCCCTCCTCCGAATCCTGGTGGCATCTGGTCAAATCTGTTTCCCTCCTCCGAATCCTGGTGGCATCTGGTCAAATCTGTTTCCCTCCTCCGAATCCTGGTGGCATCTGGTCAAATCTGTTTCCCTCCTCCGAATCCTGGTGGCATCTGGTCAAATCTGTCTCCCTCCTCCGAATTCTGGTGGCATCTGGTCAAATCTGTTTCTGGTGTTTGTTCCCCCTCCATCCCCTCCCTTACCTCAAACGGCTACACAGCTGACACCGCACGTGACAAAGCCAAATGCCTCAACTAACTCTGTGTTTGCCTCAAAGTCTTGTATCCCAAACCCATCTCTCTCTGTTCCCACCTTACCCAGTCGAACCCAACTGCTCCTGGACTCTGTGTCCTTTTCTCCTCACAATGACTTGTATACTGGTACTTATTTAATGAACTCTACTTAATCTACTTTATCAGCTTTATCAAATCACTTTCTTCAACACTAACTTAATAAGATGGATGCTAAAGGGGAACCCAAATGCTCAGACCACTTCGACGCTAATCTATCCATTGATACCCTACAGAATAGATATGATGTCTTTTTCTGATTTACGACTTTATAAAGTGGGTAATTTTGTTATTACAAGTCGAAATCTTCTTCTTCACGCTTATCTGTGACGTCACACCATAAAGCTGAGCGCCATTTTCATATTGTTTGCAGGTTACGTTGCAGTATGATTTAACTGAAACGGCGAATAATTTTCTAATTTTTACAAATATGCCGGGTCGATGCGTTCTTGGTAGTTGTAATAATATAAACCGACATGCTTTCATGCTCCACCAATGGCCAAAAGATCCTACGTTTGCCACAATTGGACGACGTTTTTCCCGAAATACGCGAGTGTGGATCAGGCGTACAAGATGGCCGCTTTTGTGCTTGGAACATTTTATAGAGAACTGTTTGAAAGAATAGGGATGGCGAAATCTTGTGGTTTTTCCACCACAATTGAGAGTGGATTAATTTTTTTAAATACAGAATCGAGGCTCGTGTAAGAGCTAACACGTTGAACATGAAAAGATACACAGACACATAAAACATACAATGAAGGGAGCGGGAGACAAGAGGGGGAGAGAAGGAAGCACACAAGCACAACAACAGAAGCGAACAGGGACCTCGGTAGATCTGTGGAAGGGGGGGGGGGCTGGGGGAGGAGGGAGGGGTACACGGTATAAAGCAAATGAACACTTCTATGAATTTCAGGAAATAAGTTGGGATTGAAAGAGGCGGATTTGGGGTGTTTTAACGGGTGTAGAAAAGATCAAGGTTTTGGATAGGGGAAGATAAGAGATGGTGGTGAACAGCTGTTATAAAGACCTGGAGGGAGGAGAGGGTTTGAAGAGAGTGTGGGAGTTTGTTCCAGAGGCGGGGGAAAAGAGGAATGAAGGAGTGAAGGTGAGCAGAGAATTTTGATTTTGGCAGTTTCACCAGAAGAGGGTCACTGGCAGATCTAGTGTGTCCTGCAGGAATATTTGGGGGACAGAGCACAGGCAGAGCAGGGGGAGCAAGGCCGGAGAGGAGTCAATAGAAGACAGAAAGATCACCTACCTGCCTGCGGTGAGAGAAAGCAAGGCCCTCAGAATCAGCTTCATCGTGGGAGATTCCAATGATTCTGAATATTTTGGTTTCAATCACGTGAAGCCGAGCTAGGTGTGAGGCAGGAGCACCAACCCAGAGGGGAGAGCAGTATTCCATTGAGCTGCGGATGAAAGCCTTGTATGTGCTGAGGAGCTCAGAAGTGCCCAGAAAGGACCGCACGACGGAGGATGCCCAGTCGGCGACTGGCTTTGGAGGCCAGCTTGGAAATGTGGTTTTCCCAGGAAAGATCATGGCAGATAGTGAGACCCAAAAGCTTGAGTGATAGAACTTCATGGAGAGGATTGTTCAGAACATAGATGGGAAGGTTGTCCAGACGGTCTTTTCGGAGAGACAAAGTGAGAGTGTGAGATTTGTCAGGATTGAAAGACATGCTCCACTTGTTTGACCAGTTTGTGATATTTTCCAGGTCTGCAGAGAGTGAGGAGGCTGCTGCCTGCCAATCTGAGGGTTGGGATATGGAGCGTCAGAGAGTGGAGTCATCAGCAAAGAGATAGAGAGGATATTCAAGAGAGCCAGAGAGATCATTGATGAAGATCACAAAAAACGCAAGGTCCAGAACACCACCTTGAGGAACTCCAGCCTGAAGAGGAAGGAGAAAAGAGAGAATTCCATTCAGGGCCACATGTTGACTGCGACCAGAAAGGAAGTCTGCAAGCCATGCGTGGAGGTTTCCATGGATACCATCGGAGGAGAGTTTGGTGAGCAGAGCGAGGCACCAGACCGTATCGAAGGCACGTGATATGTCAAGGCAGACAGCTCTGATTTCCTGTTTGGCATTCAGGACCTACATCCATTGTTGAGACAGCAGAAGCAGCATGTCCAGAGTAGAGTGACCTGGTCTGAACCCAAATTGATGATCCGAGATCAAGCCATTGGAGAAGAGGAAGGATTTGATGTCAGAAGCGATGATGGATTCCATGACCTTGCTGATATAATTGGGAGCAGGCTGATTGGTCTGTAGTTGCAAGGATCTGTTTTTGCACCTTTCTTGTGTAAAGCGGTAATGTTTGCTGATTTCCAAGCAGATGGCAGATGACCTTGAGCAAAAGAGAGGGTGAAGAGAACAGAGAAAGGGAGTGAAAGAGCGACAGAGCAGGATTTTAGGACCCGTGGGCGGATGCCGTCAGGTCCAGTTGCAGAATCAGAGTCGAGGTTTGACAGAAACTTCTCCAACTTGTCAGGAGAAAAGGACACAGAGTCCAGGAGCAGCTGGGTACGACTGGGTACGGTGGGTACAGAGAGAGATGGGTTTGGGATACAAGATTTTGAGGCAAACACAGAGTTGAGGCATTCGGCTTTGTCACGTGTGGTGTCAGCTGTGTAGCCATTTGAGGTGATGGAGGGGATGGAGGGGGAACAAACACCAGAAACAGATTTGACCAGATGCCACCAGGATTCGGAGGAGGGAGACAGATTTGAGAGTTCAGTCTTGAGAGTAGAGAGACATATTGAAATGCCACCCTCACGATGAAGTGGAAGAAACAGCTGTCGCACGAAACTAACACCATCTCTACCAAGCTACCAGATTATGTACACGGGTGATTATGTACACAACCTTGACCTATGTATATGAAGAGCTGAAAAACCCTATAGCTAACAATATCCACGACCACCCCACCTCCTCCCCCTCCACCATTCCCCCTCTTCTCCACCATCTCCCCCTCCCTTCCACCATGCCCCCTCTTCTGCACCATCTCCCCTCCCCTCCACCATTCCCCCTCTCCTCCACCATCTCCCCCTCCCCTCCGCCATCTCCCTTCCCCTCCACCATTCCCCCTCCCCTCCACCATTCCCTCTCCCGTCCACCATCTCCCCCTCTCCCCCACCATCTCCCCCTCCCCTCAACCATCTCCCTTCCCCTCCACCATTCCCCCTCCCCTCCACTATTCCCCCTCCCATCCACCATCTCCCCCTCTCCTCCACTATCTCCCCCCTCCCCTCCACCATCTCCCCCTCCCCTCCACCATCTCCCCCTCCCCTCCACCATCTCCCCCTCCCCTCCACCATTTTCTCCTCCCCTCCACCATCTCCTCCTCCCCTCCACCATTCCTCCTTCCCTGCACCATTTCCCCCTCCCCTCCACCATCCACAAAGCACGAACATCCGGACAAATTTGATCTTTAAATTGATTTTCATTCTGAAGGAGAGGAGATGTAATGTAATGCTGTTCCTGTTCCATGATTTTGTGAATTTATATACATGCTCTTGCGACTGAGCGGGATTGCGTGAGATCTCCATAGAGTAGGCCACAGCATATACGCCTGACGAATAAGGCAGTTATCTTACACCACAACACACCCCTCCCCCCTCCACCTCCCTTCACACTCCCCCATCAACCATCACCCCCACAATAACCACCACCATCGCACACCCTCCACAATCCCCCATCAACCGTGTGCCTGGGCGGGGTAGCCTAAGTGTTGTGTCCATTCCTCGTCGTGTCCGTGTCACATTTATTCTGGAGTTAAATACAACTGATTGATCAATTTATACAAAATCCTTGATAAACTGTCAATTGAACGGAAAAACAAAACCTACCAATCTGTAATGAACCGGCGTTTTCATCTGCACTACAAACACAACACTGCCATCTTCTTCACTGCCATCACGTTCATTGATTCGCTTGCACAAGGTTCGAAACGATTCGGATCTACAATTCCTCCGAAAGTGTTTCCATCGTTAATTTTGTCTCCGATAGTTTCTTCAAAATCCCACTGATTAGTTTGAACATGCTGAGAACCTTCAGAGTTGCCAATAATGGAGGAATCAGTATCGGAATCCGAGCTCGACATGCACTGTTTCTCTAGGCAAGTCGCTGTTAGGATTAACGTGAGTTCACAATGTGTCGTCACTGGCAAAATCAAAAATGGGCACTCAAGGTCTTTTTCGGCACTTTGTGATTGGCATAGAATTTTTTTTTTTTTAATTACCCTTCAAATTAGACCATGATTACTGATTTTTCAATGGTTTTTAGAAAAAAAAAGTTTGAGTTTGGGTTCCTCTTTAAATGTAGGATAAATAATTGCTGTGTGGACATTAAATGTGTTTAGTAAAATGCCCCCTTGATTTTAATACACATCTCTCCTTTCCTTCCTTTGATCCACTTCTTTCCTTTGTTTTGTAGAAGTGGACAGTGGAGGAGATGTTCCACAAAGCTGAGGAGTTCTACAAGTCGCTGGGGTTCCAACATATGGGCGATCCCTTCTGGAATTATTCGATACTGCAGCACCCCAAGGACAACAAAGATTTTGTCTGCCATCCTACTGCTTGGGACATGGGCAATGGCGAAGATTTCCGGTGAAACATCCAATCATATACTGCTTACTTATCATTCAGATAGCTTCACCACAGTGCTGCTCCTTGTGGTAGAAATTGGTTCTGTTGAAAATAATTCACACAAAAGCAAAGTTTTGTGGTAGAATATGATTCATTTTCAACAATAACAATTTTGTACAACCATTTGTGCAGGCTTAATGGGCCTAATGGCCTCCTCCTGTGTTGAAGTTCTTTGGTGTTTCTTGTATTGCAACTTGAACTAGAGCGAAGTTGACGGCATGGCATCGCAAATCCCCACGCTTCCCACCTAAAGCAAAGTTAAACTAGAACGGCACTCGGTAGAGCACAGTCCTCCGCCAGGCTGAACAGTTTATGTTTTGTATCCCACTGATAGGGCGGATCTGGATTCGGACCTGAACCAGAATCTAATTGGCTTGTTCTTGTCGCCTAACCAACTCATCCACCAAGTTTATTCATAACTCATCCATAACTTTTTAAAATAACATGATATATATCGCTTTACACCCGATCTCTCAATGGTGAAGAATCACTTAAAAATTAAATAATTATCGTATCCGAATCCATATTCAGATCTTCACCAAAATCGAATCGATTAGATCGTGTCACAAACACAACCTCTCCACCACGTTTCGTCCAAATCCATCCATACGTTTTTGAGATATCCGGCTATGTATTGAATTTAGCCCTATCTCTCAATGGTGAAGATTCACTTTAAAATTAAATAATTATCGTATCCGAATGCATATTCATCTCTTCACCAATATTGACCTGATTAGTCCTTGTCACATACACAATATCTCCACCAAGTTTTGTCCAAATCCGTCCACAACTTTTTGAGATATCCTGCTATATATCGTTTTGGCCCTATTTCCCAATGGTGAACAATGACTTTAAAAAGCCTACTTGCCGGATCCGAATCCAGATCTTCCCCAAAATCTCATCATTTCGACCTTGTCACAAACACTACCTCTCTGCCAAATTTCGTCCGTCCTCACTTTCTTTGGGACATGCTTTGATACAACTCTGCTTTGTTACAACCTCGCTTTCAAACAACCCCACTTTGATACAACCCCGCTTTCGTACAACCTCACTTTGACACAACCCCGCTTTCTTCGGACACACTTCGATGCAACCCCGCTTTGATACAACCCCGCTTTCGTACAACCTCACTTTGACACAACCCCGCTTTCTTCGGACACACTTCGATGCAACCCCGCTTTGATACAACCCCGCTTTCGTACAACCTCACTTTGACACAACCCCGCTTTCTTCGGACACACTTCGATGCAACCCCGCTTTGATACAACCCCGCTTTCGTACAACCTCACTTTGACACAACCCCGCTTTCTTCGGACACACTTCGATGCAACCCCGCTTTGATACAACCCCGCTTTGAAACAACCACGCTTTCATACAACCGCACTTTCATACAACCGCACTTTCATACAACCCCACTTTCATGGGACACGCTTTGATTCAACCCCACTTGGATACAACGATGCTTTCATGCAACCCCGCTTTCGTACAACCTCACTTTGACACAACCCCGCTTTCTTCGGACACACTTCGATGCAACCCCGCTTTGATACAACCCCGCTTTCGTACAACCTCACTTTGACACAACCCCGCTTTCTTCGGACACACTTCGATGCAACCCCGCTTTGATACAACCCCACTTTGAAACAACCGCGCTTTCATACAACCGCACTTTCATACAACCCCGCTTTCATGGGACACGCTTTGATTCAACCCCACTTGGATACAACGATGCTTTCATGCAACCCCACTTTCATCATAATTAAAGGTACACTCAAAAATCACATGGCTCAAGAAGATAAAATGTAGAGTGTCTTTTTCTTCACGCAATAACATCTGCTACCTTATAGACCGTACAACCAATCATGTTGCAATTTTAAATACTTGTTCCACTTTATGACATCTACATTTGTTTAAAGTTTCATGTTGATCAATCAAGTGGTCAAGATAATTTTTTTTTTAATATTTCCCTTCTATTATTTATGGCTGCCAAACCGAACAACCAATCGTGTTGAAATGTTGCACACTTATTCCAAATGACCCTTGATCCCTTCTACGTTGCTTTAAAGTTTCACTTCTATCAATGAAGCGGTTCAAGAAATATAGATTTTTAAAGATTTTCGTTCAATTTTATATATCGCTGCCAATCCATGTGAGCTATCGCAAATTCAGAAAGGGCATTTTAGCATGCCAACATGGGGAACATAATTGTGACGTTTCCATTCGATATGATCAAAAATGAGGGAGAAGCTAGGTTTTTAATGTTTATGCTTCAAAACGTCATAGCTCCTAAACCATGTGACTTATGACGTCATGGTCACTGAACTTTGTTTCATCATGGGTATGTGATTGTGCATGCAAAGTTTGGCCTCGATCTGTTCAGTCGTTTCGGAGAAAATGTGTTTTTAGCGGTTTTCAAGGCTTTTCCCTTAAAACAATATGGCAGCCGAACCACGTGGCCCATGACATCATTATTTATTTTTTCTGCATCAATGTATACTGAGATAATGCTCAAGAAATTTAATCGTGATCGGATGAAGTTTTTGCTTGTCGAATTATGACGTCATAATGGAGGCACCTATGACATCATCATTCACATATGTTATTCTCCATGGAGAGTTCTTTACAATGAGCCATTTATCAATTTTTTCTACGCAGCACTTTTGGAGATATAGAGGTGAAAATATTTTCGGTTTTTCCAAGATGGTGCCCGTACCACGTGACCTGTGATGTCATAATTACCATTAAAAGATTCTCCAGGCCGAGTCACTCCTATTGTGAAAATGTCCCGTCAATCGGTCCAACTATTGGAGAGAAAATTATTTTTAAAGGAAATAAATCCAAAAAATGGCAGTGGCACAATCAGTTAGATGGCCTGAGAAGAATAAGTGTTGCGTTTCTTCTTCTTCCAACAATAACGACTTCTGGCTTCCAGACTGTACAACCAATCATGTTGCAACTTTAAACACTTATTCCGCTTGATGACAGCTACATTGCATTAAAGTTTCAAGTCGATCAATGCAGCGGTTCAAGAGATAGAAGCTTTTTAAGATTTTCTTTCAATTATTTACCGCGACCAAACCATGCAACTTATCGCAACTTCCCAAGTAACGTTTTAACTTCCTCATATGGGGAACATTTTAATAAGGTTTCCACTCGATATTGTTGCGGTTTTAGAACCCACACTTTCTTGTAAATATGACATCATTACATCATTAAAAGGTTAAAGGTTGCACCCCATAGCTAGGCCACAAGCAACACGTAGGCCACCATAGGACTTCAGTTATTTCATTAGTATGTGTATTAGATAAGGCCGTGTTTCCAATAGTTGAATCTGCGTTGTGTCAATCAAATAAGAAGTAGGCCCATTCTGTTCATTTTGCAGCCTCCCTCTCCAAGCGATGCCATTACGCACCCTCCAGTCTGCCCATGGCCCTCCCAATTTGTTACACGCCTTTGTTAGCAGCGTTCGCTGCCTTGAGCTGGAGCTCGCTCAAACGCCGCCATAAGCCACGAGGTTAGGCCCGAGAAAGGGGGCGGAACGCCAGGAAGAAGGTGTGGCCACGTCAACTCACCATCAGGGCGTGGCCGGGAAGCGATGCCCAGCCAACCAGGGCTGAGGTAGGATCGCCGACAGGCATGGCTTTGGGGTTCGTGGAGTGATCGCTTGGTGAGTTATAAAAGCGAACGAAAAGCCCTTTTAGAGGACTGCGCATCGGACTGTCGTGATTGCAAGGACCGACTTATGAGATATACGGCACGCTTGATGAGAACTTACTTACTGATGGGAGAGAGCGCATTTGACTTACTGGGAGAACGCGCGTTGCATTGAAAGGACTCGTGCAGTGGCGCTGATGAAAGGAGGACCTTATCAAAGGAGTACATTGGAGAGGGGGCGTTTGGCACCTTTGTATAGTGCACATATTACGTACGCAGCGTACCAGCTTCCCCCCCCCGTTATATAAATTGTCCGGTCGCATTCCACTACACGCGGAGAGCTGCTGCCGTTTTCCATCTGCTGCACGGTACGAGTCGGGGACCGGACGAGGTGGACGCTATCGCCGGACCCTCTACCTGTTCCACCTTACCATCTACAATCCCCGTGTGAGTGTGTATGTTTGTCCGGGGTATTAAGAATAAGACTGTCTAAGGCTGCCCTGTGTAACTGCTTCTTCCTCTTCCTATCCTGTACATTTCTTTCGTTTCCTCTTCTCCTTCTTGTACATTGTGAATAAATTGCCCTGTTCTTTCTTGGTTTCCTCTTATCCGATCGCATCCGTCTTTTCTCTAATTGGGTAAACGTGGCACGATTAGGAACCGCCCAGAATCGGGTTTAGTCCTTTGTTAATAGCTCGGATCGCGGATTGCTATCCGCTCGGCATTTTCCATCATATCCGTGGTTCGAGCGGGAGTTATTCCCTCGTTTCTGGCCGGCGTTAGTAATTAGGTAGTAGTGAACCCCTCGGCCTAACAAACCCTACCTAACGCCGCGCCGGGAAGGACGGTATAACGTCCAGGACTCGGGTCGGCCAGATAAAAGGACAAGGGGATTAACCACCCCCCCCCCCCCCCTTGATAAGGGGAGAGCCGACGGCCGAGATCCGTAACAATATCTTCAAAAATGAGGGAGGAGATAGCTTTTAAAGATTATGCTTAAAAACGTCATAACTCCGAAACCATGTGACATATGACATCATGATCGCTGAACTTTTTGTTTGTCATGGGTATGTGATTATGCATGCAAAGTTTGGGCTCGATCTGTTCAGCCGTTGTGGAGAAAAAGGGTTTTAGTGTTTTTCATGAAAAACAATATGGTGGCTGAACCACATGACCTATGAGATCATTTTTTTTTTCTGCATCAATGTATCCCTAGATGATGTTCAAGAAATTTCATCCTGATTGGATGAAGTTTTGTACTTATCGAATTATGATGTCATAATGGAGGCACCTATGACATAATCGTTCACATGGCTTATTCTCCATGCATAGTTCTTTACAAAGAGACATGTCTCAATTTTTTGTGTGCAATGCTTTTTGAGATATAGAGGTGCAGTTAAAAAAAGGTTTTTCCAAGATGGCACCCGTACCACGTGACCTATGATGTCATAATTAGCAGTAAAAAATTCTCCAGGTTTAGCCAATAACGTGGTGAAAATTTCTTGCCAATCGGACCAGCGGTTGCAGAAAACATTAATTTTATAATTTTCGGGCATGAAAAACAGAGGCGGAAGAATAAGAAGAAAAACCATGGGAATTTTAATAGGTATTCCTCTACATTATAAATGTAGAGGAAAACGAATGAGATAAAAATCCAAGCAAACTGCTTTAGCGGGTCACCTAGAATTGAAGTCATCCATTTATTCATGTCTGCATTTTGATCCCTTACCCCAGGTGCATTGAAGCCAATATCATTCTTACCTTTTCTCACCATTCCTAACAGAATCCAAATGTGTGGCAAGGTCAACATGGAAGATTTCCTTACGGCTCACAGTGAGATGGGACACTTGCAATATGACATGGAGTACGCATCACAGCCATTCCTCTTTCACGATGGGGCAAACAAAGGATTCCACGAGGCTGTCGGAAAAACTGTGTCACTCTCTGCTGCCACATTCAAGCACTTGAGTTATCTTGAACTTCTTCCACAAGACTTCGTTGAAGATAAAGGTTAGTTTGTTCTTTATTCTTTCTCATTATAGTGCTCTTCACCTCTATGACTGGTGTTAGTTTCCACTTTCTACATTCTAATTCAGGAGAGACAAAAAGGAAGGGAATGAGAGATGTGCATCAATATCCAGAGAACCTTTCACTTAATGCCTTGAGGTATATTTGCGTATATTTGTTATGTTTGGCTGAAACATTCAATACCAATGCTTACCTCCAGCAATTAATTAACCTACATTGAACATCCACATTACTTTATACCTAACTGCAGATAGGACGGTCTACTTAATGTCCTCTCTCTGTAGAGGCATTGTCACATGGATGGCAACCACCCGATAACCACAACCACAATCAAAGCAATTACTGACCACGCTGGAGACTATGCTCCAGCGATGCCAAACTGTCGCTATTTATCTACGAACCGACGGCGGGTGGTAGCGTCAGTCCATACTCTAACAAGACGCTGATTATAAACCAGGATTATTAATGAGTTAGCCCTCCAGGTATATAAATGAACCCCAAACGTCAGCACAGCAAAATGGCAGTAACATGAGGGACACAACATCTCTTAAGAGATAAATAATTTATTACAAAACAAACACAAAAGCGACAGCAACCCTATGGGTAGGAGCATGCCCGGCCAAATCCCCGAGTGATTGTGGACCGAATCATCAGCGTCATCACCCTGGCATGCGTTAACATACCCTTTTGAGGCAATACGCCATTGTCCTGCTCGACCTTAGACGGGAGTCATTCCAAATATGGGCAAGCCCTGCATGCTCCAGAAGATTGCTTTGAGGAGTGGTAAATCACTTCCCGCTCCATCTCTCCCACCTCCCCCCACCATCATAATGGGAATGAACCATCTAGAATCTAGATCCTTCTCTCTCACCCAATTTCTTTCCCATTTCACTGGGGAGAACAAACTAAGACAGGACGCCTTATCCGAGTCATCATCTAAGTTGTACAATGTTGTCTCCGTGGTGGTACGAAGGACACCTTACTCTAATCACACGTACTTAATACTTGTTAAGAACCCCTATGTGAATAAAAATGGTGGTTAAGGCCTTATCTAGCTGTGCTCATCATTATGCTAACCCTATTGATAACTAACTCAAACTTTCCCTGTGTGGCGTATTCAGAAACGGAAATAAATTTCCTGCTGAGACAGGCCCTGAGTGCAGTGGCATCGCTGCCCTTCTCACTGGCGCTGGAACAGTGGCGCTGGGCTGTGTTTTCAGGAGAATTCTCTACAGTGAGCTGGATGTACAACTGGTGGAGGGAGAAGTGAGACATTTTTATTTCATACCAGCAAAAGTACCCGTCACTTTGCTTACGGAATCAATTCAAAGACAACATGTTGTACTTCACAAACATTCTGCTCTATTTACTCTATAATTTGCCGGATGTCATCTCGCATCTGCCTCTCTTCTCCCCCTGCGTCTGGCTCCTCTCGTCTCCCCCTGCAACCTGATCCTCCTCTTCTCTCCCTGCATCAGCCCATGTCCTCTTCCCTTGCGTCCCAACGCTTCTCTTCTCCCCCTGTGTCCCAGCCCCTCTCTTCTCGTACTGTATCGTGACCCCAGTTTGTGAAGCATATATCAACAAATAAACAAAAATCAAGTTTTATATATTAGATTTGCTCATCCCTTTATTTGGGTGGCCTCAGACTTCTGCCTCGATCACTCCCGAAATAATAAAAATAACCCCATGTACATACATGAAGCAAAAACATGCCAACTGTTTATGTGCATAAATAATACATTGTGGGATATATAATACAGTATACTAGCAACGGTACCCGTCCTACGGGCGGGGCTTCAATTGGAAAGCCCAAATGAAAAGGCAAAATATCAGGAATTGAAGGCTTTTTTTTATTAGAACGATTCATAGAAACATCCGTTGAATCCTATCACACGCAAATCATCAAAATCTAAACAGTACATGGCGCCCATTTTGAAAAAAGATTGAATTCTGCAAAACGGAAGTGGCTGCTACACGTCTTTCTCAGTCGCACGTTTATGTGTGAAGAGTGCATGCCGAACCTGTAACACGGAAGCGGCCGCTGCACCTGTTTCTCAGTCGCTTTGCACACGCTGCCATGTTACTTCGGAGCCGCACGTTTATATAGGAAGAGTTCGTCAGGAGTCGATCTACTCTCTCCTGGTATGCAGAATAAACATTATTTGTAGAATTTCAACAAAAGCCACATCACTGTTCATATCGGTAAATATTATTCCATCGTGTTTGGAAAAACTGGAAAATTGTAAAACTTGGAAAACTTGGAAAAACAATATAGCCTATTTTACTCCCCGGGGTCCCAGGAATACCCACCCAAAATATCGTTGCGATCGGTTTAGCTGTTTTTGCGGTACCTTCGAACGGACGGACGGACATTTGGCGAATTATAATAATACTAGCAGAAGTACCGGGCGTTGCCGGGTGGGGGAGGCGGGGAGGGGAGGGGAGGGGGAAAGGGGAGGGGAGGGGGGGAAGAGGAAGGGAAGAGAGGGGGGAACGGGAGGGCGGACAGGGGGGACAGGGGGGAAGGGGAGGGGGAATGAGGGGAGTAGGGGAAGGGGGTGGAGGGGGGAAGGGGGAGGCAGGAGAGGAAGGGGAGTGCTCACATTTTTGAGTGAATGTGGCTCACGTTTCTGAGTGAATGTGGCTCACGTTTCTGAGTTAAGTGTGATGCCGATCAGGAAGAAGAAGAAGCCGTACTACCAAATTCGTACACTTCCGGAATTGTTTGATTTATTTGTATTCAAATGTCTGGTAATTGTTTGTATTTATTTATGTGAATGTGTACTTGTGTATAACTGTCATTAATTTAAAAAGGCTTCGGCACTATCGAGCGATATACTGTATATATATATTTTTTAACTCCAAAAAAACGAACTTTTTTTTTTCGATTTTTTTTTGCCTACATCACTCCCAGGCACTCACTGATGAACCTCTGAAAGTTTGATGAAGATCCGTTCAGCCATCTCTGAATAAAACGCGGACACACACACAGACAACTCGCATTTATATATATATATATAAATCGGGATTTAAATTTAATTCAAAAATTGATCCAGACGTCTATTCTCTTTCAAACATTCAAACCGGCAGAGGTAGTTATTTATCACAGCATCTGTATAATTTTCACCCTTTTACTCGACTCCGTTTCGCTGTTATTTGGTGGAGCAAAAAGTCAACTGAGCTTTATAGATATTTAGATGCTTGTTTGTTGTATCCGCATTACCAAACCAAACCAATATGCTACATCACGCTCACCATGTGGCTTAGCACTCAAGAAAGTAGTCCAACGAAAAAGTTGATAAGGAGTTTTAAGGACCGGCTAGCTTGGCAAGTGATAGTAAGCTCATTGGTAATGGAACACACCCCCATGGTCTATGCAGCTTCCCTTATGAAACATTATTTTTAGGATCACAATGCTAAATGGAGGATATTCTTTAATTAAACGATCTCTTTGCACTGTAACCTTTATTTAAAGACTTTCAGTGTAGTCTACTGTTATTAACAACGCTGACATGGTTTGTTCAACTTTGTGATAAACCTAAGGTCGTATCTTAACACATTATTAAGCAAACAAATTTTGTGTTGTATTTAGAAATTAACAAGTCAGGAGACGACGATGGTTCACGAGCGAGCGGTATTCAATGACAAAGGACGGACTATAAACGAAACAGGCCCGGAAATGTCAAAACGAACGTTACTGGCCTTGAAATGAGATAGAAAATAATGTATAATCAGTTCTGAGGTTAGTTAGCTACACAATACCGAAAATTTGGTGAAAAATGAAATGAAATGAAAAATAAAAAATGAAAAATCGAGCTCCGTGGGGCTAGACACGTGACATTGGCCTAACTAAATATCGAAACCCCTGTCAGATTCCACCAAACCCCTCGGAGAAGATGTAGCTTGAACTCGAATACCCCCTAAAAATACATCTTTTTCGGGCGTGGCTCCGCCCACAATGGGCGCAATACGCCCACTCTAGGCAGGACACAACTAGATCATGATATCAACCTCCCACCCAAGTTTCATCAAGATCGGATGATATCATCGGGTAGTTATGCTGCGGACAGACAGACACACAGACACACACACAGACAGACGCACACACATGACGAATATAGTGGTCACTTGATAACGCGTGAACCAAAAATGTATCTCGTTTGGTATCCTGCTCTTCTTCTGGTTGAATGTTGAGCTTTGCCTGTGTGTGCAGCTTTTCAAACGCAGCGTGGGAAGCGGCCACCGGAAACGGAAGACAGCTGAATGCACTCTTAGGCAAAGGTGCAACATCGGGTGGCGGAGTTTTGGATTTGTCTAAAAAGAGGGCAAAATATCCTACTTGCGAAATAACATTTTGCATCAACATTATTCATGCCTGTTCTCCCGTCATTTCACAAGTAAATGTTCATCTTTCCAAATGCAGCATGGGAAGCGGCCACCATAAACAGGAGACAGCCAAACGCACGGACAGACACCATGGCTCACATTATATAATAGATTGTGGGAAGAGGTAGGATTAGCTGAAATACACACCAATTAAAATTTGTTTTTTTTTCTTCATCTGGCGAAGAGCTAATGTTTAAAATGTCAGCAGTGTCTCGTTTCCCACAGTGGTGAGCATACTCATCACCTTTTAGTTGGTAAATCCATTGTTTATATTGTCCACCAATGCAAGCTGACAATGGCTTTCACAGAGACCAGTGTTCTGTCCTATCCACTCAACCAACCACTAATCCTCTCACGAATCAACACATTCCTCTTAATTTGTACATATTCCTCTCTGACTACCTACGTCAGCACATATCTCAGCATCTTGCCTACTTACAGAACCAATGGCAGCACCATGTGGACCCCGAGATCCAGCAAAGCTGCCCTTCAGTCTTCCAACAGTTGTGCATCTTTGTATCAGTTTTAGCCCGATCACTCAATGGTGAAGAATCACTTTAAAATTCTACCATCCCGATCTGAATCTTCACCAAAATCTAATCAATTCGTTCTTGTCACACTCCCAACTTGTCCATAATATTTCATCTGAATCCATCCACAACGTTTTGAGATATTCTGCTTACAGAAAGACAGGGGTGAATACTTCACCACCGTCCACCTTTGGTGGTGGAGGTAACAAGTACTTCGGTAAGACATGCAATGCCGTCAATGCCGACTGTGCCGACTGCCTCAGAATGGACTTGTTGAGGAATTGAATGCTTGCATAATCTTACCTGAACATTCTGAAGTTCAGAGTTTGCCTTTCTCATGGTCTTGTTTTGTCATCTCTTCTCTGAAGCTCAGAGTTTGCCTTTCTAATTGTCTTGTTTTGTCATCTCTTCTCGAATACCTTCTGTGTTGTCTCCTGAAAGTGGCATGTGTTCACTGACGAATTGATTCTGAAATCAAATCCTTAAAATCCAAGCTGTGAGCTCATTCCATTTGCCTTCTTTTCATCTTTCTGTGGAGCTTTCTTAGTCACCCAACCCTCATCTACAGGTGTTCAGAGTCACTGTCCAATAAACACATTAAATCCCATCTTCACATCTCACCGTTTTGACATTTAAATATTAATCTAAGTTGTACGATTCCACTTACAAAAACGTTTCCTCTGATTTTTCTTGATATCCCAAAGAAATCTGCTGAGATTCAAATCAAATGTTTTTTACGGTGTAACCTGTAGTGCAAAGCCATATAGAACAGTGTTTGTCATGTCCGTAGGTACAGTATGTATGTCCTTCACAAATGTACTCCAATCAGAGCTGAGGATCTGGTCACATGGCAGGGGTGATGTGATGTGATTATGTCTGTGATGTCATTACGGTGTACGACGGCTGACTCCACACACTGCCATTTTCATTCCAATGATGTTCAGGCTGATCATATCGTCAAACCTGTCATATATCACAATCGCCATGCTGTACTTTTACGTATTTCATTCAGTATGAAACACAAACAAGCCGATTGTTAAAATAACCATCAAATATCGAAAGCATAGACATTGCGGGTCTTCCAACGACACAGTATGTATAGGCCTTAGGCTTCATGCCTCACCTTCAGGCTGCTTCGGACAAATTAGCCCAGGTTTCAAAATAGAGTAAAATTGTTTTTGTAATAATAATAATTGTAATGAAAATGATTCAAGAGACCTTGCTCCAAGATAAGAGGCTTTACTGAAATCAAGCTTCACATCCTACACACATAGACGAAAATCTCATTAGTCCTACAAAGCATACAAAAGCATAGATAACTAAATATCGCGCACAGCCCCAGCAGGGGTCTCCATGGTCGTGGTGCTCGGCTCGCTCGACTCGTCGTCCGAACCCTCTCTGCGGGAATCCCGGCTCGCAATAAACCGCGTGGGCGCTCACTCGGTGGCAGATTCGTGATCGTGATCCTCAGCATAGGCCATAGTGCCAGCAGTTATGAATGGCCGGCCGTACGTTTCATATCTGAATTGAGCCGATTGGAGGACCCGGGCTTGGTCAAAAGCCGTTTTGAAGGTCAGCGTTTTGTCCCGAGGAGGCGCTGACGGATTGTGGGAGACTGGAGCCCAGTTATGAAAGCATCGCGTATTAGATCATCAGTGCCCTCCACGGCCAGGCAATCTGGGATGGGAAGTCCTTGCCAAGCAGCCACAAGACCTGCGTGTATTACTCTAGTGATTCCGTAGATTCCTGCCTGCGCATCGCTAGAAGATGCCGAGCGTAAATCGTGCTTCGAGGTTTAACATAAAGAGCTGTCAAGGTCTCCACTGCTTCCGCATAGGTCTTGCAGTGGGAGATGTATTTGTAGACGGTGTGAGACACGTTGCAGGACAGGATGTCCTGCAATGTCTCTGTGGGTCTGTGATATCTGGGACAAGTTCCGTATAGAGCCCCAAGGAATGCAGCCAGTGGGTCCACTGGTCGATGGCATCACTTGCATTAGGGTCGTTGCAAAAGTGAGGCATAATAAACCAGTGTCTCAATGCAATCTCTTCAATTCCATGGTGACAGACAGCTTAGAGACTTAGAGTACTTCAAAATAATTTAATACTTATATTATTTGCTAACTGGTATCTCCACCCAGGTCATACTATCCTCTTCAACTAAAGTATCAAAAAAGTCCGTCTATGCTGCTGTTAGATTTTTGGTCTTGTTTTAGTAAGAGTCAAGATGATGTCTTGATGTAATGATACGTCCTGGTTAAATCATGTTTGTTCCACTTTAATTACTATAGACTGTGTCCAACATATTGTTATGTCGGTGGGGTAGTGATATATAGAGTCAGGTAGATTTGTGTAGGTATCATGCTCCGACTGTCGTGAAGAAGAAGAACCACCACCATGTAATAAGTAGAGGACCTGTTTCGCCTGGTTGTCAGATTAAGGTGTATCTTTGTCCCCATTATGAGGAATTGGGCATGTTAACTGGTTATAGGGATTATGTTCATTCCCCGGTTTGTCAAACCTCAGTGATTTATTTCCTTTGGCCCTTTTGGCACCACACCATAGACACTAGTGAGAAAATGCCCATTAAACCACACTTAATAATAATAACCAACCGGAAGCCAGGCATCAAGCACTAGGGCTAACAACCCCACCTGGTAGGCACACATAGCTCAGGCAGGCTGAGAGCCACGCCCAGAAGGATCGTGATTGGGCGGGAGTTGACCAACAGGAAGGTCAGAGCAAGAAGGCGCGCACTGATTGGTGAAAGAAGGGCGAGCAAGAAGCGGCGCGCTGACTGGTGGAGAGCTGAGCATGCAGTGGTGGCCTGCGGGCTGGTTGGTGGAGAGTCACAGATGACGTCACGAGACGGCCGATAAAAGAATGTGCTGACCGACATCTTGCCCTTGGTATCGGACTCTGGTGAAAGACGGTTGAGCGCTGACGATTCTCCCCCCTGTCTTGACGTTCTGGGCCTCAGTTCTGGCGGAAGCGGTTGTGGGCTGGCATTGTATCCTCGTTCCCCTGTTCATCTGACATGAGGAGGAAGAGCCATAGATGGAGAGCTGCAGTTTTGCCAGGCAGAAACAATGCATGGACAAACGCTCGGGAGGCCTTCATCGAGACATAATGAGGCCTGTTTCACGCCAACGTGTGTTTTGCGCGCAACACTACCAACACCCCGGACCCGTTTGCAGATCCTGACGAGGTTCAAGCCGATTGAGCTAAGTGCAAATAACCACACGTTTTTATTTTCCAGGTTATCCTTCCCTTCGTCTGTGTTTCTAAGTCTGGTGAGGGAGCGCTCCATTTAGGACTTTAGTTATCGTTGCACTTTTCTTTGCCCCGACATTCTGTTTAATAAACCCCTTTGTTATTTTCTGTACATTTTAAATCCGGTTTCGTTTTGAGTTACTTTTTGCAGGTTGAAGACTGCCCGGCGGGATCGCTCAGGTAAGGACTTCAGCTACCTCCCCTCCCCTTTCTTCCTCCGGTGTATATGATAAAAATCCGCATTTGATCAATGCCTCGGAGTTAAAGCTCGCTATTGGCCATTCATGATCCCTGTGGCATTCATCTGGGGTATCACATGACAATATGTAACATGCTCAGAACCCTATGTTTGTAGATGTACTTGGCCTCACATTTATCGGTACCCTGGCAACTTTGTGATGTGTTTGGAAGGATGTCCTAACAAATGTTTTGTGAAGAGTGATGTACGATAATCCAGCTGGTTGTTCAGCTGAGCGGTTAAAGAATTGTTTCTTAATGATTCCCCTGGCTACTCATTAGCACCAACGTGCCACTTGTCAAATGTCGCAAGTGTGAAACACCACACAACAGGTTAAGGGAGGTCTTCCTCATGCACTGGACTATAACAGACTGGTTTTAAGCTTTTGCTTACAAAAAGGTGTACATTATGCACTACCGTTGTACACAATTGGTTACAAAACATAATTTACCATATTTAGAGATAAAACATTAAAGTGAAAATTGCAATGTCCATATGGTGCCGCGTGTGATGGGCACAAGATGGCAAAACATGCTAACTGGGTGCTTAAACACAGTAATACCCTATAGGCATCATATACATTATACATAGTATATTGAACAAACAGTTTCAAATGGAGCACCTCCTCGCCATTAGAGCATTTAAATGGCATCAGATATGGCAACGAGAACGGCACTCAGTAGAAAGCATACCTTCGCCTGGTTGGCCATATCATTCAATGGTGAAGAATCACTTCAAAAATTCAATAACTCTCACATCCGAATCCATATTCAGATTTTCACCAAGATCGAATCGAATCGTCCTTGTCAGACACCCAACCGGTCCACCAAGTTTCGTCCGCATCTGTCCACAACCTTTTGAGATATCTTGTTCACAAACAGACAGGGGTGAAAACATAACCTCCATCCGCCTTCGGTGGCGGAGGTAATAAATGTGAGTCGATGCTCCCAGCTTGCCGGCTCTATGACTGAAGACGCCATTTTTATTTTTTCTACCTGCTTCCCTACCCCATTTGGAATCCCGTTTGGGCACCGCCAACTTGCTATTGCTCCATAATGTTCATAATGTTGTGAATGTTGCATATGATCACAGCTTTGTATATAACAAACGAGGAGAAAGGAATATTGTGGAGCCCTTCAAACCTGTGAGCTTGCTCTAATCACATCGTGCTCTGGCCGAGATAGGTGAGGCCTGTTAATGTCATCTTTTTAAATTCACACGGTTATATTCACGATTCACTTGAAAATGAAGTATAATGAAAGTTCCCTTGGCATCATCAGCGATGGTATAGTAATAGTTAATGTGCCAATTGGCCGACTTCGGTTTACTTGCTTCAAAAGTCGTAGTTTTATTGATTGAATAAAGTTTTATGTCTTGGCTTGTTTTAATTAAAATACAATTTAATGCGATGCATGTATTCCATATCGTTAATGATGTGAAAGCAAGCTTGGATATTGGACTCTACACCTTATTTTGGTGGATCATGTTGCAGCCTCCATGTTGTTGTGCCAGGCATGATCTTGTGGGCGTTGTGGAGCCGGTACCCAGGAATGAGAAATATTTTGATCCAGCGGCATTATTCCACGTCGCCAATGACTACTCATTCATCAGGTAACACTCAGCCAGGTTGCACTCTTTTGTATCTGAAATGCAATATCTGCATGATTCGAAAAGTAAAGGAATAAAACTGGTATTTTATTTGTCATTGCATCAAACAAAAAAAAAAGAGCAAAAAATATTTTCTAGCAGTGTGTGTGGATGTATACACACAAACATACACACACCGTTAGGAAAAATGAAAACAAAAATATCATGTGCATTTCTCATGAGATTCTCATGAGAAATGCATAGGAGATTTGGACAGTGTTATGAGAAATATTCTCCTATTAATTTGAAGCCATCCCTCAAAATCCCATTTCTTCATGTCCTTTACCTAGATACTTCACCAGCACCATCCTGCAGTTCCAGTTCCACAAGGCTCTGTGTAAGGAGGCAGGAGACACTGGACCGCTGTTTAAATGTTCGATCATGAATTCACCTGCAGCAGGAGAAAAACTAAGGTTTGTAATTTGCCAAGTAGAGAACTGATGTCTATCCCAATAACCCGCACACATCCCATTACCAATGTGTGTAAAAATGGAATCGAGTGACCTCATTCTGATAGACCCATCACAATTGTCGGGTCTCCACAATGCTATAAATAAAACATGTCAGCCAACCTCAGTCTGCTTGCTGTTCCATCAGCGCTAAATTTGACGATTTGTGAGCTTAAAATTGCGTTATTTTGCAATGCCTGTAGTGGACAAATCTCAGATATATATATATATGTAGTTGTTTTTTTTCTTTTTTTTCTTTTTAATAAATGTAAATATATATACAGTATGTTAACACACCCACACACACACAAACACGGATAATTTGAGACCTAAGAGGGCTCCGTTCCACTTTCCGAAACCTGCATATGGAGATAACAACCAAAAGCACACAAACACAAAAATACACACACACAAACACACACGACGAAGTGGATACCTTGATACCTGATAGGCTTCTGTTCCATCACCTGAAACCCATCCACGTGTGGATATAGCAGCCAACAACAGCAATTTTCACACAAACACACACACACACACACACACACACACACATATATACAGTATATATATATATAATTTCAAAACACACCTGGTCACAAGTGTGCCTCACTGACCGGGTCCTCAGTCGAGGTCCTCAGCATCATCCCGTTTCGGCCCTTCAACCTCGATACGGTCAGCTAAGGTGGGCCAGTAGGGATTCCTTGTCTTCACCTCCTTGTCTTCTGGTTTGGGTTCCTGTATCATTTTAAGTTAACCTTTTTAACTTTTAATAACTGTTCATAAACAATAAACCTTTGGAAGACAATAATAGTACATAGAATCAGAAATCTTTCAAGTGGAGGAAAACCACAACAGCGGAAGTGACGAATCCGTAACAATAGACAAACATTGGCAGTGGAATGGGCCATACTGAAGAGCTCGGTGACTTTCAACGTGGCACCGTCATAGGATGCCACATTTCCAACAAGTCAGTTCGTCAAATTTCTGCCCTGCAAGAGCTGCCCCGGTCAACTGTAAGTGCTGTTATTGTGAAGTGGAAACGTCTAGGAGCAACAACAGCTCAGCTGTGAAGTGGTAGGCCACACAAGCTCACAGAACGGGACCGCCGAGTGCTGAACACAGAGCATGTAAAAATCGTCTGTCCTCGGTTGCAACACTCACTACCAAGTTCAAAACTGCCTCTGGAAGCTACGTCAGAACAACAACTGTTCGTCGAGAGCTTCATGAAATGGGTTTCCATGGCCACTCAGCCGCAAACAGGCCTATGATCACCATGCGCACTGCCAAGTGCTGACTGGAGTGGTGTAAAGCTCGCTGCCATTGGACTCTGGAGCAGTGGAAACGTGTTCTCTGGAGTGATGAATCACGCTTCACCATCTGGCAGTCCGACGAACGAATCTGGGTTTGGAGGATGCCAGGAGAACGCTACCTGCCCAAATGCATAGTGCCAACTGTAAAGTTTGGTGGAGGAGGAATAATGGTCTGGTGCTGTTTTCATGGTTTGGGCTAGGCCCCTTAGTTCCAGTGAAGGGAAATCTTAACGCTACAGCATACAATGACATTCTAGACGATTGTGTGCTTCCAACTTTGTGGCAATAGTTTGGGGAAGGCCCTTTCCTGTTTCAGCATGACAATGCCTTCGTGCACAAAGCGAAGTCCATACAGAAATGGTTTGTTGAGATCGGTGTGAAAGAACTTGACTGGCCTGCACAGAGCCCTGACCTCAACCCCATCAAACACCTTTGAGATGAATTGGAACGCCGACTGCGAGCCAGGCCTAATCGCCCAGCATCAGTTCCCGACCTCACTAATGCTCTTGTGGCTGAATGGAAGCAAATCCCCACAGTAATGTTCCAACATCTAGTGGAAAGCTTTTCCTGAAGAGTGGAGGCTGTTATAGCAGCAAAGGGGGGACCAACTCCATATTTATGCCCATGATTTTGGAATGACGTGTGATGTTCGGGTGTCCACATACTTTTTGTCATGTAGTTTATGTGTTTCTTTGGTTTGCAGCGAAACAAAACAAAAAAGCTGAAAAAATTATTAAATCTTAGCATAGTCCACACAGAAATCCTAAAATGGCCCAGACAATATTATTGGCACCTTTTAGAAGTTGTTAGAAATAATTAGATTTCAAGCAGGTGATTCTCCTTTACTTTGGAATTGAACTCACCTGTGGTGAGTTGCAGGTGCCTGCAATATAAAAATCACTCATTCTACCAGTTTGAATAGAGAAAATGAGTCATTCTGCTGTTTTGTGTCACTGTGTGTACCGCAATGAGCATGGAGAAAAGAAAGAAAACCAGAGAATTGTCTGAGGAGGTCAGACACAAGATTGTAGCCAAGCATGGATAAGGCTACAAGTGGGCAACGTACAAGGATGCAAACTCAAGGCTACAAGTCCATCTCCAGAGACCTTGATGTTCCTGTGTCCACTGTATGCAATGTTATCCAGAAGTTTCAGGCCCATGGCACTGTAGCCAACCTCCCTGGATGTGGTTGCAAGAGGAAACCTGATCGAAGATTGCAGCAAAGGATTGTTCTTATGGTGGAGAAAACACCTCGATCAACTGCAAAACAGATTCAAGCTGACCTTCTGACACAAGGTACGACAGTTTCAACTCACACCATCTGTCGCCAACTCAATCAAAGGGATTTCTATGGTAGGAGACCCAGGACTCCACTGCTGAAAAAGCCCAACTGGAGTTTGCCAAAACACACCTGAACAAGCCTGTGGACAGATGAGACCAAATTGGAGCTTTTTGGTAAAGCACATCATCTCTATATTTACAGAAAACAAAATGAAGCCTTCAAAGAAAAGAACACCTTCCCTACAGTCAAACAAACATGGAGAAGGTTCAGTGATGTTTTGGGGTTGCTGTGCTGCTTCTGGCACTGGGTGCATTGAATGTGTGCATGGCATCATGAAATCAGGAGATTACCAAGGCATTTTGGAGCAAAATGTTCAACCCAGTGTCAGAAAGCTGGGTCTCTGTCGAAGGCCATGGGTCTTGCAGCAGGATAATGACCCCAAACACACTTCAAAAAGCACCCAGGGATGGTTCAAGACAAAATGCTGGACTGTTCTGAAGTGGCTAGCAATGAGTCGAGATCTAAATCCCATTTAACAACTGTGGGGAGATCTGAAAACAGCAGTTGGGAGAAGGCACCTTCAAATCTGGGAGAACTGGAGCAGTTTGCACAAGAAGAGTGGGCCAAACTGCAAATAGAGTGGTGGAGGAAGCTCAGTCATGGCTATAAGAAGTGCTTGACTGCAGTTATTTTTTCCAAAGGCTGTGCTACGAAATATTAAGTCTAGGGTGTCAATAATTTTGTCAATGCCATTTCTTTTTATTTTCTGATTTAAAAGGATATATTAAGTTCTGAATCAAAAACAAAGGTTCTGTAATATTAACAGTGAAACAAAGAATTGTGAAGACCAAATACTTGTGTCAATTTCAACTTATTTTTGGAGAAAATTGTGAGATGTTTGAAAAAGGTGCAAAGACAATCCGTCTGCAAAGGAATTCCGATGTGCGTTGAGGATGGTGATGGTCGCTAAATTAATCAAACCGGCTGCTGGAGCAAATTGCTCACCAGGCTTGGACAAATTCATTCTAACGCTGCAGAGTCTCATTAAGAAGAAAAGAACGAGTCGATCAGTGCAGTTTGTCACACCTGTTCAGCACAGATAGAATGGTTACGAACACGAGGCGAACCATTGAATAAATGTTGCAATTCCTAATGTTCAACTCAGGCCTCCTCAGCAGAACACACCATCATAACATCTCTCTCTGGTTATGTGTGTCGCAGAGTCCTCAGTGGACATGAATTGCTGTCATCGTGTCTGGTTTGCAGAAAGATTATTCTTAGAAGTGCTGCTCATTGGATGATCCCGCCCTGCTCTTCATTCACAACAGGGCATATGACATCCAAGCCTAACTTTCGATCTCTGATAGTCCCATCAGATGAGTTCCTCACTTTTTGTTCACATTGAGGAAGCGTTTCGCACTGAATTCAGTGAATCTAAGATGACGAGAAACAATATGTGTCTCCTGCTCAATGAAGCCATGCATCAGCTGGATGTCTACAAGGGTTTGTACAGTTGCAGTGAGCAAAGGAAATCCAGAATAGTTGCAACATTTGTACGTGTCCATCATGCCACTGTCAAGAGGAAGTGTAGAAAAGTTCAAAAGGTGTTGCACAAATAAGAACCAATATATTGTCGTGTTCACTGGGGGGGGATTAAGATCCCCAGGGTGACGGGTGACCGATCGAGCTTTACACTCTGAGGCGTTCACTCCAACTATGGTGGTGTTATTTATACATGCGAAGGTGGAGTGGAGGGCAGCGAGCGCTTATCTGGACGGGTTTCACTTGGGCATCCTTGAACCCACCAGAATTAAACAAGACAGGGCAAGAAATGCAACAAATAAAGAGTTTAATAAAAGAAATGCAGGCAACAAGAATGTATGGTAAAAGGAATTTCTTAATTTCCCCCCCCCCCCCCCGCCCCCATACGGACTCATTAAACAGACACAGGGAGAGAAAAAAGAACCAAGGTAAAAATGTGTGTGGTGCATTTGCCTGCACACCGCTGGTGTCCTTGAGTGGTCCACGAACCCCGCCGGCCGCCGCACAGGTCCCCGAGTCGGTGCGCGGGAAAACAGGCCTTGGCGCAGTTACGTTCACCGCCAGCAGCCGACACAAGGCGAACAGGCCAAGCTCTCCCTCGTCCTTCCTGCTCGGCTGCACCAAGCCCCGATATTCCTCTCAGGTGCACACGGCACCAAGCACACCCATCACGAAGCCAGCACCATGAAGAGAAAAGAAAAGGATGCGTCCGCCAAGGGTGTGCACAAACTGCGACCGCCTGCCACAAACGTCGAAACCCAACAGAGTAAAGTGCATGAGCGGCGACCGTCTGCAGTAAAACCCAAAGCCAAGAGTGGGATGTGCGACTGCACGCTATAAAAATCCAGAGCCAAGAGAGACGTGCAACTGCATGCTATGCCTGCTATGAACGAAGAGAGGGAAAATACCGGGACATGTCCATTTTACTCCTCGGTCTCAAATGTTCTCTCATGACGTTCGTGCGCGCTCCAATCAAAGAGTCCCACCGCATTGCTCCATGGCCACGACCAATTATCACTTCCCGGGGCGCGGCCTCATGGCCCTTGTGATGACTTGGCTGGTGGCGTCAGTGGTAGTGTTCGAAAATCCGCATCCAGTAGCTTTATTTAGTGTATGTGCGGAGTGCATGGCTGGTGTTGCATATGTCATAAGGAACAAAGGAAAAACCACAAAGGCAATTTACATACAGGGAATTATTCCTTATACACTACCTAATTAGCATAGCTCCACCCCTCTCTTGGAAACAATTATACAACCTTACGCGACATCCGGCCTACCAGATTCCCTACTTAGTTACATGGAGACTCTTTGTTGCAACATTCGGAGCACACTACCCAATACAATCCTACCTGGACTAAGGTATTTCATTGCCTATCCCCCATAAACATAATAATATGGACAGTTGCAAGTGGTTCTCGTAAAGACGTTGGAACATGTGCACATGTTCAGGGCAGTGCGGTAATCTTCATCTTGATGAAGCAGAATTTATACGGAAGAAAGAAAGTAAGGTCAATTTACATAGGCCTACACTTGACTGAAAATGTTGGTTGATCATTTTGTTTATATCAACAGAAACTAAGTTGCTACGTGAAATTGAAGAATGTACATTGTGGATATTTTGCAAGTTATTTTTTTCTTAGTAAGTCTGATGGATGCTTTAAAGAAGATAGGTGGTGGTCTATGCACACTGAAAAAGTTGTCAGTGTAGTAAATAAAATGATACACAATTAAACTGAGTGGTCGTGATGTGCATAGTCGTATTTTGGAAATTTAAGACTGAAGAGAGAAAAGCCTGCCAAGATTGTGTGATTATGGAATGAGAGAAGATTGATGTGGATGTAATCTCGATTATGTGAATGAACTGTAGAGACTGAAAGTTTTGCTGGTGTTGTGCACATTCCTTGGCATTATAGTGTGTGTGTGTGTGTGTGTGTGTGTGTGTGTGTGTGTGTGTGTGTGTGTGTGTGTGTGTGTGTGTGTGTGTGTGTGTGTTTGGGAGAGATCTATGGACACCACAAGTCTGAATATGAATACAAACAAAAGGGGAATATGGAGTGATGCCATATATTTTAACTTCCTACCGATCCCTCACCGTCAAAACAAATTATTAGAAAAATTCAAATTAAACAGTAAAGCAAATAGACAGCACCAAGGAGACAAGGCAACACTGTTCCAGAAATTTGCATGTTGCAGTTTAAACCCATTGTTTTTTTTTTGTTGTTTTTAATTCCTTTCGTGTTACAAAAAACGCCAGAGATTCTACCATCATGTCGCCAAAATAAAACATTTCACTCATAATGTAATTAATCCCATTAATTTACACACGAAAACTAGCTAGAAAAACCTGCCCTTAAATTGATATTCCCTCCCCTCCTTTGCACCAAAAGGAAAAAGAAAACCCTTCACCATTCAGTGCTACGTCAGTGACGCAGGAGTCATGGAGCGCCGCAGATAAGTTGCTTACTAAAATGGTGGCCGTTCCACGCCCAGTGTGTACTTCACTCTTTTATATGGGTTTACGGCCGAGTGGTTTATCTCGCTCTGCTCCAGAAATCTTTGGTATGTACTACTTGTGAATATCTGCAGCTGTAGCGGAACCCATGTTGGGTTTGAAACAGCAAAAGGCTTACCTTGTGTAGCTTTTCCTGGTTGCTTTATGCAGCTTTCTTTGGCTGGAAGAGCATGGGGGTTAAAGCTTCCCCAGCCCAACTTAGGAGAGGAGAGAACCCATCCACTGACCCACTTCTGGCTGTTGGCCTATCCTCAGTGTAGAACAGAGCTCCCCTTCTGAGTTGAGTCATCCAGCCTCCTACCTGAGGTTTATGAAATGGAGACCTCCTTAGTGCTGTGGTGATTCAAAGCAAATTGTCAGTCACAACCAAATGGACACAACAGTTGGTGCCTACCACACTACCAAACTGTTTGTACTTACAACAGTGAGGAGTCAAAACAAAGTTAAAATTTTCCTCTCGACTGTGGATGGGTTCATTCCTCCCCTGAGTTGTCCGGGCAAATTCCACGACTTCCAGACCCTGCAAAGTTACAAAACTTGATTGCTGATGCTTCTTGCCAATGTACAAAAATTTAGATGGTTGTTTTGTTGGGAACATAGCAAGGCCATCAAGCGTTTCGGAATATCTTTCACTTTTCCAACCCGATTCTAAGGTATCTTTCTTGTATCACAGGATGTTGAAGTAATCCATTGAATCTTTTTTGCCCTGCCTATCCCATATATATATATATATAGAACTGCTTTTGAGAGTGCTGAGATAGCCAACTTTTTTTTTTCCACAGAATTCCTTGGTAACTGTGCTTCTCTTTCTTTCTTTTTTTTAATAGAAAAATGCTGCAACTTGGCAGTTCCGAGCCTTGGACGCAGGTATTGGAGCGCATGAACAACACCGTTGCAATGGATGCTGGACCTCTCCTGGAGTACTTTCAGCCTCTGATGACCTGGCTGAGTGATGACAATTTAAAGAATCGACAAACGCCAGGATGGGACCAAAGCTGGACTCCCAGTACGTATGAACATATGAACATATGGACATTGGAACAGCTGAGTAATGCGTTCAGAGAAAGAGAGTAATATGAGTGACGGTGCAGTGTATTGAGGGGCGACAGTGCTTATGATTGTAGAAAGATTGGAAATGAGAGGTGGACGATGAATAACTGATCTGGGTTGAGGTAGACATTGAGAGAGGTTGCTCCGATCAAGTACAAGAGGTGCTCAAAATGTTTTCGGATTATTTCCATCTAAGAATGAACATATTTCATACCGACTGCTACACAGTGCTACTTTGATAACCCCAGTGATTGCCACCTTCTTGTGAAGTCGGTTGGGGTACGTGTTTGGCCGAAGTTTACCGGCTGGCCTGGCCCAGACATTCGACCGAAGTTGATTTTTGCAGGAATTCGTATTTCGTTCAGGGTGCCACCAATAACCCACTTAATCTTCACAAAGTACTTCTACCTTCTTTGGAATTTGTCCCTGTTGGCGAAGTCACCAGTCATCGATTTGTGGATTTCCTCCTGCTTTCTACCATAGGGTTTTCATTCTTGGCGTTACTGCCTTCTCTCTCCTCATCACAATAGGATGTTTAATGTCCACCAACAGACAGGACATGGGACACCGGGCTTAGCGTCAATCCTGAGGAAAGATGTCCTGTCTGCGAGGCACCGATCCGACAATTTATAGTCAGGTCAGGAATGGAAACCAGAATAGATAGCTCAAAGGTAAGTGCATTACCTCTAAGTAATCCTGTCATTATCCCTGTGGCTGCAAAACCAAAACTTATTGGTAAAGGTAGGAATCGTCCTTAAAGGGTTTAAACCAGAAAAAGGTACAAACAGAGTTTGTTCTCAGATGTCAGATACGCCATTGTTTAGTTCATATTGCATTCCATGGATTCCGTTTCCTTCAACTTGTGCTTCTTATAAACCCCTTAATAATCATATATGGTAGCTGTCAGTTACACATCATAAATTAAGAAGCATCTCATCACGTATCTAATCGCGGTCTCCAAGGAATCTCCTTGCCAATGACTGAGTGTAAAAACGAAAGCAATGACAGGAAACGGACAATGGATGTTGCAAAACGTGTGGTGGGATCGATGCTGACGTTTGTCCCAAAATGGCATCGGTGCCATGACCATGTGCTGCAACTGGTCTATGGCCGTGCCCGCAGAAATGACACAATCGATCGCAGACCAATGCTTTCCGACATGCCCTGGCAGGCAAACAGAAACGGGTGCTTCCTTCAGTCAAACGGACTCAACATCCACGTAGATGCGTCTTTTCACCTGAGCCTCCTGAGTTAGTGAAAGAGAGCGAGTCCACATACTTATCAGATTCTACTTCGATTGGACAGTGCCTCTCCCCCACTACCTCATTAGAGGCCTCCAAATACAAGATGAAACTAAACAAAACAAAACTAGAGAGTACATAGAACACCTACCCCGTGAGGTCTTGAGGAAAAAAAGACATGGGAATGGTCATTTAAACGAACACAATCTATTTATCCGAGGAGCCGCCATTTTGTCTGAACCTCGATATTCCCTAACGGAGAGAGAGAGAGAGAGAGAGACAGAGACAGAGACAGAGAGAGAGACAGAGAGAAATTTGGTTGGTCAAGTGACGTAAAATGCTGTAATATTTTGGCCAAGTACCGCTGAACTGGAGGTTTTTGTAAGTGGCAAGAAGAAGAATAGAAGTAGGCAGGAGAGATTACATACATTGAGATAGGTGGAGGTGTCGGTATGGAAGGGGAGGTCCAGGGAAATTACATGGAGCTATTGTGAATATGTGAGGACGATTAAATGGAGATGGGGATGGGGAGCAGAGCAGGGGAGATTCCCTGGAAATATGGGGTGGGGCAAGGGGAGATTACGTGTTGTTGTTAAGTGATGCCTGGTTGTGTTTAGTTGTTTATGTTGTAGGACTCTCAATGATTACATGTGAGTTATTGTTCGGAGTTTTCATGTTTACATGTGTCACTTGATTACATGTGTTGGGGTTTACATGATTACTTCATGATTACATGTGGGTTATTCATGAGCGTGATGGTCCATGTTTGAAGGCAAACTCCGTGTGTCTGTCCCACAGCCTCCCTGTACATGGTTAAAGTGCGGATCAGTCTTAAAGCAGCACTTGGAGATGACGCTGTAAGTACAAAATTATGGCAATACCAAAAAAGTAATATAACTTTTTAAAATAACTTTTTAAAATATTGTAGGAGCTGTGCTCCCACGTCAATCGGAAGAATGGACGCGACCAAAAGCTGGAATTCGTCCGAGTTTCTTTATTGTCACAAAACAACTCGGGTACTCTGAAAAGCCCGTTTATCGGGCAGCAATATATATACACACATTATCCCGGAGCGTTTGCCCGGGAAAGGCGAGAGGGGGCGTGGCCGGGCGTCCTGGCCGCGGCCTGGCAAGTCGAGGGCGGGCATGCCCGGGCGTCCCGGACGCGGCCTGGCAAGTCGAGAGCGGGCGTGGCCGGGCGTGCCCGGGCATGCCCGGGCGTCCCGGCCGAGGCCTGGCAAGTTGAGCGCGGGCCTGCCCGGGCGTCCTGGACGAGCCCAGCATGGTGATCGCTCCGCGTCCTTGGTAGGTGCAAGGCGATTGTGTAAACCCAGCGGTAGCCGCTACACACGTCCCCCCAGAATCGACTTGCACCGGCAGGGTCAATTTGAGGGGGGTCCTCATGACCCGGCCGAAGCGACCCCTGGCGGGACGTGGGGGGGGGGGGGGGTCCGGTGTGGTGGTGGGTGGTCGAGTGGGGGGCACCGTGGACGGGGGGCGGCCTCGCCGCGGCGGAAGGGCCAACCGTGGCGGTTGGTCGATGTCCACGTGCGCCGGCTTGAGGCGGTCCACCGCAATCCGGTCCGACCTGCCGCCGATGTCGATGACGAACGACTTGTCGTCCCGTCGCAGGACCCGGAAGGGCCCGTCATACGGCGGCCGGAGTGGCCCCCGATGTGCGTCATGACGCACAAAAACGTACTCCGCTGTGCGAAGCGCTGGGGGGACGTAGGACTGGGGGTCACCGTGGTGGGATGTTGGCACGGGGGCAAACCGTCGGGCGGCCTCCTGGAGGTCCGAGCGCTGGTGAGCTGCGGACCAGGGACTGGTAGCGTCGGGCACGAATTCGCCCGGGACGCGTAGCTCCTGGCCGTAGACAAGCTCGGCGGTGGATGCCCGGAGGTCCTCCTTGGGGGCCGTGCGGAGACCCAAAAGGACCCACGGCAGCCGGTCGGCCCAACCGCCGTCTTGAAGGCCGGCCATGAACGCGGCCTTCATGGAGCGGTGGAATCGCTCGCACAACCCGTTGGCTTGGGGGTGGTAGGCCGTAGTACGGTGGAGCTTGACCCCCAGGTTGCGGGCGACCATGCCCCACAGCTCGGAGGTGAACTGCGGTCCGCGGTCTGACGAGATGTCCGCCGGTGCGCCAAAGCGGGCGACCCGGGTGGCGATGAAAGCCTGCGCCACGTCGGCGGTGGTGGTGGAGACGAGGGGAACGGCCTCCGGCCACCTGGTGGTCCTGTCCACCATGGTGAGCAGGTGTGTGAACCCCTGTGATGGGGGGAGGGGGCCCACCAGATCCACGTTGACGTGGTCGAAACGTCGTTCGGGCACGGTGAAAGGTGCCAGCGGGGCCTGGGTGTGTCGGTGGACCTTGGCCTGTTGGCAGGCTGTGCAGGTGCTGGTCCAATCGCGGATGTCCCGTCGAAGGCCGTGCCAGACGAATCGCGCCGACACCAGCTTCTGGGAAGCTTTCCGGCCCGGGTGGGAAAGGCCGTGGAGGGAGGCGAAGATGCAGCGTTGCCAGGTAACGGGCACGATGGGGCGAGGCTGGCCTTGGGAGACGTCGCAGAGCAGGACAGTGTCCGCGAAGGGGATGTCGGCCAGGCGGAGGCCCGTGTCCGCCGCCCGGAGGGCTTGCACCGTGGTGTCGGTGGTTTGGTCCACCGCCATAAGCGCGAAGTCCACGCCGAGGTGGACCGCGTTTGCGCTGGCCCGAGAAAGACAGTCGGCCACGGCGTTGTCTTTGCCGGCGACGTGCCGGATGTCCGTGGTAAACTCCGACACGGCGGAGAGGTGGCGCTGTTGGCGGGCCGACCACGGCTCCGTGACCTTGGCCATTGCGTAAACCAACGGCTTGTGGTCGACGAACGCCGTGAAGGGTCGGCCCTCCAGGAGGTGGCGGAAATGGCGAACAGCCAGGTGTAGACTGAGGAGCTCATGCCTCACGGTCAAACGTGCTGTATTTGAGCTCATTCGGCCGGAGCTGCCGGCTGAAAAAAGCGAGTGGCTGCCAAACCCCATTCACCCATTGCTCATGTACGGCGCCCACCGCATAGTCGGAGGCATCCGTGGTGAGGGCGATGGGAGCGTTGAGCACCGGGTGAGCGAGCAGTGTTGCGTCGGCGAGGGCCCGCTTTGAGCTTTGGAAGGCCGCGTCCATTGCTGCGGACCAGACGATGTCGTGCTTGGCCGGCTTGCCCCGGAGGGCTTCGTAGAGGGGCCGCATGAGTTGAGCAGCACGGAGCACGAAGCGGTGATAGAAATTCACCATTCCCAGGAATTCCTGCAGGGCCTTTATGGAGCGGGGACGCGGAAACGTGGTGAAGGCCTCGACCTTGGTTGGCAGCGGCACGGCCCCGTTCTTGGTGATGTGGTGGCCCAAAAAATCAACGGCCGTCGTGCCGAAGTGGCATTTGGCCGGGTTGACGATGAGGCCGTGCTCGCTGAGGCGCCCGAACAGTGTTCGGAGGTGGAGGAGGTGCTCGGCCTGGGACGTGCTGGCGATGAGGATGTCGTCCAGGTAAACGAAGAGGAACGGCAGGTCACGCAGCACGCTGTCCATCAAGCGCTGGAACGCCTGAGCCACGTTCTTGAGGCCAAACGTCATCCGTAGGAATTCGAATAAGCCGAACGGCGTGATGACGGCCGTTTTAGGGACGCCGGCCGCCCTGACAGGTACCTGGTGATATCCCGGTATGAGATCGATTTTTGAAAAAATGACCCGTCCTGCCAGACGGGCGGAGAAGTCTTGGATGTGCGGGATCGGATACCTGTCGGGGGTGGTAGCGTCGTTAAGGCGGCGGTAGTCGCCACATGGGCGCCAGCCGCCCCCTGGCTTTGGGACGATGTGTAGTGGCGAAGCCCACGCGCTATCGGAGCGCCGCACGATGCCGAGGTGTTCCAAAGCGTCGAACTCGGCTTTGGCCATGGCGAGCTTGGCTGGGTCGAGGCGGCGGGCTCTGGCATAGACCGGCGGGCCCGTGGTTGGTATGTGGTGCTCGATCCCATGTCGTACTGCGACGGCCGAAAATGTCGGCCGCGTGAGGGCCGGGAACTCCGTGAGCAGGCGAGCAAACTCGTTCGCCGCCGGGAGGGCGCATGCCAGCTCGGTCGGAGCGGAGCTGCTCAATGTGCATACCAGGGAGCTGAAGGTCTCTGCGTTGATGAGGCGACGCCGTTGGACGTCCACCAGCAGTCCATGTGCACAGAGGAAGTCGGCGCCTAGCAGAGCCATGGGCACGTTTGCGGTTACAAACGTCCAAGTAAAGCGTTGGCCGCCGAAGCAGAGGGTGACGTTGCGCGGGCCGAAGGTGCGGATGGCCGATCCGTTGGCCGCAACCAAGGAGGGGCCACAGACCGCGGACTGCCTGTCCTGATCAGAGGCGGGTATGACGCTCAGTTGGGCGCCGGTGTCGCACAGGAAGCGCCATCCGGACGCTTTGTCCGTGATGAAAAGTAACTTGCCCATGTGGCCGGCGCTCATGGCTGGTAATGAACGCCGGCCCGGCCGTTTCCCGGCCTGCCGAAGGTGCACGGGGGTCGGCATGTCTGGGCATTCTGTCCGAACCTGGCATGATAGTAACACCATGCTTGGTCAGGTGGAGGCCCCGGTCGTCGTGCTGGAGGTGGTCGGCTCGGCGTAGCGGCCGCCAATTGCGTCGGCAGTTCGGTCGTCGACCGTGCCGGGTGCTCGGGCGCCATGGGCGTTGCGTCGGATGGCGGTGGGCCCCAGGTCGCTGCTGCAATGCGTTGGCCTGCCGCCATGATCTTGTCGGCTTCCCTGGCGAGGGCGTGGGGATCCGTGATCGTCGTGCTTGCCAGGGCGAAGCGTACCGGGCTAGACAGCTGACGGAGGAACAGCTCCTGGAACAGGAATGCCGGAGAGTGCTCGCCGAGCAGCGAAAGCATGTCGTCCATTCGCTCGGACGGGCGCGTGTCGCCGAGCTCGGGCAGGTCGAGCAGGCGCCGTGCGCGTTCCGCCGATGGGAGGGCGAAAGCGTCGAGGAGGAGCTTTTTAATCACGCCGTATTTGTCAGCGGCTGGTGGGCTCTCGAGGAGGCTCAGGGCGCGGGCCGCGGTGGCTGAACGGAGCGCTGCTACCACATGGTGGAAGCGGGTGTCGTCGGCCGTGATGCCTCGCAGGGCAAACAGGGAGTCGCCTGGGCGAACCAAACCGCCGCGTGAGCCTCCCAGAAGGTAGGCAGTTTAAGGGCAACTGCCGTGTCCATGTCGGTCGGTCACCAATGTAGGAGCTGTGCTCCCACGTCAATCGGAAGAATGGACGCGACCAAAAGCTGGAATTCGTCCGAGTTTCTTTATTGTCACAAAACAACTCGGGTACTCTGAAAAGCCCGTTTATCGGGCAGCAATATATATACACACATTATCCCGGAGCGTTTGCCCGGGAAAGGCGAGAGGGGGCGTGGCCGGGGGTCCTGGCCGCGGCCTGGCAAGTCGAGGGCGGGCATGCCCGGGCGTCCCGGATGCGGCCTGGCAAGTCGAGAGCGGGCGTCCCGGCCGAGGCCTGGCAAGTTGAGCGCGGGCCTGCCCGAGCGTCCTGGACGAGCCCAGCATGGTGATCGCTCCGCGTCCTTGGTAGGTGCAAGGCGATTGTGTAAACCCAGCGGTAGCCGCTACAATATCATGTTATATATCGCTTTTCGCCTGATCTCTCAATGGTGAAGAATCTCATATCCGAATCCATATTGAGATCTTCACCAAAATCGAATCGAATCGTCCTTGTCAAAAACCCAACATATCCACCAAGTTTCGTCCAAATCCGTCCATAACTTTTTGAGATATCTTGCTATGAATTGGTTTTAGCCCCATAACTTAATGGTGAAGAATCACATAAAAGATCCTACTAGCTCGATCCAAATCCAGATCTTCACAAAAATTGAACCAATTCTTCCTTGTCACATACCCACCTCTCCACCAAATTTCGTACGAATCTGTCCACAGCTTTTTGAGATATCTTGTTTACAAACAGACAAACTAAGAAGACGTCATGCAGAGCACGATACTTGCAAAATCCGCCGCCACCCCCAATAAAACAAGCGTTACGCCTAGGTCCCCCATCGTTGAAGTGATGTGAGTTGACAAAGTGGAAGATGCAAGGCGGCCATCTTGGATTTTGATGTGGCGACCCAATTTTCAATAGCGTTCTCCCTTATGCGTAGATACACCCACACACCAGATTAGAAGTTGGTACTTCGCTTATTTTTCAAGATATTCCGCTTACAAGGTTCAGGCATACATGGCGGCGGCCATCTTGAATTTTGACGTGGCGACCCAATTTTCAATAGCGTTCTCCCTTATGCGTAGATACACCCACACACCAGATTAGAAATTAGTAGTTCGTTTATTTACCTTCGCAAAAGCGGAAGGTTATGTTTTGATCGCTGTGTATTTATTTGTATGTCTGTGTGTGTGTATGTTAATCGCATAACTCAAAAAGTATTCAACCGAATTGCATGAAATTTGGTGGGATGATTGGTTATTATACGTGACACATTTGATTAGATTTTGGGAAACAGATTTGCTCAAATTCTGACTATTTTTAACTCGATCGTATTTCACTCAAAGTTATGAGCGACTGTAGAAGAAGATGTCCATCCAGGACGTCATCACTATAACGCGATCTCCCGCGATCATTTCAACCTCAAAAAAAATTATAATTGCAGATTTGTCAAGAGATGAGGCATATTAACAAACGAATGAAACAGATTTGCTCAAATTCTGACTATTTTTAACTCGATCGTATTTCACTCAAAGTTATGAGCGACTGAAGAAGAGGATGTCCATCCAAGACGTCATCACTATAACGCGATCTCCCGCAATCATTTCAACCTCAAATGAAATTCAAATTGCAGATTTGTCAATCGGGGAGGCATATTAACAGACGAATGAAACAGATTTGCTCAAATTCTGATTTTTAAAAATCGATCGCATTTCACATAAAGTTTCACATCGCATACACTCCCATGCCAAGTACAGAACAGTAGCTGCGGCGAAGGTATGCGCTCTACCGAGTGCCCGGATTCTAGTTTTCAACATATTTCGCTCACAAGGTTCAGACATATATATGGTGGCGGCCTTCTTGGATTTTGATGTGGCGACCCAATTTTCAATAGCGTTCTTCCTTATGCCGAGATACACCCACACACCAGATTAGAAGTTGGTACTTCGCTTATTTTTCAAGATATTCTGCTCACAAGGTTCAGACATACATGGCGTCAGACATACATGGCGGCGGCCATCTTGGATTTTGACGTGGCGACCTAATTTCCAATGGGGTTCTTCCATATGCCCAGTTGCACCCACACACCAAATTAGAATTCGGTCCTTTGCTTACGCACGCACGCACACACGTCCGCACGCACGCATGCACGGACGGAGGGGAAAACCATAGTCCCCCTTTCGCTCCGCGGTGCAACGTGGGACAAAAAATTCCATTGATACAGCAAATTGTCCATTTCATCAAGATTAAAATTGACAATCTTGATCAAAGCTCCAGTCAACAGGAAGAAAAGTGAAGATTTTTCAGATGAAAAATGATGATTTTGTAAGGTTGACCTTGAGTTGACCTCTGACCTTTTCACCTCAAATATAGTTGGCTTTACAATTTAGTGACTCAATATACAAATGCTGTTCAATTTTCAAATCAATCGGATTCAAAATGGCGATTTTAGAAATTTGACTTCCAGATGACATATGACCTTTGACCTCAAAAGCAGTAGGCTTCTCAATTGTGACGACCTCTACAACTTGACGACCTCTACAAGGAAGAATCACATAAAAGATTCTACTAGCTGGATCCAAATCCGGATCTTCACAAAAATGGAATTGATTCTTCCTTGTCACACACCCAACCTGTCCAGCAACTTTCATCCGAATCCATTCACAACTTTTTGAGATATCCTGTTCACAAACAAACACACAGACAAAAAAAACGGAAATATGTTGTGCATAGCACGATACTTGCGAAATCCTTAAAATAAGTTGTTAACCTTTGGCCTGTGTTGACCTTTTGGCCATGTTGACCTCAAAAATAATTCGTGATTTAATTCAGGAGCCTGATATGCAAATCCTCTTCAAATTTCAAGTCAATCAGATGAAAATTGACAATTTTCGAAATTTGGCCCTTTTGACCTTTTGGCCATGTTGACCTCAAATATAATTGGTTGTGCAAATGCAGACCTGATGTGCAAATGCTCTTCAAATTTCAAGGCAATTAGTGACATGTAATTACCCTGCGCTCGCGAAGCGAAAAGCAGGGTTAAGTGATCGTGTCTGCACAAAATTTTCGCCATCGTACGATGACTACTTATGTAGAATTTTTTAGTGATATTAATGACGTCATAGGTCACGTTACGGGCGCCATATTGGAAAAAAAAACATCGAAACTAAATGCCCGAAACCACTCCATGGAAAAAAATGGAAACTTGGCTCATTATAAAGAACTCTGCATGGGAATAAATGTTAAAGATGACGTCATTGGTGCCTTCATTATGACGTCATAATTCGACAAGTACAACGCTTAGTCCGATCAGTTTGAAATTGCTTGACTGTGATGTGTACAACAATTATATTGGAGAATGTCAATTTATGACATCATCGGTCACGTGGTCTGGCAGCCATATTGAATCAAAGAAAAAAACCCTTAAAAACAGAAAAGTTGGCTCACACTAAGTCGACTGCATGGGCTAAGTATTCTATGAATACCATGTAGTTTGTTTTATTACGTGTTCTGCATAATGTCACCAAAACTGATATAGACTTATTACGTACCACCATGCCATCTCTGGACACCCATATTCATGGGAAACTTTCTATGGATTGTGCTATGGGAGTGTCGGGCCCCCACTCAAAACTGCAGGTGATAAAGGACGGATACGTACATGCTAGGAGTTAATATCTCACAGATACCAATGACTATTTAGCTTATTTATCCGCTATTTTCACTGAAGAATCGAGAGATGACGGAATCTCACGAGATTGTGAATTAAACGTTCGTTCATTTCAACATCCTTCTGAATGAGTGGGAACAGGAACGTTATTTAAGAAAGGGGAAGAGATTGTGAATTTAACATTCGGTGATTATTTAATTTTAACCTTGTTCTTACCGAACATGAACGTTAACATGAAAAAAGGGGGAGGGGAGGACAGAGAGTTAGGAGATGGGAGGTTGATGACTTGGGGTTGGGTGGAGGGTTGCGGACTTGGAGTTTGTGGGAGGAGTTTAGGACTTGAAGAATAAGGGGGAGGAGAGGACAGAGTTGGGGGTGGGGAGGTTGAGTACTTGGAGTTGCGAGAGGGGTTGAGGACCTGGAGTTGGGAAAAGGGGGAAGGGGGTTGAGGAATTGGTGTTGGGAAAAGGGGGGGAGGGGGTTGAGGACTTGGTGTTGGGAGGGCTGTTTGAGGACTTGGGGTGGGAAGGGAGTTGAGGACTTGAGGATGGGGGGAGAGAGTTGAAGTGTTGAGGTTGGGGCGGCAAGTTGAGGGCTTGGGGTGGAGGGGTTGGGTGGGGTGCTGAAGAATTGGGGTTGAAGTGGAGAAAGATGAAGATTTGGGGTTGTTGGTGAACTGAGGACTTGGGGTTGGGGGTTGGAGAGAGTTGAGGACTTGGTGTTTGGGATTGGGAGGATTTGAGGACTTGGTGTTTGGCATTGGGAGGATTTGAAGACTTGGTGTTTGGGATTGGGAGGATTTGAGGACTTGGTGTTTGGGATTGGGAGGATTTGAAGACTTGGTGTTTGGGATTGGGAGGATTTGAGGACTTGGTGTGGGGGAGAGGGATTGATTTAATCAAGCATCATCTTTCAGGAGCACACAGCTTGACAATATAAAATTCTCATGATATTTATTTAATTGTTCTTTACATAATATTGTTGGAATCACATTTTAGGTTACGCAGAATTTATACAGGTATCTGCTGGTAATGTTAAATGTAACACTCCTCTCTTGTGTAGCGCCATGGTATAATAATTGTTTTCCTGTGTCTCTCAACTGACTGCGTTTCCCGCCACCACCTCCTTCCCCTCCCCGCCCCCCAAGTACACCTGGGATGAGAATGAAAAATACCTGTTTAAATGCATGGTTGCATTTGCAATGCAGATTTACTACAACAATACCTGGGGAGAGATGGTCAACTTTGAGTGAGTTTATTTTACTCTTGCCATGACTTGCGCACTCTACTCTACACTCAAAACCATGCTTTGATGCTCTCCGCACACCTCCAAGCTGATTGCAAAGTATCTTGAACTGATTCATTTCTGTTTAAAATTTGCTTGACATGGAAGCAAAATAATTGGAATTTGAGCCAATGGTTTTAGAAATCCATGGATTGTCATCCGTGTATTTAAAGTGCATCACCCTCACTTACATATACAGTATATACAAGGAATCGGGAATTACAACTACAATACCAAAGTTGAATGAAATATGTGACTTTTGAAATGACGTATGAATGCTAACGGGCCCTTTTATACCGACTCGGTTCTGCTATATCTGCTGTTATCAGCGTGAAATCTGTTCTGTTCAAATCAATGCTTCCGGGGCACTCGCTGCCAACCATAGGAGCATCAACGGCCTCAACACAAGAGGCATGCTCAGTCAGGGTCGCCCAGATAGCTCAGATGGCAGAGCACTGGCTACGTTTTCCAGAGGACCTGGGTTCGATTCCTGGCCTGGGCATGTAATTTTCCCACACATATCAATTTAATTCCGTCTATTAAGTACGTACCAATGGAATGTAAGAGATAGGTGCCCTTATCTGGAGACTGGAGCATTTCATATCTGAGTGAGGTGCCCTCTGGTGGAAATTTTGCTTGTGATGTAAAAGCAAAATGCCCTCTGGTGGAGAAGGTTGCGTTGCATGTAATGTACTAAGATGACCTTAATTTTTGTAACGCAAGTTGGAGAAGTGTAAATATCTCTATGAAATATAATGGCCAATGAGAATTTGTCCTTTTTTTGATATCGGGAAGTTGGTTGGTTTTTATGGATAATACTGCTGTTTCTAGATTATAGGTTAACCTGGTGTATACCTAGGTTGTGGGCTACACTGGAATAGATAGCTTGTGAGTTGTACTGCTGGATATACATTCTTGTCTAAGCTGGTAGTAAACTATGGTATATGGTTATAGGTTCACCTGGTTGGTATAGGCTATGGCGTAAACTAGTAAATATGGATTATGGGCTGAAGCGGAAAAATTTCGGTTTTTATTCTTTGTAGAGCAAGGTAGAACTAACAGTTGGACAATCATCAAGGGAATGAACGACCAGGAAAAGAGAATAGGGAAGAGGGAAGGGTACACTTAAACTAGCAAGGAATATGATTGGGTTAGGACCGGTTAATGGGGGTAATAAAAATCATGGGTTGGAATTGGGGATGACAAGAGCTGGCAGTGCACTGATTGGTTGAAGTTGTGGGGAATAGTGAGGCAGAAAAGCCTCTGGAATGTGGTTCCATAGACGGGATAAGTGAGGAATAAAGGAGTTGAGGTGTGCAGTCAGCCTGGATTTTGGAGGTTTAACCAGGAAGGGGTTACTAAAAGAACATGTGCATCCTGGAGTTTTTGGGATGGCCAGAGGTCTGTGAGCATGGAGAGCGCAATGTTGGACGATCGACAGTAGAAGACAGAGACCAATGACCTGCTTGAGATGTGAGAGCAACAGACCTGATGCTTCGGCCTCATTGCGGGAGATTCCAATAATTTTGAGAGCTTTAGATTCCACAGAATCCAACAAAGACAGATGTGATGCTGGGATGTCAGCTCGTAGGTTATCTGCTAAACTGATCATTTTCCAAAAGGTAATTCTAAGGGTTCTAAAGGGTAATTCTAAAGGATTCTAAAGGGTAATTCTAAAGGGTTTCGTTAGTTTGTAGGCTTTGCCTATTTCATATAAAAAATGGCAAACTGAACCGCTTCCTTCGGACACGGGTGTGATTTAGCTTTATTCTCCAGTTATCTGATAGAACCTGAAAAGCAAAAATAATAATTACCTTCTATTATTACAGAATTATTCCACCCTAAAATCTGTTCCATCTTTTTGTCACACTCTGTATATTAGCTATCATTATTTTTGTATTTTTTGGTCACATTTTTTTGTCACAATATTATTATTATTTTTGTATTTTTTGGGGGTTTTTGTTTTTTATTTTGATTTTTTTGTATTTATTTTTTATTATTACATTTATTAGCTATTATTATTATAATTATTTTTTGTCACATTTTATTATTTTCACAATATTTTTGTATTTTCTGTATTTTTTGTCACACCCTGTATATTAGCTATTATTATTATTAATTAGCTATTATTACAATAATCTCGTCGTCACGATTATGATTGCACTTGTGACCACATCCCGTGAATTTTTCTTTAGCAACCAACATGGCTCCCATAACAACTGAGACACGATTGCCTATTTCTCCCATAACGACCGAGACACAAACAGATTTTTATAGTTTTGCAGTTTATGGTTGTTTCGTAAATGCTAAATTTGAAGGTGTCTCATGGTTCGTCCTTAAAACTGTCGTGTTACTGCCTGGAAACCTATAAGTTACTAGCAACTCGAGTTGATATTATTCTTCGTAATAACAATATGATACTATACTAGTACCCGACTGCAAAGCCGCAATGAGCCGGCGAAGCCAAAGCCTCTTGCCACTATTTTACCCATCACTATGGCATCAGTAGGTTAGGTAGTTGGTAGTAGGTAGGTGTAGTAGGTACCGTACCTAGTTCAAAATGACACCATTTGCATTCTGGATGAGATTAAAATTTATAAAATCTCCTTCTTGATTAATTCGGTGAATTCCGTCTCAACTTCGGATATTTCCGGCCGTGAAAAACTTTCCCCTACGGCCGCGAGATTTCTAAAAAATAATTCTTCGTAAATTTTAGAATATTTGACGCCGTTTTCAGCGTCCGAAATGTGGTAAAAAGCTTTTTTGAAATATTTTTTCAAATTCTCGAATCTCATTGGTTCCGGTGTTTGGTGACGATTTTCGTTGAAGATAACCAGGGCCCGTGTGGGCCCGGGGAACGAGGTTGGTCTTAAAGTATTTTAATTACAAATTAGAGGTGCATAAGATTGTGAATCAAAAAAAGACGGGTGAAACAAACTCCTATTGAACTTTTTCGCAATTTTTTTATGCATACTTCCGCATCCGGAAGATGGCGGCCTCCATTGAGTGGTTTGGTTTTTGAAATATTTTTTCAAATGCTCGAATCTCATTGGTTCCGGTGTTTGGTGACGATTTTCGTTGAAGGTAACCAGGCCCGTGCGGGCCGAGGTTGGTCTTAAAGTATTTTAATTACAAATTAGAGGTGCATAAGATTATGAATCAAACAAAGACGGGTGAAACAAACTCCTATTGAACTTTTTTCAATTTGTTATGCATACTTCCGCATCTGCAAGATGGCGGCCTCCATTGAGCGATTTGGTGCATCAAAGCTTCGAAATTCTCAAGGGATCCAGCATAATCTGGTTTTCAACATAATACGTACGCGTTTATTCACAACACCGGCTTCGCCGGCTATTATTTGGCCCCATTTTATCATCGCAGGATTGCACACCGCACCATTTCCCCCTAGTTACACCAAGCCATATTGCACCCCCTCTGATCCCTCATTTTGGTCCTCAAGCTATGGTACCACCTGAACATACCTGACGGATTTGCTCAGAATTAAATGATTTCTGTGTGCCCCCTTCCTATTCTCACAGTGCAAGTAACGTTTTTTTGCTGAATGAAACGCCACGTATATCATTCTACTTCATGGTGAACGACCCACGGGAGACGAGGAATTTATTTTCAAGCGCAGATCTCTTGAATGCCATCAGGTGGGAAATATATTCGTTTGAATTTGAAATCTTCATTTGGATGTTGAGATCTTCCAAATCCATTACTGAAATATATTTTCTTTCCTCTTCGTCCCGCCACCCCATTCCGATACATTCCCATCCTAGTGATGTCCGGGGCCGCATGAACAGTGCCTTCTTGCTGTCCGACTCCACCTTCGAGTTTGAGGGTCTCCACCCTACACTTGCTTCTCCAATATTGCCAGCCTACCCGGTCTGGCTTGTTGTATTTGGGGTTATCATGGCCGTCATCCTGGTCGGACTTACTGCACTCATTTTGCAGGGACATCTGAGTCGCAGGCACGTTTTAATATCATTCATCAATTCATTCAATTGATCGTTCACCCAAACTTCTCTTTCATTCTTCCGTCCTCTGGCCTCCCCTTCCTCCTCCCAAATCACATCCAAAATGTCGTCTCTCAAAAACATGGCAGGTTCTTTACAGAACCACCACGGTGACAAGCACAATTCCCTCCTCCAGCTCGTCAACTTAATCCCACATTCATTCATCAATTTATTGAGCCACCCGCTACACCTACAGGATAGGGAAGCCTTATAACTGTTGTAGAGTTTATTTAGTCAATTGGTGCCCCCAATTTTAATAGTATCCCAAAGTTTCTCCGACCTCTAGTCGTACTAAACCACCATTTCAGGGTTTCTTTGTCTTCCTGCACTTCCAATTTCTTCCTGCACTGCCAAGTATCTCGGAGCCGGCTGGGACTTTTAGAATAAAATTTTGCATCAACAATGTGAATAGAAAGTATGTGGTGTTTAAGTTGACATTGACCTAATTTTTGAGATCATCACCCAATTATAGTCATTTTTACATTTTTCACCATCGTTCGACTAAGGTTTTTTCCGATCAGAATAAAATTGTCCTCACTATATAGCCTACATCAAGGGCAATTTACGCTTAATTTACATTATACCCCTCTGTGTTAAAAGTCAAGGTCTTACACCCCTATGGGTACGGCCTACTAAACCACATTTAGGTTTTTCTCCCTTTTTTTCTGCCAATATCTGAGCTGTATCTTGGATACAGCTGGGACTATTGGAATGAAAATTTGCATCAATAATGGGAATAACGAGTATATGGCGTTGAAATCAGTTTTTTACCTTGACCTAATTTTTGAGGTCATGACCCAATAATATACATTTTTCCATTTTTCACCATAACTTGACGGGGGTTTGTCCAAATGGAACTAAATTGCCCTCTGTAGATAACCTCAAGCAAGGTGAATTTAAACCTAATTTACATCATACCCATCGGTGTTAAAGGTCAAAGACAAATGGCAGTCTGAAAAAAAAACGTTTTTATGGTCATCGCTCAATTTTGCCAATGCAGAATTTCAAAGTCCCCTTGGCCTTAGAAGATGTTCTTGCATCATAATACTGGACCTGCATTAAAGTTTCCAGCTGACATTCGTTTAGTGTCCTTGACCTACTTTTTCCAGATTGTGACCTAATTAACAAAAAACACCTTTTTGATCATAACTTGAATATTTTTTCTTCCGATTTTCATAATCTTGAGTTTTTTGGATCGATTTGTATATGTGGACACGTATTCTTAATTCAGACTCTATCCCTAAATGTTCAAGGTCAAGAGTCTATCCAGAAAAATATTTGGCCATCATTGTATCGCGGGCCAAGGGTAGGTTGCGGACGATCGCCAAGGGTAAACCGGGGGAGGCTTACCCTTTGTGATCGCTTTGTGTTTGCAGATATGTAGTTGCATTTGTTATTTATCCTCTTAAAGAACTACAAAACCCACCACGTCCATTCTGTGGTCACAACCTTTCAAAGTCAATTGCCTTGAGCACCCTTCTCTGCAGAACATGAAACATCGGCATCTCTGCAGAACATTGCTTTATAAACATTCCTCTTGTGCTCGGCAACATATAAATTATAAATAATAGTTTGTTCACGAAATTGTAACGCTTTTGCCACTCAATATAATTAGCCAAGAAAAGCTCCTCCATTCCGTTAGGCCTGGTTCCATCAGCATGGAATTGGCAGGTGTTGTTTGTTAAGGTGGCGAGTTCGATAAACGCTCCATGAGTGGCGAGAATATAGAGGCAAGCTTCGTCTTCTTTAATATGAAGCACATGGCTGTGAGTAGCATCATTGGTTGAGGTGGGCGTGGCTGTGTCGCTGATACAACGCCCCCTCCATAGGTTATAGCACAAATTTGGGCAGTGTACCTGCGATAGCTCGCATACTCTTCATGAAGGACACCATGAGATCTTTAATGTCCACCAACTAATGCTAGGCGACCCCGCCAGCCCAGAAGCAAGCTGCTGTGAGGAGTTTGAGCTCTGTAAAGAAGAGTTGGACAGTTAGCTTAATTACAATTAAGTTTGCTTACTTGGACTAACAGTGAGATTGGAGGGTTGAGTATAGGTGGAGGTTAATCCTCCCAAGGTGGCAGGTGTGATTGGAGTTGCAGATGAGAAGGGTCTTGAGGAGACAAGCCAAATCAACCTGAGCAAGCCAGAACCAGCCATTCCTCCATTGAAACTCATTATTTTACAGCTTCACTTGTGACCACTCAATTGCTACAAGGAGATGCCCCTTTAATTTTCTATATGCCCCAGCTTCAATATGTTGTGTTATCCTACATACCCTGGTCATTCCAACCAATCATTTTGGCATTCCAGGCTTGTCTAGGAACTTGGCTAGAGGCGAGGAACAAGTTAAGTACATATTTCGTGTTGTTCTGGTAAGGTTCCATCATGGTTCGTACGCTCGCTATCCTGGGGCTGGCTATGCCCCCCATGTGTACAGGGCAGGGTGAGCATCCTGTGCATGCAATAATATTTTGTGTGTGTATATATATATATATATATATATTATTTTACAAAGGTGGGCGGTCCGCTTCGAAAGTCCGCTTATCCGCTTATCCGCTGCAGCGGACTAACGTTTTCGAAGCGGATAAGCGAATCTGAACAACCCCCGGAAACCGAAGCGGATAAGCGTAAGCGGACTACCGAAAAATTAAAGCGCATCGCGATTCGCCAAATCAGCTGTTAGCCTGAGCCGTTACTCTAGAATTGTGAATATTTATTTAAGTGAATAATAAGTGAAAACTGAATATTTTATTGGACGCTAGAGCGGCAATAACGTCAAGATGGAGAGATTTCTGACTCTCCAGCCCAGCGGCAGTGCCAGGGACAGGCACACGAGCGACGCAAACCAGCAGTCCCAGCACAGCGACATCCACAACCCGGCGGTCAACATGATGGGGGACGTGGAGGACAGTCAGGAGATCTGCGCCCTGACCCCTCAGCTCGCGCGCAGCGAGAGCAGGATGTCGCTGGACTCAATCGAGTCGGCTGAGATGAACGTGACAATGGACACAGACAATTCCTCAAGAAGGCCCACGAGGTGGAGGAGGAAGACGAGGACTAGTCAACAGACTGCTAGTCTGTTGACTAGTAGACTCTCTTGTCAAAGAAAGGACGGGCAAATTGATTTTTCTTTAATGTAACTTGCATATATTAAAATTATATTTAAATTAACTGTAGAGTAGAGTAGAGTCGAGTGGAAAACATTATTTCAATAAATTTTGAATAAATTTTATTTAAATAAAAATGTATATTTTTGATCTTAAAAGCTTTGTTTGTCTTTGTAGTAGTTAGAAATGGCTATTTAGGCTTAAAAAGCATTAAATTCCCTTTAGAAACGTCAAAAATCGCTTTAAAAACGTCGAAGCGCTTTAAAAAAAATCGAATCGAAGCGGATAAGCGGTAAGCGGACTAAGATTTTCGGCCGATGAAGCGGATAAGCGAATCGGACTACACGGGCTGGCGGAGCGGATAAGCGGTAAGCGGACTTAAAATTTTCCGAATCGCGCCCACCTTTATATATATATATACATACATATACTTAGGCAGTTAAGACCGAAAAATAGGGCGTATCGTTCATTTTTTCAGGAAAGCACCAAATTCGGCACAGATGTAGTATGGACCTATAGAATTGTTTTCCTGATGGGCGCCCAAAAATTCAGAACCCCTGGTGGCCGCCATATTGAATTTCAACATGACCGCCCTTTTTTTCCATTTTCCTTGAATCTCTCATAGTATTTTAGGTAAAATTTCAATTCCAAGTGATACACATTGTTTTATTGGTCTCTGATAACAATGAAATGGTATTAATTAATCAAAGTTACACACAGTTGCAGTTTTAACTTAAAATATTGTGGGCACTTGAAAGGTGGAGGCTCTCGCACAGACGCGTAGTACTACAAGCACTGTCCATCGCAGTCACACAGTGATGTGCAGGGCAGATTTGCCCTGGAGCATTTACAGTTGCCTTTACAGGCCGACTTACAATGGCAGCTTGTAAGCTCTGAACATGCCTCCTGTATCAGTGGTATTGTGGTCCAAATTGGTGTCCAAGAAGTCCCTGTTTTCATCCAGCCCCAATCAGCTGGTGATGGAAGTTCTGGGTAGGGCACAAGTGCCTGACTCCATACGTGTCCAGCCTGAAAACATGCACGTTTTAGGTGTTGTTCAAAGGCGTCTGCTGTTGGGGGAATGTGATCAATTGTTCTTGCCTTCTTCGTGAACAAGTGTCGGCGCATGTCATTCACTGTCTTTATCTCGGTAGTCCGGTCATAGAGGATGGCAACATATCTTTCTATGCTCTGTAGTTCCATAGTAATAGCGTCCACAGATGGCCTATAAGCGAGAGCATGAAAGGTCTGCGTGATGCTGGGGTATGCCTCCCAAGCCTTCCAGGCTGTCTTTTTCCCAATTTGGGCAAAAAATGACACTGTGTCGCAGCCAGTGAAAGCATGAAATAATGGCAAAGACTCGGACTTCCTGCGGCCAAGGCCGGTGGCAATTTTATGGATGGAAAGGTAGCAGTAGCTTTTACCAGTGCCAATGGCAATCCAGAGTTCCTCCACACCGTGTGACTGGTAGGTAAAGTAGTGTGCTATTGCCAAGACCACAATATCAGAATCTACAGTTCGAATCGATATCCGTTTTCTCCCCTTTTTCACGGCGCCCTTCAGGATTTAATTTTAATTTCAAAAATTTCTGAATTTTTGGGCGCCCCTCAGGAAAACAATTGTATAGGTCTATACTACATCTGTGCCAAATTTGGTGCTTTCCTGAAAAAATGAACGATGCTTCCTCTTAACTGCCTAACTAATATATATATATATATTGTTATGGATCTCAGAGACGGCACTCCCCTTAGCAAGGGGGGGTTAATCCCCTTGGCCTGTTAAGCTGGCCGTCTCTAGTCCTGGTACTTATAACGCTCCTTTGCGGGGTGAGATTGGTCAGGGTTATTGGTCAAGGTGTTCTCCCGAATACCTTTACCAATCCCTCCGCAAAGCAGGGAGACAAGTACCGCTCGAACCACGGACAAGATGGTATTTGCCGAGCGGTTTAGCAATCCGCGATTCGAGCCGTTAGCAATCGACTAACCCGATTCTGAGCGTTGGCCAAATCGTGCCACAGGTACCAATGGGGAAAAGCCTAAAGTGACCGGATGAGAGGAAGCCATAGAACCAAAAAGGGTAAAGGAAGAACACAGGTTTATTTCTATACTAAAAGAGGAAACGAAAGAAGGGCATTTACAAGGAGAAGAAGAAGCAGATACACAGGGCAACCTTAAAAACAGTCTTAATTATCAACGCCCAGGACAGAACACACAGACTTACACAAAAGGGGAATAGCAGGCAGGAATGACTGGAAGAGGGAGAAGGTCCAGGTGGGACAGCAGGGCTGGAAGGTCCGGGCAGAGGCACAGCATTGAGGTCCGCTCCAGGTCCACGCTCCGGGCTGGAAGTGAACAGCCAGCGGCAGCTTCTGGTCTCGTATCTCACACGGTCGGACAATGCGAATGAAGCGTGGGATTGTCGCCGTCAAACGGACCCACTCTCCTCCTTACAATGCTCCGTATCCTCGTCGGGTACCTCACTCATCTGCCGGATCACGTCTTCTCCCTCAACTCCCTCACTCATCTGTCCAAGCAGTCCCTCGCAGCCGCTTTTATTGTCCATGTAGAAATCAAGCCACCGGCTCTGATGACATGCCTACCGGTTGGCTCACCTCGGCGCTGGTTGGTCGGTAAGGGCTCGCTGACTCCACCTCTGCTGACGAGTCGATGTGCCACACCTTGTTCTGGTGGCTCCGCCCCCTTCTTCCTCGGCTTGACCGCATGGCTTATGGCGGCGTGGTGCCAGAAAAAACAGCCCAATGCAACGGCGGTGAACGCGGCTGGCAAGCGAGGTACCACAATTTGGAGAGGGAGAGCAAAATGGACGGAATGGGGCCTATCTTATTTGATTAATGCAACGCAGATTCAACTATTGGGAACAGATCCTTAACTGAAACACATAATAATGAAATAACTACTGAGAGGTCCTATGGTTCGCTACGTGTTGTACATGGACTAACTAGGGTGCGATCTTTAACAAAGCCAATTGATGGGGATATTTACAGGGGATCATTTATAAGGGAAACATTTACTAAAATTTACTAGTGAAGGTTCTAAAAACCGTAAGAATATATATATATATATATATATATATATGTATATATATATATATATATATATATAACTTCATCATCACTTCATGTGTAAAAAAATATATTATTTGCTGTATTTTTAATATTGGTTACATGGAAGGGGAAAATCGAAAAGGAGTTGAAAGTGCGCTGACTGATTTGATCTCCTTTTGCAGGAAACAGAAACAAAAGGATGTAATGGAGGACAATGTGAGCCCATATGAGGACGTGGAAATGGGAAAATGCAGGTGAGCACTTTGTAGGTGAACCCAGATGGTCCAATTGTCAGGCAGCGGATCTTCCAGCCCAATTCAATTCAGCCCAATTCAGCCAAAAGCTGAAATATCAATCTTTTTCTTTCCAGGTAGTGATCAATCGGTTAAACCCAGGCAGCAAAGCAATTTTTGTCCATTTATCGAATTAGCTTCGGAAGTAATTAAGGTATTGTGTTAACTATGCAGTTAGTTGCACAAGCTGACTGATGAAACAGCCAAATATCGTTGCATGATAATCGATTATACCTTTGGGAAAATTTGCAGGGATCCAGAGGCTGAAGCTGACGAGACCACGAAGGATATAAACGGAATCCAGAACACGGCGTACATCCATGATTCCACCAAAGGAACGGCTCTGTAGCTTCAGATGAATGTTTTCTTTTGTTTGTTTTTTAGGAACTGAATGTTCTTTCACCCTTCACTCATTCTACCATCGCTCTCTTTCAATTATTGTATCGTCTGTCGGTCGTTTCTCACTTTATTTTCATAATTTCTTCTCGAAGACTGTACTTATCCATTGCCTTAAAATTCTTACCCCAAATCTCTAATCATGTATTTCTTAAAATATCTAAGCACTTAGAATCTCATCACTGCACAGGTTTTTGCTCATAGCTGCTATGATGATGAAAGTTCGGCTGTTATGGGAAAGTTTGGTCAAACTCTTCATTTTATCCTCTGTGGCTTCACTGCGTCATGCCATGCTCTCCTCTTCTCAAATGCCTGTCTGGCTTGTTGTTGGGAAGTACTTCTATTATTGCCTGCTAGTTGGATGCATATCATGCAGCCAGTGAAACCATGAGCTATTCCATATTCCCAGAACATGCTGTCCGTCTTTTCCTTTCATTTTCAGGTCATCAGGATGGCTCTCTTGGTAATCTGCTTTCCTTTGAGTTGTTTACTCTTCCCTGATATTGCTCAGTCCCAGACAGGGACAGATTTGTCCGACCAATTTGCCTTTCTGATGCAATGCCAGCTGGTGCCAGAATATGCCAGCTGTCCCTTCGGCATGGCGGTTTGCGGATGCTCGATTCGAAAAGAGTAGGCCAATGTGTGCCTGAACGTTGGCCAGATTCCCTGATTCATATATGAACCTTACCAGGACAACACGGAATATGTACTTAACTTGTTCCTAGACAAGCCTGGAATGCCAAAATGATTGGTTGGAATGGCCAGGGTAACACAACATATATATACATATATATATATATATATATATATATATACACAAGCATGATGGGCCAAAAAATGACCTTTACCTTTCTCTTGTCAGAAGTTTAAAAAAAACTTCAGACATGGTTTGAGCCTCGTGGAAGCTTCGAAGCACAAGAGTCTCAAGGTAAGAACGCACTGTGATACAAACAACAAAAACTGACACAAAATGTCACTATGAACATTCGGGTTTTATGAGAGGGGAAAAGGTGAGGAAGAGTGGGATTTCAAGGATACTAGAGGGCTGTTCCCTAGGAGGGAGAAAAGAGGCAAAAGAGTAAAAGGTAATTACAAAGGCTGTGATAAATTATGTATGGATAGATCATTGCAGAGAGAGGAGCATCCTTGCGTTAGAATTTTCAATTATGACTAGCAATGAATAAGTGTTACAAGAAACATGAGAAGAAGCAAGGGAGAGAATGAGCAAAGGAGGAGAAATGGAAATAGGACAGAATTGTGAAAAGATGGAGAGGAAACATCTTTATTCAGGGTTCGTACGGGTCATGGAAAGTCACGGAATTTGGCTGACTGTCATGGAAAATCCTGGAAATTGAGAGCAAGTGTGTTTTCTGTTATTTTCAGAATAAAACAAATGTGTAAACGAGTTACATTTACAGAATTGTGCATAAGTCTTTCGTTCCATTGACACATTGCGAATCTGCACCTCAAGACAGCTCAACCTTCAATTGTCATCATGCCAGCTGGCTGTGTGTGGGCTCCTCTCTCACCAGCCATGGCACCTCAGCAAAGGACTTCTGTGACTCACTGGGACTGACACAATCTGTCAATTTCTCGACCCGGATCTCAGTCAATGGAGTATCTTCTCTTCTGGACTTGGTTATGACTAACTTCCCTGCAAATGTCTGCTGTTCTTCTTCTGCTCCAATCGGTTCTTCTGATCATGTGCTTGTTAAAGTGGACATCACTCTGGCCATTCTCAGAGAGCCTCCTCAGCGCCGACGAGTCTGGCATTTCACTCAGGCTGACTGGCACGGTCTTCAAGCAGCCATCAATCATTTGGACAGGTCTCTCTACTGCCTCTGACATCAACTCTTCCTGGGAATTCTTCCAAAGCAAACTGCTCTCTCATGCACAGATTTATCCCATCTCGTCTTCAGTTGTCATACCCTTCCTCCCGTCCATGGTACACTGAAGCTTGTGGTGAGGCAGTTGCCCTGAAACAATTTGCCTTTGCTTCTTGGAAGGTTAATCCAACTGAAGGCAATCTCAGTTCCTTTCACAAAACTCGGAACAAGTTTGTGTCTACCCTCAGGAGAGTCAGGAAACAATATCTCTCGACTATCAAGACTGAACTCTCAAACTTGTCTCCCTCCTCCAAATCCTGGTGGTGTCTGGTCAAATCTGTTTCTGGTGTTTCTTCCCCTTCCATCCCCTTCCTTACCTCAAATGGCTACACAGCTGACACTGCCTGTGAAAAAGCTGAATGCCTCAACTCTGCGTTTGCCTCAAAATATTGTGTCCCAAACCCATCTCTCTCTGTACCCACCTTTCCCAGTCGAATCCAGCTGTGTCCTTCTCTTATGACAAGGTGGAGAAGTTTCTGTCAAACCTCGACTCTGATTCTGCAACTGGACCAGACGGCATCAGCCCACGGGTCTTAAAATCCAGCTCTGCTGCTCTATCACACCCTCTCTCTGTTCACTTCACCCTCTATTTTGCTCAAGGTCATCTGCCATCTGCTTGGAAATCAGCCAACATCACCACTTTACCCCAAAAAGGTGCAAAAAGAGATCCTTTCAACTACAGACCAATCAGCCTGCTCCCAATAATCAGCAAGGTCATGGAATCAATAATCGCTTCTGACATCAAATCTTTCCTCTTCTCCAATGACTTGATCTCGGATCATCAATTTGGATTCAGACCAGGTCATTCAACTCTGAAAATGCTGCTTCTGCTGTCTCAACAATGGATGGAGGTCCTGAATGCCAAACAGGAAATCAGAGCTGTCTCCCTTGACATATCACGTGCCTTCGATACGGTCTGGCACCCCGCTCTGCTCACCAAACTCTCCTTCTATGGTATCCATGGAAACCCCCACGCATGGCTTGCGGGCTTCCTCTCTCGTCGTAGTCAACGTGTGGCCCTGAATGGATTTCTCTCATCTCCTCTTCCTGTTCTGGCTGGAGTTCCCCAAGGTAGTGTTCTGGGCCCTGTGCTATTTCTGGTCTTCATCAATGATCTCTCCGACTCTCCGGAAAATCCTCTCTATCTCTTTGCTGATGACTCCACTCTCTGCCGCTCCATATCCCACCCCCTCAGATCGGCAGGCAGCTGCCTCTTTACTCCCTGCAGACCTGGACAATATCACAAACTGGTCAAACAAGTGGAACATGTCTTTCAATCCTGACAAATCTCACACTCTCACTTTGTCTCTCTGAAAAGACCGACTGGACAACCAACCTCCTATCTATCTACTTTCTGAACAATCCTCTTGAAGAAGTTCTGTCACTCAAGCTTTTTGGTCACTCAAGCCATGATCTTTCCTGGGAAAAGCACATTTCTAAGCTGGTCTCCAAAGCCAGTCGCCGACTGGGCATCCTCCATCTTGCGAAGTCCTTCCTTGGCACAACTGAGCTCCTCACCACATACATCGCTTTCATCCGCAGCTCAATGGAATACTGCTCTCCCCACTGGGCTGGTGCTCCTGCCTCACACCTGGCTCGGCTTCATGCGGTAGAAACCAAAGCATTCAGAATCATTGGAATTTCCCACGATGAAGTCGATTCTGAGGGCCTTTCTCTCTCTTACCACAGGCAGGTAGGTGGTTTTTCTGTCCTCTACCGACCCCTCTCCGGCCTTGCTCCCCCTGCTCTGTTTCTGCTCTGTCCCCAAAATATTTCCGACAGGTCGCACAAGATCTGCCTGCATCTTTTGGTGAAACTGCCAATCAAGACTCTCTGCTCACCTTCACTCTTTCATTCCTCTTTGCTCCCACCTCTGGAACAAACTCCCACACTCTCTTCAATCCCTCTCCTCCCTCCAGGTCTTTAAAACAGCTGTTCACCACCATCCCTTATCTTCCCCCATCCAAAACCTTGATCTTTTATACCCCTGTTAAAACACCCCAAATCCGCCTCTTTCAATCCCCAACTTCTTTCCTGAAATTCCTCGTAGTGAAATTCCTAGTAGTGTTCATTTGCTTTATACCGTGTATCCCTCCCTCCTCCGCAGCCCTCCCCCTTCCACAGATCTACTGACGTCCTTGTTCTCTGCTGTTGTTGTGCTCGTGTGCTTCCTTCTCCCTCCCCCTCTTGTTTCCCGCTTCCTACATTTCATTGTATGTTTTATGTGTCTGTGCATGTTTTCATGTTCAATGTGTTAGATCAGATCCAAGATGGCCGAATGGCGGCCATTTTGCTACTTAAACGTTTCCCAACCATTTCTCGGACATGCATGGTCCGATTTTGTTCAAACTTGGCACAAAGACAATACATGAGAGTATACATATGCAGAAGATTTTGTTTTGTAATCCGACCAAAGATGTCCGACTGGCGGCATTTAACTCCATACAGCAAAATTGCTGAAACCATGGGGGCTATGACATTTACGTCTTTTTTCCTTGTTATATCTGGACTGCTATCCATCCCACGACATTGCCATGTTAACAGTTATCTAATCTGTTATTCAACTGAAGCAGGATAGTGGTTGACTTTACATAATTGATAATTTGCATAATCTTGCTGATGTGTTTTGAGGTAGGAGGTGAGTAAAATATGCCTGTGTTGGGTCGTGGAAAATCAGTCAATGGTCATGGAAAAGTAATGAAATTTCAGATACCCTCCTACAAGGAGTCCTCCTACAATACAAGTTCTCTTCAACAAGGTAAAATTATTGAAACAAAGATAATGCAAACTTGTGCATATTTTAATGGCTTTGTTGCAGCAAAGTTAGCAAAAGCAAAAATAAATAATTTTTTTCACTGAAAAATATATGAAGAAGCAGAGTTTGAAATAAATTGAGGAATAGGAAGAGGAAATTCAAAGGCCATTAAAGGCAGAAGAGGACTTGAGAAGAACCGAATGAACAAGAAATACCAGACGAAGAAAAACGAGGGGATGATCCACTCGGCAAGGAAAGCTGAATTCAAAGAGAGACCTGAACCACATTGAACCATCAAATGCAGCGATCGATCTCCACCGGGCACCACCCAAAATCACTGATCAATAAAGCTGCATCAATACATGAGAGACAGTGAGTGATTGGGTAGGAGTGACGTGGTTAGAGTGATGAAACAATAGTTTCAAAACACCAATGAAGCCTGATTGTTGCATCATTGGTGTTTCTACTCAATTTTGATCCTGGAAGGTGCAATAAATGTTAACAAAATCAGTACTTTATCCCCAAAATACAGAATAATATCATAACGCGCTTTTGAGCAAAATCTTGTTATTGTTGAGGTTAACACAATAAATGTATCCACACAGAATAATGAGTGATAAACACCAAGTTTCACCCATGATTCATATTCGTCATAATCACTTTGAACCTCTGGCGTGATCAATATTTATACCACGTGGTTAAAAATGTCTCCACGTTGAGATGAAATTCAATATACGTTGTTTTTGTAAATTGTGCACCTCCCTGCATCCACACAGCACATCGTTGTTGCATTTGAATGTTTATTTTATTCCTCGTGTAAAATTGTTATAAAATAGTGTGACCATTTCTCAATAACTTGGTGTTTGACAGAAAATGGGAGAGGTTGTGTTCTCGGAGCGTTCATAAAGTTATACGAACCACATGCTCACAATGGTCCAAGACACGTGGGTCTTGTTTTGACATTTTTCCAATATGTAATCTATACTATAAGAGCTGTCTGTCTGTCTGCGTTTGTCTGTATCACCATTTTTCGCAGATGGCTGAACGGATCTTCGTCAAACTTTCAGATGTTCATCAGTGAGAGCCTGGGAGTGTTTTAGGCGAAAACAAATAAATAAATATTAAAAAACAAAGTTCTTTTTTTGGGGGGGAATTTTTTAAAACTCGCTTTATGCAAAGTGCATCAGCTTTTCTAGCTACATGAAAGGTAATATTAAATTATCACCGATTAGTATGTGTATAATATCACATTAAATATAAATTTTCCATCGTGTTTTTGGGTGTTTTAGGGGTGTTTTAGGCACCTACAAAAAATAGAAAAGAAAAATTTATTTGTATTAAAATGCCAACAGGATTAGAACATCACCAGATGACACCAGGTACTCATGCTTATATATATAGATAGTTATTAAAAACTTATATACACCTCGTTGTACTCTTTTTGTGCCTTTCTTGGACTCTTGTGAGTATTTCGTTACGGGAACTTTTTGAACACCACTCGTACAGCCGTTTCTCTAATTGTTGTCAAAGTCATACCTACCTCGTTCTTTCAATTATGTTCAATATTGAGGGGAAAAAAGTTCAATAAACACCAGGGATGCCTGATATTGAGCTTGTTTATGTATTTCTTGATATTGATATTTTTGATATTGATATTGATATTCTTGATATTGTATATTGAGCTTGTTGTTTCTGTTTATGTATTTGAAAATGGCGGACTGGCTTTCATTAGTGGGGTTATTTTGGAGACGTAGTCAAGGCTCACGTGGAAGAGCTAGAACACGGAACGCATCAGGACGCAACAAAACAAAAGGAACAGGAGAAGGGGGAAATGCCGACAGCAGGACCGAGGAAGAAAATAAATGGAAATGTGGAAAGAAGGGATGAGGGGTAGGGTAGAACGCAAAGTGTGGCTATACTCGCTGAGTATAAGATAGGGGTAGTATGTACATTACTAGCGGACTGTCTCTTTTGCGGCATTGACAAAGGATAATATTATGGAAAAAGAGAGTTGAAATAAAATGTCTTGCCTGTCTTTGTATTTGAGCATTATGTCTCCGAATCGTAGAGGGTTGTGATGGGGGCATTGTGTAGGATTTCAGGCTGAAAAGTGTCGGTACAGCATCGTGTTTCAGCAATTTCCGAGGCTTGTTTCCCAGGTAGTGATCGCCTGTTGATCAAATACGAACACTGATGGCTCTAAGTGGTTTTCACCAACAACACGATATTTTGAATGAACATATGTTTTGATGTTGAATTTGGTTCTTGATCGTATTTTCAGGTTTTCAACCACAAAGCACACGATCATTGACGATCTTTTCTTGGTTCAGGAATGCAAAAAAACGACCCTGAGTTCTGTGAGCAAATTTCTCGATGATTTAACAGTTAAAAGCTTGGCACATCGGCATCTTGAACACTAGAATAACTTGTGATGAAACGCAGACGTACACGTCTGTCACAGAGTTGTGCTCCCGTGATGTCCCGCAAATAGACGGAAGTAACTCATTTGCATAACGGAAGTAAAATAGTCCATTTTTAAAACACAATTATATGGCTTATTATTCTCCCCCAAAAAATATTTTTGTGCTAATGGGTCAGGGATATCATCCTCTAAGTCTAACACATATCTCTTCAAAAAAAATTCATGATTGTGTCCCTTTAACGGGCGTAGAAAAGATCATGGTTTTGGAATGGGAATGATCTGAGATGGTGGTGAACCATGGTTTTGGATGGGGATCATCTTAGAAGGTGGTCAGCTGTCTTCAAGACCTGGACAGAAGAATGAGATTGAAGAGCCCACCCTAAGCCCACCTCCCTGATTTCCCCCTTCCCATCTTACCTCCTAATCCTACTCTTCCATTTTTCCAGCATAAAAGTTAATTTTTGTGCCACTTCTGCCACGCTTCTCCTTCCTCTTCCTCCACGCCTGTATCCAGTTTGTTCACCCCCTGAGTCATCCATTCTTTCAGTCTCCCTCTATTTTGTTCCCCCACACTACCGTTCGTGTGTTCCCCCACCTCTTTCCACTGTTATTATTGTTTCGTTGTGTCCTAGTCCATTCTGCGTTCTCGCTGCTCTATAAGCCTTGACTCTGTATCCAAAACAAAATGTGTCTCATCCGTTTCCTTCCACTATGTCGAACTAGATTAGGTCGGGCAAGGGTAAAAGTCAACATTGCACGCTTCCCTTCCACTCACAGAGGAAGAACACTCCGCCTCATCAGCACTGTCCATCACCGCTTGGGAAGCGGACTTTCGTTCTTTGGTCAAGGCTAGATTCATCACCGTGGGGGTTGGGGGGGGGGAGTGGGGTGGAAGAAGGGCTTACTGTTGGGAACACAATGAAGCTTGATTGAAGAAAAAATTCCTACACCATTATCAGAAGCCTGAGATGGAGAGACCCCTGTGGTTCAAGATTGGTTAGCTGTGTGGAAGGGGTGGAGACTAATTGTGTGGCAAGACTTGGCCAAAAAGCTTTACTCCCACAGGAAGTTTACTCTTGCGTTGTTTGACCCTTGGCGTTCTGGCTCTCTTGCATGGTTGAACTATTGGTACTCTTGCTCTTGATACCTCGGCTGGGTGACTTCTGCCACGCCTTTCCATTCTGACTCCTGCTGCTGCACTGTGGAGAAAATGTTGCTCCCGTCTGAGTTCTACACTTGCTTCATTCTCCAGTGCTCTTCACCCCATGTCATTTGGGGTGAAGAGTGTGTGTGGTGAAGAATCTCTCCAGCCCTGCCCAGTGTGGGATTAGTTTTTCTTGTATAATTTTCCTGACTTTTTGTGGTCATGTTCGGGATTTTGTTTGACCGTCTCTTGGATTAATAATTTATTTTTTATCACTTCAGTGACTGTGTGCACCTCGCTTACTACCATTTTGCAGCACTGACATTTTGGGTTCTTGGAGGATTCAAGTTAAAGTAATCCTGATTTATAAGCCTGGTGGTGGATTAATGGTTAAGGTGGGTGGATGAAGTTCTTAAGTTCCTGAGTTCAAGCTTCTGTAGTGCCATAAACACCACCAGGTGGGTCAATTCAGCCAGTCATCCTTCCAAGGTGAGCAAAATGAGTGCCAGCTCTGGGAAAAACGAGCCATTAGAGTATCCTGTATTGAAGTTGTAACCTGTCCAGGAATGTTCTTGTACTTCCCTTCTTTTTCATCTTCCTATTCTTCCCACTGCTCTCTCCCTCTCTCCTTCCCTCCTCTCTCTCTCCCATCCTCTTTCTGTGCCACCCAATCTCTGTCTCTCTCTCTCTCTCTCTCTCCCTATCTTTCCCTCTCTGTCCCACCCTCTCTCTCTCCCTATCTCTCCCTCTCTCTCTCTCCCTCTCTGTCCCACCCTCTCTCTCTCTCCCTCACTCTCTCCTTCCCTCCTCTCTCTCTCCCCCTCTCTCTCTCTCCCTCTCTCCTCTCTCTCTCCCATCCTCTTTCTGTGCCACGCTCTCTCTGTCTCTCTCTCTCTGTCTCTCTCTCTCTCCCTATCTCTCCCTCTCTCTCTGTCTCTCTCTCTCTCCCTATCTCTCCCTCTCTCTCTCTCTCCCTATCTCTCCCTCTCTCTCTCTCTCTCCCTATCTCTCCCTCTCTCTCTCTCTCTCTCTCTCCCTCTCTGTCCCACCCTCTCTCTCTCTCCCTCACTCTCTCCCTCTCTGTCCCACCCTCTCTCTCTCTCCCTCTCTCTCCCAACCCTTTCTCTCTCTCCCTCTCTGTCTCACCCCTTTCTCTCTCTCTCCCATCCCTCTCTCTCCCACCCCTCTCTCTCCCACTCCTCTCTCTCTCTCCCTCCCCTCTCTCTCTCCCACCCTTTTTCTCTCTCCCACCCCTTTCTCTCTAACCCACCCCTTTCTCTCTCTCCCTCTCTGTCCCACCCCTTTCTCTCTCTCCCTCTCTGTCCCACCCCTTTCTCTCTCTCTCCCATCCCTCTCTCCCCCACCCCTCTCTCTCCCACTCCTCTCTCTCCCACTCCTCTCTCTCTCTCACCCCTTTCTCTCTAACCCACCCCTTTCTCTCTCTCCCATCCATCTCTCTCCCACCCCTCTCTCTCCCACTCCTCTCTCTCTCTCCCTCCCCTCTCTCTCTCCCACCCTTTTTCTCTCTCCCACCCTTTTTCTCTCTCCCACCCCTTTCTCTCTCTCCCTCTCTGTCCCACCCCTTTCTCTCTCTCCCTCTCTGTCCCACCCCTTTCTCTCTCTCTCCCATCCCTCTCTCCCCCACCCCTCTCTCCCCCACCCCTCTCTCTCCCACTCCTCTCTCTCCCACTCCTCTCTCTCTCTCTCACCCCTTTCTCTCTAACCCACCCCTTTCTCTCTCTCACACCCCTCTCTCTCTCACACGATCTAGTGGAAACCGCACGATCTAGCCATCTCTGTTGCTACTCTGCACTCGCAAAGCAAAAAGCGGGGTTAAGTGATTATGTGCGTACGTATGGCGTACGTACGTGCGTGTCTACATTTTTACCCTGTGCTCGCGAAGTGAAAAGCATGGTTTCTGTGTTTGGTTGCATACGTGTGATTTGTGTGTCTGCAATTTTAAATTAATATTCTTGGCAACCGGGAGGGAGAGTTAATGTTGATGTCATTGGTGCCTTCATTATGACGTCATAATTCGACAAGTACAACGCTTGATTCGATCGGTATAATTTTTTTCTCTCTTCAACTGATGATCCGATGGACACGAAATTTTCACCATAGGAGTGCCTCCTGGATAATTTTTACTGATAATTATGATGGCCTAGGTCACGTGGTACAGGCGCCATCTTGGAAAAACTGAAAAAGGTTGCACCTCTATATCTCCGAAACCGCTCCATGGAAAAAATTGAAACGTGGCTCATTGCAAAGAACTCTGCACACGAAAGAAGAAGAAGATCCTCTTTGCAAGTCCAGATGAAATTGTTCTTAACAACATCGAGCCTTTCATGTGTGTCCTTGTTTCCTGTTAATTTTGTTAATTTACTTTTGTAAATTTTTGTTAATTTGTTAATTTGCTTGTTAATTTTGTAATGCAACATTTGGAATTTTTTTGGTTGCATGAGGAAGCAAATAATTCTCGAGCATATATTTCCTTTTTGTTGTACTCCGCCCCTCCCTATTCTTTTTTAAATTTTATTTTGTATGCAAGATCGAGGCTCGTGAAAGAGCTAACATCAATCACAAAAAAGGACACACGGACACACAAAACATACAATAAAGGGAGCGGGAGACAAGATGGGGAGAGAGAGAGGGGAGCACACAAGTACAACAGCAGAGAACAGGGACATCGGCAGATTCGTGGGAGGGAGAGGGCTTGGGGGGAGGGGCATGGGAAGGCGGTGGGAAAGGTATAAAACACATGGACACAGCTAGAACTGCCAGGAAAGAAAGAAGTCGGGATTTCCAAAAAAAAAGTGGATCTGGGGTGAATTAACGGGGTAGAAGAGATCAAGGTTTTGGATGGGGGAAGACAAGAGATGGTGGTGAACAGCTGTTTTAAAGACCTGGAGGGAGGAGTGGGACTGAAGAGAGTGAGGAAGTTTGTTCCAGAGGCGGGAGAAAAGAGGAATGAAGGAGTGAAGGTGAACAGAGAGTCTTGATTTTGGCAATTTCACCAGAAGAGGGTTGCAGGCAGATCTTGTGCGTGACCTGTAGGAGTATTTGGGGGACAGAGCACAGACAGGGCTGGGGGAGCAAGGCCGGAGAGGAGTCGGTAGAAGACAGAAAGACCACCTACCTGCCTGCGGTGAGTAAGTGAAAGGCCCTCGGAGTTAGCTTCATCGCAGGAGATTCCAATGATTCTGAAAGCTTTGGTTTCAACAGCGTAAAGACGAGCTAGGTGGGAGGCAGGAGCACCAGCCCAGAGGGGAGAGCAGTATTCCATTGAGCTGCGGATGAAAGCCTTGTATGTGGTGAGGAGCTCAGGTGTGCCAAGGAAGGACTTCGCACGACGGAGGATGCCCAGTCGGCGACTGGCTTTGGAGGCCAGATTTGAAATGTGGTTTTCCCAGGAAAGATCATGGCAGATAGTGAGACCCAAGAGCTTGAGTGACAGAACTTCTTGGAGAGGATTAATCAGAAAGTAGATGGGAGGGTTGTCCAGTCGGTCTTTTCGGAGAGACATAGTAAGAGTGTGGGATTTGTCAGGATTGAAAGACATGTTCCACTTGTTTGACCAGTCTGTGATTATTATTATTATTATTATTATTATTTTTTTTTTTTTGTATACAAGATCGAGGCTCGTGAAAGAGCGAACATTAATCACACAGAAAGACAAACCGACACATAAAACATATAACATCGGGAGCGGTAGACAAGATGGGGAGAGAGGGGGAAGGACACAAACACAACATTTGAGAGCAGGGACCGAGAGACATGGAGACATCGAGAGATCTGAGAGAGGGCGAGGGCTTTGGGGGGGGGGCATGGGAAGGGGGCGGTGGGAGAGGTATAAAACATATGGACACTGCCAGGACTTCCAGGAAAGAAGTTGGAATTTCAAACAAGGTGGATCTGGGGTGAATTAGCGGGGGTAGAAAAGATCAAGGTTTTGGATGGGGGAAGATAAGAGATGGTGGTGAACAGCTATTTTAAAGACCTGGAGGGAGGAGTGGGATTGAAGGGAGTGAGGGAGTTTGTTCCAGAGGCGGGAGAAAAGAGGAATGAAAGAGTGAAGGTGAGCAGAGAGCCGAGATTTCGGCAGTTTAACCATCAGAGGGTTGCTGGCAGATCTTGTGCGACCTGTAGGAATATTTGGGGGACAGAGCACAGAGAGAGCTGGGGGTGCAAGGCCGGAGAGGAGTCGGTAGAAGACAGAAAGACCACCTACCTGCCTGTGGTGAGTGAGTGAAAGGCCCTCAGAGATAGCTTCATCGCGGGAGATTCCAATAATTCTGAAAGCTTTGGTTTCAACAGCGTGAAGCCGAGCTAGGTGTGAGGCAGGAGCACCAGCCCATAGGGGAGAACAGTATTCCATTGAGCTGCGGATGAACGCCTTGTATGTGGTGAGGAGCTCAGGTGTGCCGAGGAAGGACTTCGCACGACGGAGGATGCCCAGTCGGCGACTGGCTTTGGAGGCCAGCTTGGAAATGTGGTTTTCCCAAGAAAGATCATGGCAGATAGTGAGACCCAAAATCTTGAGCGACAGAACTTCTTGGAGAGGATTGTTGAGAAAGTAGATGGGAGGGTTGTCCAGTCGATCTTTTCGGAGAGACATAGTAAGAGTGTGAGATTTGTCAGGATTGAAAGACATGTTCCACTTGTTTGACCAGTCTGTGATTTTGTCCAGGTCTTCAGAGAGTGAGGAGGCAGCAGACTGCCGATCTGAGGGAAGAGGAATGGAGCGGCAGAGAGTGGAGTCATCAGCAAAGAGATAGAGAGGATTTTCGAGAGAGTCAGAGAGATCATTGATGAAGACCAGAAAAAGCACGGGGCCCAGAACACTGCCTTGGGGAACTCCAGCCTGAACAGGAAGAGGAGATGAGAGAAACCCATTCAGGGCCACACGTTGACGACGACTAGAGAGGAAGTCCGCCAGCCATGCGTGGAGATTTCCATGGATACCAAAGGAGGAGAGTTTGGTGAGCAGAGCGGGGTGCCAGACCGTGTCGAAGGCACGTGATATGTCGAGGGAGACAGCTCTAATTTCCTGTTTGGCATTGAGGACCTCCATCCATTGTTGAGACAGCAGAAGCAGCATGTCCAGAGTAGAGTGACCTGGTCTGAAACCAAATTGATGATCAGAGATCAAGCCATTGGAGAAGAGGAAAGATTTCATATCCGAAGCAATGATGGATTCCATGACATTGCTGATAATTGGGAGAAGGCTGATTGGTCTGTAGTTGCTAGGATCTGTTTTTGCACCTTTTTTGTGCAAAGCGGTGATGTTGGCTGATTTCCAAGCAGATGGCAGTTGACCTTGAGCAAAAGAGAGGGTGAAGAGAACAGAGAGAGGGTGAGATAGAGCAGCAGAGCAGGATTTTAGGACCCGTGGGCTGATGCCGTCGGGTCCAGTTGCAGAATCAGAGTCGAGGGTTGACAGAAACTTTTCCACCTTGTCAGGAGGAAAGGACACAGAGTCCAGGAGCAGCAGGGTACGACTGGGTATGGTGGGTACAGAGAGGGATGGGTTTGGGACACAAGATTTAGAGGCAAACACAGAGTTGAGGCATTCAGCTTTTTCACGTGCGGAGTCAGCTGTGTAGCCGTTTGAGGTAAGGGAGGGGATGGAGGGGGAACAAACACCAGAAACGGATTTGACCAGACGCCACCAGGATTTGGAAGAGGGAGACAGATAAGAGAGTTCGGTCTTGAGAACGGAGAGATATTGTTTCCTGGCTCTCCTGAGGGTGGACACACACTTGTTTCGGGCTTTGTGAAAGGAAATGAGATTTCCTTCCGTTGGATTTGCTTTCCAGGAGACGAAGGCAAGTTGTTTCTGGGCAACAGCCTCACCACAAGATTCCGTGTACCATGGACGGGAGGAAGGGTATGACAACTGAAGACGAGATGGGATAAATCTGTGCATGAGAGAGAGCAATTTACTTTGGAAGAATTCCCAGGATGAGTTGATGTCAGAGGTGGTAGAGATGGGAGACCAGTCCAGATGATTAATGGCTGCTTGAAGACCGTGCCAGTTGGCCTGAGTGAAATGCCAGACTCGTCGACGCTGAGCAGGCTCCCTGAGGATGGTCAGAGAGATGTCCACTTTAACAAGGACATGATCAGATGATCCGATCGGAGCAGAAGAAGAGCAGCAGACATTTTCAGGGAAGTTAGTCATAACCAAGTCCAGAAGAGAAGATGTTCCGTTGACTGAGATCCGGGTCGGGAAATTGACAGATTGTGTCAGTCCCAGTGAGTCGCAGAAGTCCTTTGCTGAAGAGCCATGGCTGGTGAGAGAGGTACCCACACCCAGCCAACTGGCATGGTGACAATTGAAATCACCACATATGAGGAAGAGAGAGTTGGGATGAGTAGATAGAAGTTGGTCCATATCATCAGACAGCGAGATGTAGATGGAGTCATCACTGTTTGGTGGACGGTACAACACACATATGAACAAGAGGTGGGAGCGAAGGGGAAGCCGTAGCCAGAGGTATTCCTGGGGGTGAGGTGGAGAGAGTGCAGTGCAGGGCGAGTGAGGAAGAGAGTTTTTGATAAAGATAGCAACCCCGCCTCCAGGACGAGGCTCAGGTCTATCATACCGGAGGAGGGAGTAGCCCGGGAGAGATACTATGGAATCAGAGACATCATAAAGGAGGAAAGTTTCTGTTAAGCAGATCACGTCTGGTTTGACAGAAGCAACCTGTATGGAGAGATCAGTTAAGTTTGAACGAAGGCCCGGATGTTTGAGGTCCATACCGTTAATGAAGAGGAAGGGGGAGCATCAGATACAGAACAGGGGGGAGGAGGGGTAGGGTAAGATGTGGAAGAGGTGGAAGAGATAGGGAGAGCTGTTGAAGGTGTGTCAGAGATTTCAGAATAGCTCGGAGAAAGGGAAGGATGGGGCGGACAAAAGGTTTGATGGTGATTGGGTGAGCCACAATGAGGTGTTATTTGAGGAGGGGGAAGAGCGAGGCAGAAGGTTGGGGGAGATGGAGGTGAGAGTTTGAAGGGGGAAGAAGCGGGGAGGACGCTTTGAGGAGGGGGAGTGAGAGGGGGGAAATTGAGAAGCAATGAGGGTGGGGAGATTTGAAGGGGAGGGGTGAGGGGGGAGTTTGGGAGGGAAGGGACAAGGGGAGGGATTTGAAAGGGATGGGATATGGGGGAGATTTGGAGGGGAGGGGTGAGGCAGGAGTCTAGGAGGGGAGGGGCGAGTGGGCGTCTTGGCGGGGAGGGGTGAGGGGGTAGTTTAGGAGGGAGGGGGCAAGGGGGGAGATTTGAAAGGGATGGGTGATGGGGAAGATTTGGAGGGGAGGGGTTATGGGGAAGATTTGGAGGGGAGGGGTGAGATTGGATTTTTGAAAGTGTACGATTTATGGGAAACGAACATTTATTGCAAAATGAGTTTCTTGTGACCTTCGAGTTAAAAATACGTTTAAGGACGCTGGATGGAGGATGGAGTGCAGGAGAGTTTAGGGAATGTAGAAAAAAGGCACTATAGGAGATGGATATTTTTTTTGGGATGAATTGATTTGGTGAGCAAGTCGAAAGCAGCCTTTTAAAGAAGAAGAAGAAAAAGGTGTTATAAAATATGACGGAATACATAACTTGAGGGGAAAGTGTAAACATTGAAGGTTAATGAGTGAAAACTATCTGGGGAAATGGGGGAGAAACACGTGGTCGAAGAACGAACGAACGAATAAGAATGAATAAACGAATGAGAACAGAGAAGGAATTTTTTTTTTTTTTTTTTTTTTTTTTTTTTTGAGTTGACATTTACACAAGGAAGTAGGCTATGGGTGAAAAGCCTGGGAATACAGAGAACGAAAGTTATTGGATCACAAACGACGGACCGCTGAGAGAAAAACAAAGCCTCAAGGTTGTACAGTGCACACTGTACAAGGCCTCAAGACACGACACGGCAAACAGACGATCAATTTATGAAAGATTTTGAAAGTTTTCAGCATTTTGTCCAGGTCTGCAGAGAGTGAGGAGGCTGCAGACTGCTGATCTGAGTGAAGAGGAATGGAGCAGTAGAGAGTGGAGTCATCAGCAAAGAGATAGAGAGGATTTTCCAGAGAGTCTCGAGAGATCATTGATGAAGACCAGAAAAAGCACAGGACCCAGAACACTGCCTTGGGGAACTCCAGCCTGAACAGGAAGAGGAGATGAGAGAAATCTATTCACGGCCACACGTTGACTACGACCAGAGAGGAAGTCAGCAAGCCATGCGTGGAGATTTCCATGGATACCAAAGGAGGAGAGTTTGGTGAGCAGAGCGGGGTGCCAGACCGTATCAAAGGCAGGTGATATGTCAAGGGAGACAGCTCTGATTTCCTGTTTGGCATTGAGGACCTATCTATCTATTGAGGACCTTCTATCTCTCGGCACGACATGACATCATCGCCGGGCACTGAAGGGGGAGTACTCAGTTTTCACTCCGTTTATTTATTTGTTTTCTTGTTTGTCCGGACGATATCCCGGCCATCCTTTGAGCTAGGAAGCTTAAATTTGGGCACAATAGTGAACAAGTGCTTTGGCAAAAACAGTACTTTTTATTTTTTAATAAATAAATTAATTGATTAATTATTTAATTATTATCGATTTATTAATTATGTACTTATTTACTTTCTTTCTCATCTGGACAATTTCTCAGACCCCTTTTGAGCTGGGAAGCTGATATTTGGACATGACAATGACCAAGTGATTTGGCTGTAAAGGGTATTCTTGATTTATTGATTAAACAATCAATCGATTAATTATTTAATTTTTCGATAAATTACTTGATTCATTTTCAAAAAGTTACAGATTCGGATGAAACACTGGTGGTTTCGGTATGCTATAACCAATTGATTAAGAAATTAATTATTTTACGATTACTATTTGTTTAGTTTAATTACGCATTGAATCAATTTATCAATAAATTATTGTACACCGCTCCTACCAATTCCGTCTCCATAATAATGTTATTTAATCATTTATTTGGCACGGAGGCGGTGTACTTTGAATGTAACTCTTCTTGGTTTCTTTTTTTACTCATGGACACACTGTAAGACCTTCCACCTGCAGGATAAGTGGCAATACAGGATAGGAATTGAGCAGGAAGTATGACAAAACAAAATGAAGGTAAAGTGTCAGTCTGCATGAGTGGAGGGGTTGTCCCAGTCTGCTTAATAAGACTTGACGTTCACCATGATTGTTTTTTTTATACATAACCGAGGCTCGTTGAAGAGCTATGTCAGAAGAGCTAGATGAGGTCAAACTATCTAGAAGGTCAGGTCAGGAACTTGTACACTGCTTTGTCAACACCATGTATAAGAAAAACGGTATATAGTTCCTATTCATATATTATTTGTGATTCCTGATATGCATACCGGTACTGTGTATTAACACGTTTACATCATGGAAAAATATAAGCTTGAGGAGCCAAAGCACGTGCCACAAAACAACTTTATTCAGGTTCCACTGATGAACACTCCAGCGTGTACACACACACTCAAATATAGACATGGATGAAGAGTCGGCAGAAAGAGCAATGGAGAAGTCAATATTGACTTGATATTCATTTTAACTGAATCCCAATAATAACAATCAGCAATTGTGTCGCATTTCATATTTTGTATATTTCAACAATAAATAATGATGTAGTATAGTTTTTTTGGGCGGATAATACACTGACTGCTATCCTTTGCAGATGCCGAGAGAAAGACATGACATGCACAACTTGGTGGTGTTAACGTCAATATTCACGAGGAATTGTGTTTGAGTCAGAGATTTAGAAAACTTTTATTTTAAATCTCTGACTCATAAGAGGAGGGGAAGGGGGATATGTAAGGGTTGTGAGGGAGTGGGGGTATGTCAGGGTTGTGAGGGAGTGGGGGTATGTCAGGGTTGTGAGGGAGTGGGGGTATGTCAGGGTTGTGAGGGAGTGGGGGTATGTCAGGGTTGTGAGGGAGTGGGGGTATATCAGGGTTGTGAGGGAGTGGGGGTATATCAGGGTTGTGAGGGAGTGGGGGTATATCAGGGTTGTGAGGGAGTGGGGGTATATCAGGGTTGTGAGGGAGTGGGGGTATGTCAGGGTTGTGAGGGAGTGGGGGTATGTCGGGGTTTTGAGGGAGTGGGGGTATGTCAGGGTTGTGAGGGAGTGGGGGTATGTCAGGGTTGTGAGGGAGTGGGGGTATGTCAGGGTTGTGAGGGAGTGAAAGGGAAAGGTCTCCATGGAAGGCAGACATAGAGAGAGAGATCCAGAGAGAGGATATATATATATATACCCAAAAGCAAGTTCTATATTACAACACATTACCAATATTTATCAGCATTTGGTCAAGATGTAAAAATTGTAACAAACTCATCACCATCAATACTAAAAGCAATCTATTCTATCAATTCAAGAACCCCAAAAACAATGTGAATATGTGGAGAAGGAGGGTCTCCTCGAATAAGTGTGGGGTATAGAAAGAGAGGAAGAAGTAAAAGTGAAGATTTGTTTCCTTAAAGCTATTTCTAATATGGAGATGCTTTCACAATGTTAGGATGCAGTTGAAGTGATGAGCTTCATGTTCAAATCCATCCAGAGGTCTTCACTGTGGACCACGATCACCATCAGGGTCTTGGGGCTGCGTTGTGTTACGACTGCCTGACTTTTCTGCCGCCATTTTTTCTTTGAATCCTTCGGAGCTCGGAGGGTCTGCATAGCTCATTGGCGGTGCCTCTCTGCGGCGAAGTGGACTACGGAAACTTTCACCCGATGACCGCATTCTGGCGCCGGGGCCGCCCTTGGATCCGGTACGCTGCCCCAGATAACGCAGGAGTCCTCGAAGGGTCTCCTCGTCAACTTCCTCTCCTGTGTCCACCTGGCCTGGTCTGAGACGGTTGAATGTGGGTTCCGGAGCGGTGTAAGGCGGTAGGGGTCGTCGTCCTGGCCAGACAGACATTTCTCCTGGTTCTCTCAGATTTTCTCTGTCGTTCTCAGACCAAGGCAACCGTCGCTGCTCAAAACGACTCTCAAGCCCCATCTCCGGCAAGGCATTATCTTCAGGCCAGGTGGACGGTTGATTGTATTCAGCGTAGCTTTCCTCCAATTCCTCCTCCTCTTCTGGTTCTTCTACCTCATCGTTACTGCTAAGGCGTCCACGACTCTCTAATGAACGCAGGAGCCAAGCGAGCCCTGTGGGTGAGATGCGGTCGCCATTGTGACCCTGAGGCCAGGACACGTCTTGGTACTTCGGCCGCTGCTGGGATAAGCGCCAAAGCTCACGTCGGAGAGACTCGACTAAGGCATCACCTCGAGTGCCACCTCGTCCGGACACTGCGGCCGCGATATCTTCGGCCGTTGGGGCCCAGGCGTCGTTTATCCCCCTTTCGTCCCCAACGTTTTCTTGAGGCAGTGAAGGCTGGGCCTCGGCTAGTTGGCGCAGCCAGGAGCGAGCCAGGGTTGTAGCCCAGAGATCCTCTGGCTCTCCTACACCCCGACTGTGCGAGAACCCAGGAAACACAGGAGACGGCCGGACCGTCGGGCTGATGAGGATCACCATGGTCAGGAACGCGGAGAGGCGAGGTGAAGGCATGGTCATCTGCCGAGAGGCGACAATTACATTAAGTTATTTTCATGTGTGCTATATGTTACATGTCTGCTGAGATATATATGTCGAACATTACTTCATGTTGAGAAAACTGATCTCAGGAAATGGAGCATCTATTTACCCAGGAAGTAGACCCAGGAAGACCTACCCAGGAAGTAGATCAAGTAGACCCAGGAAGTGGAGGTCACTTGCTGCATTTCCTCGGCCTCAATGATCTTTATTAGTCTTGCCAGATACTTACTTGGTTTTACCTGCACATTCAGAGCCCTAAGGTCTATAAGTTGTTCTATATAGTGTGCGCATGGAATTGTGGGTAAAAAGTCCAGGGCACCAACATTGTTGTCTACCTGTTGTATTCTGCTTATGAAGTGCCACTAATGGGGGTTGTCAGATTCTACTTCTTATACAATCCTCCAGGTTCTGCAGGTGGAGGCCACAGTCGATTCGATATATTTGTTGCTGCTGCAGACGCACTAGAGTCTAGACAACTCCGAGGACAAATGTAAAAAAAATTAACAGCGTTTTATAACAATTATAACTACAAGAGTACTTGGAACAGTTTAGGGTTTGTGTCCCAGGGATAGGCCAGATCCTGTGGATTGAGACCTTTACCAAAATCGAATCGCTTGTTCTTGTCGCCCATCCAATTCATCCACCTGGTTTTGTCATAATCCGTCCATAACTTTTTGAAATATCATCTACCATATAAGAGCCGTTGGTCTGTCTGTGTCGCCATTTTTCTCAGAGATTGCTGAACGGATCTTCGTCAAACTTTCAGAGGTTCATCAATCACTGTTTGGGAGTAATGTAGGCCAAAAAAAAAAATAGAAAAAAAAAAGTTTGGGTTTTTATTTATTTATTTTTAATCGCTCGATAGTGCCCACTCCTTTTTGATTCATGACAATTATATACAAGTGCACATTCGCATAAATAAAGACAAAACAATTACGAGACATTTGAACACAAATAATCAAGCAATTCTGGAAGCGGTTGAAGTTGGTGGTTAGGCTTCTTCTTCTTCCTGAACGTCATCATATTTAACTCAGAAACGTGATCAACAGCACATTCATCAGCAGATATTCAACAAAAAGGTAAAATGATGATTTAACATTTCTGATGGATTCTGATTTGGCTGTAATTGCTTTTCCATTATATTTGCTCTCATTTCAAATTTGTATTTGTACAAATTGTACAACATTTGTACAAATACAAATACAACTTTGTCTGGGGTGGTTACATAGGCTATGTGGCCGCGGCCTCATGCGGGGGTGTGGGGGACCGGGAGAGGGGCTTACATTCTCTATGTAAATGTGTAACGTGCAGCGCCACCTGTTGATGTTGGCAGAGGGTATTACAAATTCCTCTTTTTACCTGGGCAACACTGAGGTTAAAACACTCTTTTCACGGTTAAATTTTTCCTCCTTCCCTTCCCCCCTCCCCCTACCCCCAAAAATGATGGGCCTGTCAAAGCCACCCCGCCCCCCCCCCCCCAAAAGATGTATATGTAGTATATCTTTCTCCTCCCTCTCCCCTCACCCCTCTCTTCCCTCCCTCTTCCACTCCCCCGGGCAACGCCTGGTACTCCTCCAGTGCGCTATATATCGTTTATGGCCCCATCTCTCAATGGTGAAGAATCACTGCCAATTTTGAAAACTCTCGCATCCAGATCTGTATTCAGATCTTCACCAAAATCGAATCGATTCGTCCTTGTCGCACACACAACCTGTCCATCAAATTTCCTTCAAAACCATCTACAACTTTTTCAGATATCCTGCTATGTATCGTTTTTGCCGTATCTCTCAACGGTGAAGAATCACTTTAAAAATTTCTCAGATCCAGATCCAGATCTTCACCAAAATGTGACCATTTCATCCTTGTCACACACCCAACCTGTCCACCAAATTTAGTCCGAATCCGTCCGTAACTTTTTGAGATATCCTGTCCACAAACAAGCAAACAGACAGACAGGGGTGAAAACATAACCTCCATCCACCTTGGTTGGTCGAGTTAATGATACGAACATCAGGTGAATGAAATTTTTTACTTTGTACAATTATAAATATATCGACATTGTTTGGACATGTCCTCCAGCTTTGGACTCGAAAGCTTCTCCCACCAGGTACATCCAGCCGGCAAATAGTTTGTTCCATCTGTGCCGTAAATGACGTCCGTTCGTTTACACAGCCGTAAAGTCATCAATGTTAATAACAAGACATCTAACACGGACCTGGTTCCCTCTCGCGCACGTCTGTACAGCCAACGTCTGTCTAACCCTGTGTGTCCGTCATTTCGTCTCTCTGTTCCGCTCTGGCTCGTTTTGTCTGCCGCAGTTCTTCTGTCGCCATTAGCATCCACCTCCGCAACACAATAGCCGATTGTTTAATCAACACGAGGAGTAATCCCATTGTTCGTGTTTAACACGGTATGGAAATGGCAGCAACAGGTGGACGATTCCCCCACCCCGACCCCCAACAAACACACACCCCACTAGACACGTCTCGCTCGACTCCCTTTGTTTATATATACACATGTATATCTCTCTCCCTCTCTCACTTTGTCTCTCTCTTTCCTTTGTATGTCTCAGTTTAGAGCCGTCTCTGTATTTCTCCAATTACGTACATATTTGTTCATTCCTATAATTTGTCTGCAGTCCCTTTTTTTTGTTAGTGCGTGACCGTGATTTTCAGCTCGAATACAAAATGCACTCCTGATATTTATGTCTGTATATATCTGTCGGGATCTGCACGTCCCCATCCCTCCATATTCCCCCAGGTCCTCACCTGCTCCTGCAGCGAAAGCGGCGGCTGTCTGTCGATTCAGCACCGCCGAAAGCGCCCGGATAAAGGAGGAAGGGGGCGGGGCTAGCGGAGGGACACGAGTGCGCGTGCGACGTGACGCTCCGTCACCACCCACGCATTAACGTCGACTAACATGCGCCATGCGCGTGCATGTACGTACGATCTTATGGTGGAGGTGAAAGCTACCGGTTTGCCCTGTTAATGCGCTTTCATCACTTGACGCGAGCTTTGCGTCAGGGTTAGTCATTCGCATTGATTGTGTTGGTTCATTCAATCGAATTTGTCATTAAATGTACTGTACCCTCGATACGTTCCCACGTAAGCACATTCAGCGCGTGCTGTTCCCATGTAAGCACATTCAGCTCATGCTCATTCCCATGTAAGCACATTCAGCTCATGCTCATTCCCAAGTAAACACATTCGGCTCGTGCTCGTTCCCATCGAAACACATTCAGCTCGTGCTCGTTCCCATGTAAGCACATTCCGATCATGCTCGTTCCCATGTAAGCATACTCATATTATGCTCGTTCCCATGTAAGCATACTCGTATCATGCTCGTTCCCATGTAAGCATACTCATATTATGCTCGTTCCCATGTAAGCATACTCGTATCATGCTCATTCCCAAGTAAGCACATTCAGCTCATGCTCATTCCCATGTAAGCACATTCAGCTCATGCTCATTCCCAAGTAAACACATTCGGCTCGTGCTCGTTCCCATCGAAACACATTCAGCTCGTGCTCGTTCCCATGTAAGCACATTCCGATCATGCTCGTTCCCATGTAAGCATACTCATATTATGCTCGTTCCCATGTAAGCATACTCGTATCATGCTCGTTCCCATGTAAGCATACTCATATTATGCTCGTTCCCATGTAAGCATACTCGTATCATGCTCATTCCCATGTAAGCACATTCAGCTCATGCTCATTCCCATGTAAGCACATTCAGCTCATGCTCATTCCCAAGTAAACACATTCGGCTCGTGCTCGTTCCCATCGAAACACATTCAGCTCGTGCTCGTTCCCATGTAAGCACATTCCGATCATGCTCGTTCCCATGTAAGCATACTCATATTATGCTCGTTCCCATGTAAGCATACTCGTATCATGCTCGTTCTCATGTAAGCATACTCATATTATGCTCGTTCCCATGTAAGCATACTCGTATCATGCTCATTCCCATGTAAGCACATTCAGCTCATGCTCATTCCCATGTAAGCACATTCAGCTCGTGCTCGTTCCCATACCATAGAAAGACATTCAGATCATGCTCGTTCCCATGTAAGCACATTCGGCTCGTGCTCGTTCCCATCGAAAAACATTCAGCTCGTGCTCGTTCCCATGTAAGCACATTCAGCTCGTGCTCGTTCCCATACCATAGAAAGACATTCAGATCATGCTCGTTCCCATGTAAGCACATTCCGATCATGCTCGTTCCCATGCAAGCATACTCACATCATGCTTGTTCCCATGTAAGCATAGTCATATTATGCTCGTTCCCATGTAAGCATACTCATATCATGCTCGTTCCCATGTAAGCACACTCATAGCATGCTCGTTCCCATGTAAGCATCGTCATATTATGCTCGTTCCCATGTAAGCATACTCATATCATGCTTGCTCCCATGTAAGCATACTCATATCATGCTTGTTCCCATGTAAGCATAATCATAGCATGCTCGTTCCCATGTAAGCATACTCACGTCATGATCTTTCACATGTTAGCATACTCACATCATGATCTTTCCCATGTAAGCATACTCACATAATGTTCGTTCCCATGTAAGCATACTCACATAGTGTTCGTTCCCATGTAAGCATACTCACATTATGTTCGTTCCCATGTAAGCATACTCACATCATGATCTTTTCCATGCCATGTAAGCATACTCACATCATGATCTTTCCCGTGTAAGCATCCTCACATTATGTTCCTTCCCATGTAAGCATACTCACATTATGTTCGTTCCCATGTAAGCATACTCACATTATGTTTGTTCCCATGTAAGCATGCTCACATAATGATATTTCCCATGTAAGCACACACATCATGCTCGTTCCCATGTGAGCAAACGCATATCATGCTTGTTCCAATATAAGCATACTCATATTATGCTCGTTCCCATGTAAGCATACTCATATAATGCTCGTTCCCATGTAAGCATACTCACATTATGCTCGTTCCCATGTAAGCATACTCATATCATGCTCGTTCCCATGTAAGCATACTCACATTATGCTCGTTCCCATGTAAGGATACTCATATCGTGCTTTTTCCCATGTAAGCATACTCATATCATGCTCATTCCCATGTAAGCATACTCACATCATGCTTGTTCCCATGTGAGCATACTCATATCATGCTCGTTCCCATGTAAGCATACTCACATCATGCTTGTTCCCATGTGAGCATACTCATATCATGCTCGTTCCCATGTAAGCATACTCACATCATGCTTGTTCCCATGTGAGCATACTCACATCATGATCTTTCCCATGTAAGCATACTCACATCACGCTTGTTCCCATGTGAGCATACTCATATCATGCTCGTTCCCATGTGAGCATACTCATATCATGCTTGTTCCCATGTGAGCATACTCATATCATGCTCGTTCCCATGTGAGCATACTCACATCATGCTTGTTCCCATGTGAGCATACTCACATCATGATCTTTCCCATGTAAGCATACTCACATCACGCTTGTTCCCATGTGCGCATACTCACATCATGATCTTTCCCATGTAAGCATACTCATCATGCTTGTTCCCATGTGAGCATACTCATATCATGTTCGTTCCCATGTAAGCATACTCACATCATGATCTTTCCCATGTAAGCATACTCACAATATGTTCTTTCACATGGAAGCATACTCACATTATGTTCGTTCCCATGTAAGCATACTCACATCACGCTTGTTCCCATGTGAGCATACTCACATCACGCTTGTTTCCATGTAAGCATACTCACATCATGCTTGTTCCCATGTGAGCATACTCATATCATGCTCGTTCCCATGTGAGCATACTCACATCATGCTTGTTCCCATGTGAGCATACTCACATCATGATCTTTCCCATGTAAGCATACTCACATCACGCTTGTTCCCATGTGCGCATACTCACATCATGATCTTTCCCATGTAAGCATACTCATCATGCTTGTTCCCATGTGAGCATACTCATATCATGTTCGTTCCCATGTAAGCATACTCGTATCATGCTCGTTCCCATGTAAGCATACTCATATTATGCTCGTTCCCATGTAAGCATACTCGTATCATGCTCATTCCCATGTAAGCACATTCAGCTCATGCTCATTCCCATGTAAGCACATTCAGCTCATGCTCATTCCCAAGTAAACACATTCGGCTCGTGCTCGTTCCCATCGAAACACATTCAGCTCGTGCTCGTTCCCATGTAAGCACATTCCGATCATGCTCGTTCCCATGTAAGCATACTCATATTATGCTCGTTCCCATGTAAGCATACTCGTATCATGCTCGTTCCCATGTAAGCATACTCATATTATGCTCGTTCCCATGTAAGCATACTCGTATCATGCTCATTCCCATGTAAGCACATTCAGCTCATGCTCATTCCCATGTAAGCACATTCAGCTCATGCTCATTCCCAAGTAAACACATTCGGCTCGTGCTCGTTCCCATCGAAACACATTCAGCTCGTGCTCGTTCCCATGTAAGCACATTCCGATCATGCTCGTTCCCATGTAAGCATACTCATATTATGCTCGTTCCCATGTAAGCATACTCGTATCATGCTCGTTCTCATGTAAGCATACTCATATTATGCTCGTTCCCATGTAAGCATACTCGTATCATGCTCATTCCCATGTAAGCACATTCAGCTCATGCTCATTCCCATGTAAGCACATTCAGCTCGTGCTCGTTCCCATACCATAGAAAGACATTCAGATCATGCTCGTTCCCATGTAAGCACATTCGGCTCGTGCTCGTTCCCATCGAAAAACATTCAGCTCGTGCTCGTTCCCATGTAAGCACATTCAGCTCGTGCTCGTTCCCATACCATAGAAAGACATTCAGATCATGCTCGTTCCCATGTAAGCACATTCCGATCATGCTCGTTCCCATGCAAGCATACTCACATCATGCTTGTTCCCATGTAAGCATAGTCATATTATGCTCGTTCCCATGTAAGCATACTCATATCATGCTCGTTCCCATGTAAGCACACTCATAGCATGCTCGTTCCCATGTAAGCATCGTCATATTATGCTCGTTCCCATGTAAGCATACTCATATCATGCTTGCTCCCATGTAAGCATACTCATATCATGCTTGTTCCCATGTAAGCATAATCATAGCATGCTCGTTCCCATGTAAGCATACTCACGTCATGATCTTTCACATGTTAGCATACTCACATCATGATCTTTCCCATGTAAGCATACTCACATAATGTTCGTTCCCATGTAAGCATACTCACATAGTGTTCGTTCCCATGTAAGCATACTCACATTATGTTCGTTCCCATGTAAGCATACTCACATCATGATCTTTTCCATGCCATGTAAGCATACTCACATCATGATCTTTCCCGTGTAAGCATCCTCACATTATGTTCCTTCCCATGTAAGCATACTCACATTATGTTCGTTCCCATGTAAGCATACTCACATTATGTTTGTTCCCATGTAAGCATGCTCACATAATGATATTTCCCATGTAAGCACACACATCATGCTCGTTCCCATGTGAGCAAACGCATATCATGCTTGTTCCAATATAAGCATACTCATATTATGCTCGTTCCCATGTAAGCATACTCATATAATGCTCGTTCCCATGTAAGCATACTCACATTATGCTCGTTCCCATGTAAGCATACTCATATCATGCTCGTTCCCATGTAAGCATACTCACATTATGCTCGTTCCCATGTAAGGATACTCATATCGTGCTTTTTCCCATGTAAGCATACTAATATCATGCTCATTCCCATGTAAGCATACTCACATCATGCTTGTTCCCATGTGAGCATACTCATATCATGCTCGTTCCCATGTAAGCATACTCACATCATGCTTGTTCCCATGTGAGCATACTCATATCATGCTCGTTCCCATGTAAGCATACTCACATCATGCTTGTTCCCATGTGAGCATACTCACATCATGATCTTTCCCATGTAAGCATACTCACATCACGCTTGTTCCCATGTGAGCATACTCATATCATGCTCGTTCCCATGTGAGCATACTCATATCATGCTTGTTCCCATGTGAGCATACTCATATCATGCTCGTTCCCATGTGAGCATACTCACATCATGCTTGTTCCCATGTGAGCATACTCACATCATGATCTTTCCCATGTAAGCATACTCACATCACGCTTGTTCCCATGTGCGCATACTCACATCATGATCTTTCCCATGTAAGCATACTCATCATGCTTGTTCCCATGTGAGCATACTCATATCATGTTCGTTCCCATGTAAGCATACTCACATCATGATCTTTCCCATGTAAGCATACTCACAATATGTTCTTTCACATGGAAGCATACTCACATTATGTTCGTTCCCATGTAAGCATACTCACATCACGCTTGTTCCCATGTGAGCATACTCACATCACGCTTGTTCCCATGTAAGCATACTCACATCATGCTTGTTCCCATGTGAGCATACTCATATCATGCTCGTTCCCATGTGAGCATACTCACATCATGCTTGTTCCCATGTGAGCATACTCACATCATGATCTTTCCCATGTAAGCATACTCACATCACGCTTGTTCCCATGTGCGCATACTCACATCATGATCTTTCCCATGTAAGCATACTCATCATGCTTGTTCCCATGTGAGCATACTCATATCATGTTCGTTCCCATGTAAGCATACTCACATCATGATCTTTCCCATGTAAGCATACTCACAATATGTTCTTTCACATGGAAGCATACTCACATTATGTTCGTTCCCATGTAAGCATGCTCACATCATGATACTTCCCATGTAAGCACACACATTATGTTCGTTCCCATGTAAGCACATTCCGATCATGATCATGGACGAGCCCCGCAGAGTGTATTCATTTCTCATCTGCAAACCACTGCTGACTGACCATACCTTTAGCACCAAAGAAGGACAGTCGTGAGTAGTGAGTAGTGATATTGGACAAAGAAAGCAAGTGCTTGGAGCGCAGAATTAATCCATTTGGGATCGAGTGGAGGAACCGACGTTCAACAAGAATGGAGGGCCAGGCGTTTTGGGATTTGGGACATCCTGATCCAAACTCTTCTCTGTCTCCAAACACACCGACGTTGTCTACGAGAGGTTTCCCCTTTACATAATCAAGAGGGATGCCGGAACCTCCATCATGTCATGTCATGTATCAAAGGATCCAATGGATCACGATGAGTGACGTAGCTTGAGTCGAATCGTCATAACTAAAGTAGTTTGGGATTCCGACCTCAAGACCATCGTCATCAAACTGCATCTTTGAAGAGTTGAAAATGGGAAGGGACAGAGATTTGAAGCTCGTGTCTTGTCCGCCGGCCCGTGTCGACTTGTCCGACCTGTAAACGTAATCGCGGCTGAAAAAGAAACGTCGAATAATTTTGTTTTTTCCTTTTGTTACGTGCTCCTCCCCAAACCCCGGTCACGGTGTACCTCCGAGCCCCGAAAGGAGTCACGGCAGAAAGATGTGTTATAATGTGTGTCAATGACCAATGGTGAAACCACACCAACCAATTGTTACCAAAAACAAGTATTGTATTAAGGTCACGCAAGTATAACAGCACAAGTACAATATGTTTCAATTGCACCACAAAAATACCATATAATTCCTATGATGGTACCATCAGTTTCTTATTCAATAACTCACTGTGCTCCAAGTGAGCGAAAAGAACATTCCCAAAGTCACTGTCCCGGCACCAAGCCAAAGTCAATCCACGCTCCGGTGATCGCAAGAAAATGTCGAATCGAGACCAGAATCCAAGTCGGCTGACAGTCAACGCTGCCAAAGAGGCGCAAAGGAGCACCCAAAAGGCGACTGGGACATCACACCTTCGGGTATGAACGTTTAGCGGCTCCCAAACGGAGAACCACAAATTCCCAATCGAAATCCACGTTACACTCGCAAACCAGGCTAACGGCTGTGTGCGGTGAAATGGCTGGAGCGATGCGAAATGGCGGGCGGGCGGGCCCATACTGGAGGCATACCTGCTCTCCAACGATTCTCTTCGGAATCAACCGCAAAACCCGACACGCAGGTTATCTGTCACAGCGATAACCACTCTGTCACAGGAATCCCTTTCCCAGGAAACCCAAAGTTCGCTCGTGACCCCCGTTCACCAGCGTCTCCTCGAGACCTCAAAGCAGCTCGGCTTTTCTTCCCGACCTCACTTGCTCCGCCTTTTTTTTTCTTCCTCCTCTTCTTCTTCCGCTTTCTCCCGATCCGGTTTCCGGTTTCTTTTAAAACACTAATTTTTTACCTTTTGAAAACAGTTATCTCCATTTCACTTAAACAATAACAATAATAGTACATGGAACCAAAAATGCTTACAGTGGATGAAAACCACGACGACGGAAGTGACGAATCCGTAACACTTTACTTCGGTGTACTTGGAGTTGTTTATGTTCACATCTTCCCAACTCTAACCCCTTAAACTCACAAACCCTCTCTTAAGGGAATCTTCAGGCTTCGCCTTGGGAATAATTCGTGAATTATCCGATTTCAGTTTAACCATGATAACTTGATCATGACGTCATGATTACCTTTATCCGATTTGAGGTGCGTCCGACTTAATAATGGCGCAATGATCACCTTTCCACCTTCTGTATCATCGTCACACTCGAGCTGTAGCCAAATGCCGGGCAATGAGAACATGGCAATCCCCATGATACAGGAGTATCCTTACATGAACCTCCTTACGTGAGCGTCCTTACATGGACCTCCTTACGCGAGCGTCCTTACATGGACCTCCTTACGCGAGAGTCATTACATGGGCCTCCTTACGTGAGAGGCCTTACACGAACCTCCTTACGTGAGCGTCCTTATGCGAGCCTCCTTACACTACCCTCCGTATGCGAACCTCCTTATGCGAGTCACCTTACGCAAACATTCTTACACGAACCTCCTTATGCGTGCATCCTTACACGATGCTCCTTACCCGAGGCTGCTTACACGAATCTCCTACACAAGTTCCTGCACGTGAGTCTCTTTACACGAGTCCCCTACGTGAGCCAAGATGGTGAGTAGTGTAATTCTGATTCCATTTCGATGACCCACGACCTGCTTGATTCGATTTGAATCGTCGACTTTATGGAATGCAGATCAAGTCAGAGTTTCACAAACTGGTTCATGGCTGTTCACCCCTTCTCACGACCACTCCCAAACCCCCATCTTCTCACGACCACTCCCAAACCCCCATCTTCTCACGACCACTCCCAAACCCCTATCTCCTCATGACCACTCCCAAACCCCCATCTTCTCATGACCACTCCCAAACCCCCACCTTCTCACGACCACTCCCAAACCCCCATCTTCTCATGACCACTCCCAAACCCCCATCTTCTCACGACCACTCCCAAACCCCCATCTTCTCATGACCACTCCCAAACCCCCATCTTCTCAGGACCACTCCCAAACCCCCATCTTCTCATGACCACTCCCAAACCCCCACCGTCTCATGACCACTCCCAAACCACTATCTCATCATGACCACTCCCAAACCCCCATCGTCTCATGACCACTCCCAAACCACTATCACATCATGACCACTCCCAAACCCCCATCTTCTCATGACCACTCCCAAACCCCCATCTTCTCACGACCACTCCCAAACCCCCATCTTCTCATGACCACTCCCAAACCCCCACCGTCTCATGACCACTCCCAAACCACTATCTCATCATGACCACTCCCAAACCCCCATCGTCTCATGACCACTCCCAAACCACTATCACATCATGACCACTCCCAAACCCCTATCTCATCATGACCACTCCCAAACCCCCATTGTCTCACGACCACTCCCAAACCCCCATCTTCTCACGACCACTTCCAAACCCCCATCTTCTCACGACCACTCCCAAACCCCGATCTCATCATGACCACTCCCAAACCCCCCATCGTCTCACGACCACTCCCAAACCCCCATCTTCTCATGACCACTCCCAAACCCCCATCGTCTCACGACCACTCCCAACCCCCCATCTTCTCATGACCACTCCCAAACCCCCATCGTCTCACGACCACTCCCAAACCCCCATCTTCTCATGACCACTCCCAAACCCCCATCTTCTCATGACCACTCCCAAACCCCCATCTTCTCATGACCACTCCCAAACCCCCCATCTTCTCACGACCACTCCCAACCCCCCATCTTCTCACGACCACTTCCAAACCCCCATCTTCACATGACCACTCCCAAACCCCCCATCTTCTCACGACCACTCCCAAACCCCCATATTCTCATGAGCACTCCCAAACCCCCATCTTCTCATGACCACTCCCAAACCCCCATCTCTTCATGACCACTCCCAACCCCCATCTCCTCATGACCACCCCCAAACCCCCATCTCCTCATGACCACTCTCAACCCCCCATCTCCTCATGACCACTCCCAACTCCCCATCTCCTCATGACCACTCCCCAACCCCCATCTCCTCATGACCACTCCCAACCTCCCATGACCACTCCCAAACCCCCATCTCCTCATGACCACTCTCAACCCCCCATCTCCTCATGACCACTCCCAACTCCCCATCTCCTCATGACCACTCCCCAACCCCCATCTCCTCATGACCACTCCAAACCCCCCATCTCCTCATGACCACTCCCAACCCCCCATCTCCTCATGACCACTCACAAACCCCCATCGTCTCATGACCACTCCCAAACCCCCATCTTCTCACGACCACTCCCAAACCCCCATCTCCTCATGACCACTCCCAAACCCCCATCGTCTCATGACCACTCCCAAACCCCCATCTCCTCATGACCACTCCCAAACCCCCATCTTCTCACGACCACTCCCAAACCCCCATCGTCTCATGACCACTCCCAAACCCCCATCGTCTCACGACCACTCCCAAACCCCCATCTCCTCATGACCACTCCCAACCCCCTATCTCCACATGACCACTCCCAACCCCCCATCGTCTCACGACCACTCTCAAACCCCCATCTTCTCACGACCACTCCCAAACCCCCATCTTCTCACGACCACTCCCAAACCCCCATCTTCTCACGACCACTCCCAAACCCCCATCTTCTCACGACCACTCCCAAACCCCCATCTTCTCATGACCACTCCCAAACCCCCATCTTCTCATGACCACTCCCAAACCCCCATCTTCTCAGGACCACTCCCAAACCCCCATCTTCTCACGACCACTCCCAAACCCCCATCTTCTCACGACCACTCCCAAACCCCCATCTTCTCATGACCACTCCCAAACCCCCATCTTCTCAGGACCACTCCCAAACCCCCATCTTCTCAGGACCACTCCCAAACCCACATCTTCTCACGACCACTCCCAAACCCCCCATCTTCTCACGACCACTCCCAAACCCCCATCTTCTCATGACCACTCCCAAACCCCCATCTTCTCATGACCACTCCCAAACCCCCATCTTCTCAGGACCACTCCCAAACCCCCATCTTCTCAGGACCACTCCCAAACCCCCATCTTCTCATGACCACTCCCAAACCCCCATCTTCTCATGACCACTCCCAAACCCCCATCTTCTCAGGACCACTCCCAAACCCCCATCTTCTCAGGACCACTCCCAAACCCCCATCTTCTCAGGACCACTCCCAAACCCCCATCTTCTCATGACCACTCCCAAACCCCCATCTTCTCACGACCACTCCCAATCCCCCATCTTCTCATGACCACTCCCAAACCCCCATCTTCTCAGGACCACTCCCAAACCCCCATCTTCTCAGGACCACTCCCAAACCCCCATCTTCTCATGACCACTCCCAAACCCCCATCTTCTCACGACCACTCCCAAACCCCCATCTTCTCATGACCACTCCCAAACCCCCATCTTCTCAGGACCACTCCCAAACCCCCATCTTCTCAGGACCACTCCCAAACCCCCATCTTCTCATGACCACTTCCAAACCCCCATCGTCTCATGACCACTCCCAAACCCCCATCTCCTCATGACCACTCCCAAACCCCCATCTTCTCACGACCACTCCCAAACCCCCATCTTCTCACGACCACTCCCAAACCCCCATCGTCTCATGACCACTCCCAAACCCCCATCGTCTCACGACCACTCCCAAACCCCCATCTCCTCATGACCACTCCCAACCCCCTATCTCCACATGACCACTCCCAACCCCCCATCGTCTCACGACCACTCCCAAACCCCCCATCTTCTCACGACCACTCCCAAACCCCCATCTTCTCACGACCACTCCCAAACCCCCATCTTCTCACGACCACTTCCAAACCCCCATCTTCTCACGACCACTCCCAAACCCCCATCTTCTCATGACCACTCCCAAACCCCCATCTTCTCATGACCACTCCCAAACCCCCATCTTCTCAGGACCACTCCCAAACCCCCATCTTCTCACGACCACTCCCAAACCCCCATCTTCTCACGACCACTCCCAAACCCCCATCTTCTCATGACCACTCACAAACCCCCATCTTCTCAGGACCACTCCCAAACCCCCATCTTCTCAGGACCACTCCCAAACCCCCATCTTCTCAGGACCACTCCCAAACCCCCCATCTTCTCACGACCACTCCCAAACCCCCATCTTCTCAGGACCACTCCCAAACCCCCATCTTCTCACGACCACTCCCAAACCCCCATCTTCTCACGACCACTCCCAAACCCCCATCTTCTCATGACCACTCACAAACCCCCATCTTCTCAGGACCACTCCCAAACCCCCATCTTCTCATGACCACTCACAAACCCCCATCTTCTCAGGACCACTCACAAACCCCCATCTTCTCAGGACCACTCCCAAACCCCCATCTTCTCAGGACCACTCCCAAACCCCCATCTTCTCACGACCACTCCCAAACCCCCCATCTTCTCATGACCACTCCCAAACCCCCATCTTCTCAGGACCACTCCCAAACCCCCATCTTCTCATGACCACTCCCAAACCCCCATCTTCTCATGACCACTCCCAAACCCCCATCTTCTCAGGACCACTCCCAAACCCCCATCTTCTCATGACCACTCCCAAACCCCCATCTTCTCACGACCACTCCCAAACCCCCATCTTCTCATGACCACTCCCAAACCCCCATCTTCTCAGGACCACTCCCAAACCCCCATCTTCTCAGGACCACTCCCAAACCCCCATCTTCTCAGGACCACTCCCAAACCCCCATCTTCTCAGGACCACTCCCAAACCCCCATCTTCTCAGGACCACTCCCAAACCCCCATCTTCTCACGACCACTCCCAAAACCCCATCTTCTCACGACCACTCCCAAATCACCATCTTTTTACCATCATCCCAATCCTCACCCCCATCCTCTCATCAGTCACCATGCACCACTCAAACCCCCATCCTCTCACCACGATCCAAACCCTTATCCTCCAAACACTTTTCCGACAAATAAAACAGTGAAGAAAACATTTAAATAAATAAATAAAGGCCCTCGAGCGGTGAAGTGCGCTGCGTGGGAGTATCATACGTTGTGACGTCAAGATGTGCCACACGTCACTGCGCCCGCGCTCCCCGTTCCATTGAGAGAATTGTCGGTTTATTTTTTTCCTTTTGCTTTGCATTCTGAACACATGCATCGTTCAGTCGTTCCTTCACCCTCCCTTCGTGTAATTCTTATTTTATCCTCACTATAATCTACCTTAACCTTAACAATAGTTCATCCCTTGATATGGAATTAAAGTTATTTCCTTTTCTTCACATATTTAATCGATTTCATCGCGTTATGTCATTTTTTTCCAATTCAATCTGCAAATATCTCAACTACAATTGCTTTGTCTTTTATATGATCAATCTGTCATCTGAAGGAGGGTGTGTTGAGCTTAAAACAGCTGTGTCATGATTTCTTTATTCCATGTAAAATCCAGGTTCATGGTGGTGCTGTTATTATTATTTATTTATTTTGTAGAAATCCAGGTTCATGGTAGCGCTGTTATCATCATTATTTATTTATTTTGTAGAAATCCAGGTTCATGGTAGCGCTGTGTAATCATTATTTATTTATTTTGTAGAAATCCAGGTTCATGGTGGCGCTGTTATTATTATTTATTTATTTTGTAAAATCCAGGTTCATGGTGGCGCTGTTATTATTATTTATTTATTTTGTAGAAATCCAGGTTCATGGTGGCGCTGTTATCATCATTATTTATTTATTTTGTAGAAATCCAGGTTCATGGTAGCGCTGTGTAATCATTATTTATATATTTTGTAGAAATCCAGGTTCATGGTGGCGCTGTTATTATTATTTATTTATTTTGTAGAAATCCAGGTTCATGGTAGCGCTGTTATCATCATTATTTATTTATTTTGTAGAAATCCAGGTTCATGGTAGCGCTGTGTAATCATTATTTATTTATTTTGTAGAAATCCAGGTTCATGGTAGCGCTGTGTAATCATTATTTATTTATGTTGTAGAAATCCAGGTTCATGGTCGTGCTGTGTAATCATTATTTATTTATTTTGTAGAAATCCAGGTTCATGGTGGCACTGTTATCATTATTTATTTATTTTGTATAAATCCAGGTTCATGTTATCATCATTATTTATTTATTTTGTAGAAATCCAGGTTCATGGTAGCGCTGTGTAATCATTATTTATTTATTTTGTAGAAATACAGGTTCATGGTGGCGCTGTGTAATCATTATTTATTTATTTTGTAGAAATCCAGGTTCATGGTGGCGCTGTTATCATTATTTATTTATTTTGTAGAAATCCAGGTTCATGGTGGCGCTGTTATCATCATTATTTCTTTATTTTGTAGAAATCCAGGTTTATGGTAGCGCTGTGTAATCATTATTTATTTATTTTGTAGAAATCCAGGTTCATGGTAGCGCTGTTATCATTATTTATTTATTTTGTAGAAATCCAGGTTCATGGTCGTGCTGTGTAATCATTATTTATTTATTTTGTAGAAATCCAGTCTCATGGTAGCGCTGTGTAATCATTATTTATTTATTTTGTAGAAATCCAGGTTCATGGTGGCGCTGTGTAATCATTATTTATTTATTTTGTAGAAATCCAGGTTCATGGTAGCGCTGTGTAATCATTATTTATTTATTTTGTAGAAATCCAGGTTCATGGTGGTGCTGTTATCATTATTTATTTATTTTGTAGAAATCCAGGTTCATGGTAGCGCTGTGTAATCATTATTTATTTATTTTGTAGAAATCCAGGTTCATGGTAGCGCTGTGTAATCATTCTCCATTTATTTTCTAGAAATCCAGGTTCATGGTAGCGTTGTGTTATCATTCTCCATTTATTTTGTAGAAATCCAGGTTCATGGTAGCGCTGTTATCATTATATATTTATTTTGTAGAAATCCAGGTTCATGGAAGCGCTGTGTAATCATTACCTTCGCAAAAGCGGAAGGTTATGTTTTGATCGCTGTGTATTTATTTGTATGTCTGTGTGTGTGTGTGTATGTTATTCGCATAACTCAAAAAGTATTCAACCGAATTGCATGAAATTTGGTGGGATGATTGGTTATTATACGGGACACATTTGATTAGATTTTGGGAGCAATCGGGTCAAAGGTCAAGGTCAAGGTCACGAAAAGGTCAAAATCGTATTTTTACCATAGCTGCGGCGAAGGTATGCGCTCTACCGAGTGCCCGTTCTAGTTATTTATGTATTTTGTAGAAATCCAGGTTCATGGTAGCGCTGTTATCATTATATATTTATTTTGTAGAAATCCAGGTTCATGGTAGCGCTGTGTAATCATTATTTATTTATTTTGTAGAAATCCAGGTTCATAGTAGCGCTGTGTAATCATTATTTATTACCTTCGCAAAAGCGGAAGGTTATGTTTTGATCGCTGTGTATTTATTTGTATGTCTGTGTGTGTGTGTGTATGTTATTCGCATAACTCAAAAAGTATTCAACCGAATTGCATGAAATTTGGTGGGATGATTGGTTATTTATTATACGGGACACATTTGATTAGATTTTGGGAGCAATCGGGTCAAAGGTCAAGGTCAAGGTCACGAAAAGGTCAAAATCGTATTTTTGTTGTTCTGTTCCCTACACTCCCATGCCAAGTACAGAACAGTAGCTGCGGCGAAGGTATGCGCTCTACCGAGTGCCCGTTCTAGTTTATTTTGTAGAAATGCAGGCTCACGGTAGCGCTGTGTAATCATTATTTATTTATTTTGTAGAAATCCAGGTTCATGATCGTGCTGTTATCATTATATATTTATTTTGTAGAAATCCAGGTTCATGGTAGCGCTGTTATCATCATTATTTATTTATTTTGTAGAAATCCAGGTTTATGGTAGCGCTGTGTAATCATTATTTATTTATTTTGTAGAAATCCAGGTTCATGGTAGCGCCGTGTAATCATTATTTATTTATTTTGTAGAAATCCAGGTTCATGGTAGCGCTGTGTAATCATTATTTATTTATTTTGTAGAAATCCAGGTTCATGATCGTGCTGTTATCATTATATATTTATTTTGTAGAAATCCAGGTTCATGGTGGCGCTGTGTAATCATTATTTATTTATTTTGTAGAAATCCAGGTTCATGGTAGCGCTGTGTAATCATTATTTATTTATTTTGTAGAAATCCAGGTTCATGGTAGCGCTGTTATCATTATTTATTTATTTTGTAGAAATCCAGGTTCATGATCGTGCTGTTATCATTATATATATATTTTGTAGAAATCCAGGTTCATGGTAGCGCTGTGTAATCATTATTTATTTATTTTGTAGAAATCCAGGTTCATGGTAGCGCTGTGTAATCATTATTTATTTATTTTGTAGAAATCCAGGTTCATGGTAGCGCTGTTATCATTATTTATTACCTTCGCAAAAGCGGAAGGTTATGTTTTGATCGCTGTGTATTTATTTGTATGTCTGTGTGTGTGTGTGTATGTTATTCGCATAACTCAAAAAGTATTCAACCGAATTGCATGAAATTTGGTGGGATGATTGGTTATTATACGGGACACATTTGATTAGATTTTGGGAGCAATCGGGTCAAAGGTCAAGGTCAAGGTCACGAAAAGGTCAAAATCGTATTTTTGTTGTTCTGTTCCCTACACTCCCATGCCAAGTACAGAACAGTAGCTGCGGCGAAGGTATGCGCTCTAGCGAGTGCCCGTTCTAGTTTATTTTGTAGAAATCCAGGTTCATGGTAACGCTGTTATCATCATTATTTCTTTATTTTGTAGAAATCCAGGTTCATGGTGGCGCTGTGTAATCATTATTTATTTATTTTGTAGAAATCCAGGTTCATGGTAGCGCTGTGTAATCATTATTTATTTATTTTGTAGAAATCCAGGTTCATGGTAGCGCTGTTGTCATTATTTATTTATTTTGTAGAAATCCAGGTTCATGATCGTGCTGTTATCATTATATATTTATTTTGTAGAAATCCAGGTTAATGGTAGCGCTGTGTAATCATTATTTATTTATTTTGTAGAAATCCAGGTTCATGGTAGCGCTGTGTAATCATTATTTATTTATTTTGTAGAAATCCAGGTTCATGGTAGCGCTGTTATCATTATTTATTTATTTTGTAGAAATCCAGGTTCATGGTAGCGCTGTTATCATCATTATTTATTTATTTTGTAGAAATCCAGGTTCATGGTCGCGCTGTGTAATCATTATTTATTTATTTTGTAGAAATCCAGGTTCATGGTAGCGCTGTGTTATCATTATTTATTTATTTTGTAGAAATCCAGGTTCATGATCGTGCTGTTATCATTATATATTTATTTTGTAGAAATCCAGGTTCATGGTGGCACTGTGTAATCATTATTTATTTATTTTGTAGAAATCCAGGTTCATGGTAGCGCTGTGTAATCATTATTTATTTATTTTGTAGAAATCCAGGTTCATGGTAGCACTGTTATCATCATTATTTATTTATTTTGTAGAAATCCAGGTTCATGGTCGCGCTGTGTAATCATTATTTATTTATTTTGTAGAAATCCAGGTTCATGGTAGCGCTGTGTAATCATTATTTATTTATTTTGTAGAAATCCAGGTTCATGATCGTGCTGTTATCATTATATATTTATTTTGTAGAAATCCAGGTTCATGGTGGCACTGTGTAATCATTATTTATTTATTTTGTAGAAATCCAGGTTCATGGTAGCGCTGTGTAATCATTATTTATTTATTTTGTAGAAATCCAGGTTCTTGGCAGCACTGTTATCATTATTTATTTATTTTGTAGAAATCCAGGTTCATGGTAGCGCTGTGTTATCATTATTTATTTATTTTGTAGAAATCCAGGTTCTTGGCAGCGCTGTTATCATTATTTATTTATTTTGTAGAAATCCAGGTTCATGATCGTGCTGTTATCATTATATATTTATTATGTAGAAATCCAGGTTCATGGTGGCACTGTGTAATCATTATTTATTTATTTTGTAGAAATCCAGGTTCATGGTAGCGCTGTGTAATCATTATTTATTTATTTTGTAGAAATCCAGGTTCTTGGCAGCGCTGTTATCATTATTTATTTATTTGGTAGAAATCCAGGTTCATGGTCGCGCTGTGTAATCATTATTTATTTATTTTGTAGAAATCCAGGTTCATGGTCGGGCTGTGTTATCATTATTTATTTATTTTGGGGAACCCCAGACTCATGGTAGGGATGTTATCATTATTTATTTATTTTGGGGAAACCCAGACTCATGGTAGGGATGTTATCATTATTTATTTATTGCATAGAAACCCAGACTCATGGTAGGGATGTTATCATTATTTATTTATTTTGGGGAAACCCAGACTCATGGTAGGGATGTTATCATTATTTATTTATTTTGGGGAAACCCAGACTCATGGTAGGGATGTTATCATTATTTATTTATTGCATAGAAACCCAGGTTCATGGTAGACCTGTGTTATCATTATTTATTTATTTTGTAGAAATCCAGGTTCATGGTAGCGCTGTGTAATCATTATTTATTTATTTTGTAGAAATCCAGGTTCATGGTAACGCTGTGTAATCATTATTTATTTATTTTGTAGAAATCCAGGTTCATGGTAGCGCTGTTGTCATTATTTATTTATTTTGTAGAAATCCAGGTTCATGATCGTGCTGTTATCATTATATATTTATTTTGTAGAAATCCAGGTTCATGGTAGCGCTGTTATCATCATTATTTATTTATTTTGTAGAAATCCAGGTTCATGGTGACGCTGTGTAATCATTATTTATTTATTTTGTAGAAATCCAGGTTCATGGTGGCACTGTGTAATCATTATTTATTTATTTTGTAGAAATCCAGGTTCATGGTAGCGCTGTGTAATCATTATTTATTTATTTTGTTGAAATCCAGGTTCATGGCAGCGCTGTTATCATTATATATTTATTTTGTAGAAATCCAGGTTCATGGCAGCGCTGTTATCATTATTTATTTATTTGGTAGAAATCCAGGTTCATGGTAGCGCTGTGTAATCATTATTTATTTATTTTGTAGAATCCAGGTTCATGGTAGCGCTGTGTAATCATTATTTATTTATTTTGTAGAAATCCAGGTTCTTGGCAGCGCTGTGTAATCATTATTTATTTATTTTGTAGAAATCCAGGTTCTTGGCAGCGCTGTGTAATCATTATTTATTTATTTTGTAGAAATCCAGGTTCATGGTGGCGCTGTGTAATCATTATTTATTTATTTTGTAGAAATCCAGGTTCTTGGCAGCGCTGTGTAATCATTATTTATTTATTTTGTAGAAATCCAGGTTCTTGGCAGCGCTGTGTAATCATTATTTATTTATTTTGTAGAATCCAGGTTCATGGTAGCGCTGTGTAATCATTATTTATTTATTTTGTAGAAAGCCAGGTTCATGGTCGGGCTGTGTTATCATTATTTATTTATTTTGGGGAAACCCAGACTCATGGTAGGGATGTTATCATTATTTATTTATTTTGGGGAAACCCAGACTCATGGTAGGGATGTTATCATTATTTATTTATTGCATAGAAATGCAGGTTCATGGTAGACCTGTGTTATCATTATTTATTTATTTTGTAGAAATCCAGGTTCATGGTCGGGCTGTGTTATCATTATTTATTTATTTTGGGGAAACCCAGACTCATGGTAGGGATGTTATCATTATTTATTTATTTTGGGGAAACCCAGACTCATGGTAGGGATGTTATCATTATTTATTTATTTTGGGGAAACCCAGACTCATGGTAGGGATGTTATCATTATTTATTTATTGCATAGAAACCCAGGTTCATGGTAGACCTGTGTTATCATTATTTATTTATTGCATAGAAACCCAGGTTCATGGTAGCGCTGTGTAATCATTATTTATTTATTTTGTAGAAATCCAGGTTCATGGTGGCGCTGTTATTATTATTTATTTATTTTGTAAAATCCAGGTTCATGGTGGCGCTGTTATTATTATTTATTTATTTTGTAAAATCCAGGTTCATGGTGGCGCTGTTATCATTATTTATTTATTGCATAGAAACCCAGACTCATGGTAGAGATGTTATCATTATTTATTTATTGCATAGAAACCCAGGTTCATGGTAGACCTGTGTTATCGGTATATAATTATTATAAGACAGCTCCTTTCATATGGGAGGATTGTCAGGTGCATCGTTTTCCATGCATCGTGTCTGCTTGAGCTTCCAAACTTGTTTTGAGCGAAATCAAACTTTCGAAACACGTCTTAGGGATGGGACCGGTTGTTGATTTAAGCGTTTATAACCAGAACACCCTTTATCCGTGAAACCTCTCGCTTGTTTGTAAAATTCTCGATGTGTCAAAGCAGCCCTTTCGTTCTTATCGCCGCATCCTGACAGGTAAACGTCACAATTAAAAAATTGGGTCTTCATTGAGAACCTGAACAGGTAACCTGCTGACCCGCTGGCGGGATGAATCAAAGGCAACCAGGCAACACAGGCAGACAGCAACGAGGCGTGCGATGGACGAATTTACCCGTGAGAGGCGGCAATGAATGAATGACCGGCATGAATGAACGACCGGCATGAATGAACGACCGAGGGTGCGCGATTCATGAATGGAGCGCGAAAAAAAGAAAAAAACATGAATGAATGGGAGTTGCGAAGGGAGAAACGTAAGGGTCGCCGGGGGTACGTCGGTATCAGTTGATTTTACATTCCTCTCCACATTTACTCCATCCATCTCTGATATGCATCCCTTCGTCGTGATTTTCACCTCGATCCCTGAAGGTGTGACAACCACCTGCCTTGATCGGTGACGTCATCATTCGAGGCTCAAATAACGAAGCTGCCCACGGCAGATAAAACGGATCGGTGACCACGAGCCTGGTTTATGATCACAGGGCTCTGGGGACGAAGACATTTCGCGTGGGTGGCTCGAAAGGAGGGGGAGAGAGGGTCGGGGTTGAGGGGAGGGTGCGCTGGTGGGATTATGGGACAGAGGGGGTGAGGTGGAAGGAGTGGGGGGCGGGAGGGGAAATGGGGGGCTTTTACTGCAGAATGAATCACGAACAGTGACTCACCACTGCGGTAACTGGAGAACTAAAGAGCAATGTACGAGATGCTGCCCAGAGAGCAAAGAATGAGAAATAATTGCTCTTTGTGACGTATCCTCCGAGATTATGAAAAATGTGTTTTCAAAACACCATTTTGTTTGTGTTTCGGGGACGATTTTTAAACGTAAAACCTGCATTAAGATGATGTGCAAGTGATTCGGCTCGAGCGACGATTTCTCGTGAATATTGATCTATCTGTGATTCGGATACGATCTGTAAGGCGTTCACAGCCGGACCGAGGCAGGAGAGGAAGGACAAAAACAACGAAAGGACATTGAGACAGACAACACGACGGGAACAGAGTTTGGGCATCAACCGGAGCAGGACATGGAAGGTCTTTCTGTTCACTCACAACAACAAGTCGATTATTCTCTTTTGCGGCTTCTATGAGTAATTTGAATCAGGACAATCATTACAAGCAATGACGTCACCATGACAATCGTCACGAGCAATGACGTTCCCATGACAACCATTATCAATGATGTTGTGACCATGAGACGCATTATCATACGTATTGTGACGTGGACGTTGTCATCGATGTTGTGACCACGAGATTCATTATCATCGATGTTGTGACCACGAGATTCATTATCATCGATGTTGTGACCACAGAATTCATTATCATCGATGTTGTGACGACGAGGTTCATTATCATCGATGTTGTGATCACGAGGTTCATTATCATCGATGTTGTGACTACAAGATTCATTATCATCGATGTTGTGACGACGAGGTTCATTATCATCGATGTTGTGACGACGAGGTTCATTATCATCGATGTTGTGACGACGAGGTTCATTATCATCGATGTTGTGACCACAGAATTCATTATCATCGATGTTGTGACGGCGAGGTTCATTATCATCGATGTTGTGATCACGAGGTTCATTATCATCGATGTTGTGACGACGAGGTTCATTATCATCGATGTTGTGACCACATAATTCATTATCATCGATGTTGTGACGACGAGGTTCATTATCATCGATGTTGTGACGACGAGGTTCATTATCATCGATGTTGTGACTACAAGATTCATTATCATCGATGTTGTGACGACGAGGTTCATTATCATCGATGTTGTGACGACGAGGTTCATTATCATCGATGTTGTGACGACGAGGTTCATTATCATCGATGTTGTGACCACAGAATTCATTATCATCGATGTTGTGACGACGAGGTTCATTATCATCGATGTTGTGACGACGAGGTTCATTATCATCGATGTTGTGACGACGAGGTTCATTATCATCGATGTTGTGACCACAGAATTCATTATCATCGATGTTGTGACGACGAGGTTCATTATCATCGATGTTGTGACCACGAGGTTCATTATCATCGATGTTGTGACCACAGAATTCATTATCATCGATGTTGTGACGACGAGGTTCATTATCATCGATGTTGTGACCACAAGATTCATTATCATCGATGTTGTGACCACGAGGTTCATTATCATCGATGTTGTGACCACAAGATTCATTATCATCGACGTTGTGACCACGAGGTTCATTATCATCGACGTTGTGACCACGAGGTTCATTATCATCGATGTTGTGACCACAAGATTCATTATCATCGACGTTGTGACCACGAGGTTCATTATCATCGATGTTGTGACCACGAGGTTCATTATCATCGATGTTGTGACCACGAGGTTCATTTATCATCGATGTTGTGACCACGAGGTTCATTATCATCGATGTTGTGACCACGAGGTTCATTATCATCGATGTTGTGACCACGAGGTTCATTATCATCGATGTTGTGACCACGAGGTTCATTATCATCGATGTTGTGACCACGAGGTTCATTATCATCGATGTTGTGACCACGAGGTTCATTATCATCGATGTTGTGACCACGAGGTTCATTATCATCGATGTTGTGACCACTATATTCATTATCATCGATGTTGTGACGACGAGATTCATTATCATCGATGTTGTGACCACGAGATTCATTATCATCGATGTTGTGACCACGAGATTCATTATCATCGATGTTGTGACCACGAGATTCATTATCATCGATGTTGTGACCACGAGATTCATTATCATCGATGTTGTGACCACGAGATTCATTATCATCGATGTTGTGACCACGAGATTCATTATCATCGATGTTGTGACCACGAGATTCATTATCATCGATGTTGTGACCACGAGATTCATTATCATCGATGTTGTCACCACGAGATTCATTATCATCGATGTTGTGACCACGAGATTCATTATCATCGATGTTGTGACCACGAGATTCATTATCATCGATGTTGTGACCACGAGATTCATTATCATCGATGTTGTGACCACGAGATTCATTATCATCGATGTTGTGACCACGAGATTCATTATCATCGATGTTGTGACCACGAGATTCATTATCATCGATGTTGTGACCACGAGATTCATTATCATCGATGTTGTGACCACGAGGTTCATTATCATCGATGTTGTGACCACGAGGTTCATTATCATCGATGTTGTGACCACGAGATTCATTTATCATCGATGTTGTGACCACGAGATTCATTATCATCGATGTTGTGACCACAAGATTCATTATCATCGATGTTGTGACCACGAGATTCATTATCATCGATGTTGTGACCACAAGATTCATTATCATCGATGTTGTGACCACCAGGATCATTATCATCGATGTTGTGACGACCAGGTTCATTATCATCGATGTTGTGACCACGAGATTCATTATCATCGATGTTGTGACCACAGAATTCATTATCATCGATGTTGTGACGACGAGGTTCATTATCATCGATGTTGTGACCACAAGATTCATTATCATCGATGTTGTGACCACGAGGTTCATTATCATCGATGTTGTGACCACAAGATTCATTATCATCGATGTTGTGACCACGAGGTTCATTATCATCGATGTTGTGACCACAAGATTCATTATCATCGACGTTGTGACCACGAGGTTCATTATCATCGATGTTGTGACCACGAGGTTCATTATCATCGATGTTGTGACCACAAGATTCATTATCATCGATGTTGTGACCACGAGGTTCATTATCATCGATGTTGTGACCACGAGGTTCATTATCATCGATGTTGTGACCACGAGGTTCATTATCATCGATGTTGTGACCACGAGGTTCATTATCATCGATGTTGTGACCACGAGGTTCATTATCATCGATGTTGTGACCACGAGGTTCATTATCATCGATGTTGTGGCCACTATATTCATTATCATCGATGTTGTGACGACGAGATTCATTATCATCGATGTTGTGACCACGAGATTCATTATCATCGATGTTGTGACCACGAGATTCATTATCATCGATGTTGTGACCACGAGATTCATTATCATCGATGTTGTGACCACGAGATTCATTATCATCGATGTTGTGACCACGAGATTCATTATCATCGATGTTGTGACCACGAGGTTCATTATCATCGATGTTGTGACCACGAGGTTCATTATCATCGATGTTGTGACCACGAGGTTCATTATCATCGATGTTGTGACCACGAGGTTCATTATCATCGATGTTGTGACCACGAGGTTCATTATCATCGATGTTGTGACCACGAGGTTCATTATCATCGATGTTGTGACCACGAGGTTCATTATCATCGATGTTGTGACCACGAGGTTCATTATCATCGATGTTGTGACCACGAGGTTCATTATCATCGATGTTGTGACCACTATATTCATTATCATCGATGTTGTGACGACGAGATTCATTATCATCGATGTTGTGACCACGAGATTCATTATCATCGATGTTGTGACCACGAGATTCATTATCATCGATGTTGTGACCACGAGATTCATTATCATCGATGTTGTGACCACGAGATTCATTATCATCGATGTTGTGACCACGAGATTCATTATCATCGATGTTGTGACCACGAGATTCATTATCATCGATGTTGTGACCACGAGATTCATTATCATCGATGTTGTGACCACGAGATTCATTATCATCGATGTTGTGACCACGAGATTCATTATCATCGATGTTGTGACCACGAGATTCATTATCATCGATGTTGTGACCACGAGATTCATTATCATCGATGTTGTGACCACGAGATTCATTATCATCGATGTTGTGACCACGAGATTCATTATCATCGATGTTGTGACCACGAGATTCATTATCATCGATGTTGTGACCACGAGATTCATTATCATCGATGTTGTGACCACGAGATTCATTATCATCGATGTTGTGACCACGAGGTTCATTATCATCGATGTTGTGACCACGAGGTTCATTATCATCGATGTTGTGACCACGAGATTCATTATCATCGATGTTGTGACCACGAGATTCATTATCATCGATGTTGTGACCACAAGATTCATTATCATCGATGTTGTGACCACGAGATTCATTATCATCGATGTTGTGACCACGAGGTTCATTATCATCGATGTTGTGACCACAAGATTCATTATCATCGATGTTGTCCCCACAGGATTCATTATCATCGATGTTGTCACCACAAGATTCATTATCATCGATGTTGTGACCACAAGATTCATCATCATTGATGTTGTGACCACAAGATTCATTATCATCGATGTTGTGACCACAAGATTCATTATCATCGATGTTGTGACCACCAGGATCATTATCATCGATGTTGTGACGACCAGGTTCATTATCATCGATTTTGTGACCACGAGGTTTATTATCATCGATGTTGTGACCACCAGGTTCATTATCATCGATGTTGTGACCACCAGGTTCATTATCATCGATGTTGTGACCACCAAGTTCATTATCATCGATGTTGTGACCACGAGATTCATTATCATCGACGTTATCACCAGACAGCCAAGTGCAATGATCAGTCCACTTGCGAACCTTCCTCCAGCTGCCCCTTCTACTTACCTTGTAAATTTGATGACACTCATTGTTCTTTCTTTACGACTGTGGTGCCTCTTGTCATGGATCAGTATAACATTTAATTGTGCTTTGTTGACGGTTATATTGGCTGTTAAATTTCCTGTTAAGTCCATACAACAACAACAAAATGAGGAATAAAAAGGCACTGGCAGTTTGAGAACAGGGGAAGGAGTTGATGAGACGAGAAAGCAACGACATTTCGGCTGAGCCGTTTGCCACGGCCGTTTTCAAGTGGTGCAAATCATTTTAAACCCGAGCCAGCCAGTGAAGGAGGAATCGGGGGTCTTCGGTATGCGAACCTGGACAGGTTCCATGACTCACCTATTTTCTAACCACGACGGATCAACTTAAACCCGCTGTGCATTTGTCTATAGAGATTCAGCTTCACATATATTCACATATCCCTGTGAGATATTCTTCACTGAACTCCCTCGTTTCTACTCGTTAAATCTTGTCGGATATTGCATTGCTGTTATGTCGGTGACGATTTCAAAGCTTGTACGCCCTCGTTGGTTCCATTTTTGAAAAGGAACATGGCTGATTGACCTGTGCATAACCTTAGAGCTTATTCGTCCCTGCAATCTCTCCTCTCTGACAAATACAGTCGTGGCCAAACATATTGGCACATTTGCATTTTTTTTTCGAATAACTCACAATTTTCTCTTAAATCTTACTATAATTCACCCAATGTCTGTCCGTCTGTTCAAAGGTACCGCAAAAATGACTCAACCGATCGAAACGATATTTTGGGTGGATAATTCTGGGATCTCCAGGAGTAAAATAGGCTATTTAGTTTTTCCAATTTCAGCTTTGGTCTCCGGTATTCTCAGGTTTGGACTCCCGCAGAACATTCACGTTCACATAACGTCCATTGTGACGATGTATGTGTTTCACGTGACGGTGTGAACATAATTTCGTAATGTTTTTCGTTTCGTAATCCTTTAATGAACGTTGAATGTTTAATTAACGTTTAATGCCCTTCTATGTCCGGGGCCACACGCACGCTACACTGGACGGGCCAGCGTGTACCTTGCCCTTCGCCGTCAGGCTCGGGTAAACCGCTGAGCCCCATCTGTGATGGGGACTGAGGCTTGAGACAGTGTCCTTCATTAAAAGAATAATAAACGCTGTCTCCATCGATCTTGCCAAGGCCGTAACAGCCGTAACGTTTAATCTCTACATGAGAGAATTCCACATAGCTATTTGGGCGGTGAATACGCCAACAGATCGCTGTCTCCATCGATCTTACCAAGGCCGTAACAGCTATCGGCTCAAAATCCTTTTAACTGTTTATTTGGTACAGTTACACGTATCGGGAGTACATACGACATAGCGATTGTGAACACGATTATCGATCACGATTCACGATCATAGTGTATCGATGACGATTTGAAACACGATGGAATAATATTTACGGATATGAACAGTGATGTGGCTTTTATTGAAATTCTAAAGATACTGTTTAGATTTTGATGATTTGCGTGTGATATGATTCAACGGCTATTCACATGAATCGTTTAAAATATAAAAAACCCTTAAATTTCTGATATTTTGCCTTTTCATTTGGCCTTCCCAATTGAAGCCCCGCCCATAGGGCAGGTAACGTTAATCGTAAGCTGAAATTGACAAAAGTATTTGCTCTCCACAATTCTTTATTTCACTGTTAATATTACAGAACCTTTCCTTTTGATTCAGAACTTAATATATCGTTTTAAATCAGAAAATAAAAAGAAATGGCATTGACAATATTATTGACACCCTCGACTTAATATTTGGTAGCATGGCCTTTGGACAAAATAACTGCAGTCAAGCGCTTCCTATAGTCATGAATGAGCTTCCAACACCTCTCTATCAGTTTGGCCCACTCTTTTGTGCAAAGTGCTCCAGTTCTCCCAGATTTGAAGGGTGCCTTCTCACAACTGCTGTTTTCAGATCTCCCCAAACGTGTTCAATGGGATTTTGATCTTTTTAATTTTTTTTGTATACAAGATCGAGGCTCGTGTAAGAGCGAACAACAATCACAATAAAACAAACACACATAAAACATATCACAAGAAAGAGCAATCAGAGATTGCAGACCCTCGCCAGGATGTCTTTTCAGTGGTTTTTAAGGCTTTTGTGTGAAAACAAATATGGCGGCCGAACCACGTGCACGATGACATTTTTTTTTTCTCCACCAATTTATCCCTAGATTATGCTCAAGTAATTTCATCCTGATCGATGAAGTTTTGTACTTGTTGAATTATGACGTCATAATGGAGGCACCTATGACATCATCGTTAACAACACTTATTCCCCATGCAGAGTTTTTTACAATGAGCCATGTTTCAATTTTTTCTATGCAGAGCTTTCAGAGACAGAGGGACAAAGTTTTTCGCCTTTTCCAAGATGACACCCGAAACACGTGACCTATGACATCATAATTATCAGCAAAAATTCTGCAGGTGGAGTTGTACCTATGGTGAAAATTTCTTGTCAATCGGACCAACGGTTGCAGAGAAAATCATATTTATTCTGTGCGGACAAACAGACAAACAAACGGACTCAAATACAATACACTCTCCTCAGGCGAGGATAAAAAAGCGGGGGCAAGAGACAAGATGGGGAGAGAGAGGGAAGCACACAAGTACAACAGTAGAGGACCAGGACATCGGGAGATCTGCGTGAGGGATAGGCCTTGGGGGGAGGTGGAAAGGGAAGCAAAGGGGGGGTGGGGGGGTGGGAGAGGTAAAAACAAATGGACACTGTGAGGACCTCAAGGAAAGAATGCGGTATTTCAAAAAAGTGGATCTGGGGTGAATTAACGGGGGCAGAAAAGATCAAGATTTTCGATGGAGGAAGAGATGGTGGTGAACAGCTGTTTTAAAGACCTGGATGGAGGAGTGGGATTGAAGAGAGTGAGGGAGTTTGTTCCAGAGGCGAGAGAAAAGAGGAATGAAAGAGTGAAGGTGAGCAGAGTCCTGATTTTGGGAGTTTCACCAGAAGAGGGTTGCTGCCAGATCTTGTGCGACCTGAAGGAAAATTTAGGGGACAGAGCACAGACAGAGCTAAGGGAGCTAGGCTGGAGAGGAGTCGGTAGAAGACAGAAAGACCACCAACCTGCCTGCGGTGAGCAAATGAAAGGCCCTCAGAGTCAGCTTCATCGCGGGAGATTCCAATGATTCTGAAAGCCTTGGTTTTGAGCTGCGTGAAGCCGAGCTAGGTGTGAGGCAGAAGCACCAGCCCAGAAGGGAGAGCAGTATTCCATTGAGCTGTGGATGAAAGCCTTGTATTAGGTGAGGAGCTCAGGTGTGCCAAGGAAGGACTTCGCACGATGGAGGATGCCCAGTCGGCGACTGGCTTTGGAGGCCAGCTTGGAAATGTGGTTTTCCCAGGAAAGATCATGGCAGATAGTGAGACCCAAAAGCTGGAGTGACAGAACTTTTTGGAGAGGATTGTTGAGAAAATATATGGGAGGGTTGTCCAAATGGTGTTTTCAGAGAGACATAGTGAGAGTGTGAGATTATTCAGGATTGAAAGACATGTTCCACTTGTTTGACCAGTCTGTGATTTTGTCCATGTCTGCAGAGAGTGAGGCGGCTGCAAACTGCCGATCTGAAGAATGAGGTATGGAGCGGCAGACAGTGGAGTCATCAGCAAAGAGAGAGAGAGGATTTTCCAGAGAGTCGGCTAGATCATTGATGAAGACCAAAAAAAGCACATGGCCCAGAACACTGCCTTGAGGAACTCCAGTCTGAAAAGGAAGGGTGAGATGAAAGGTATCCATTCAGGGCCACACGTTGACTGCGACCAGAGAGGAAGTCTGCAAGTGCGACCAGAGAGGAAGTCTGCAAGCCATGCGTGGAGATTTCCATGGATATCATAGGAGGAGAGTTTGGTGAGCAGAGCAAGGTGCCAGACCGTATCGAAGGCAAATGATATGTCAAGGGAGACAGCTCTGATTTCCAGTTTGGCATTGAGGACCTCCATCCATTGTTGAGACAGCACAAGCAGCATGTCCAGAGTAGAATGACCTGGTCTGAAACCAAATTGATGGTCAGAGATCAAGCCATTGGAGAAGAGGAAGTATTTGATATCCAAAGCAATGATGGATTCCATGACTTTGCTGATAATTGGGAGCAGGCTGATTGATCGTTACAAGGATCTGTTTTTGCACATTTTTTGTATAAAGCGGTAATATTGGCCGATTTCCCAGCAGATGGTAGATGACCTTGAGCAAAAGAGAGGGTGAAGAAAACAGAGAGAGGGTGAGATAGAGCGGCAGAGCAGGATTTTAGGACCCGTTGGTTGATGCCGTCTGGTCCCGTTGCAGAATCAGAGTCGATGTGTGACAGAAACTTTTCCACCTTGCCATAAGAGAAGGACACCGACTACAAGAGCAGCTGGGTACGACTGGGTACGGTGGGTACAGAGAGAGACGGGTTTTGGACACAAGATTTTGAGGCAAACAGAGTTGAGGCATTCAGCTTTTTTCAGAACAATACGGAGTCAGCTGTGCAGCCGTTCGAGGTAAGGGAGGGGGAACAAACACCAGAAACAGATTTGACCAGATGCCACCAGGATTTGGAGGAGGGAGATATTGTTTCCGGGCTCTCCTGAGGGTAGGCACACAGTGGTTCCGAGCTTTGTGAAAGGAATGGTGATTGCCTTCTGTTGGATTTGCCTTCCATGAGAAGACAAGTTGTTTCAGGGTAACTGCCTCACTACAAGATTCTGTGTACCATGGACGGGAGGAAGGGTATGACAACTGAAGACGAGATGGGATAAATCTGTGCATGAGAGAGAGCAATTTACTTTGGAAGAATTCCCAGGATGAGTTGATGTCAGAGGCAGTAGAGATGGGAGATCAGTCCAGATGATTGATGGCTGCTTGAAGACCATGCCAGTCGGCCTGAGTGAAATGCCAGACTCGTCAACACTGAGGAGGCTCTCTGAGAATGGCCAGAGAGATGTCCACTTTAACAAGCAAATGATAAGATGAACCGATTGGAGCAGAAGAAGAACAGCAGACATTTGCAGGGAAGTTTGTCATAACCAAATCTAGAAGAGAAGATACTCCGTTGACTGAGATCCGGGTCGGGAAATTGACACATTGTGTCAGTCTCAGTTGGTCGCAGAAGTCCTTTGCTGAGGCGCCAATGCTGGTGTGAGAGGTACCCACACCCAGCCAGCTGGCATGACAGTTGAAATCACCACATATGAGGAAGAGAGAGTTGGTATGAGTGGATAGAAGTTGGTCCATGTTATCAGACAGCGAGATGTAGATGGAGTCATCAATGTTTGGTGGACGGTACAACACACATATGAACAAAAGGTGGAGCGAAGGGGAAGCCGTAGCCAGAGGTACTCCTGGGGGAGTGGTGGAGAGAGCGCAGTGCAGGGAGAGTGAGGAAGGGAGTTTTTGATAAAGATAGCAACCCCACCACCAGGACGAGGCTCAGGTCTATCATACCGGAGGTGAGTAACCAGGGAGAGTTATTAAGGAATCAGAGACATCTTGAAGGAGGAAAGTTTCTGTTAAGCAGATTAAGTCTGGTTTGTCAGAAGCAAGCTGTATTGAGAGATCAATCTGGTTTGAGCGAAGGCCCCAGATGTTTGAGGTCCACACCGTCAAGGAAGAGGGAGGGGAGCATCGGATACAGGATAGGGGAGGGGAGGGGTAGTGTAAGAGAGGATGAGGAAGAGGAGGAGGAGGAGGAGGAAGGGAGAGCTGTTGATAGTGTGTCGGAGATGTCAGAAGAGCTAGGAGAAAGCGAAGGATGAGGAGGACAAAAGGTTTGATGGTGATTGGATGAGGCACAGTGAGGTGTTGTTTGAGGGGGGGAGGGGTGGCAGAACGAGGAAGAAGGTTGGAGGAGATGGAGGTAAGAGTTGGAAGGGAGAGGAATCGGGGAGGAGGCCGCTTTGAGGAGGGGCGAGAGGGGAGAATTGGAGAAAAATGGAGGGTGGGGAGATTTACAGTGGAGGGGTAGGGGGGAGTTTTGGGGGAGTGGAGTTTTGAAGGGGAGGGGGGAGGGGTGAGGGGGGAATTTAGAAGGGGAGGAATAAGGGGGGAGTTTGGGAGGGAAGGAGTAAGGGGGGAGATTTTAAGCGGAGGGTGGGGTGGTCCACAATTATTATTATTATTTTTTTGAAATGTCATGTTCTCACCCTCCAGAACTGTTCCAATACCTAAAAAAACACTGCTGGTGAAATAAAAATGAAATTGAATAATATTTTTCGGTAGCTCATGGTCATCAAAGTTTCCCCATATGGTCTTACACAAACGTCTTACAATACCATGGACACTGAAACAGTTTCTGATTGTCACATACTTTTACAGGAATTTTAAGTTGAGTTATGAATACCCTGCATGCCTTGTTGATGTTTTATGAAGGAAAATATGTTTTGAGGGGTCTATGCAGTATGCATTGTACCCTGTAGAGTAGGCTGGCCGGAGCATGTGTGTTAATTGAACAAGGACTGGGCACCGAACTGCTATTTCTTGCTTGTCGCCACCACATACTTGAAATTGTGATTGGAGCAGTGTTTGTGAGCTGCCTCTGGACCAGAGATCTTAATCTTCAAACGATTCCAGGCTCGCTGGGAATTTCTGGATCAGGATAACTTTGATAATGCAACCACAGATGAATTGGTTCGTGAATCCCTTTCTGATATCAAGGATGATGTTCTGCTTTTCGTTGGGAGTCAGCTTGCTGAAATCCAGCCAAGAGATGATTATCGGGAATTATTGGAACTGTGTGTAATCTTTCTGGGTGGAGTTCCTGCAAAAGGAGTCTGGTTCACGGCCCCAGGACCCATGCACCATGCCCGTTGGATGTCAAAGGTCATCTATAGCCTGAATTTTTGGATGTTCAGAAGTCAGTTCAAACAAACTAGCAAAGAGCAGAAAGGACTGAGAGACATTGCCATCTTCACCATCCGTATTTACATCAGAGCATGGATGACAGCTCCTCTTGCGGCTTCTGCCGCAAACAGTGATTTGCTTCTTCTAAAATCTCTGGTGCAGTACAAAGATGTAAACCAAGCTATTTCGAAGGCAGCAACCATGAAACTAGCAGGCCATCTGTGGTACTTATCAGAGGACCTGATTGGTCTTGCATTTTTTGACAAGAATGTGCCTGCAGCAGTGAAACAACAAATGATCCTCGCACTGGAGAATAAAGGACAAGAAGATCCTCCGAAGTGCATCCAAGTTGATCTGGGAAATATTCAGGAAAGTGGTTTGGAAGACTTTGTTACACAGAAATTCCACATGCTTTTTGAAAAGATGGACCTTCCTGACAGTTTTCTGGGAGCAGACCCAAAGACTTGGGAAGACCGAGACGATTTTAAAGCAGCGTGTGAGACTGTGAAGGCCATGAAAGTGGTAAATGACCATGCGGAACGAGGAGTTGCACTAATTCAGGAGTTCAGTGGATTGCTGGCACATGATGAAGATTAACTTCAGTTCCTGCTGCAGGTTGTGCAGGAACACAGGAAAACATTCCCTGACAGCAACAAGAAGACCCTAACTGGAAAAGACTGAATAACCAGCTGGTAGATGTGTTAGAATTTGTATGTACTGTATGTGTAATTTGTGTATTGCGTTATATACCAATTTCACCTGTATAGTGTATAGACGATATATATACTGAAATTTCAAGTTCGTTGAGCTACCTCTAAATATTAAAATAGATCCCTAAAACTTCACATAGTTGTTTTTATGACCAAAGAAACAATTATGGATGGTGAGAACATTAAAAAGTAGTTACAATTTTTTTCTCATATTATTCTGGACCACCCAAGCGGAGGGGTTAGGGGTGAGTTTAGGAGGGGGTGAGTTTAGGAGGGGAGGAGTGAGGGGTGAGTTTAGAATGGGAGGGGTGAGGGGAGAGTTTGAGGGGAGGGGTGAGTTGGGATTTTAGAAAGTGTTGGACGATTAATGGAAAACGCACATTTATTTCAAAATGAGTTTCTTGTGATTTTCGAGTCAGAGATCCATTTGAAAACTTTAAGGGGGTGGGGGGGGGGGGGAATGCAGGTGAATTTAGGGAATGTAGAAAGGAAGGACTGAGAGATTGAATTTTTATTTGAAATGGAGAGATTTGGTGAGCAAATCGAAGACAACCTTTTGAAGAAGAAGCCCAGTTCACGTTGGCACCCGGGATCACGGCGAGCAGGCAAGACGGCCTGCCTTTTCTTCCCCTGGGTCCAATGCTCCTCAATCTGCGCTGTGACAAATAAATACTGTCTCAGGGGAAGAGCCACAAAACACGTCCCTCGAGCAACCAGCACAAAGACGACTCTTCACACCCAAAATCACACCAGACTCTTGAACCTTCCGTTTCTGCTCAGCGTTGCCCCGCGCAACACACGTCATCAGGCCACGTTACTCGGGGCATGAGTTTCTGGCTCTGCTTCCTGTCCATCAAACCATTGCAACTCTGCCTCCCGTATTTGCTCTATGGTGTCTTGGTGGAGAATGAGAATTGGCCAGCCGATGCTAGACTTGGCCGGGTGGTGGGACAATTGGCTAGGGGTGCCTTCAAGTGGCCGGTTAATGTTATAATTGATGGGGATAGCTACAGGAGGTATTACGAAACAGGGGAAGTTAATCTTAAGCCCTAATACTGATTAACACTGCACAACCCTCTGCAGTGCCGTGTATATTGAGAGTCTGGCCAACTGAAATACTGGCGCCATGTTGCATACCTAACTTCGCGCGCTGGCACTGCGAGATGTATGTCAGCTGTGGCAATCCTGTAGTTCTGTGACGAGGGAATCGATGTTATTACTGTTTGGTCGCACATTTAATGAGGAACAACTAATTCAAGTTAAAGTGACGTGTTGTTTGTTATTGGAATAATAAAATCTGCAAGCGGCGTCATTTATTCACATGAATTGTTTGCCTGTCGTGGCACACGATTTATTGTCAGCTGCATACAGCATACTGATAAATTTTATTTATCTTGGCATGAAATTGTAATTTGATAAAATGGAGCTTGTATACTAGTTTTCATCTATTATCTGGAAACGTAACATACAATATTCCCATAATGCTACGAAAGTACAATGTCTATTATTTTACTCATTAGCTTGGGTTCACAAATGTTGTTATAACTTGACTCGCACCATAATCAGCAATAAAAAAGTAAACAGACTCAGAGGTACATTGTACATTATTTTCCCCAAAAAAATGTTACGTTTTCAAAGAACACTTTACTCAGGAAACGGACACAAACAGTGACAAATATTGCGTCATAAACAAGTATTTCCTGATATATAAGCATATATAAACAGTGCATGTTACAGGGTATATGTATAATAAGGGATTATGTATAATGCCTGATTTTCAGTTATTATACATAATCCCTTATATATATATATATATATATATATACACCCTATACACTGCATATGTACACGAAAAATGTTACAGGGAATATGCATAATATATATATATATATGGTTGACTAAATAAATGTTAAGCTCACCAGAGACCTAATACACACGTGTCATGTCACTTTTGATTTGAAACCAATATATATTAAGCGATTTCACTTACCGAACATAAATATGAGTAAGATGATGGATTCCATCCAACTCGGCGTATTTTAACCGCCCAAACAGCACTTCGTTCCTTGTCTCGAGGAAATCTGTGCATTATACGACCTTGTCCTGGTCTAACAGAACATCCCCAAGTGGCACAACACACCATATTGGTTGATTTTATTGAAATATTACTCAAATGAAATATGCAACGATACGAAGCAATGGCACGGAATGGGTGCAGCGGGAAAGCTGCTCGGCTGAGGTGGAATGCAAAATGTCGCCTGTAAACCACGTGACGCGGGCTCGACCAATCACGGCGGTAGTTGAGCAGATCAAAGGCTGGCCAGACTCTATTAATATACGGCACTGACCCTCTGTGTTGTGCACATTTAAACACAACCTTACGCTACACTTTCCCTGCTTATGTACATGGAGATGCTACTACTCGTCACACGCTTCTATACTAATACTATGCAATCCTACCTTTCCTACAGCATTCTCTAGCCTCCCCCCATAAACATAACATTGTTATTCTTTCCGCCGAATTCTGTGGAAGCTGTAGCATTGGCACTGTTGCTCCGATAAAGTTGAAACTTTCCAGGAATGTTGGGGCCAATGGGAATTGATACCATATTTTTCCGAATTTTGATTTAGCAATCACCATGGCAACCAGCTTAGATTCAAGCGAAAACTTTAAAAAAAATCTTCTCCGAAACCGCAAATACTATCGATTTTATTCTTGTGAGGTTATGATCTACTACCAATGGTGCAAAAAGTTGTTCAAGATGACATCAGTGAAGCGGTTTGGCAGCTACGTCGAGGTTAAAAAAAAAATTCTCCAATTAACACGAAACATTTGTTTGATTGGTCACATGGTCTGGCAATGAAAAATAAAACAAAATTGATGGTCATATGACACGTGACAAGAAGGCTATATTGGATTTCATGAAAACCTTTAACATGCATCTTCGCCTTCATTTTTCAATCGATCAAGTTGGAACCTGGACCACTTATAGAATGCCACTTGAATTGATGTATAACCTAAGGATAACATAGGTCACGTGACATGTCGGCCATATTGGATCTCTTGAAAATCCTCAAAAATGCATCTTCATATTTTGATTGATTCAGTTCAAACTTTGCATAATCGGGTTGGGGCTGCCGTTGTCAATGACGTCGTCACGCACTTGGCCAATCAGAATGGGTAATCTTGGCCTCTGGGGCATCACTACTCGCAGTTTTAATTACTACTAGAATATAAGACCCGTCGCTTCGCTGACTGTGATGGCTAATCTATGGAGGGGGGGGGGGGGGGGGGGGGGAATGATTCCTGGAAGATTCTGCTCTCTGTGCAGGGATAACCAACGTTCACATGTTGGCATTTGCAGTTTTGAAACATGTGTGCATGAACCCATAAAAAAAATTTTAAATGTTTTTTTGGGGGATCACAAGCACTCCCGAGAGTTACCTGAATCCACCGTAGTTCGATTTATCGAAATCCGTTAATCCGTTCTGAAGTTATAATACGACAAATAAACAGAGACACAGACATGGCTCCTTTTATAATATCGATTATTGTGCTTAAAGGTCCACAGACACAGAAAATTTATTTTTGATGTGATTATATAGATTTTTAATTTTTTTTTTTTTTTTTTTTTTTTTTTTTTGTTGTATACAAGTTCGAGGCTCGTGAAAGAGCGAACATTAATCACACAGAAAGACAAACCGACACATAAAACATATAACATAGGGAGCGGTAGACAAGATGGGGAGAGAGGGGGAAGGACACAAACACAACATTTGAGAGCAGGGACCGAGAGACATGGAGACATCGAGAGATCTGAGAGAGGGCGAGGGCTTTGGGGGGGGGGGGGGGCGTGGGAAGGGGGCAGTGGGAGAGGTATAAAACATATGGACCCTGCCAGGACTTACAGGAAAGAAGTTGGAATTTCAAACAAGGTGGATCTGGGGTGAATTAGCGGGGGTAGAAAAGATCAAGGTTTTGGATGGGGGAAGATAAGAGATGGTGGTGAACAGCTGTTTTAAAGACCTGGAGGGAGGAGTGGGATTGAAGGGAGTGAGGTAGTTTGTTCCAGAGGCGGGAGAAAAGAGGAATGAAAGAGTGAAGGTGAGCGGAGAGCCGAGATTTCGGCAGTTTAACCATCAGAGGGTTGCTGGCAGATCTTGTGCGACCTGTAGGAATATTTGGGGGACAGAGCACAGAGAGAGCTGGGGGTGCAAGGCCGGAGAGGAGTCGGTAGAAGACAGAAAGACCACCTACCTGCCTGCGGTGAGTGAGTGAAAGGCCCTCAGAGATAGCTTCATCGCGGGAGATTCCAATAATTCTGAAAGCTTTGGTTTCAACAGCGTGAAGCCGAGCAATTAATAAACAAAGAACTGAACGTGGTTTTCAATTCTAATTTTTTGGGGTGTTGCATTTGAAAAAGCAAACCTATCGGTTACCGCCCCTAAAATTTTTAGAAAACCACGATGGTCATGACGTCATCTGCGTGACGCAATGGAGGGAAAGATTGTCTCAACATGCAAACGATAATAGCCGCACCACTCGCCTCAGACTCGTTAGAAAGTGAATTTGATGATTTTTATATGATCAAGAATCCTCAGATTAGGTTGGAGACTGAAGGTGATTTAGGCTGGAATTTGTAATTTGTGCAGGATGCAGGGGACAACTCACCTACACCGCAAAATACACCTTAGGATCTATAACGTCTATTAATGCTATAAGACGACACACCCGACTTGAGATAGTTTGTGACGGATATTTGAAATGATCCAAGGGTTGGGATCATGATGTGATGCAATGCCATGACTCCGAAGCATCAATCTGACAGTTTATCGTCGGGTCGAGAATCCCACCCAGATTAGACAGCTCAACACACCATTACCGATACAGCCTTTAACACTATGCAACCATTTACCCTTCTGAAAGTGTTGAGTGACCTGTGCCTGAACCCCCATATCATACTCTGGGTGGAAAGTTTTTTTTACGAGACCATCCTCAGCAGGTGAGGGTGAGTGGTAGTTTATCAAAGTTATCAATTTTGAATACTGGTGCTCCACAAGGCTGTGTATTGTCACCTCAACTGCTCAGTTTGTACACCAATGGATGTGTGGCTCTTAAAGAAGTTTGTAACTTTATTAAGTACGCAGAGGATAACCCCATTGTTGGCTGTCTTTCGGATCAATCATCCTTTGTATCGTACCTCGATGAGATTGACACATTGAATAAGTGGTGTGGGGACTTTCGTCTTATTCTGAATGTGTGTAAAACAAAAGAAATGATTTTGGACTTTCATGAGTCACAATTACAAGTCTCACATGAGACCAAAACAATAATTTTGGTCACAATCATGAGCCTGTAACCATAAATGGTGATAAGGTGGAAATTGTTAGCAAATTTAAATACCTGGGCACCATTATTGATAATGTTACGGATTCGTCACTTCCGTTGTGGTGGTTTGCATCCAATGTAAATATTTTAGTAAATAAAATATTAAAGTAAATAAATATATTCCATATACTATTATTGCTTTCAAAAGGTTTATTGTCCATGAGCTGTTTTCAAAAGGTAAAAAAGTTAATGTTAAAAGAAACAGGAAACCGGAGGACGAAGAGAAAGAAAGGGCGGAGCAAGAGAGTCGGACAAGGAGCCGAGCTATTTGCGGTCTGGAGCGAACGTTGACGAACAACAGTCACTAGCGAACTTTCGGGTTTCCCAGGGAAGGGATTCCTACGACAGAGTGGTTAGCGCTGTGACAGATTAACCTGCATGTCAGGTTTTGTGATCGATTCAGGAGAGAATCCTCGCCGTGCCGTGCACCACGAGACCGGGTCGTCTGCCATTTCGACTCACGCAGGACTTGTGCTTCGCTCGTGGTTTCGTCTCTTTTCGACCATTTTCACCGTATGCAGACGTCGATCTGGGGCGTGTGTGTGACGTGGTTTTTTGAAGGTTACTTCGTCCATACCCGAGGGTGTGATCTCTCAGTCGCCTGTAGGGCGCCTTTGGATTTCCCAGCCGCCTTGAGGGCGCCTTTGTACAGCTTCGGTGATGTGTCGGTACTGGCCATCCGCACGGGATTCTGGTCTCGATTGGACCTCGTTCTGGCGATCGCTGGAGCGAATCAACTTTGTCGTGAAGCCGGGAATAAGAGACATTGGGGAATGTTCGTGTTTCACTCACTTGGAGCACAGTGAGTTATATATTACAAAACGGATGGTACCATCATAGGACATATTGATTGTACTTTTGAATACTATTGTTGTTGTACTGTTATTTATGTGTGATCTTAATACAATATTTGTTTGAGTAACAATTGGGGTGGCTTCTCCGTTGATCTTTGACACACAGAATAACACATTTTTCTGCCGTGACTCCTCTCGGGGCTCGGAGGTACACCGTGACCAGGGGGTCGGGGAGGAGCACGTAACAATAACAAGTTCACTTTTGATGGAAATACCGATGCTGTGTACAAGAAATCAATGCAAAGATTGTATCTTCTCAGGAAGTTGAATTCATTTGGTGCTAGCTCAAGTGTGATGCGGATGTTGACCAATTCCTAACTGATCAGCGTTTTATCATTTAATTTGGTTTCCTGGTACAGTTATCTAAATGTGCGGAATAAGTCAGGATTGAGAAAGGTCATTACACTGGCATTTGAAGTGGGTGGGCCTTCAACCAGTGTGGAGTCTCTATACTTGCGAGCATTGAAAAGGAAGTCGATGCAGGTGTGTACCGAATAAAGTCACTTACTTCTTGAATGGACCGTTTAAAAAATTGCCATTAGCGAGATGCTTTCGTGTTAGGAGGATGAAGAAGAACATTTTCAAAAAGTCATTCGTACCATGTGCAATTCAAATGCTAAATTCAAATTCCTTGCCATTTGGCTGTTTAGTCCATCTTCCATATTTTATATCTTTATATTTTGTGTTTCTCATTCCCTTTGTGTTTGATGTTTTTATGATGGTCAAACTTACGGTGTCACCAAAGGATAATTTCCCTGCATATGTGACAATAAAGATTATTATTATACACCATCCTATCAGACCTTATACACCATCCTATACTCAGAAGGCTAACCCCTGCTCTAGCGGGGAAAAATGGCCTTAAAACGATCATTCATTCATTCATTCATTCTATCAGACCTTATATGTGATAAACACATTGAATATTTTTGTCTCGTCTGATAACAAATACATATATCTAATAATTACGTCTTGCCTATTATATAATCAATGGGTTGGGAGAATATGTCAGAATTAGCGTAATCACTATATATTCTGGGTTTGATTCATGAGCTGACTATAAACTGCCATCCTGGTGCTTCACATAGAGTATGCCGTCCTTTCGGAGAACATTACGTTTACCAAGAATTTGATGGTGGACGTGAAGGATCTTATGGTCTTTCACAGTAAACTGGTGTATGCTGGTACTCTGCCAAAATTAAAAGTTCCTGCCCTAACCTGTGACACCCGCCACTGACAATGGAATGGTGACCCACATGTCCAGGGGTGTGTTCCACTACCAATCAGCTTGTAAGCACTCACCAAGGAACTTAAGCACTCAAGCAAGCACTCCAATGAAACCGTTAATACGGAACGGCTGGCTTGTCAAGTGATAGCACACTGATTGGTAATGGAACACACCCCTGGGTTGGTTTTCAGCCAAAGAACACACCCTTACCCCTTGGGTTGCTACTTGCCATGTGGGAATCCCAAGACCTTGGTTCTTGCCCTAATATTCTAATCTCTCTAATAATGGAGAGTGTGGAGCACAGGCATGGTGGGTCAAATGGCCTCCTCCAGTGTCCAAGTTGCTTGTATATAATCAACTAGCGAGGTACCCATGTTATACACGGGTGGGAAGCCAAAAGCAAACAAAATGCGGAAACCGTGAATGCTAAACCATGGAACTAATAAATTCCACATTCCTGTGCCACCTTCAGTCGAATGTCAGACATGGACAGCCGGCTCGTGAAGGACTTGGGCAAAAAACTGCGAATGGGAAACGATGAAGGAAGCAATAAATTCAACATTCCTTTGCCACCTTTAGTCGAACGGCAGGCATTGACAGCAGGTTCGTAAAGGACTTTCACAAAAATAACGTTCCCCGTCTGAATGGACATGAGTTTTAATGACTACCTGATGAAGATATTAGTGCTCAGACCAAGGTAGATGATGATGATGACATCTGTTTCATCTTCTACGCAAATCAGAGCTGGAATGCTTTCTGCAGCAAGTTTCATGTGCAGCAGTAGATGCATATCAGCCTCTTCTTGGTTGGACATGGTCTTGTAAATATTTTCTCTCTGCTCTTTCCAACTCTTCAAGAAACTTTGCCACCTTGTTCTTGCTCTCCTGTGCATGCCAGGCCAGGAGCTACCTCAATTTTTTTTGATTTTGTGGCCTGGTCTTGTTACTCAAAACAATGAATGCCTACTTTGAAACTACAGCTCACACACTTAGCAGACTTGATTAAAATGTCCCAGTGTACGTCAAATATAAAACACCAATTCTGTCACTTCCCTGGCGAGCATGAAGTTTGTGTTCAAAATCGTGATGAGAGAGCTCATCAAATGTAAATATTCGCATCGTGGAGTTTCTGAATGAGTCCCATGGCACCTTTTAGCTTTGGTATGACTCGGTCAGAGTTCAAATCGGCGACTTCCCAGATTCAGAGCGGACACTAACTATTACACGAGTGTGTCCGATTTGACTATCAAGCACAAACGCTTTGTGGTGCGTGTTAATGAAAAAGTCGATTCTTGCGACATGCCATGTAAATTCAAGGGCACTGGCACCATGTGAAATGGCATCAAAAGTCAGTGTTAATTAATCCTTCGAGCCCAAGCATGCAGTTAGTGCGAGAATATTCCCTGTGTCGATAGGAAAGCACACCTTGGGCTCAATAATTGAAACTATTCAACACCAAATAAAAACAAATGTACTAATGAGGTACAATTCAATCTGCATTTATTCGAAGTTCATAAGAAGCGAAATCCGTAAACTGACTGGATATCATGAAGAATCTCCTCTCATATCAAGTGTCAACAGTTATCATTTACAGATAAGTCTAATAATTAATCATTAATTAGTAGTAAGCATTACCACACAATGTGAGGGCGATTATGTAGGTACATGTGATTTCAGAGAATGTCTACTTCAGTCTGACAGAAGTTCTGATTTTACTTGGATCAACAGAAAAAACAAGTATGCTAATTGATCATTGTGACATGCCCCACACTACCGATGCCTCCGCCCACATTATTACATCACTAGCAGAGTACCCGCCCCACGGGAGACCTTGTTCTGACACGTACCTTTATTTGGGCAGTGTATAGGCAACTGAAAGCTCCCTCAATCGCTCCTGAGAAAAAATACAACAACCCGGGTTACGTGCATGAATCAAAAACATACCAACTGCTTATAATTCAAAACACCTCACTATACTGGAAAACGTGGGGACGGGAATACTGTACCGTAAAGGGTGGGACTTGTAATACCCTCTCCACCTGGAGGCGGTGCAACATGGTACACATTTACATAGAAAGTTTGCACCCACCCTTCGCCACCGCCCCCCCAACCCCAAGACCACCGGCAGAGATAAAAACACCCCTATGCATTAATTTGGATCATGTTGATACTATTTAGCAAGTCTGGATGTAATCGGGCCACAACTGTAGGAGCAGCGCAACAAGCACCATCTGTGAATTATAGTAAGGATTTATAATACTTGTAGCAAGTTTGATTTAAATCCCTTCAGCTGTTCTCAAGTATCACATTTCTACCTGACATGACCTCTGACCTTTGATGCCAAAATCTACATCAGTTCATCATAATATACATGCTTACCAAGTTTGGTCAAAATCCCATCACTGGTTCACAAGTTAGTGCAGTAAAAGAATTTTTTTACCTAATGGGACCTCTTACTTTTGACCCCGTGACCCCATAATCGAATCCGTTTATCTTTACATCATTATACATACTTGCACCAAGTTTGACTTGGTTCCCTTAAACCGTTCCCAAGTTATCGCGATAACGCTAATCTATTACAGACTTTGACCTGTGAACTCTTGACCCCCAAAATCGAATCAGTTCGCCTTTGCATCATATGCACTTGTACCAAGTACGATCAAAATCCCATCACTGGTTCACAAGTTAGCAGAGCAACATAAACGTATTTTTAACCTAACGGGAACTCTGACCCCATATAATCTAAAATGCTGATCTTTACATCATTATACATAAATACCTGTACCAAGTTTGACTTTGTTCCCTTCATCCATTCTTAAGTTATCACGGTAATGAAAACCTATTACAGACTCTGAACTTTGACCTCAAAATCAAATCAGTTCATCTCGGCATAATAATACATACTTGCACCAACTTTGGACAAAATCCCATCGCTGGTTCACAGGTTATTTGAGGTGCAGATAAACACGATGTTTTTGTCCCATGTCGATGGTAATTTGCCATACTTTTGTAAACAGTGAATAAAAATTGGTCATACATGATCCTTATTTTTACCTTTTGCCAAACTTTATATGGCAGTTTTCAATTAATCTTCGAAGATGCATCTAAGATGCGGTCTCCCTCATATGCATGATCGAGCATAAATCAGCTGTTGGACTCACCTGCCGACTCATTTTCAGTTGGGGAAAGTAATGTGGGTACATGATACAGCATCTAGTTCATTGGCTGGCATGGATTCATACACTGCGGGCTCAATTTCCAATAGAGGAGACGGTACCAACAGCTCCTCACCGTCCCAAAGACAAGAGCCTGCAACATTCGGAAAGACATGAAAAAGCCATAATCACCACCTATTGCTGAATTAACGTGCTGCTCATCTCATCATTCATGTTATCAATTGTCCTTCGAAGATGGTGTTAAAATGTTGTTTGGCTAAACTGTATTACTTGAATTCATTTTCAAATTTGATGGCAACGACAGAAACCACAAGGTCTCAATTATTTGTTCCATATTTACATCGTTCTCAAGTAACCTAGTTCGACTTGAACACATTCTTACGTCATGGAGTTTCAATCGACAGAACATTAGCTGCAGTTTGATGAAAGCTTTATGCTTGAACATTAAAGTCTAATTAAAACCCACCTTTGGTTCTGAAGTGAAATTATACTGAAGGTGAACCCAGGAGTGCTCGCTTATCCCACTAAAGGGGCGTCTATAAGACCCGGGACAACCGCGGCGCAAAGACACTCCAGCGACACTTACTGTGACATATAGTCCTGTAGTTTGAATGGTATGTACGCCCCTATATGCTGCACTTGTTTTGCTTTGCCTATTGATATCGGACATTGCCCATATAATACTCCGATTCTGATGACTATTGCATGAATGTATTTTACAGGATGTTACCACAGATCTAAATGATATTAAACCTACCCAAGGGACAAGTCGTGTCTGTGGTTGATTTTCACGACATTTAATATCATTTAAATCTACGAAATGGCTGAACCCAAGATGATCACGGTACCGACTCTCGATGCTGACGCACAAGCCGAGGAGTCGGGGTCGGAGTTCACCCACTGGCTCAGAACGCTGGAGAATTACTTCGCCGCGCATGAACCGGAGCCCACCGCTGCATCTAAAGCTGTCCGTGTTACATTCGAAGGTCCATCACCGCGTTTACCGGTGCATTGCTCGCTTTGAGACGTACGCCACGGCTCTGGTCGAGCTAAAGCGACTATACATAAAGAAACGGAGCACCGTGCACGGCCGGCATCAGCTCTCTCAGCGGCGACAACAACCGTCGGAATCGATCGATCGCTACGCGCAGGAGCTGCGACACCTTCTAACGGACTGCGTGCAGGAGGTACGGACCCACGAGCAAGTGCAGGACGACCTTCTCCGAGATTCTTTCGTCTCTGGAATTAGCTCTGGAGCCTTGAGGCTCCGACTTTTGGAGACCCCGGATCTGACATTTACGGAGGCACTACGGCTGGCTCACGTCTTTACAGATGCCCGTGAACAATCTACCGCTTATGACCACTCACGAGTCGTGGCGGGGACTTCTCTACTCGCGCGACCGGAGAGGGTTACCGCCGAGGATATGGGGGAGGACTCGACCACGGCCGAGTCTCTGGGTGCTCTTGAAGTGGACTCGGCATCCGGCCTGACTGCCGCTACCGCTGCCCGGCCACGGCCTGAACGGTACGCGAAGTGTTATTTTTGTGGGAATCGGCAGCACCCCCGAATAGAATGCCCGGCTCGGGAGGCGATATGCCATCTGTGCTCCACCAAGGGTCATTTTGCGAAGGTCTGCAAAAAGTCCGTGCGAGGTACGCGCGCCCTTGAATGGGCTTATCGCTGAGCCAACGGACTGCGCACCGAGCGGAGCGCCCCGCCCGGCCTTGATGAGCGTCTCCCCTCCTCGCGGGCCCCTGGCTGCACGCTCGACCTTGATGGGGGACATCGGGCAGCCTAAACAACCGGCGCGACCATGACCGCCGCGGCGCGATCGGCCTTGGCTGGCGTCCAGACGCCCACCTCAAACAAGCAACGAAGTACTGCATTGCCAACTCCTCTGGATTCGCAGCGAACGCTGCACGGGACTCGAGCGCCGTCTGACGGCGGCTTTTACGAATTACACGCTATCGCACCAGCTCATGGAACGGTGGATGGCAGTGATCCTCTACGCGTGACTCGAGCGCCATCTGACGGCGGCTCTTACGAATTACACGCACTTGCCCCAGAACTGCCAACTGTGCACTTGTCACGGGAATCCTCCACGGGCTGCCCGAACGACCGGCAAACTGCAGCCGGCGTGGGAATGTCCTCTGACAGTGGCTTTTACGATTTACATGCTCCTGCTCCAGCGCGGTCAACGATGCGCTTGTCACGGGAATCCTCCACTGGCTGCCCGAACGACCGGAAAACTGCAGCTGGAGTGGGATCCACTCGCGAGGCGCGATCTTCTCGCCCGGACGGCACAATACCTGCTGGGTCTTCCGGCCTTGCGCAGGCCATCATTCCGCTCAAGGTCGAGGGCGTTTTGTCACAAGCCTTAATCGACACGGGGTCTACGGATAGTTTTATCGATCAACGCCTAGTGCATCAACATGGGTGGCCGGTTCTCGGGACTACACGACGGATCTTCATGGCCTCCCAAGGCCTTCGGCTGAGCACAAAAGGGGCATGTCGATTGAAACTCGTGATAAAGGGACGCACGTTCCCCGACGTGTATCTCATGGTATTACCTGCGTTATGTGCCGACGTTCTGTTAGGACACGATTTCCTTAAGCGACATGGACGTTTGGAAATGGACTTCGGTGGGCCGGACACGCTTGCTGTGTGCGCCCTCGCTCAGATGGACGTGGAGCCTCTCTCGCTGTTCCCCAACCTGACCACTGATTGTACCCCTGTAGCCGTAAAATCGCGCCGCTACTCTCGCGCAGACGCGCAATTCATTGCGGAAGAAACGGCCCAGCTCTTAAAGGACGGTATTATAGAACCCAGCCGGTCGCCGTGGCGGGCCCAAGTCTTAGTAGTGCGAAGTGAGGCCCATCGCCGGCGCATGGTAATCGACTACTCACAGACGATTAATCATTTTACACAGCTGGATGCCTACCCCTTACCGGGGATGGATGCACTGGTACGCCAGGTGGCCCAGTACTCCGTTTACAGCACTCTCGATCTGCTTAGTGCGTATCATCAGGTCCCCATCTCTAGGGCTGATCGCGTCTATACGGCCTTTGAATCGGGTCAACGGTTGTACCAGTTCACTCGACTCCCCTTTGGGGTAACTAACGGGGTCTCTTGTTTTCAGAGGGCTATGGATGACCTCGTTACGAAAGAGAACTTGACCGATGTCTGTCTATCTGGACAATCTTACTGTTTGTGGGTATGACCAGGGGCATCACGAGGCCAATCTGAAACGCTTCCTCGAGGTCGCGCAGAAATATCGCCTAACCATGAATGAGGCTAAGTGTCGTTACTCTCTACGCACGGTAGATCTTCTGGGGTACACCGTGACCCGTGGCTCTGTCTCTCCGGATAAGGAGCGTCTGCGACCTTTGCTCGATATGGCTCCGCCTAGCGATCGGGCTTCGCTGAAACGCGCTCTTGGGCTGTTCGCCCACTATTTGAAGTGGGTGCAAAATTTATCCGCGAAGCTCCGCCCCCTCGTGGCCTGCAACACGTTCCCCATGGGCCCGGCCGCCTTGGCGGCCTTCGAGGGTCTTAAAGCCGACATCGCTGGCGCCGCTGTAGCGACAATTGACGAGAGTGCATCTTTCGTCTTGGAAAGTGATGCCTCGGATCATGCGATAGCGGCGACTCTCTCCCAAGGGGGATGCCCTGTGGCTTTCTTTTCGCGGACTCTCACCACCGCTGAGCGGAGGCATTCGTCTGTTGAAAAGGAAGCATACGCGATCGTCCAATCGATTCGGCGATGGCGGCCGTACCTGCTCGGGCGGTGTTTCCAAATCGTCACGGACCAACAAAGCGTTGCATTCATGTACGACACCTTACATGCTCAACGCATTAAGAATGAGAAAATCACTCGCTGGCGTATCGAACTCGCCGACTTCTGCTACACCATCAAATACCGCCCGGGGAAGGATAACCTGGTCGCCGACGCCTTATCGAGGCCGGCCACTTGCGCGGGGGTTGTCACTTTGGAGGGGCTGCGCGCTTTGCACGGCACTATGTGTCATCCCGGGGTAGCACGTTTCGCACATTTTGTGCGCGAGGGGAATCTGCCATACTCGATTGAGGACATCCGCTGGATCTGCCGTGATTGCACTATCTGCGCGGAGCTCAAACCGCGTTTTTACAACCCTCCTATGGGGACGCTGGTTAGGGCTACTAGACCGTGGGAGCGTTTGGCGATGGACTTCAAGGGGCCGCTGCCGGTGTCGAGTAACTCTCGTTATCTGCTCACTATCGTTGATGAGTATTCGCGATTCCCCTTTGCTTATACGTGCGGGGATATGTCGGCTGCCACGGTTATACGGTGCCGACAGAATTTGTTTTCTATGTTTGGGTATCCGGCCTACGTGCATACCGATCGGGGTGCGGTGTTCCTGTCTCAGGAGGTGAGGGGCTACTTGCTCCAGAATAATGTTGCTTCGAGCTACACCACGCCGTACCGGCCCCAGGCGAATGGGCAGATCGAACGCTTTAATGGGATTATATGGAGGGCCGTCATGCTAAGCCTCAGGACCCTCGGCCGGGGCCTCGATAAATGGGCGTGGTCGCTACCTGCGGCTCTAAACTCGATCCGGGCTCTCCTATGTACCGCCACCAACCAGACTCCGCATGAAAGACTGTTCCACCACCCTAGAAGCTCGGGTAGTATCCAATCTTTACCCAGCTGGCTCGCTGAGCCGGGGCCGGCCTATCTCAAACGAGCGGTTCGCGCTAGCAAGTACGACCCCCTCGTTGATAAGGTGCGGGTACTCCAGGCTAATCCCGAGCATGCCCGTGTGCTAACGGCTGACGGACGCGAGTCTACTGTCTCAGTACGCCATCTCGCCCCTTGTGGGGTCGACGACAGGGATATCGACGAACCGATCTACGAGTCTATGGACTCTACCGAAACTTCCTCTATGGAACTACTGCCGTCACTTCCGTCGTCGCCTACTCCCTTGCCTGATGGCTCTGGGGTGCCCCCTCCGACGGCTATTCCGACGCAGGGGACTCCGGGCTTGGGGACGCCGTACCCGGTAGTCTCCGCACCTGAACTGGCAGGGTAGTTCGCCGCCCCGACCGCTACGGGTGGACCGACTGACGTGGATTGACGTACCCCATTCGATTATTGCTGACGCTTGCTTGCGACCTGCCTAGCGGCAGTATAGTTTTAACGGCGGGGAGAATGTAGTGAAATTATACTGAAGGTGAACCCAGGAGTGCTCGCTTATCCCACTAAAGGGGCGTCTATAAGACCCGGGACAACCGCGGCGCAAAGACACTCCAGCGACACTTACTGTGACATATAGTCCTGTAGTTTGAATGGTATGTACGCCCCTATATGCTGCACTTGTTTTGCTTTGCCTATTGATATCGGACATTGCCCATATAATACTCCGATTCTGATGACTATTGCATGAATGTATTTTACAGGATGTTACCACAGATCTAAATGATATTAAACCTACCCAAGGGACAAGTCGTGTCTGTGGTTGATTTTCACGACAGGTTCCATTCCACATGGTGTTAGCACACGCTGTAAGAATCAACTTATTTTACATCGTGTGAGCACTATCACCAACACACCTCAAAAGGTGTCACCAACACCCCTTTTAGCAATGACAACCATGTTCACGAACACTCTTCAGGCAGCTTTCAAGATTATTTGTTTGTTCCTTGACTGCATGCCTTTTCGTTCCACTTTAAAGTTTTCACTTTTAACAGATAGATGGTGTCATAAAAACTTTTCACTTTTTTGTAGCTGCTGCTCCAGGAAATTTTTGAAAGCTTCCTTCCCCTTTTATTGTGCTGTCAGTAGGTCAAAAGAAACCTCAGTTTGTGCAGGTACCCGAGAAGAGTACTTTCAAAATGTGAAAGATCGTATTAATCCGATCAAACGGATCGCTAACAGATCAACAAACGAGTCCACGTCAGACTAGTGTCTGAATGTGAGGCTTCTCAAGGTCTGCATGACAGACCTAGACACGAGACAAGGATCAGTTCACACAGTTGCCTCATTGCTCAGCTGTGAGCTTATAGTGGAAGAGTGGAGATAGGGGTAACCTGCTTAAAAGATGGTGTTAAAATGTTTAAGCAGCGTGAATATTGTCAATTTCAATTGATTTTATTTGCAAAGCATGTAGAGGATATTAAGTTATTACCAAGCACTACATAAACTTAGCATTATTATTTGATGCCAATGCCATGTTACTAACACATGAGAAGCGTCATTCAGCTATGGAAGCCTCTAGCAGCTCGAGTGTCTTTTGTTTTTCTTCAGTTTCCTCAACAGGAAACTCGCGAGATCTTGTCGAGGCGGTCACGGTTTTTCGAAGCTGTTCCACGATCCTCACGCACGCTCGAAGTTAAGTAATTGTCACATTTGTATTTTTGTCGAAACTGTATTTATCCTACGTGTGTGTACCTTTTGCGGGTCCCTGGGAAGATTATTATCGGTGTTAATCTTTCATACCTGTAAAAAATAGTCGAGTATTTCGCGCCACGTGGCCTAGTTGTTGAAGCTTCCGACCTTGAGGCTTGGTTCTCTCCGGGCATCCAAAGCGGTTATTTTTTCATTCGTGTGTTTGTCAAATTTCAACTCGTTATTTTATTGTCCATGCGTAATATTGTTTGTTTATAGTTAGTTTTGGTTTGAATTTCCTGTAACTCGTAATTAATTAATCATGTTCTGCTCCGCATGTGCGGCCTTGTACCCCCATCGGTGTTTGTTTACTTAACTCCCCTACATCGTGTTTTGCTTGGCTCTTAGTTTTTTCCCTTCTACCCCGAACATAATACTCTTTGTCTAACGTTTTAAATCCCCACCCCCTCCCACCCCCCAAAAACGAAAAAAATAAAATAAATCTTTTTCCTTTCTCCACGTGTGCTGTTTGCCTCATCCTGTACTTTCTGTCCAGGTGTGCTGTTCGCCCCGCCCCCATAATCTCCTTGCCATCCACCTTTTGCCCTGTCCACGTGACTCATGGTGGTCCCTCTCGGCTCTCCCCCCGTTGGTACTTTGTGCATATAAGATTGTTTACGGTTCTGTTTTAATATTATTTAAATATGTATAAACTTTCCCCTTCAGTGTTTTATTCAGTGGTATATTACAACACGCTGTTTTTCTTCCTATTTAAAAGGCTTTTTTCAAATTCCTCTCCATCTCATTCCATGTCAAAAAAAAGAAATTCAATCTCTTATACGTCTCCCTCACTACATGGTCTAAATTCACATTCATTCCACCCCTCCTCCATCGTTCTGAATCGGATTGCTAACTTGAAAATCACAACAAACCCAATTTGTTATCAATGTTCGTCTTTCATTAATCATCCACTTTCGAAACTCCCCTCTTGCCCCTCCCCTCCAAATCCCCCCCCTTGCACCTACACTCATAAACTCCCCCCTTGCCACTCCACTCCTAAACTCCCCCCTTGCCCCTCCACTCCTGAACTCCCTCCTTGCCCTTCCCCTCCTAAACTCCCCCCTTGCCCCTCCCCTCCAAATCCCCCCCTTGCCCCTACACTCCTAAACTCCCCCCTTGCCCCTCCACTCCTAAACTCCCCCCTCACTCCTCCCCTCCTAAACTCCCCCCTCACTCCTCCCCTTCAAAACTCCCCCCCAACCCCTCCCATTCAAATCTCCCCCCATACCATTCCTCTCCAATTCTCCCTCCTCCCCCCTCCTCCTCAAAGCTGCCTCCTCCCCACTTCGTCTCCCTTCTATCTCATACCTCCACCCCCCCCAACCTTCTACTTTCCTCTGCCCCCCCTCAAACAACCCCTCACTGTGCCTCATCCCTTCACCATCAAACCTTTCATCCTCCTCATCCTTCCCTTTCTTGGAACTCTTCTGTAATCTCTGACACACTATCAACTGCTCTCCCTACCTCCCCCTCTCATCCTTCATCTTACCCTACTCCTCCCCTCCCCTGTCCTGTACCCGATGTCCTGTACCCACTCTCTTCATTAACGGTATGGACCTCAAACATCCGGGGCCTTCGCTCAAACCTGACTGATCTCTCCATACAGGTTGCTTCTGACAATCCAGACTTGATCTGCTTAACAGAGACTTTCCTCCTTCAAGATGTCTCTGATTCCTTAATATCTCTTCCTGGTTACTCCCTCCTCCGGTTTGATAGACCTGAGCCTCGTCCTGGGGGTGGGGTGTCTATCTTTATCAAAAACTCTCTTCCTCACTCTCCTTGCACTGCCCTCTCTCCTCCTCACCCCCAGGAGTACCTCTGGCTACGGCTTCCTCTCCGCTCCCACCTTTTGTTCATATGTGTTCTGTACCGTCCTCCAAACAGTGATGACTCCATTTACATTTCACTGTCTGACAACATGGACCAACTTCTATCCACTCATCCCAACTCTCTCTTCCTCATATGTGGTGACTTCAACTGTCATCATGCCAGCTGGTTGGGTGTGGGTTCCTCTCTCACCAGTCATGGCACCTCAGCAAAGGACTTCTGTGACTCACTGGGATTGACACAATCTGTCAATTTCCCGACCCGGATCTCAGCCAATGGAGTATCTTCTCTTCTAGACTTGGTTATGACAAACTTCCCTGCTAATGTCTGCTGCTCTTCTTCTGCTCCAATCGGTTCTTCTGATCATGTGCTTGTCAAAGTGGACATCTCTCTGGCCATTCTCAGAGAGCCTCCTCAGCGTCGACGAGTCTGGCATTTCACTCAGGCCGACTGGGACGGTCTTCAAGCAGCCATCAATCGTCTGGATTGGTCTCCCATCTCCACTGCCTCTGACATCAATTCTTCCTGGGAATTCTTCCAAAGCAAACTGCTCTCTCTCATGCACAGATTTATCCCATCTCGTCTTCAGTTGTCTTACCCTTCCTCCCATCCATGGTACACTGAATCTTGTGGTGAGGCAGTTGCCCTGAAACAACTTGCCTTTGCCTCTTGGAAGGCAAATCCAACTGAAGGCAATCTCAGTTCCTTCCACCAAGCTCGGAACAAGTGTGTGTCTACCCTCAGGAGTGCCAGGAAGCACGATCTCTCCACACTCAAGAATGAACTCTCAAACCTGTCTCCTTCCTCCAAATCCTGGTGGCGTCTGGTCAAATCCGTTTCTGGTGTTTGTTCCCCCTCCATCCCCTCCCTTACCTCAAATGGCCACACAGTTGACATCGCACGTGACAAAGCCGAATGCCTCAACTCTGTGTTTGCCTCAAAATCTTGTGTCCCAAACCCATCTCTCTCTGTTCCCACCCTTCCCAGTCGAACCCAACTGCTCCTGGACTCTGTGTCCTTCTCTCCTGACAAGGTGGAGGAGTTTTTGTCTAACCTCGACTCTGATTCTGCAACTGGACCAGACGGCATCAGCCCACGGGTCCTAAAATCCTGCTCTGCTGCTCTATCTCACCCTCTCTCTGTCCTTTTCACCCTCTCTTTCGCTCAAGGTCATCTGCCAGCATCCTGGAAATCAGCAAACATTACCGCTTTACACAAAAAAGGTGCAAAAACAGATCCTTGTAACTACAGACCAATCAGCCTGCTCCCAATTATCAGCAAAGTCATGGAATCCATCATTGCTTCAGATATGAAATCTTTCCTCTTCTCCAACGGATTGATCTCTGATCATCAATTTGGTTTCAGACCAGGTCACTCTACTCTGGACATGCTGCTTCTGCTGTCTCAACAATGGATGGAGGTCCTCAATGCCAAACAGGAAATCAGAGCTGTCTCCCTCGACATATCACGTGCCTTCGATACGGTCTGGCACCCAGCTCTGCTCACCAAACTCTCCTCCTATGGTATCCATGGAAATCTCCATGCATGGCTTGCGGACTTCCTCTCTGGTCGTAGTCAACGTGTGGCCCTGAATGGATTTCTCTCAACTCCCCTTCCTGTTCAGGCTGGAGTTCCCCAAGGCAGTGTTCTGGGCCCTGTGCTTTTTCTGGTCTTTATCAATGATCTCTCCGACTCTCTGGAAAATCCTCTCTATCTCTTTGCTGATGACTCCACTCTCTGCCGCTCCATTCCTCTGCCCTCAGATCGGCAGTCTGCAGCCTCCTCACTCTCTGAAGACTTAGACAAAATCACAGACTGGTCAAACAAGTGGAACATGTCTTTCAATCCTGACAAATCTCACACTCTTACTATGTCTCTCCGAAAAGATCGACTGGACAACCCTCCCATCTACTTTCTCAACAATCCTCTCCAAGAAGTTCTGTCGCTCAAGCTTTTGGGTCTCACTATCTGCCATGATCTTTCTTGGGAAAACCACATTTCCAAGCTGGCCTCCAAAGCCAGTCGCCGACTGGGCATCCTCCGTCGTGCGAAGTCCTTCCTCGGCACACCTGAGCTCCTCACCACATACAAGGCTTTCATCCGCAGCTCAATGGAATACTGTTCTCCCCTATGGGCCGGTGCTCCTGCCTCACACCTAGCTCGGCTTCACGCTGTCGAAACCAAAGCTTTCAGAATTATTGGAATCTCCCGCGATGAAGCTATCTCTAAGGGCCTTTCACTCACTCACCGCAGGCAGGTAGGTGGTCTTTCTGTCTTCTACCGACTCCTCTCCGGCCTTGCACCCCCAGCTCTCTCTGTGCTCTGTCCCCCAAATATTCCTACAGGTCGCACAAGATCTGCCAGCAACCCTCTGATGGTTAAACTGCCGAAATCTCGGCTCTCTGCTCACCTTCACTCTTTCATTCCTCTTTTCTCCCACCTCTGGAACAAACTCCCTCACTCCCTTCAATCCCACTCGTCCCTCCAGGTCTTTAAAACAGCTGTTCACCACCATCTCTTATCTTCCCCCATCCAAAACCTTGATCTTTTCTACCCCCGCTAATTCACCCCAGATCCACCTTGTTTGAAATTCCAACTTCTTTCCTGGAAGTCCTGGCAGTGTCCATATGTTTTATACCTCTTTTTGAAAGTGCGTAAAAGGCAATTTGTGTTATACAGTGTTCAAGTATACAATTCAATTGAAACTAGAACGGCACTCGGTAGAGAGCATACCCCACCAGGTGAACAGTTTACGTTTTGTTTCCCCGAGTAGACCAGAAAATCACAATACAGAATCACATTTAATCAAAATCATCCGTCCACAACTTTGAGAGATCCTGCTTTGTATCGTTTTTGGCCCTATAACCCAATGGTGAAGAATTACTTAAAAATTTCTACGAGCCAGATCCAGATCTTCACCAAAATCTAATCATTTCGTCCTTGTCACATACGCTACCTCTCTGCCAAATTTCGTCCGAATTCGTCCACAGAAACAAATAAACAGACATAGACAGACAGACATGGGTGAAAACATAACCTCCATCCACCTTTGGTGGCGGAGGTAATAAATAAATATTTTAAAGATTGTAGATTTTTTTTTTGGGGAAGTTTACCGCCATTGATGCATCATCTTTTACATCACCTTATTTATTACGTTACACACTAGTTTTTCGTGCTTGTTTTTTTGGTTCACGACTTATCAAGTAACCACTATATTCGTCATGTGTGTGTGTCTGTCCACAGCATAACTACCCGATGATATCATCCGATCTTGATGAAACTTGGGTGGGAGGTTGATATCATGATCTAGTTGTGTCCTGCCTAGAGTGGGCGTATTGCGCCCATTGTGGGCGGAGCGACGCCCGAAAAAGATGTATTTTTAGGGGGTAATCGATTTGAAGCTACATCTTCTCCGAGGGGTTTGGTGGAATCTGACAGGGGTTTCGATATTTGGTTAGGCCAATGTCATGTGTCTAGCCCCACGGAGCTCGATTTTTCCTTCTTTTTTTTTTTTCCTTCTTTTTCCCCCCTTTTGCCCCTTTCCCCCGTGATCTCAATCACGGGATCTCAATCACGGTTTCACCCCCCCCCCCCTCACCTTTTTTTTTTTTTTTTTTTTCATTTTTCACCGAATTTTCGGTATTGTGTAGCTAACTAACCTCATAACTGATTATACATTATTTTCTATCTCATTTCAAGGTCAGTAACCTTCGTTTTGACATTTCCGGGCCTGGCCTGTCCGGGCCTGTTTCGGTTATAGTCCGTCCTTTGTCATTGAATACCGCTCGCTCGTGAACCATCGTTGTCTCCTGACTTGTGTCCTTTATAGTCACTAAAAACAGTAAATCTTGTGTTTGGAATTTTTTGTCAATTTTGGTTGACTGCCAGACAGACAAAAAATTTTTTTTAATCTCACTCCCCTCTGTGGATATGCGATCGGAACTAATTCGTTTTCTCATTCTTGTTCAAAATATAACATTAAATTGAAGTGAGTTGTTCATAAATCATAAACTGAGGCTTGTGGACAGACTGACAGACAGAAAAGTGAAGCAAATGCTCAACCCAGCTTTTACTTCATACACAGGGTAACAATCATGGGAATCTCGGCAGGTCTCCAGCCGTGTCATGTGGGCGAAGTACACTGGAAGACACCTCAAATAGGTACCTTTGTCGGTCGCAAAGTACCAAGGAATTCTCTCTCAAACGCAAACAGATGAAGTGGCAGTCACCATCCGTTGGCACGTAATAGTACAAGTGGAATCTCAACCATTTCAAGACAAGCCATCTTAAAAAGCTGTAAGTGGACCTTTATCGTGCCGCAAATCATTCAGGTAAGCCATAAACATGTCCACAATCCCCTTAACGGATTAACGCCAGGGGGGTTGACTCAGCCTGTCATCCTTCCGAGGTCGGCAAATTGAGTACCAGCTTGCTGGGATGAATGATCACGGTGTGTACCCCGATTTAGAATAGGTACACCGTATCCCTGCGCATCGAAGAGCGTGACCAAGGGTTGGTGTCAGGAAGGGCATCCGGCCATAAAAACATTGCCTCAAACAGGGAACCATGATTGTCATGGGGCCCACAAGGCTAAACCCCGCTCTATCGGGGAAAAATGGCCTTAAAACGATCATTCATATTCATTCATTCATTCATTATGACGACGAAAAGTCTGATGCCCCACGTGGAGATTGGTTTCTGAGGTTTGGGACATGGAATGTAGTGACAATGACAGGGAGATCAGGAGAAGTGGTGGAAGTATTGGTCAGAAGAAGAGTGGACATATGTTGTGTGCAGGAGACGAGATGGAAGGGAAGTGGTGTGAGAATGGTGAAGGGTAGGCAGGGACAGAAATACAAGTTTGTGTGGCAGGGTGCTCGGAAGGCATGCATGGTGTTGATGTCCTGTTTTCTGAGGAGTTTGTAGACAGCGTGGTGAGTGTGACGAGATTGAGTGAAAGGTTGATGATGGTGAAAATGATGATTGGAAAGCTCTTGGTGAACGTCATCTCGGGATATCTTCCGCAGTTCGGTCGGAGCGATGAAGAAAAGGACAAGTTCTGGTGTGCAATGGAGAAGCTGATGGAAACCTGAAAGATGAGGAAGTTGTTGTGGTAGGAGGAGACCTAAATAGACATGCGGGAAGGAGTATAGACGGTTTTGAGGGAGTTCATGGGGGTTACAGATATGGTGTGAGGAATGGAGAAGGTGAAAGGAATTTGGAGTTTGCTGATGGAGCTGCTTTGTTGATTTGTAATACTCTGTTCCAGAAAGTGGATAATAAGCTTGTTACATACACGTCAGGTGGGTCGACGACAACCGTTGACTACCTGATGGTGCGTAGGCGAGATAGGGGGCACCTCCGGGACACAAGGGTGATCCCCGGGGAGGAGCCTGTTTCACAGCACCACTTGGTTGTCTGCGACATAAGGGTGAAAGGTGCGAGGAGAGCTCGGCGGGTGAAGTACCAACCGAGAATGAAGGTGTGGAGGTTGAAAGAGGTGACAGTGAGGGAGGCATTAAAAGAGAGGCTAAGTATGGTAGAGGATAATGTGGTTGAGCTTGAAAGTGGTTGGATGTCAATGAAAGGTAGTCTGTTGGGAGCCGTTGGTGAGGTATGTGGATGGACAAAAGGACCACCGAGGAACTCGGAAACATGGTGGTGGGATGATGAAGTTGGAAAGAGGATTGACGAGAAGAGGAAGAAGTTCAAGGAGTGACAGAAGGCGAAAGGTACAGGGGCAGAAGAGGCAGAAGATGAAAGTTACAAGGCAGCCAAGAAGGCTGCAAATAAATAAGTAGCAAAGGCGCAGGAGGCATGTCGGAAAATGTTTGGCGAACGCTTGGATAAGGAAGAGGGTCAGAGAGCGGTAATCAGGATTGCAAAGCAGACAGCGAAAGAGAGGTGCGATGTGATGGGGGTGAGTTGCTTGAAGGATGAAGTGGGCCAAATCGTTGTGGACCCAGATGGAATTAAAGGAAGATGGAAGAGACATATGGAAATGCTGTTGAATGCAGAGAATGAATGGGATGGCAACAAAGAGAGTAACCCAGTTTTCGGACCGGCAGAGAAGATAACTGAGAAGGAAGTTGAGGAAGCGATAAAAGCAATGAAGAGTAGAAAAGCGGGAGGGCCGACGGGAGTTGTGGGAGATATGTTGAAGGCAGCGGGAAGTTGGGTTGTGAAGAGAATGACAGATCTGTAATTTGGTGGTGAAAGAAGGCCGCATTCCAGTGGATTGGGAACCGAGTACCCTCGTCCCTCTATACATGGGGAAAGGTGACCCTCTGGACTGTGGCTCGTATAGAGCGATAAAGTTCTTAGAGCATGGAATGAAGGTATTGGAAAGGGTGTTGGAGAGGAGGATAAAGAAGAAAGTGAAGATCGACGAAATGCAGTTTGGATTTATGCCAGGAAGAGGAACGACAGATGAACTTTTTATTGCAAGGCAGTTGCAGGAGAAGTACATGGAGAAGAGGAAGAAGTTGTTTCTTGGGTTTGTTGATCTGGAGAAAGCATTCGATGGGGTTCCACACGAAGTAGTGACATGGGCATTGAGGAAGTTAGGAGTGGAGGAATGGTTGATCAGAGTAGTGATGGCAATGTATGAGGGAGCGCACACAGCTGTAAGGACGAAGGACGGGAACAGTGGTGAGTTTGAGGTGAAGGTGGGAGTGCATCAGGGGTCGGCACTAAGTCCACTACTATTTGTAGCTGTGATGGAGGTGCTGGCTCGGAACGTAAAGGAGGGTTTACAGTGGGAGTTGTATGCAGATGATCTGGTGTTGATTGTGGACAGTATGGATGGACTGAAGGAGAAGATGAACAAGTGGAAGGAATGTATGGAGGCAAAAGGTCTGAAGGTGAATATCAGAAAGACGAAGGTGATGGCAAGTGGTAAAGCATGTGGTGAGGTGGAAAGAACTGGGAAGTAGCCGAGTGCTGTGTGTAGGAAGGGTGTCAGAGTGAACTCCATTCAATGTACAATGTGCGTTGAGTGGGTTCATCAAAAATGTAGTGGTCTGAGAGGGTCATTAACCAGTGTGGCAGCTACATTCAAGTGTTAGGTGTGCACAAAGGGAGGTGCAGATGGAGGAAATGTTGAGTTTGATCTTGGAGATGGCGTGAAGCTGGAAGGTGTGAAAACATTTTGCTACCGAGGAGACATGCTGAATGGAGAAGGTGGATCAGACTCGGCAACGGTTGCTGGAGTGAGATGTGCATGGAAGAAGTTTCGGGAACTGAGTGGCGTGCCGACAAGGAGGGGAGTGTCGTTGAAGCTGAAGGGAAAAGTGTATGCTGCATGTGTGAGAAGTGTTATGATTTATGGGAGCGAGACATGGGTAATGAACATGGAGCAGCAACGAAGGCTGGAAAGGGTGGAAATGCGAATGGTTCGGTGGATGTGTGGAGTATCGCTGAGAGAGAGGAAGACAAATGATGAATTGCGAAAGATGATGGGAATAGAGCCTGTGATGGATGCTGTGAAGAGAAACAGGTTGAGCTGGTTTGGTCATGTGCTGAGGAAGGATTAAAGTGACTGGTTGAGAAGAGTGATGGAAATGAATGTAGAAGGAAGTAGAGGACGGGGAAGACCGAGAAAGACCGAGAAAGACTTGGCTGAAGGTGGTGGAAGAAGAAATGCGGGCAAGGGGGTTACCAAGGAGAGATGTAGAAAATAGGGCAAAATGGAGAAGATTGTCATGGGGCCCACAAGGCTAACCCCTGCACCAGCAGGGAAAATGGCCTTAAAATGCCTGTTCTGTGTTGTTTTTTTGTGGAAGTTGCCCATTGTTATTACAACGCTTCCAAATTTGTCTGTACATTTCCATTGTAGATAATGACAAGGACATTAGCAAATGATGGATAAAACAACAGTCTGAACTTGGGGTCACAGCATTAAGATTTGTGCTCAGAAGGGAATCCTAACTGGTCATTCCAGAACAGACAAGGTAAGCAAAGGACTGTCATGATAAAAAAAAAAATGTACAAGGAAAATGGTGGGTTTGAGGTTGGCTGAAGAGAAGAAATGCAAGTTTTATTTTCCAATGTTGTAATCTAGAATTCAAATTGGAACAATATGCAAGTGAAGGGATTACATCTGTACGATAAAATGAGCCGTGCATGCTCATGAGTTCCACCAATTCGATGGACATTTTTACTGACACCACCCACAACTTTTAAACTAAAGGCAGCCAATTTAGGAAGCCTTTAGAATTACAATTTCTCTCAAGCAGTGCTTTCATTGCAGAGGTTGCAAAGGTTTGCTATTATTTCGGAAACCCCGCAGATGCCGACGGAGACCCCGCGGGGATGCCGACGGAGACCCCGACGGAGACGCCGCGGGGATGCCGACGGAGACCCCGCGGGATGCCGACGGAGACCCCGCGGGATGCCGACGGAGACCACGCGGGGATGCCGACGGAGACCCCGTGGGATGCCGACGGAGACCGCGCGGAGGCCGACGGAGACAGCGCGGAGGCCGACGGAGACCCCGCGAATGCCGACGGAGACCCCGCGAATGCCGACGGAGACCCCGCGAATGCCGACGGAGACCCCGCGAATGCCGACGAAGACCCCGCGAATGTCGACGAAGACCCCGCGAATGTCGACGAAGACCCCGCGAATGTCGACGAAGACCCCGCGAATGTCGACGAAGACCCCGCGAATGTCGACGAAGACCCCGCGAATGTCGACGAAGACCCCGCGAATGTCGACGAAGACCCCGCGAATGTCGACGAAGACCCCGCGAATGTCGACGAAGACCCCGCGAATGTCGACGAAGACCCCGCGAATGTCGACGAAGACCCCGCGAATGTCGACGAAGACCCCGCGAATGTCGACGAAGACCCCGCGAATGTCGACGAAGACCCCGCGAATGTCGACGAAGACCCCGCGAATGTCGACGAAGACCCCGCGAATGTCGACGAAGACCCCGCGAATGTCGACTCAAATCCCGCGAATGTCGACTCAAATCCCGCGAATGTCGACTCAAATCCCGCGAATGTCGACTCAAATCCCGCGAATGTCGACTCAAATCCCGCGAATGTCGACTCAAATACCGCGAATGTCGACTCAAATCCCGCGAATGTCGACTCAAATCCCGCGAATGTCGACTCAAATCCCGCGAATGTCGACTCAAATCCCGCGAATGTCGACTCAAATCCCGCGAATGTCGACTCAAATCCCGCGAATGTCGACTCAAATCCCGCGAATGTCGACTCAAATCCCGCGAATGTCGACAAATCCCGCGAATGTCGACTCAAATCCCGCGAATGTCGACTCAAATCCCGCGAATGTCGACTCAAATCCCGCGAATGTCGACAAATCCCGCGAATGTCGACTCAAATCCCGCGAATGTCGACTCAAATCCCGCGAATGTCGACTCAAATCCCGCGAATGTCGACTCAAATCCCGCGAATGTCGACTCAAATCCCGCGAATGTCGACTCAAATCCCGCGAATGTCGACTCAAATCCCGCGAATGTCGACTCAAATCCCGCGAATGTCGACTCAAATCCCGCGAATGTCGACTCAAATCCCGCGAATGTCGACTCAAATCCCGCGAATGTCGACTCAAATCCCGCGAATGTCGACTCAAATCCCGCGAATGTCGACTCAAATCCCGCGAATGTCGACTCAAATCCCGCGAATGTCGACTCAAATCCCGCGAATGTCGACTCAAATCACGCGAATGTCGACTCAAATCACGCGAATGTCGACTCAAATCACGCGAATGTCGACTCAAATCCCACGAATGTCGACTCAAATCCCGCGAATGTCGACTCAAATCACGCGAATGTCGACTCAAATCACGCGAATGTCGACTCAAATCCCGCGAATGTCGACTCAAATCACGCGAATGTCGACTCAAATCACGCGAATGTCGACTCAAATCACGCGAATGTCGACTCAAATCCTGCGAATGTCGACTCAAATCCTGCGAATGTCGACTCAAATCACGCGAATGTCGACTCAAATCCTGCGAATGTCGACTCAAATCCTGCGAATGTCGACTCAAATCCTGCGAATGTATGCCATGCCATTGTTTCAATGGGGAAAAGGGATGTCAAAAAACATTGCTTGGATATCCCACGAAGCTGTCGACAGTGTGAATGATGGAATATCCCACAAAGAAATGTTTACCGTGTAAATGACGGGATATCCCGCAAAGCTATGTTTACCGTGTGAATGACGGGATGTCCCACGAAGCTATGTTTACCGTGCGAATGACGGGATATCCCACGAAGCTATGTTAACTGTGTGAATGACGGGATATCGCACAAAGCTATGTTTACCGTGTGAATGATGGGATATCCTGTGAAGCAATGTTTACCATGTGAATGGTGGGATATCCTGCAAAGCTCGTTTTCGCGCAGCCGAGATATTTTTATGTGGCCGCAAAAGCCGTGACAACGTGAAGTACAGTGCGGTGAATGCAGAAGCAGGTAATGCTCGTGGCTTGTAGTGGATGTTTTTTTTGTGTATGTCCAACTGCTTTGTGCGTGGCTGTTGAAAGATGGGTTTTATAACTGTCATGCTCGCGGCTCCTGATTTTTTTTTTGCGCCCATGAAAAACCGCAAGTACACTGGACATCGGGCTGCGAATAGAGAAGCAGGTTGCAATTTATCAAACGCGACCGCAGAACCCATGAATAGCGGAACCGCGAATAGTGGGGACCAACTGTATTTCGATTTTCATACAAGAGCGAAGTTGATGGCGCACCATCGCAAACCACCACGCTTCCCTCCTAAAGAGAAGTTGAAAGATGGCAAAATGTTCCACCAGAGGCTGGAAGGAATGACAATGTCAAATTTTGAGTTAAAAAAAAATCTTCTGTTTTGTCCCATCACCTGAAGTCCCCACCCCATGTGGAATGACCTGGGGGTCAAATCCACAAAATTGTTATATTTTACTATAATTCACCAAATGTCCGTCCGTCCGTCTGTCTCTGTCTGTCTGTGTCTGTGTCTGTTCAAAGGTACCGTAAAAACTGCTGAACCAATCGCAGCGATATTTTGGGTGGATCATCCTGGGATCCCCAGGAGTAAAATAGGCTATTTAGTTTCCCCAATTTCAGCTTTAGTCTCCAGCATTCTCAGGTTTGGACTCCCGCATAACGTTCGCGTTCACATAACGTTCATTGTGACGATGTTTTCATTGTGACGATGTTGTTTTCCCGGGTGCCGCACAAACGGTTGCACCGATCGCTGCACAGCTGCACCGATCGGACTCGGTGACCTCGGACAAAGACCTTTTATAAGGACACGGGTTGAATCCCTGCTTGAGAGAATTCCAACCCCATTGCCGCCGCCATCACGGCCGTCTCTCCAACTTACAATCCCACGAGATATGCGGAAAGGACGACCCAAAACCAATATAAGCATCATTCGTATATAAACATCATTAAAAGTAAATAATGACCTCGGCCAAAGTTCAAACGACATTTAATCTCTACATGAGAGAATTCCACATAGCTATTTGGGCGGTGAATATGCTAACAGATCGCTGTCTCCATCGATCTTGCCAAGGCCGTAACAGCTATCGGCTCAAAATCCTTTTAACTGTTGATTTGGTAGTTTTTACAATGAAGGAAACATTAACAATGTTGTTAAAAGTTTATTTTGTGATTAATTTGTGATTGGAGATATGTTGTTTGGAATTAAAAAAGAGATATTGAGTTCAAGTGAATGACGACACGCCTTGATTTCTACTTTCTGAACGTGAACGTCGCGGATCACCATATGCAGATTCGCCACGGTCCCACGATCGATGTTTCTATACGTGAACGTACCCGTTTGTTTGCGAACGGGTACGTTTTTCATGGAAGTTCTTCACTAATTTGCTGTCCATGTCTTACGTGCGACTGAGGGTGCCACAGGAATGTGGAATTTATTGGTTTCATGCTTTAGCATTCACCGTATCTGCATTGCCCGTTTGCTTCTGGCCACCCACCCGTGCGTAGCACGGGTATCTCCCTAGTATATTTAATGTGTACACCAATGTTGATTTCATATACAAAGTTTCATTTAAAATGTTATTGATATGAAGATAATCAAATAAAATTCATTGGATGTCTTTATGTTTGCTTGCGTTGTTTTGCAAAAACCAAAAGACTGCGAAGCTGTTCACAGTGTGAATGACGGAATATCCGTCATAGCAATGTTTACCGTGTGAATGACAGGATATCCCGCGAAGACCAAAAATGATTGGCACACATTGAGAACCACCACATTTGGCACACACACCAAGTTCGACTCGGGGATTGTCCTGAAGGTATTTTCATCCACAACCTCAGCCTTTAAAGACCTTGAATATAATGAATGAATGATCGTTTTAAGGCCATTTTCCCCGCTAGAGCGGGGGTTAGCTTTGCGGGCCCCATGACAACCATGGTTCCCTGTTTGAGGCAATGTTTTTTTATGGCCGGATGCCCTTCCTGACGCCAACCCTTGGTCATGCTCTTACGATGCGCAGGGATACGGTGTACCTATTCTAAACCGGGGTACACACCGGGATCATTCATCCCAGCAAGCTGGTACTCAATTTGCCGACCTCGGAAGGATGACTGGCTGAGTCAACCCCCCTGGCGTTAATTCAGCGATCGACCGGGATTCGAACCCAGGATCCTAGGATCCCAAGCCGGCACCCTGACCGCTAAGCCAACACCAGGATTTAAAGACCCCGAAGACCCCTAAAATCCCCTTCTAAATCTAATCTTGAGAGATTAGATGAAAATCTTGAGAAGACTTTTTGGCTCTAGATCTTGCTGTCGACGAGTATCCTGAAGAGATTAGACCCCTTAAGACTCCAAACACCCGGAATATCCCTTTATCCACCAGCATCGCCTCAACTCACCATTTTATATAAATCCAAACTGATATTACCTCGATTCACCGTTTTAAATAAAGTTTTGAACCCCAATTCTGCCTCCCCCCCCTCCCACCTCGCCGGTGCTCTCCCTCGCCACCCCTCCCGATCCCCCGCTCCGGTGATTCCCCTGCCACCTACTCCAACTCTCCCCTTTCTAGTCCCTGCCTCCCCCTACTGCCCCCCCCCCCCCCCACCTGCCCTTCCGAGCAATGCTGGATAGCCCTGTTAGTATCAAAATAAAGATAATGATAAGAAGCACAAGCTCTGTGTGGACGAATGGTTAACTACAATCCATCAACACAATGGGATATTTAAAGCTCATATCAGATTGACATAATGGCAGAAGAACAGACTATTGTGAAAGGGTTTCATTGAAAGTATATCATCCCGATACATTAAAACAACAAAACCCAAGTGCAGTTGTTCCAAAACAGCACGAGAGGGCATTGACATACCTTAGTTTGGTCTTTGGCAGGTAAACCATCACATCCAAATTTCCAATTCAGAAATCTCATTACGTGAATCAGTACTTGCACATGGCTGTCCTCACTTCCTTGTCCAAGTTGTTCACAAGTGCTAAATGTCCCTGGTGTGGACACTTCAGGAAGGGGTCGTTGCTCCAGGCAGGCGTGTGCACATTGTAGCAGCACGTGCAATATTGAAGGCTCAGTACAAGCGCCGAAGCACCACTCCAATATTTTACGTGCTGCTACAGCGGACTCACTCAGGTGGGAGCCAAAACCATTTTCTGTCGCGTACCAGATTGAGGTAAAACGGGTAACTTGCAAAAGAGGGCTATGCATTAAGATGTGGGGGCAAAATGCCAGTTAACTTTTTTTTGACAAGAGGAAAAAAAATTCAAAATGCCTCGAATTTCCTTTGTGAAACAACTCCAAGGAAACACCTGAAGGAGTGCATGTTAAGAACCACAGCAGAAGATTTGCTTGCAAATGGCATTAAAATACATACTACGAGCAAGTCCATTTGTGACCACTTTTTTTATTTATAACAATGCATAACCATAAAGTGGACCTTTCAAGGCGTCACATCGAACGTATGCAATACAGCGCTGCCAAGCACTTCATGGTTTTAATGCAATCACTTGCACTTCATGGCATCTCCTCACACTAAAAAGCAATACCACTCAGAATCTTCACTTCTTTTAAAGAAAAGAAAATTAGTGTATCATGGAACAAAAAGCATCCAATTTATAGTTGGCCCATAAATGTAGAACACCAACTGCACAAAGCATTATTGTTTGAAAAAATAAATAAATAAAGACATAGCAAGTGTGTATTTTCTGCTCGTTCTCATGTTAGGTACGCATTCACACCATTGAGATGATAAACAAAGCAATAGCACAAACAGGATGCACCACTTGGAAACCCAATGGGAGGATGGTGATAAGAGTGGAGGTAACACTGCGTTATGGGGTTTAACTTTGATTAGAGCAGTCTTGCTGTTGACCAAAAGTGCTTGTGACCATTATAAATGATCAAAGCATTGTATGACAGAAGTAGGCCATAACCATTACCGATCAGTCAAATCTCAGTGAGCAATCCATAGCACGCAGCAGCTGCACGTCATGGTTTGCACCCTCACAATCCTGCAATCCCATGTCGTGCTGCTACGGTGGGCCAAGATAAGTCGGTCGTAGCATCCTCATGACATCATGAGTGGAAAGCAATTAACCAATCTCTTCTTACTTGGCTGTCACTGCTCCCCATGCACCATATATGCATAAGCTCAACCCTCATGCCCTGCACACAATGCCGGCACCTTATGCCCGCTGCCAAATACTGTGGGTTGTCTGTCTTAAAAGGTTTTAACCTTTCGACCCACACCACCTGCTGGACAAGTTTCTTGTCCAGACCTTTAAGACTCCAAACCCTTCAGAAACCCCATCACAAGTTGCATATATATGATAGAGAAAGGAAACCAGATTTCACAAGCATTTTTAGCACAGTCATGCTTTTGCCTTATGTGCAACGAGTATCAGTACGTGGACATAGTAGCGGATGACAAAGGATGGGAGGTGACGCGACATATTTACCTCCACCACCAAAGGTGGTTGGAGGTTATGTTTTCACCCTGTCAGTCTGTCTGTTTGTGAACCAGATATCTCAAAATGTCGAAGACGGATTAGGACCAAATTTTGCAGACCGGTAGTGTATATGACGAGGACGAAATGATTGGATTTTGGTGAAGATCCTGATTCGGATCCGGCTAGTAGAATTTTTAAAGCGATTCTTCACCATTGGGAGATAGGGCCAAAACGATACAAAGGCAGGATATCTCAAAAAGTTTGACAGATTTGGACAAAACTTGGTGGAGAGGTTGTGTGTGTGACAAGGACAAATACATTCGATTTTGGTAAAGATCTGAATATGGATTCGGATATGAGAATTATTTAATTTTTTTAAGTGATTCTTCACCATTGAGTGATGGGGCTAAAACCAACATATAGCAGGATATCTCAAAAAGTTATGGACGGATTTGAACGAAACGTGGTGGACAGGTTGTGTGTGTGACACGGACAAATCGATTCAATTTTGGTGACGATCCAGATACGGATCCGGCTGGTATAATTTTTTTAAAGCGATTCTTCACCATTGGGAGATAGGGCCAAAAACGATATATAGCAGGATATCTCAAAAGGTTGTGGACGGATGATTTTGATTAAATGCGATTCTGTATTGTGATTTTCTAGTCTACTCTGGGATACAAAACAAACTGTTGGCGCTCTACTGAGTGCCGTTGTAGTTTTGAAATGTTTTGCCTTATGTGCAACGAGTATCAGTACGTGGCAGACTGTCCCATATTTTTGCTAAAATAAAGAAATAATAAGAATAAAAACAACAATGCAGCCCTTGTAGCCTCACCAGGAATATGCAAAGGCAATTTGGCCCATTACAAATGTACCATGTCTCATTTCAAACACTCTTGGATCATACAGATATAGTGTTAACTATACTGCCAAACTTTAACAAAATGAAGCAAGTGACATACCTGAGAAAAATGAGTTAAGTAGCCCAATCACATCACGGGAGCAAGTGGAATCTAATGGCACACATATTTTTGTAAGTATGGTTCTTATTTTAGCTTTAACTGCCATGTCAAAAGGAAGCAAGTACCAGCACATGAATGATTTACTATAACAAATGGAAGCAAGTAGCCAAACATGTTCTTATAAATTGCTAACCAGAAGTTGGGCAGTATAAAGCTAACCAGAAGCAAAGAGGTCGGCCAGGAAAATGGACCCAAATACCTATTCTTTTCAAAATATTTAACTTCCAGAGCCTATGTGCACACAGTGCAAATGGGCTTTCAAGTAATCATCCGAAGGAAAAATTGCATCATGATGTAGCGCCCCCTCTTGGCACTGCAAAACTCGAATGGGAGCATTAGTAAAAACTTTCATCTCATCTGGGAACTGCAGAACCACCGATTCATGTTCGTCCGATGATCAAATCAGTGTCGGCCCAACATTGGCTATGTTGACCCAATGGAAGTTCCTGCATAAAAAGCACAATGAAAACTATTACGGTATAATAGTCTAAATGAGTTGCGAAGACCTGCAAGACAACCACAGGCCGATTCAGGGTCTCGTTCATTTTGTTATGATAGTGCATTCGGAACATATTCACACCCCTTGACTTTCTCACATTTTGTTGGTACAGCCTGAATTTAAAATCAATTAAATTGAGATTTATTGTCACTGATCTATTTTTTTTTTTTTTCTTTACAGAATAATTAAAAATGAAAAGATGAAATGTCTCAAGTCAATAAATATTCAACCTCTTTTGATATGGCACTCGAAATCGAGCTCAGGTGCATCCAATTTCATTTGATCATCCTTGTGATGTCTCGACAACTCGATTTGAGTCCACCTGTGGCCAATTCAATTGAATGGACATGATTTAGAAAAAAAACACTTCTCTCCAAGGTCCCACAGTTGACAGTGCATGTCAGAGCAGAAACTCGACCACAAAGTCCAAGGAACTATCCGTATCACTCTGAGATATTATGAGGCGGGATAGATCTGGGGGGAAGGGTATAAAACAACTTCGAGTGTGTTGAATGTTCCCAAAAGCACAGTGAGCTCCATCATTAGGAAATGGAAAAAATATGGCACGACCTAGACTCTTCCTAGAGCTGGCCGTCCGACCAAACGGGCAAGGACCTTGGTCAATGGTCAGGGAGGTGATGAAGGACGCAATGATCACTGACAGAACTACAGAGTGCCTTGGCTGAGATGGGAGAACCTGCCCAAAGGACAACAGTCTCTGCAGCACTTCACAAATCTAGGCTTTATGGGAGAGTGGCCACACGGAAGCCACGCCTGAGAAAAAGGCACATGACAGCACGCCTGGAGCTTGCAAGAAGGCACGTGAAAGACACAGAGTGAGGCAAAAGATTCTGTGGTCTGATGAGACGAAACTTAAACTCTGGCCTGAATGGAAAGCATGACGTCTGGCGGAAACCGAGCACATCTCATCACCCATCTAACACCATCCTTACCGTGAAGCATGGTGGTAGCCACATAATGGTATGGGGATACTTTTCAGCGGCAGGGACTGGTAGACTTGTAGGCATAGTGGGAACAATGAATGGAGCCAAATACAGGCAAATCCTTGAGGAGAACCTGCTTCAGAGTAAAAAAGACCTTCGACTGCAAAGAAGATCTACATTCCAACAGGGCAACGACCCCAATCATACAGCAAAAGTAACACTAGAATTGCTTCAAAACAAGAAAGTGAAAATCCTTGAGTGTCCCAGCCAAAGCCCAGACTTGAATCCCATTGAGAATCTGTGGAAAGACTTGAAGATTTCTGTTCAACGACACTCCCCATCCAACTTGACAGAGCTGGAGCAAATCTGCAAGGAAGAATGGGAGAACCTCCCCAAATCCAAAAGTGCAAATCTGATACAGACATAACCAAAAAGACTCAAAGCTCTAATTGCTGCCAAATGTGCTTCTACGAAGTAATGTCTCAGGGGACTGAATACTTATGTAAATTAGATATTTCTCCATTTCATTTTCAATGAAATTTCTAAAAACATGTTTTCACCTCGTCATTATGGGGTATTTTTGTAGATCGGTGACAAGAAATTTAAAGATAATCCATGTTAAATTCAAGCTGTAACACAACAAAATGTGAAAAAGTCAAGTGGTGTGAATACTTTCTGAGGGCACTGTATATCAGTGTCCTTGCTGGAATCTGTCCCCTGATCTTTCCACCTACACTATTATCTGCCCTGCATTCTCAGCCACAGAATCTGGAACAAGCTCCCCTACACTTTCAAGGACTATTTATCCATTGAGGCTTTCAATATGGCTGCACAATACCACTTCCCTTCAATTACAAAGACTATATGATCCGTTTGACCCCAAGTTATCATTGAATTATAATCGCAACTTATGTTTCTGCTCTGTGCGGTTTTGTGGCGGAATAAAACAAACCTCCAAACCTCCACGCTTTGCACAAAAAAAGGTGCAAAAATAGATCCTAGCAACTACAGACCAATCAGCCTTCTCCCAATTATCAGCAAAGTCATGGAATCCATCATTGCTTCAGATATGAAATCTTTCCTCTTCTCCAATGGCTTGATCTCTGATCATCAATTTGGTTTCAGACCTGGTCACTCTACTCTGGACATGCTGCTTCTGCTTTCTCAACAATGGATGGAGGTCCTCAATGCCAAACAGGAAATTAGAGCTGTCTCCCTTGACATATCACCTGCCTTCAATATGGTCTGGCACCCCGCTCTGCTCACCAAACTCTCCTCCTTTGGTATCCATGGAAATCTCCACGCATGGCTGGCGGACTTCCTCTCTAGTCGTAGTCAACGTGTGGCCCTGAATGGGTTTCTCTCATCTCCTCTTCCTGTTCAGGCTGGAGTTCCCCAAGGCAGTGTTCTGGGCCCTGTGCTTTTTCTGATCTTCATGAATGATCTCTCTGACTCTCTTGAAAATCCTCTCTATCTCTTTGCTGATGACTACACTCTCTGTCGCCCCATTCCTCATCCCTCAGATCAGCAGTCTGCAGCCTCCTCACTCTCTGCAGACCTGGACAAAATCACAGACTGGGCAAACAAGTGGAACATGTCTTTCAATCCTGACAAATCTCACACTCTTACGATGTCTCTCCGAAAAGACCGACTGGACAACCCTCCCATCCACTTTCTGAATAATCCTCTCCAAGAAGTTCTGTCACTCAAGCTTTTGGGTCTCAATTGCCATGATCTTTCCTGGGAAAACCACATTTCAAATCTGGCCTCCAAAGCCAGTCGCCGACTGGGCATCCTCCGTCGTGCGAAGTCCCTTGGCACACCTGAGCTCCTCACCACATACAAGGCTTTCATCCGCAGGTCAATGGAATACTGCTCTCCCCTCTGGGCTGGTGCTCCTGCCTCACACCTAGCTCGTCTTCACGCTGTTGAAACCAAAGCGTTCAGAATCATTGGAATCTCCCGCGATGAAGCTAACTCCAAGGGTCTTTCACTCACTCACCGCAGGCAGGTGGGTGATCTTTCCGTCTTCTACCGACTCCTCTCTGGCCTTGCCACCCCAGCTCTCTCTGGGCTCTGTCCCCCAAATATTCCTGCAGGTCGCACAAGATCTGCCTGCCCCATTATGGTTAAACTCTTATGGTTAAACTGCCAAAATCAAGACTCTCTGCTCACCTTCACTCCTCTTTTCTCCCACCTCTGGAACAAACTCCCTCACTCTCTTCAATCCCACTCCACCCTCCAGGTCTTTAAAACAGCTGTCCACCACCATCTCTTATCTTCCCCCATCCAAAACCTTGATCTTTTCTACCCCCGCTGATTTAAACCCAAATCCACTTTTTTGAAATACCAACTTCTGTACTGGAAGTCCTTGGTATCCTTGTGTTTTATACTTCTCCCACCCCCACCCCCCCCACCCCCCACCCCCTTCCCACACCTCCCCCCCCCCCCCCCCACCAAGCCCTCTCCCTCCCACACATCTCCCTGCTCTCAAATGTTATGTTTGTGTGCTTCCCCTTCTCTCCCCATCTTGTCTTCCACTCCCTCTTTTTATATATTTTGTTTGTCTGGTTGATTTGTTTGTGAAATAAATGTTAGCTCTTTCACGAGCCTCGATTCAGTATACAAAAAAAGAAAGAAAAAGAAAAAGAAAAAAAAGTCTCACCCACAAGGTAAACAAGAAAGAGCAATCAGAGATTGCAGACCCTTGCCAGGACATGTTTTTAGTGGTCTTTAAGGCTTTTGTGTTAAAACAAATATGGCGACCGAACCACGTGACCGATGACGCCATCATTTTTTTTTTCTCCACCAATTTATCCATAGACGCTCAAAAAATGTAATCTTGATCGGATGAAGTTTTATACATGTCGAATTATGACGTCATAATGGAGGAACCTATGACATCATCATTAATATATGTTATTCCCCATGAAGAGTTCTTTACAATGCGCCATGTCTCAATTTTTTATATGCAGCGCTTTCGGAGATATAGAGGTGCAAAGTTTTTTGGTTTTCCCAAGATGGTGCCCCTACCACGTGACATATGACATCATAATTATCATTAAAAATTCTACAGGGCGAGGCGCTCCTACGGTAAAAATTTCATGTCAATCGGACCAACGGTTTCCGAGAAAATGAATTTTAAAAATGCAGACACTCACGTACGGCACACGAATGCCTAACCCTGCTTTTCGCTTTGCGAGCACAGGGTAACGAGTCAATGATGACCCAGTGATCCATTTTGCTTCCCATTGGAAATTGTGTTTTAACCCAAATGACATGCAATTTATTTCTTATTCTTGGGCAAGGCTTGTGGAGCATATCATTTTTGGAGAGGGGGGGGGAAGGGATGGGGTGGGGGGGGGGGGAAGAGGGGGGTAATGGTGGAGAGCAAAATAATTTGAGAAAATGGCAAGGGTCAGTCACAAGGCTTTACATATTGAGTTCAATCATTTTTACATACAACGACAATACAAAATCATTGTACGCAAGCATAATTACGACGGCTGCATTCACGTGATCAACACCCCCAGATCACGTAAAACATAAAACACGATGAGAACCCAGTTTTTCCCATTTTCATAAAGCCAAACTGCCAGTTCGCAATAACAATATCACATGTTCACTGTAAGCCAGCAATTCCCAGTTTAAACAACATTAAACCTTCTACAATAATGATTAGATATGACGAAATGCAAAAAATCAATACGGTGATACTCCACACTTCACTTTAGCTTCGCAATTTTGGCAATTCGCTTTTTTTAAAATTTAAATCCACAAAGCGAGTCAAAAATTAGAAGTTTAAATACACCGCCTGGCCCGAAAATATGACTATCGACATCGCTAGCAGCCAATCAGAGCATCGCCTCTCCACCAATCAGCATGTGTTGTCTTTCGGCTCTGTGCACCGCCATATTAGCAATTGTGCTGAAAGCCTTGAGGTGAAAACTCTATTGATGTTGGTGCCACCGCTGTTGGGTGTGAATTTGGTTTATGGAAGTCGTGTGTAACGACAATTGCAAAAAAGAATTATTTTTTTTAAAGCATATGCTGTACGTAGTCAGTCCACAACTCCCGTAGTTGCTACAAAATTAATGAGATCTCGGAGTGCAGGAAGTTTAATGGAGAAGATGGAGAGGCTTTTATCCTCCTGGATTGGGAATACGAATCAACGTGCTGTGTCTTTAAGCGAGGCAGTAAATATGGCTTTATACGATGAAATGAAAGAGCAGAAAGGCGAGGGATAAGGCGCTGAGTTTATATGATGAAGTCCGTCAATATTTAAAGTATCAGCCTGGTGTTGGCTTAGCGGTTAGGGTGCTGGCTTGGGATCCTGGGTTCGAATCCCGGTCAATTGCTGAATTAACGCAAGGGGGGTTGACTCATGACTCAGCCTGTCATCCTTCCGAGGTCGGCAAATTGAGTACCAGTTCACTGTTAATTCCTTTTGTGTCGCAAGAGGCGACTAACAGCGTTGGCGGCAGGAAGGGCATCCGGCCATAAAACATTGCTTCAAAAAGGGGACCAAGGTGCCTGAAGAAGGCCAACCCCTGCTCTGCAGGGAAAATGGCCTCTAAAGGTGGTTCTTCTTTCTTCGTCAATATTTAAAGTCCTTGTGGAAGTTTACCCTCCCCAGCTACTTTTTTATGCGGATGAAATGGGGGGGTTTTTGGTCGAGGATGCTGTCCTGTACATTCATTTCCAAGGAAGAGCAGAGTGCCTCTGGCTTCAAGGAAGCAAAAGACCCCCTGACACACCACCTTGGCGGCTTGCTACAGGAGACTTGAAGTTAAAGGAAACTTTACGCTGACCCCGGGCCGTTTTCCCAGTGAGGGGTCCATGGCCGTTCTCCGGTTGGCTTTTCACGTCGCTTGCACCCCAAGGATGTGTCACATGAAGTGGTCCGTTTTGCCCCATCAGGGCCAGGCCCGGTTAATGAGGTGTCAGGATTGGGGACCTTCTCGGGGACTTCGGGAGCAGGTGCGATCCTGTCCCCAGACCACTTCTCGTGTACCTACGCATCTACGGAATGAAGACATTCGGTGGGCAAAAAGTTAGCTCCGAAACACCTCATTGGTAAATTATTTTTACATTTTTTATAACTAATTACTAAGATTTATTTGTTTAAACGTATTCATTAATGATTTCAGGTTATTACAGTTAATATATATATTGTTTGTGGGAATGATATTTAGGGGTAAATAAAATGTTTAGAAGAACGAGAGTTATTTCTCAGCATTTGCTTAGATAAGTGTGATGTACTATTTGTGCAAAAGATATGTGTTACATATGTAAAGTGTGATGCTTGTTCTCCCTACTCTACTTTTTTGCCCTCCCTTATTCAAAGCTCTGGCTGTACGTTTCTAATTGTTACGGATTCGTCACTTTCGTTGTTGTGGTTTTCATCGACTGTAAACATTTTTGGTTCCATGTACTATTATTGTTGTCATTTAAGGGAAATAGAGATTACTATTTTCAAAAGGTAAAAAATTTAATGTTTTAAATGAAACCGGAACCGGACGACGACGAAGAGGAAGAGGAAGAAAAAAAGAAGGCGGAGCGAGTGAGTTCGACAAGAAAGCCGAGCTGCTTTGAGGTCTGGAGCAAACGTTGGTGAACGAGGATCACGAGTGAACTTTGGGTTTCCCGGGAAAGGGATTCCTGCGACAGAGTTGTCATCGCTGTGACAGATAAACCTGCGTGACAGGTTTTGCGGTCGATTCCGAAGAGAATCGTTGGAGTGCCATTACGTCTCGAGAACGGGCCATTGGCCATTTTGACTCGCGCCCGATTTTCGCATCGCTCCAGGTTTTTCACCTCGCTTCAACCATTTTCACCACATCTAGACGTTAACCTGGTGTATGTGTGTAACGTGGCTTTTGAGTGGGAAATCTGCGGTTAACCGATTGGGAGCCGTGGAACGTCCATATCCAAAGGGGTGATTTCCCAGTCGCCTTGAGGGCACCTTTACGCATCTTTGGCAGCGTGACTGTCACTGTCAACCAAACGGGATTCTGGTCTCGATTTGACATCGTTCTGACTATCACTGGAGCGTGGATTAACTTTGGCTTGAAGCCGGGATAGAGACTGGGAATGTTCTTGTTTCACTCACTTGGAGCACAGTGAGTTACCTTGTACGAACTGATGGTACCATCATAGGAAAATGATATATTGGTTGTACAATTGATTACGATTGTTTTTTGTACTGTTATTCTTGTGTGATCTTAATACAATACTTGTTTGTTGGTAACAATTGGTGCGGTTTCACCATTGATCTTTGACATACAGAATAACACATCTTTCTGCCGTGACTCCTCTCGGGGCTCGGAGGTACACCGTGACCGGGGTTTGGGGAGGAGCACGTAACAACACTAATGTTATTTTCCTCTGTTTACATGTCTTTACTAAGTGCACATGAGGACCTTGCAGCTCAAGCCACACGAATGTGCAGGTGTGGAGAATCTGCATTGAGGAAGTCAGAAATAGCCTCACCACAGGAGTTGACATATGGGGCTAATCTGCATTGAAGAAGTCTGCAATTAGGGTCACCACGAGAGCTCACATCACGTGATGGGGCTTAGAAGTTGATCGCACATGCGGTTCCATTAATGGCTGTTTGGAAACAGAGGCAGCGATTTGAAGGATAGTTGGTGATGCAGCTAACGCAGAGAGGCAGTTGGTGGCACAGCTGACTCAGAGAGGCACAATTGGCGAAGCAACCGACACAGACGCACAGTTGGCAATGCAGCCCATGCAGAGAGGCACGCTTGGCAAAGCAGCCCACGCAGAGAGGCACGGTTGGCAAAGCAGCCCATGCAGAGAGGCACGGTTGGCAAAGCAGCCCACGCAGAGAGGCACGGTTGGCAAAGCAGCCCACGCAGAGGCACGGTTGGCAAAGCAGCCCACGCAGAGAGGCATGGTTGGCAAGGCAGCCCACGCAGAGAGGCACGGTTGGCAAAGCAGCCCATGCAGAGAGGCATGGTCGGAAAAGCAGCCCACGCAGAGGCACGGTTGGCAAAGCAGCCCACGCAGAGGCACGGTTGGCAAAGCAGCCCACGCAGAAAGGCACGGTTGGCAAAGCAGCCCACACAGTGAGGCACGGTTGGCAAAGCAGCCCACGCAGAGAGGAACGGTTGGCAAAGCAGCCCATGCAGAGAAGCACCATTGGCAAAGCAGCCCACGCAGAGAGGCACCATTGGCAAAGCAGCCCACGCAGAGGCACGATTGGCAAAGCAGCCCACGCAGAGAGGCACCATTGGCAAAGCAGCCCACGCAGTGCGGCACGGTTGGCAAAGCAGCCACGCAGAGAGGCAAGGTTGGCAAAGCAGCCCACGCAGAGAGGCACGGTTGGCAAAGCAGCCCACACAGAGGCACGGTTGGCAAAGCAGCCCACACAGAGAGGCACGGTTGGCAAAGCAGACCACGCAGAGAGGAACGGTTGGCAAAGCAGCCCATGCAGAGAAGCACCATTGGCAAAGCAGCCCACGCAGAGAGGCACCATTGGCAAAGCAGCCCACGCAGAGGCACGATTGGCAAAGCAGCCCACACAGAGAGGCACCATTGGCAAAGCAGCCCACGCAGTGCGGCACCATTGGCAAAGCAGCCCACGCAAAGAGGCACGGTTGGCAAAGCAGTCCACGCAGAGAGACACGGTTGGCAAAGCAGTCCACGCAGAGAGGCACGGTTGGCAAAGCAGTCCACGCAGAGAAGCACCATTGGCAAAGCAGCCCACACAGAGGCACCATTGGCAAAGCAGCCCACACAGAGAGGCACAGTTGGAATGCAGCTCATGCAGAGGCACAGTTGGGATGCAGCTCATGCAGAGAGGCACAGTTAGGATGCAGCTCATGCAGAGAGGCACAGTTGGGATGCAGCTCATGCAGAGAGGCACAGGTGGAATGCAGCTCATGCAGAGAGGCAGGTTGGCCATTGCAGCTGCTTTTGAGAGAGATGTAAAAGCCGAAGGAGGATATCAACGCTGGAGGAAAGCGCCTGAGATTGGCAGGAAGAGTGACTGAGTGTGCCAAAGCTGTGAGCATTTATTTCCCCAAAACAAAATGGGCTTTGAAGAGAGCGACGGTTATGCCGGAAGAGAGCTCCAGAAAGCTCTGCTCCAGTCCTCCTGCAGAGCTTGCATCCAGGTTGGAAAGCAACCTCTCAGCATCATTGCTTGTATTGAAATTATTGTACTATATTCTTGTCGAGTGCATGAATGGGCCCTAAGATAAGAACCGTGAAGAAATCGTTCTAAGATAAGAACCATTAAGAAATTGAGACGTCATTTGGTTTGTTCAAGGGCGTTAAGGGTTATAAACAGGTTTATTTACCGCTTCATTTATACAATATTTGTTTATTGCACATTGGTTATTGTCTCGTGCAATCCTTCTTCCATGTCATTTAATTGTAAAATAAATGTACCTTGTCTCGAGTTGGATTCTGCTTGTTGTGCTGACCTCATTTGGTGATTTTGGCATCCTTACACGAGCTGCCTCAATCCGGATTAGAGCGCTTACGATCTGCAGTTGCTCGGCCAGATTAGGAAGGTCGTGAGCGCCTGTCGGCGCATCACTCGGTTAGATACATGGTCAATTGTAACTTCACAAAGGTCCGGGAACTTGCTCGGAGCTGTGGACGTGACATTCATTTTGACATGACCCGCAGATCCAAACCGAGCTCAAACTACCGGTCCCGCGGCTGTTACAATATCATTCTTATGTCCCCGGAGGGAGTGCCTGTGCCCCCAAAATAGCGTGTCAGGTCCATGTATCCTCATTACACAATGCTTCATTAGCCACGTTCTGCGTGAACTTCATATTGCGTGAATCTTTCAGGAACCTATCCTTCGTGCAAACCAATTCATACTTCCTACAAATGTCAATTCATACTTCCTACAAATGTCAATTCATACTTCCGACATCTTTGAGGTATAATCGCATTTTACCCTACCTATGCTACTTCCTGTCTTGGATGTTTTCTTGTTATTTTATTTATTTGTTTTGCTTTATCCTTATATTTTTCTAACTTTCTCTTATAGTCAGGTTCACTATGTCAATAAATTATATTTCGTTCAAAATCATGGTAGATTAGCAAACCTATACATTTTTGGAAAGGTTATAGCACAAGGAAACTAAAAATCAATGTTTACATTTGGAGAGATACCTGTATGGCGGCCATTTTGGATTTTCAAAATGGCCACTGTAAAATACATATTTTGTTCTATTTCTGCCTCTAATTACCCTAAAAACTTTTAAAAATATACTAAACCTATATTTTCAGGGACAAGGAATCCAATGAAAGTATCAAATTAGTGCTATGGGGAATGGTAAGACACGAATCAAAGGTTTTGAATTGCAAAATACTGTCTTTATATTCGCGATAAGTTGCATAATCAAATACATGTTATCATTTTGTACAGGCAGTTAATAACATAAAAATGTGTCACAATAATTCATATCACCAAACATACACAGGCAGTCAGCAAAATCATATATACACATGCAGTCAGTATAACTTCACATCTACACAGGCAGTCAATGACAAAATATACACAGGCAGTCAATGGCATCAAACATACACGATTACAGAATATGCCATTTAGAGTTCGTCATCACTGTCCTGTGTGTCGTATCCGACAATATAGTCCGCATCGTTTTCACAGTCCGTTCCACACAAGCAAAGGTCGGTCAAATTGATTGGCAAATCGAATTGGTCGAATGGTCGATCGAATCGAATTCGATGAATCGAATCGAATCGATCGATTGGTCGAATTGGTCGAATGGAATTGGTCGATTGGTCGAATTGGTCGGAATTGGCAAATGTAAACATTGATTTTCAGATTTTCCATGTAATAACGTTTCCAAAAATGTATAGGTTTGCTAATCTACCATGATTTTGAACGAAAAAACAGTGAACCTGACTATTAGGCCCTTACCGAAAGTGGCAGTATCAGTATGCCTTGGCTGGGGCGATATCGATAAAATATATTTTTTAAAATACTTTTTAATACTGTTTTACTGGCCATACACACTTCCTCTGGTGAGACTCCATTCTGGAAGACTATACAAGCCCAGGCTACGCATTTTTAAGGGGCTGCAATTTTCAGAGGTACCTATTGTCAGTGGCACTCACGAGGAAGATAAGAATTGCAGCAACAACAAAACAGATAAATTTTTCTTTTCAAGACTCCAGCGCAGGAGTCATTTTTAGCTCACCCGGAACATCGTTCCGGGGAGCTTATGCGATGGCGCTTCGTCCGTCCTTCAGTCTGTAAACACTTGCAACTTCTTCTCTGAAACCGCTGATGGGATTGTGACCAAACTTGGCACAAATTATGTTTGTTATGTTGCAACTCAAGTTTATTCACGGCACTAAGAAAATTGAAGTCCAAGGGGATTTACAGGGGGTTGGGAGGGGTCAAAGTGGGTCCAGGTTTGACCCCGTCAAAATAGGTATTTGGTCTCTTCTCCGAAACTGCACACACAATTTTGATGAAACTTGACCACAACCGTCATCACCCGTGATGTACCAATGTTTGTTCACGGCATTACAAAAAAAAAATCATGGATTGTTTCACGCACCACTGAAGAACTTATCTGTAGTGAAATTATACCAAAGTTGAACCCAGGAGTGATACTCGCTTAAGCCACTGAGGGGCGTCTATAAGACCTGGGACATCCGCGACGCTGAGCCACTCCTGTGACATTTACTATGACATGTAGTCCTGTAGTCTTGAATGGTACGTACCCGCACATATATGCTAGACTCGCTTGCTTTGACTATTATTATCGGTCCTTTCTGTATGATACCAAGATCCTGATATCTATTGCATGATTGTATTTTTACAGGATGATGCCAGAGATCTAATTGTGATTAAACCAACCAATGGGACAAAGTTGTGGACCTGATTGATTTCCACGACATTTAATCACAATTAAGATCTACGGAAATGGCGGGACACAAGATGATCAATGTACCGACACTCGGCGCCGACCCACAAGCTGAGGATTCGGGCTCGGAGTTCACTCACTGGCTCAAAACGCTGGAGAACCAGTTCGGCGCCCAGGATGCTGTTCCCACCGCTGAAACGAAGCTGTCTGTGCTGCAAACCAAAGTTGACCACCGCGTCTACAGGAGCATTGCACGATGTACGACGTACGATGCCGCCGTGGCAGAACTAAAGCGACTTTACATTAAGAAACGGAGCGTGGTGTACAACAGGCATCTGCTCGCAACGCGGCGTCAACAGCCAACCGAGTCGATCGATCGCTTCGCCCAGGAGCTGCGACACCTCCTCGCGGACAGTACTCAAGAGGTACGGACACACGAGCAAGTCCAGGACGATCTTGTCCGAGACGCTTTCGTCTCTGGGATCAGCTCTTCAAGTCTGAGACTCAGACTTTTGGAGACAGCTGACCTGACGTTCGCGGAGGCACTACGGGTGGCCAACGTTTACACTGAGGCCCGGGAACAATCTACCGCTTATGACCACGCACGGGTCGTTGCGGGGACTTCTCAACTCGCGCGACCGGAGAGGGCTACCGCCGAGGATACGGGTGCGGACTCGACTACGGCCGAGCCCCTGGCCGCTCCCGAGGTGGACTCGGATTCCGGCCTGGCTGCAGCTACAGCAGCCAGGCCAAGGCCTGACCGGAACGCGACGTGTTACTTCTGTGGCAATCGACAGCAGCCCAGGTCGGCGTGTCCGGCTCGGGAAGCAATATGCCATTTGTGTTCTACTAAAGGACATTTTGCAAAAGTCTGCAAGAAGACCGCGCGGGGCACACGAGCTCGTGCGACCTTGAATGGGCTTATTGCTGAGCCAACGGACCGAGCACAGAGCGGGGCGCCTCACCCTGCTTTGATGAGCGGTCCTCCTCCTCGCGGGCCCCTGGCTGCACGCACATCCTTGGTGAGATACATCGGGCCGCCAAAACAAATGGCGCGAACACGACCGGCCGTGGAGCGACCGACCTTGACTGGCGTTCGAACGCCCTCCTCAAACAAATGACAAGCTTCGGCTTTGAAAGCTCCTCCTGATTTGCAGCAAACGCTGCACGTGACACGAGCGCCATCCGACGGCAGCTTGTACGAACTACACGCTCTTGCTCCGGCACGACCAACTATGCGTTTGGCACGGGGGCCCTCCGGAGGCTGCTCAAACGACCGGAAAACTGCAGCCGGTGTGGGATCCACACGCGAGGCACGATCTTCTCGCTCGGACGGCACAATACCTGCCGGATCTTCCGGCCTTGATCAGGCCATTGTTCCGCTCTTGGTCGAAGGCATTTTTGCGTGGGCCCTAGTCGACACGGGGTCTACGGATAGTTTTATCGATCAGCGGCTGGTGCGTCACCATGGGTGGCCGGTCCTCGGGACTACACGACGGATCTTCATGGCCTCCCAAGGACTTAGGCTCGCGCAAAAAATTGGGACGCATGTTTGAAACTTGTGATAGCACGAAGGGGGAATGTCGATTGAAACTTGTGATAAAGGGACGCATGTTTCCCGATGTACATCTCATGGTCTTGCCTGCATTATGTGCTGACATTCTGTTCGGACATGATTTTCTTAAGCGACATGGACGTTTGGAAATGGAATTTGGTGGGCCGGACACGCTTGCTGTGTGTGGCACTCGCGAAAATGGAAATTGAGCCTCTTTCGCTGTTCCCCAACCTGACCACTGACTGCACTCCTGTAGCGGTAAAATCGCGGCGCTACTCACGAGCAGACGCGCAATTCCTTGCGGAAGAAACGGCCCAGCTCTTAAAGGACGGTGTTATCGAACCTAGCCGGTCGCCGTGGCGGGCCCAGGTCTTCGTGGTGCGAAGTGAGGCCCATCGCCGGCGCATGGTAATCGACTACTCACAGACGGTTAATCGCTTTACACAGCTGGACGCCTACCCCTTACCGGGGATGGATGCGCTAGTACGACAGGTGGCCCAGTACTCCGTCTACAGCACTCTCGATCTGCGTAGTGCGTATCATCAGATCCCCATCTCTAGGGCTGATCGCATCTATACTGCCTTTGAATCGGGTCAAAGGTTATACCAGTTCACCCGACTACCTTTTGGGGTGACAAACGGGGTCGCCTGTTTTCAGAGGGCTATGGACGACCTCGTTACTAAGAAGAACTTGACAGATGTCTTTGTATATCTGGACAATCTTACGGTTTGTGGGTATGATCAGGGGCATCACGATGCTAATCTGAAGCGCTTCCTCGGGGTCGCGCAGAGGTATCGCCTAACCATGAATGAGGCTAAATGTCGTTACTCTCTACGCACGATAGATCTTCTGGGGTACACTGTGACCCATGGCTCAGTCTCTCCGGATAAGGAGCGTCTGCGATCTTTGCTCGATATGGCTCCGCCTAGCGATCGGGCTTCGCTGAAGCGCGCTCTCGGGCTGTTCGCCCACTATTCGAAGTGGGTGCAAAATTTCTCCACGAAGCTCCGCCCCCTCATGGCCTGCGACACGTTCCCCATGAGCCCGGCCGCCTTGGCGGCCTTCGGGGGCCTTAAGGCCGACATCGCTGGCGCCGCTGTGGCGACGAACAACGAGAGCGAATCTTTCGTCTTAGAAAGTGATGCCTCGGATCATGCGATAGCGGCGACTCTCTCCCAAGGGGGGCGCCCTGTGGCTTTCTTTTCGCTGACTCTCACCTCCACTGAGCGGAGGCATTCGTCTGTCGAAAAGGAAGCGTACGCGATCGTTGAGTCGATTCGGCGATGGCGACCGTACTTACTCGGGCGATGCTTCCAAATCATCACGGACCAACAAAGCGTTGCGTTCATGTACGACACCTTACATGCTCAACGTATTAAGAATGAGAAAATCACTCGCTGGCGTATCGAACTCGCCGACTTCTGCTACACCATCAAATACCGCCCGGGGAAGGATAACCTGGTCGCCGACGCCTTATCAAGGCCGGCTACATCCGCGGGGATCGTAACTTTGGAGGGACTGCGCGCTTTGCACGACACTATGTGTCATCCAGGGGTGGCGCGTTTCGCTCATTTTGTGCGTAGTGGTAATCTGCCATACTCGATTGAGGACATCCGCCGGATCTGCCGTGACTGCGCTATATGTGCGGAACTCAAACCGCGTTTTTACAACCCTCCCATGGGGACGCTGGTTAGGGCTACTAGACCGTGGGAGAGATTGGCAATGGATTTCAAAGGACCGCTGCCGGAATCGAGCAACTCTCGTTATCTGCTCGCGATCGTTGATGAGTACTCGCGATTCCCTTTTGCTTACATGTGCGGGGATATGACGGCTGCCACGGTCATACGGTGCCTGCAGAATTTGTTTTCTATGTTTGGGTATCCGGCCTACGTGCATACCGATCGGGGTGCGGTGTTCCTGTCTCAGGAGGTGAGAGGTTATTTGCTCCAAAATAATGTTGCTTCGAGTTACACCACACCGTACAGACCCCAGGCGAATGGGCAGATCGAACGCTTCAATGGGATTATATGGAGGGCCGTCATGCAAAGCCTCCGGACCCTCGGCCGGGGTCTCGATAAATGGGCTTGGTCGCTACCTGCGGCTCTGAACTCGATCAGGGCTCTCCTATGTACGGCCACCAACCAGACTCCTCACGAAAGACTGTTCCACCACCCTAGAGCTGTTCCACCACCCTAGAAGCTCGGGTAGTATCCGATCTTTACTCAGCTGGCTCGTTGAGCCGGGGCCGGCCTATCTCAAACGAGCGGTGCGCACAAGCAAGTACGACTCCTTTGTAGATAAGGTGCAGGTACTCCAGGCTAATCCCGAGCATGCTCGTGTGATGACGGCAGATGGACGCGAGTCCACTGTCTCCGTACGCCATCTCGCCCCTTGTGGGGTCATCGACCCTGATAGGGATATCGACGAACCGATCTACGAGTCTATGGACTCTACCGAAGCTTCCTCTATGGAACTTTTGCCGTCACTTCTGTCGTCACCTACACCCCTGCCTGAAGGCTCTGAGGTGCCCCCTCCGACACCTGCCTCCAGCGGCTACTCCGACGCAGGGGACTCCGGGCTTGGGGAAGCCGTACCCGGTAGTTTCCGGACACGAGCTGGCAGGGTAGTTCGCCACCCCGACCGTTACGGGTGGACCGACTGACATGGAATGACGTCCCCAATCAATTAATGCTGACGCACGCTTGAGATCTGCCTAGCGGCAGTATAGTTCTAACGGCGGGGAGAATGTAGTGAAATTATACCAAAGTTGAACCCAGGAGTGATACTCGCTTAAGCCACTGAGGGGCATCTATAAGACCTGGGACATCCGCGACGCTGAGCCACTCCTGTGACATTTACTATGACATGTAGTCCTGTAGTCTTGAATGGTACGTACCCGCACATATATGCTAGACTCGCTTGCTTTGACTATTATTATCGGTCCTTTCTGTATGATACCAAGATCTTGATATCTATTGCATGATTGTATTTTTACAGGATGATGCCAGAGATCTAATTGTGATTAAACCAACCTATGGGACAAAGTTGTGGACCTGATTGATTTCCACGACATTATCCACATCGATTTTTTATTTCGTGTAAGATTCTATGTTTTTGCAAAGAATCTATTTCATAAAACACTGCAAGATAAAACGTTTTGTTATCAGGCTACCATATTTTTCGGCCCACAAGTGGATAATGGAGTACAAGTCGAATTGGCTCATTTCCCCCATTTTTCTTTCCTTCATTCACAGACAAGTCAATTTGGAGTACAAGACAAAGCTCGAAAAACTACAGTAATAAGTAAAACTTTCATTCAGTCAGGACAATAGAGGTGTTAATTCCTCCCAGGCACAACAAACGGTACTTCTTTAAAACAAGCAAGCGTATTTAGTACCATATTTAATCCGAACTGATCTCGGTGATTTTGAGATTTCCCTGACTGATCTCATCCGTCGATGGTCCGATGAACTTGAAAATTTGCACACGCATAGATCACCGTAATGAACATGATGGCACAATTATTTTTTCATATGTTAATTTGTTCAGTTATTGCCTAATTCTATTACTCGATAATTATTCAGTACGTCTTAGACAACATGCTAAAACACAGAAGAAATTACACACCAATTAATTTACACCATCAGTAATGCATGTAACCCTTATTCACGTGGGTTCGTTGTACATAAACACGCAAAAATTGCAGTTTTCTTAGAGCATGTGACTACTAATTGTCATGTGACAACAACAACAACAACAACAACAACAACAACATGCATTTTAAAGGCCATTTTCCCTGCTAGAGCGGGGGTTAGCCTGTCATGTGACACATGAACGGTAATGGATTTGGACGTATGGGGTATCAAAATGTGCGCAAGACCCAAGAGAAACAAAAAAAAAAAGTCACGAGAATTCGAAATCCCCAGTGGTTGTGAAAGAATTGTGAAAAATGTCGAGGGCAACTTCCCAGCCTCCCTCATTGCAGTTCAGATTAAATCAAGTGACAGAATCATTATCAGCACTGGCTCATAGCACATCACATTTTGTCACAGTTCACTACTTAAGATTAATACCCGCCACTTATGTAAAACAACCCCTCAATGTTTAGCCACCTAGCTTTGCAGCTGCGATTAGCCTTCTTGGTTTTATTGGTAGTCCGCAATGTAGCCTTTGCTTTACGTCAGGGCTCGAACACATTTCTGACCGACATCGTATTTCCTGTGTGCAGGCATATTCCCATCATTCTCCTCAGCGAACTTTAATTGCTCACCCAATTGGCAAACGTTCTGGACAATGATTTCTGTACAGTACAGTACTAACAGCTCACAACATTTTTAAGTTTAAAATTTTAAGTACTCTTTCCTTTCAACACAACATTCGACTTAGTACAAACATTTGTATTTCCCTGGCACTCCGATCGCACCATCTCGCGGAAGCTCGATGACATCAGTTTCAGATTCGCCATGTGGCCTGTTCCATAGCTCGATCGGACATTTTTCGATTCCAGATTCGCTGCCCGACTCACCCGAAAGATCCGATCAAGGAGAGAGGAGTGCCATATCGCTCTGGGCTTACCTCCTTTTTGCCTTCCCAGCCTACTAATTTATTCAAGCAGTCCGTCCAAGACATGCGTATCTCAGCACGAGCCACCCGTGCGGTGAGGTGCATCTCAGCACCACGAGCCGTATCTCAGCACCACGAGCCATGCGTACGCTGAGGTGCATCTGAGCACCACGTCTTCCTCCCTCCAATACCTCCACTCCTTTCCCGCACCTCTCCCGTCCTGACAAGCAATCTCAGCCCTACATTTTGGCGAGTATGCTGCAGTTGCTCATTTAATTGTCAATTTTTGTATTTCATCAGTGTTCTTTATTGATATTTTAATACCCGTTGTGTACCCCGGTTTAGAATAGGTACACCGTATCCCTGCGTGTCGTAAGAGGCGACTAAAAGGGTTGGTGTCAGGAAGGGCATCCGGCCATAAAAACATTGCCTCAAAAAGAGAACCATGACAATTACAACTACATATGGGCAGGGTACAGCCCGAAGTAGCCCGTGGGGGACCCCACTCATTCTCGTCAAAACTCAAGGTGGGGAACCCGATCGAAGCAAGGGTGGAAATCACTCCATTTATGACGACGAAACGTCTGATGCCCGGACGTGGAGATCGGTTTCTGAGGTTTGGGACATGGAATGTAGGGACAATGACAGGGAGATCAGGAGAAGTGGTGGAAGTATTGGTCAGAAGAAGAGTGGACATATGTTGTGTGCAGGAGACGAGATGGAAGGGAAGTGGTATGAGAATGGTGAAGGGCAGGCAGGGACAGAAATACAGGTTTGTGTGGCAAGGGTGCCCAGAAGGCGTGAATGGTGTTGATGTCCTGTTTTCTGAGGAGTTTGTAGACAGTGTGGTGAGTGTGACGAGATTGAGTGAAAGGTTGATGATGGTGAAAATGATGATTGGAAAGCTCTTGGTGAACGTCATCTCGGGATATCTTCCGCAGGTCGGTCGGGGCGATGAAGAGAAGGACAAGTTCTGGTGTGCAATGGAGAAGCTGATGGAAACCTGAAAGATGAGGAAGTTGTTATGGTATGAGGAGACCTAAATGGCCATGTGGGAAGGAGTATGGACGGTTTTGAGGGAGTTCATGGGGGTTACGGATCTGGTGTGAGAAATGGAGAAGGTGAAAGGATTTTGGAGTTTGCTGATGGAGCTGATTTGTTGATTTGTAATACTCAGTTCCAGAAAGAGGATAATAAGCTTGTTACATACACGTCAGGTGGGTCCACGACAACCGTTGACTACCTGATGGTGCGTAGGCGAGATAGGGGGCACCTCCGGGACACAAAGGTGATCCCGGGGGAGGAGGCTGTTTCACAGCAGCACTTGGTTGTCTGCGACATAAGAGTGAATGGTGCGAGGAGAGCTCGGCGGGTGAAGTACCAACCGAGAATGAAGGTGTGGAGGTTGAAAGAGGTGACAGTAAGGGAGGCATTAAAAGAGAGGGTGAGTAGGGTAGAGGATGATGTGGTTGAGCTTGAAAGTGGTTGGATGTCAATGAAAGATAGTCTGTTGGGAGCCGTTGGTGAGGTATGTGGATGGACAAAAGGACCACCGAGGCACTCAGAAACATGGTGGTGGGATGATGAAGTTGGAAAGAAGATTGACGAGAAGAGGAAGAAGTTCAAGGAGTGGCAGAAGGCGAAGGGTATGGGGGCAGAAAAGGCAGAGGATGAAAGTTATAAGGCAGCCAAGAAGGCTGCAAACAAAGAGGTAGCAAAGGCACAGGAGGCATGCAGGAAAATGTTTGGAGAACGCTTGGATTTGGAAGAGGGTCAGAGAGCGGTATTCAGGATTGCAAAGCAGATAGCGAAAGAGAGGTGTGATGTGATGGGGGTGAGTTGCTTGAAGGATCAAGTGGGCCAAATCGTTGTGGACCCAGATGGAATTAAAGGAAGATGGAAGAGATATATGGAAATACCGTTGAATGCAGAGAATGAATGGGATGGCAACATAAGAGAGTAACCCAGTTTTCGGACCGGCAGAGAAGATAACCGAGAATGAAGTTGAGGAAGCGATAAAAGCAATGAAGAGTAGAAAAGCGGGAGGGCCGACGGGAGTTGTGGGAGATATGTTGAAGGCAGCGGGAAATTGGGGTGTGAAGAGAATGACAGAGATCTGCAATCTTGTGGTGAAAGAAGGCCGCATTCCAGTGGATTGGGATCTGAGTACCCTCGGCCCTCTATACAAGGGGAAAGGTGACCCTCTGGACTGTGGCTCGTATCGAGCGATAAAGTTATTGGAGCATGGAATGAAGGTATTGGAAAGGGTGTTGGAGAGGAGGATAAGGAAGAAAGTGAAGATTGACAAAATACAGGTTGGATTTATGCCAGGAAGAGGAACGACAGATGCGCTTTTTATTGTGAGGCAGTTGCAGAAGTACATGGAGAAGAGGAAGAAGTTGTTTCTTGGGTTTGTTGATCTGGAGAAAGCATTCGATAGGGTTCCACGTGAAGTAGTGACATGGGCATTGAGGAACTTAGGTGTGGAGGAATGGTTGATCAGAGTGGTGATGGCAATGTACAAAAGAGAACACAGCAAAACACCTTACACAAACCTTACACAGCTGTAACACAAAAGAGAACACCTTACACAGCTGTAAGGACGAAGGACAGGAACAGCGGTGAGTTTGAGGTGAAGGTGGGAGTGCATCAGGGGTCGGTACTATGTCCACTACTATTTGTAGCTGTGATGGAGGTGCTGGCTCAGAATGTAAAGGAGGGTTTACCATGGGAGTTGTTGTATGCAGATGATCTGGTGTTGATTGCGGAAAGTATGGATGGACTGAAGGAGAAGATGAACAAGTGGAAGGAATGTATGGAGACAAAAGGTCTGAAGGTGAATATCGGAAAAACGAAGGTGATGACAAGTGGTAAAGCATGTGGTGAGGTGGAAAGAACTGGGAAGTGGCCGTGTGCTGTGTGCAGGAAGGGTGTCGGAGTGAATTCCATTCAATGTACAATGTGCACTGAGTGGGTTCATCAAAAATGTAGTGGTTTGAGAGGGTCATTAACCAGTGTGGCAGCTACATTCAAGTGTAAGGTGTGCACAGAGGGAGCTGCAGATGGAGGAAATGTTGAGTTGGATCTTGCAGACGGCATGAGGCTGGAAGGTGTGTAAACATTTTGTTACCAAGGAGACATGCTGAATGGAGAAGGTGGATCAGACTCGACAACGGTTGCTGGAGTGAGATGTGCATGGAAGAAGTTTCGGGAACTGAGTGGCGCGCTGACGAGGAGGGGAGTGGCGTTGAAGCTGAAGGGAAAGGTGTATGCTGCATGTGTGAGAAGTGTTATGATTTATGGGAGCGAGACATGGGTAATGAACGTAGAGCAGCAACGAAGGCTGGAAAGGGTGGAAATGCGAATGGTTCGACGGATGTGCGGAGTATCGTTGAGAGAGAGGAAGACAAATGATGAATTGCGAAAGATGATGGGAATAGAGCCTGTGATTGATGCTGTGAAGAGGAACAGGTTGAGATGGTTTGGTCATGTGTTGAGGAAGGATGAAAGTGACTGGTTGAGAAGAGTGATGGAAATGAATGTAGAAGGAAGTAGAGGACGGGGAAGACCGAGAAAGACTTGGCTAAAGATGGTGGAAGAAGAAATGCGGGCAAGGGGGTTAACAAGGAGAGATGCAGAAAATAGGGCAAAATGGAGAAGATTGTCATGGGGACTGCAAGGCTAACCCCCACTCTTGCAGGGAAAATGGCCTTAAAATGCCTGTTGTTGTTGTTGTTGTTTGTATTGATATTTTAATACGTGTCCCTAATATATAGTTAAATTAAATTAAAGTTATGGTGACCGAAAATGTGCCCCAAGAATGCATCCCCTCCATGATAACACTACACCCATGGAAATATCTCGTCTGCTTAACTTCGATTTGCTTAACATCGTACTTTCTAGGAATGCATCCACGACGTAAAGTGGAAACTTGCTGTAGTGCGTTTTAAATGAACAATTACACAATATATTTCAGAAAATATCACACTCTGCAATTTTTTTTCGTTTATGCAATTCAATGTCTAAAACCACAGATAAGTCGATTCTGAGTACAAGCTGAGGCCCAGACTTTGGGGGGAAAAAAATATCGATCTATATGCTGCAAAATATGGCAAGTCTGCCCCTGAACGTACATGCAGGGGCTTCAAAAGCAGAGATGACCATGTAAACACCTCCATACAACATACAGTTCAGGGAGGGAAATCCATAGCTTGCTTTTGTTAAGCACGTTCGTCGCCTTTTTCAAAACTACTTGCTCATATTCATGGCATCTGTTATCTACCACAATACATGTGGGTCTTCGTTGGATCGCACGGCCAGTCACAATCCTTTCCCTTCGACGCCATTTTGGAAAACACATCCGCAAATTCATACAGTAGCTGGGTACATGAGGCAAGGGAGGATGCCAACAACAGGAAGCGAGTTGGCTTTGTGTAAAAACTGTATTTGGGTGTGGAAAAAGTCCCAAAATAATTAAAATAATAATAATAATAATAATTCATTTATTTTGTATAGCGCTTTTCCAGAAGCCCAAAGGCGCTTTGACAGAGTGGCAAACATAATGCATAACAATACATGAAAACAACAATTGCAAAAAGACAAGAATCAATAGGGAAATATTTAAAGCAAAAGGAGGGAGAAGGAGAAGAGATAGTCAGGGGTTAAATGCTGTGGGTTGAATGTTGAATGCAGTGTTGAACAGGTGGGTCTTTAGTGATGTTTTGAATGTGGTGAGTGTGGAGGAGTCTCTGATGGTGTGAGGTAGTGAATTCCAGAGGGTGGGAGCAGCGATGGAGAAGGCCCTGTCCCCCCAGGATCTGAATTTGGTCCGGATGGAGGGGGTCAGGAGGTTGGTACCAGCAGAGCGGAGGTTGCGGGTGGGAGTGTGTCTGGAGAGGAGGTCAGCCAGGTAGGATGGGGCCAGGTTATGGAGGGCTTTGTATGTCAAGAGGAGGATTTTGTACTGGATTCTCTGGGGGATGGGGAGCCAGTGAAGCTTGTAAAGGACGGGGGTGATGTGGTCACGGGTCCGGGAATGGGTGAGTAGACGGGCAGCGGAGTTCTGAATGTATTGGAGTTTATTGGTGATTTTTGAGGGTGAACCATAGAGGAGGCTATTGCAGTAGTCCAGACGGGAGGTGATGAAGGCGTGGATGAGGGTTTCTGCAGCCGTGGAGGAGAGGGATGAGCGGAGACGGGCAATGTTTTTCAGGTGAAAGAAGGCTGACTTTGTGATCTGTTTAGTGTATTTGTCGAAGGAAAGGGTTTGGTCAAAGATGACGCCAAGATTCCGGATGTGAGGGGAGGTGGATACTGGGATACCGTCGATGTTGAGGGCAAAGTTATGGGTGGATTTTGTGAGCGTTTTTGGGCCAATGATGATTATTTCAGATTTATCACAGTTAAGCTTGAGGAAGTTGATTTGAAGCCAGGATTTTATTTCAGTGATGCAGTTTGTCAGGATAGAGTGGGTGTCGGTGGAGACGGACTTGGTGGAGATGAAAAGCTGGATGTCATCGGCGAAGCAGTGGAATTGGAGACCATGACGGCGGATTAAGTGACCGAGGGGGGACAGGTAAAGGATGAAGAGGAGGGGGCCAAGAACTGAACCTTGGGGGACACCTTGGGGGAGGGGAGCAGTGGGGGATTTGCAGTTATTGATGGAGATGAACTGGCATCTGTCAGAGAGGTATGATTTAATCCAAGAGAGGGCAGTGCCGGTAACGTTAAAGGTGGATTCAAGTCGGGTGAGGAGGATAGTGTGATCGATGGTGTCAAAGGCAGCGCTGAGGTCGAGGAGGACGAGAATGTTGAGGTTGCCAGCGTCAGAGGAGAGGAGAAGGTCGTTGGTGGAATACACAAAGGTGGAAAAAAATACACAAAGTTTTTTTTATTTTGTTACAATTTTTCAAGGTACAGTTTTAACGGATTGGTGTACAATCACACATCAACAAAATTTTGCATCCAAAATACACTGTTTGGATTTGAGGGAAGTGGTATGCATGTAGCAGAGCTAATCATTATAAAAAAGTCAAAATGAAAAAACTATTGGGCTGCTTGGGTAAATGCACTACAGATAATTTATTTTCACAAAATAACACAAACACCTTGGCAGCATGTCGTTTTGATCAGTCTTTGTGTCATCTCAACAAAGAAGTGCAAAATCGGGCAGATATTGATTGGACAATCCCTCTCCAACCACTCAAACAAAAATCATATGGTAAAGACTAAATAATTATTACAATAAAGAAAAAGAAACACTCATCAGGATTATGCTCGTGATTGAGGTATATGGGCACTTTAAAGTATGCAAGGATGGCTTAAAGAAAAACAAAAGCATCCACAGAAAATGTCGAATTTAAAGAGTGCTGGCCAATTTGGCCTTCTTACCTCCTTGCACAGAAGACCATTCTCGCCGGCTGCGTCTGGTTCAGCGAAAAGATTTGGCCAGAAGACAGGGCCACAAAGATGCCCCAATGCTTGGTTGGACTTGGGCAGACACAAAATAAAGGAATGATATCGTGAAATAAAGAAGGGATGTTGTGTGAGTAAATCAGAGAGGAGATAGCGATACACAAAGGGTAGAGAAAAATAAAATAAAGGCCCACTGGACAAGCAAGCGAAAGGCCGTGCACACTATGGTGGCAAGGCAGGAAGAAGCGGGCAAGATGCCAACTGGCGCGCCACCTCATGCACTCGAGTAAGGGCAGTTTGGCTTGTGAGGAAGCTCCTTTCCCTCTCAAACCAAGCACTCCTATAAAGAAAAAAAAAAAACATTATTATTTTTTAAATTCAGGGAGTTCAGCCAGCACCTTCAGCCAACAGCCTCCATGTTTACAGCAGCTGACTTCAGATCACGCCCATCTCTAACCAATAACTCCAATGCCCGCCTCCATTTCACCAACTCGGTCCATTATTATAATAAATCTTTTTTTAAACTTGTTTTTGGATTTGGCCATTGCTATAGTGCTTAATATAGTCCCCACTCCTCCCCCTTCACTCATCTAGCCCCTCCCCCAAGCTAACGCCAACACCTTTTGACAAAGACGGACCAATATGGACTTTAAAATGGAAACAAAATGAACAATTTCCTCCTCTTATCATGCACTCTTCCACTTCAACTCATCGCCTGCTTGTCCAGTGAAGGTGGGAAGAGGCCAATACAAGCAAACTCCATTGGCTAGATCTCCCAGCACCAATACCAAGAGCTGTAATTGCGTCACGCCCGACGTCACTTTCCCACCTTGATCTTATGCCAAGCTCCCTGGATCGTAGACGTTTTATTTTTTGTCATCACCAAGACACGCTCCCGATTCCTATCGATACCGACATGGGGTTGATTTTATAACGTTGCTTTTGTGCGCGCTTTTGGGCACTCGTTGCCCTGAACCCTTCCCCACCCTCCCCCAACCCCCGCCCCCCTACTCCCCCACAACCTCGTTCGATGCGCAGCCAAACACCGAGTAACAACGCAGCAGGTTACTGTGCGGAGACGTTCTCACACAGGACGCGGCCTTTACTCGCCGCTCAGCAGGACAAAAACGGCCTCTGTGTGGCGACGGCCAAAAGAACTGCCATCCCATGTAAAACCCGGCATGGTCGATCACGACCGAGGAAATGAACCTTGTGGGAAGAGAGAACGCGACAAACATTTGCGTTTCATCACTCCACCGTCGCTGAGGCCTATGCTTAGCAGCACAGTTAGCCGAACACACAGGATACACCTCGGCCAATCTAAATCTCAGCATAAGCGATCGATATGGGACGAGCCCTCCCCCCCCCCCCCCCCCCTAACCCCTGCCTGGCAGGTGCCAGGTGCCTATGAGACAGTCACGGCAAACAAGCACCAGAGGCCACAGGCCATGGTAACGTGCCATTAAAGCACGACACAAAAGACGCAGCTGCACGTACACTCACTCGACCATTGTCAAATTAGAGCAATTTTTTCCTTTCCCATTTCCAAAACGGACCAGGAAGCAGCGATGGATTCACTGGGATGCAAAGCCAAGGTGAGAGCTGAAGCAGTTAACAGCAAACGGCACCTGGTCAAACCCTCTCACCTATCTCTATTACATATTCTCATCCCTGGATCGAAGCGAGCTTGCTCCCATTTTCTTTTACCGGACGTTTGCTCGCAACGGTTCTTCCAGGTGACGTTTGCTGCGGCCCATAAACGGGCGATTGAACAAGCGAGTCGATCAAACGCTTTCGCCACTAAATCTCAAGAGCCCGTAGTGGGTCGACGGGCAACAGGTGTCGATTCTATCGGCTTTTCACGTTCCGCACGTGACTACACGAGCATCGGACATCGAGGGGGAAGAAACGGAACGGACGGTGCAGGTGTAAGTCTCTGAGTAACGGCTGGGCCGCACAATTTCCATAAACGCGGCCACTTTTGATGCGGGCAATCTTGGCAAGCAACAGGACCTGGTTTAGACAGCGACAACCACAATTAATGCCTCCATTAGTAATTGCAGGGCTCACTTGGTAGGAGGTTTGCCAGATGAAGCAGCTCAAAAAAATAAATAAATTAAGAACACCAACAATACCGAATGCGACTACAACCGGTACAAGCGCAGCAAGTCAGTTGATCAATTCAAAATCAAAGTTAAGAAGTGATGCACTGGCAGGCAGTATCGGGCAAGTACATTGGGAATGACAAGTCTCAAACATTCTCAGGGTTGCAAGTACATTTTCGAGATGGGAATGAGAGAAAAGGGGAGAGGTACAAGATGAGTGCAATGGAAGAAAACCCCAAAATAACTACCCAAACAAACTTACCAAGGATACCTGAAATGGGACCTGAATGAAAGGAAATTAAGGAATGTGATGCGAATTGTTTATTGTGGGACAGTTTCTCTTTTCCAAAATACCTGGGACATCAGAGGAGGAAAAAAAAGAACAAATCAAGCAACATTGAGCATTTAACAACGCAGAGCCGGTGGGTAAATAGATCACTACCTGAGATCTGAAAATTAACGATCAAAATCGAAGCGCGTCTGCGTGTGGACTCGCACAGACACGTTTCAATAGCCCGACCATTTAATGCGAGGCTAACAAAACCAAGCCGACTATCCTGACTTGCACATTCACACGCACACTAAACTTTCAGAACTCAGCGAGCGGGCGTAGAGGTAGTTAAATAAAAGGTGCTTTGGAAGGGCGGACAAAGCACCTTAAAGAAAAGTGTCTGCAAAATCGATCTGCACACACTGCTGAAATAGCGAGCGGGTTTAAATTTTTTTTATTCTTACACCAAACTCCGTTGTGATGTCCATCATTGCGACTACTATTGCAACGATCCGTCAGGAAAGGCTAAAGGTAAGCGCGCTTGAGGCCGTCTCGTCCTGCTTCGAATCCCGAGCCAGGTATACATTGCCGCCCTGGTACTTCGCATGCAGAGCGAGGCACCAACCAGTGGGCCAAGCATTTGGTGGAAGTTAAGCCGGAGAACCCATCTGGCAGCACTGGTCATTAAAGATCTCATGGTGTCCTGCACGAGTAGGGGGTGTTATTGCTCGTAGGGGGTGTTATTGCTCGTAGGGGGTGTTATTGCTCGTAGAGGGTGTTATTGCTCGTAGGGGGTGTTATTGCTCGTAGGGGGTGTTATTGCTCGTAGGGGGTGTTATTGCTCGTTGGGGGTGTTATTGCTCGTGGGGGTGTTATTGCTCGTAGGGGGTGTTATTGCTCGTAGGGGGTGTTATTGCTCGTAGGGGGTGTTATTGCTCGTAGGGGGTGTTATTGCTCGTAGGGGGTGTTATTGCCAGCACCCCGAACCCTGAACGATGTGCAGGGGCACCGGATCAATGGCATCGCCGGACCGCAATAAAGATGCAACCAGCGGGTTGAATTCAGAATCGAATCTCAATCCAATGTGCATTCACGAACTACCATCACATTCTGAATGCAAAACGATGTAGCGAAGATTATAACACGGGTTTCTAAACTGGCTCACAGTTTCGGAATCGCCTGTCCGGACTTGGGGAAACGGGGTCGGGGGAGCGACATGACATCGAGGGGGAGGAGTGGGGGGATAAAAGTGCTGCGGCATGGAAATGGATTCTGTTTTAGGCAACCAGGAGTCCGCTCGATGTGAAGACGCACGGAAACGATGACATCGATCACATCATATCGAGGAAGGACAACACTCCGTCATACTGATGGCACAACAACGGGGCAAGGTTAAAAACCCCAAGCGAACGGAACAACCTGCGTGTTGCTCGCGAATGTCCGACACAGCCCAAGCTCCGCCATCGTTATCCGAACTTAGACAAAACTTTTGGTCGATTCTCATTCAAATCGTACTGAAGCTCAACTTACTTCACTTCACACACCAATAAAGCAAACAATCAAAGAATCAGGAGATGGACAAAAAAAAAACATCCAGGATCAGAAGTGGACAAACGAACCACGAGGATTTGAGATGGACAAATGAGACAAGGATCAGATGTGGACAAACGCCACAAGAATCAGAGAGGGCAAACGAGAGAAGGATGGAACGTGGACAAACGAACCCCAAGGAATAGAGATGGACAAACGAGACACAATGATCGGGTATTGACAAACGAACCCCAAGGATCAGAGATGGACAAACAAACCCCAAAGAGCAGAGATGGACATACGAGACACAAGTAGCAGAGATAGACAAACAAATCCCCAAGGATCACAGATGGACAAACGAACCCCAAGGATCAGAGATATACAAATGAACCCCAAGAATCAGAGATAGACAAACGAACCCCAACGATCAGAGATGGACAAACGAGACAAGGATCAGAAATGGACAAACGAACCCCAAGGATTAGAGTTGGACGAATGAGACAATGGGCAGAGATGGACAAACAAGACACAAGGATCAGAGATAGACAAACAAACCCCAAGGATCAGACATAAACAAATGAACCCCAAGGATCAGAGATGGACAAACGAACCCCAAGGATCAGAGATGGACAAACGAACCCCAAGGATCAGAGATGGACAAACGAACACCAAGGATCAGAGATGGACAAACAAACCCCAAGGATCAGAGATGGACAAACGAGACACAAGGATCAGAGATGGACAAACGAACCCCAAGGATTAGAGTTCGACAAATGAGACAATGAGCAGAGATGGACAAACAAGACACAAGGATCAGAGATGGACAAACGAGTCAAGGATCAGAGATGGACAAACGAGACTCAAGGATCTGAGATGGACAAACGAACCGCAAGTATAAGAGATGGACAAACGAACCCCAAGGATCAGAGATGGACAAACGAACCTCAAGGATCAGAGATGGACAAACGAACCCCAAGGATCAGAGATGGGCAAACGAATCCCAAGGATCAGAGATGGACAAACGAGACACAAGGATCAGAGAGGACAAACGAGACACAAGGATCAGAGATGGACAAACAAACCCCAAGAATCAGAGATGGACAAACGACCGTCACAAACGGATCAGAGATGATCGGATCAAATCCACACGTCACAAACTGATCAAATCCGTCACAAACGGATCAGAGATGGACAAACGAACCCCAAGAATCAGAGATGGACAAACGAACTCCAAGGATCAGAGATGGACAAACGAACCCCAAAGATCAGAGATGGACAAACGAACCCCAAGGATCAGAGATGGACAAACGAGACACAAGGATCAGAGATGGACAAACAAGACACAAGGATCAGAGATGGACAAACGAACTCCAAGGATCAGAGATGGACAAACGAACCCCAAAGATCAGAGATGGACAAACAAACCCCAAGGAGCAGAGCAGGACAAACGAGACAATGCATCAGACTTTTTGTTGTTGCAGCATCTTCGTTATTAAAACGTCACAAACGGTTGAAGTTTGAATTACTTTATGTAAATCCTGTATGTAGACTTTGTATAAATGTATGCTCATGTGTATACAGATGTATATGTAAGTGTATGTAAGTATGTAGGTGTGTGAAAGTGTATGTAAGTATGTAGGTGTGTGAAAGTGTATGCAAGTGGATGTAAGTATGTAGGTGTGTGAAAGTGTATGCAAGTGTATGTAAGTATGTAGGTGTGTGAAAGTGTATGCAAGTGTATGTAAGTATGTAGGTGTGTGAAAGTGTATGCAAGTGTATGTAAGTATGTAGGTGTGTGAAAGTGTATGTAAGTGTATGTAAGTATGTAGGTGTGTGAAAGTGTATGCAAGTGTATGTAAGTATGTAGGTGTGTGAAAGTGTATGTAAGTATGTAGGTGTGTGAAAGTGTATGTAAGTATGTAGGTGTGTGAAAGTGTATGTAAGTGTATGTAAGTATGTAGGTGTGTGAAAGTTTATGCAAGTGTATGTAAGTATGTAGGTGTGTGAAAGTGTATGTAAGTATGTAGGTGTGTGAAAGTGTATGTAAGTATGTAGGTGTGTGAAAGTGTATGTAGGTATGTAGGTGTGTGAAAGTGTATGTAGGTGTGTGTAAGTGTATGTAGGTGTATGTAGGTGTGTGCAAGTGTATGTAGGTGTGTGCAAGTGTATGTAGGTGTGTGCAAGTGTATGTAGGTGTGTGCAAGTGTATGTAGGTGTGTGCAAGTGTATGTAGGTGTGTGCAAGTGTATGTAGGTGTGTGCAAGTGTATGTAGGTGTGTGCAAGTGTATGTATGTGTGTGCAAGTGTATGTAGGTGTGTGAAAGTGTATGTAAGTATGTAGGTGTGTGAAAGTGTATGTAGGTGTATGTAGGTGTGTGCAAGTGTATGTAGGTGTGTGCAAGTGCATGTAGGTGTGTGCAAGTGTATGTAGGTGTGTGCAAGTGTATGTAGGTGTGTGCAAGTGTATGTAGGTGTGTGCAAGTGTATGTAGGTGTGTGCAAGTGTGTGCAAGTGTATGTAGGTGTGTGCAAGTGTATGTAGGTGTGTGCAAGTGTATGTAGGTGTGTGCAAGTGTATGTCGGTGTGTTAAAAACACACGGGGAAAGGTTAAACGAGACACAAGGATGGTAGGTGTGTGCAAGTGTGTGCGTGTTCCCACTCCCAAGAAAGCTTATTCGCGGAACACATGGTGAAAAGGCCGATTGAAGTTGTCTCTCAATCCACATCGTGTGTCTGTCCTGTCTTTTTCTCTCTCCTTGCCAAGTCTGTTTTTCTCTTGTTGTTGTGTTGTTGTCTGTCTCTGTGTCTGTCTCTGTGTCTGTCTCTCTCTCTCTCGTCTGTCTCCTCGCTCCGTCTATTTCTCTCTGCCCCCTCTATTTCTCTCTGTACCGTCTTTCCCTCCCTGCCCCCTCTTGTCGCTCCGTCTATTTGTCTCTGTCCCGTCTTTCCCTCCCTGCCCCTCTTGTCGCTCCGTCTATTTGTCTCTGTCCCGTCTTTCCCTCCCTGCCCCTCTTGTCGCTCCGTCTATTTGTCTCTCTGCCCCGTCTGTCTCCTCGCTCCGTCTATTTGTCTCTCTGCCCCATCTGTCTCCTCGCTCCGTCTATTTGTCTCTCTGCCCCGTCTGTCTCCCCGCTCCGTCTATTTGTATCTCTGCCCCGTCTGTCTCCTCGCTCCGTCTATTTGTCTCTCTGCCCCGTCTGTCTCCCCGCTCCGTCTATTTCTCTGTCCCGTCTTTCCCTCCCTGCCCCCTCTTCTCGCTCCGTCTATTTGTCTCTCTGCCCCGTCTGTCTCCCCGCTCCGTCTATGTCTTTCTACTCGTCTATTTCTCTCTGTCCCGTCTTTCCCTCCCTGCCCCCTCTTCTCGCTCCGTCTATTTGTCTCTCTGCCCCGTCTATTTCTCTCTGTCCCGTCTTTCCCTCCCTGCCCCTTCTTCTCGCTCCGTCTATTTGTCTCTCTGCCCCATCTGTCTCCTCGCTCCGTCTATTTGTCTGTCTGCCCCGTCTGTCTCCTCGCTCCGTCTATTTGTCTCTCTGCCCCATCTGTCTCCTCGCTCCGTCTATTTGTCTCTCTGCCCCGTCTGTCTCCTCGCTCCGTCTATTTGTCTCTCTGCCCCGTCTGTCTCCTCGCTCCGTCTATTTGTCTCTCTGCCCCGTGTCTCCCCGCTCCGTCTATTTGTCTCTCTGCCCCGTCTGTCTCCTCGTTCCGTCTATTTGTCTCTCTGCCGCCTCGCTCCGTCTATTTGTCTCTCTGCCCCGTCTGTCTCCTCGCTCCGTCTGTCTCTTCGCTCCGTCTATTTGTCTCTCTGCCCCGTCTGTCTCCTCGCTCCGTCTATTTGTCTCTCTGCCCCGTCTGTCTCCTCGCTACGTCTATTTGTCTCTCTGCCCCGTCTGTCTCCTCGCTCCGTCTATTTGTCTCTCTGCCCCGTCTGTCTCTCTGCCCCGTCTGTCTCTCTGCCCCGTCTGTCTCTCTGCCCCGTCTGTCTCTCTGCCCCGTCTGTCTCTCTGCCCCCTCTTCTCGCTCCGTCTATTTGTCTCTCTGCCCCGTCTGTCTCCTCGCTCCGTCTATTTGTCTCTCTGCCCCATCTGTCTCCTCGCTCCGTCTATTTGTCTCTCTGCCCCGTCTATTTGTCTCTCTGCCCCGTCTATTTGTCTCTCTGCCCCGTCTATTTGTCTCTCTGCCCCGTCTGTCTCCTCGCTCCGTCTATTTGTCTCTCTGCCCCGTCTGTCTCCTCGCTCCGTCTATTTGTCTCTCTGCCCCGTCTGTCTCCTCGCTCCGTCTATTTGTCTCTCTGCCCCGTCTATCTCTCGCTGTTCCGTTTCGCTTTGCGTGACGTGTTTTAGAGAAGTCAAGTGAACGAAAGCCCGATGACAGGAATAAGAATAAGAAATAAAAGTTTTGTCACGAAGCTCTAGGGGAGCGCGTCTCTGTCCGTCTCCAGCGCGTCGATCTCGTCGCACGGATCGAACCCTCTAGCTCGGTCGTCGCGGTAAAAACCTTCGACCAGACAAAGGTTTCCCTCATTTTCGCCACGCCATTCGCATTATTGGGCGTCGTTGTTCGCTTTATTAACATCGCCATCGCGCCACAAATCGGCACAACAATTAGTCTGGCCGGTGAAAGGGCCGTTCGGTTCGCAAAAGGCGCGAAGTCAGCGTCAGGGGACGTGCAAAAGGAAATTAAAGACCGTTTTGTGAGGTAACAAGAGGGAAACGACGTGTTTCGGGATGAAAGGAAAAATAAAGAGGAAGAGATCGGGTGCCGAGGGCTCAATAATCCGGCTGAGAAAAAGCGAGCGGGAGCCGCCGGTCTATCCAAAGCTCACCAGAGAGGTCAATGAGAGGGAGAAATGGAAAAAGCGAATGTTTCATCTCCCCGGGGTGAGGGGTTCGTGCTCATGACCTGCTCCGGGAGGGCCTGCGGGTCCCCGGGCGAGCGGAGCCCTGGGATCCCTGTTTACTCACGGACGCTCCATTGCCCGCAATAGGCGCCGTCGAGTTCGGCCGTCTTGCGGGCGAACGGGACGCGGCCGGGACTGCTGCCTCGGCACGAATGTTCCTGGAATTTTTCTTCGATTTTTCGAGCGGTTCCCGGTCCCGTCGGAGGTCTCCTTGCACGACCGTGCGGTCCCGAGCGGCGGCGAAAAATCGACCCGCCTTCGCCATCAATCGAAAATGGCGCCGAAACGCGCGGCAGTTTGAATCCGTTAGGGCGCGGGGGCTGCTGGGTAACTGCCTGCGAGTTTAAATCTTCTCTCCTTCATTCCACTTTTCCTCCGAACTTCCTGTTTCAAATCGCTCTGCTTTAAGGGCCCTTCAGACCCGCTTAGCGTCCACGCTTAATCGCGGCACGTCGTCCCTCGTTTGGATTCGAACTTCGGCTCGAATCAACACGTGGCGCCGTCGACGCTACTTTCAAGTCTTATGATTAAATAAAACCAAATATAAAATAAATATAACGTTCACCGTCTTAAACACAATTTGGGTGAGCGATTCGACAAATTACAAACCACTTGCGGTGATGACGTCATCAATCGTGTGCTCACGTGCGACGTGTCGTCATTCAAAAGTTTGACGTAATTCGATTTATAACTGATTGCGCTGGAGCATCCATCCCATCCTTACCTATTGTTCCTGTGGGTAAAATGGCAGGGGCATAGACAAGACCCCTTTATGTAAAGGTGTATGGAAAGAAATGGAATTTGTCCAAATGGAAATGGACATTTGGACTATGGAAAGAAATGTGGCAAAGTAGAGGAAAGAAGGGACTTTTCTAGAGCTTGTAGAAAATGTCGAACAAAAGAAAACAAAGGCCATTCAAAAAAATCTCGTGTGCATCCTGTACTACCCTTGTGTTCTTAGGAGGAACCAAGTAATGCTCTAGAAAAGTTTATATAAAGGGGCGCCAATTTGAATCATACACCTGCACGAAGAAGTAAATGTATTTTATTTGCCAGATGTAAGACGCGCCTGAGGCAACAACAAACAACAAGCGTTTAAAAAACAACAACAAACGAGCACGTGGAGTAATACTTTATTGAGACGTGTTCCACACAACTGTACATCTTCAAAATGCCATATATCAAAATTCAAAAGCGCAGGTTCGTTGCGGTGATTGTAACATCAAGGCAGGGTCAAACACAGGGTGGTGGGGGTAAAGGAGTGGTAGGTGTAGTGGGTGGTGGTTGTAACACATTCAAAGGACGGAGAGACAACGTAATCATGAACCAAACAATCGTGCACAGCACAACACTCAAAAAACGCCGAACAGAGATTCTCACCAACATGAGAGATTGTAAAAATACAAATAAAAATAAATATATATATATATGTATATATATATCACTAATTGTGCTCAAACAAAACTCTTCGGCAAGGAAACTTTTCGAATGACAAGTGCGCCTAGGAAAATCGAGCTGCGCAAACTTTTTCGTGCAAAAAAGTTGAAATTAAAAAAATAATCATAAAGCTTCAAACATTCCGATATATTCCAACACAATTGACCTTTGGGGTGACGGTTTTGGGACAACGGTGCCCTAATGGTCATCGGTCCATCACCACACTCCGTTTTCAGAGAGAATCGAGGACCCGGCGCCGGACGGGTCGCCGCTCCGTCTCCGGGCGCAATGATACTCGCACCAAAATGGAAGCTTATCGGTTTCTTTCATGGACACAGACAATCGCATGCACCAGATGACCCATTAGCCTCTTCACAAGCCACGTTGGCAAACCGTCACTACACCACCACCGTCAGTGTACCGTTGGAGCAAGAAGCCGCAAAACAGAGAAAGTTCAGGGGCGAGTTGGGATTGGAAGTTGTGATGAGGAAGAGATCGAAATGGAGCATTGGGAATTGGGGAACCCAAAGGACAGATATGGGACAAACTTGTGTTTTAGGAAGGGTAGCCTCTTGCTACAAGATAAGGCAAGCAGTGTTTGAGAATAAAAAGTTTGGAATAAACAATCATAAACATAAAAATAAAGTAAAATATAATAACAAGTTCTTATTACAATAATAATAATAATAAAAAGCTGGCAGCATTTTAAAAGTCATTTGCAACAAAGGCTATGTACAAGGTTTATGTACAACCTATGATACAACAAAGTTACTTCAGCACTCTGACAAAACCTGTGCTTGGATGTTCACATCAACAACAAAGAGAGAGCATCCATCGCTCCAAAGTACAAAACCGGTTAACACTACAACAAATCGGCGTTCGTGTCTAGAGACCATTCAGCTTATGGTTCACAAATGAGACCAATCGGACTAAATGTCCCGAACGTGGATCGCATGAAGATGTACACATCACTTCGCGATACGCCGTGACTTAGGGTGCACGTACAAAGGTGTGCACACGCACATCTCGTTTTTAAAAAACGACAAAAAAAACCCCCAAATGCTCAAAAATTAAAAGCAGGTCTCAAGCAGCTTGACAGGAGGTGGTGGGTGCGACTACCTGTGGAACATCAGGTAGAGGAGAGCCAATACAATAAGACCAAAAGTTTGCCAGGGCAACGGATGCACACGGAAAGAAATTTGAAGGGGAGGAGAGGGTTGAGGGCAGGCAGGGGGCTGGAGATTGGAAGACATGAAATGGCGATGAAACTCGAGGGCTAAACATTTTTCGGTAGTGGACACCAGGGGGGAGGGAGGGTGTTATAGCACACAACATGTAATTCAAAGCGAAAGTCACACACATGGTCGGACACAAGGGTGGTCAAAAAAAAAAAAATTAAAATAAGAAGACTAACCAGACCCTCACAGAACTAGTGATCTCAAATTGTAATGACCAGGCAGGGTGGTGGGTACACACACCAATCTTAAAAAAACACATTGGCACAATGTTTGAGGATTAAGAGATGGAGTTCGTTCTTCTTTTTTCCTCACTTTTAAACTCGAGACTGGAAAGCTTATACATAACACTGATGTGGTAACAGAAGGTCGTCGACTGATTAATCCTTCATCAATTTTTATATTTTTGGTTAAAGCTCTATCGTCTTAACACTGCTGAAGACAAATGTGTGCTGAGCCTCGGTGAATCATCCAAAACTGGAATATCTTCATTTATCATTCCACAATTGTTTGGAATAGTTACTACAACAAGACTATTTCCATAAAAACCCCAACCACATTTCCTCCTCACCCCCAAGACCCATTAACTTGACCCTCACCTATTATGCCAAATACACTGATTGCTGCCTTAGAAAACCCCTCATAATAGTAACTGCTGTCTTCCAAAAATATATTTTTAACCAATAAACTTTTTTCGCTTTGTAACAGCAGAACTAAACACGTGATCCAACCACTGCCAGTCACATGGTTTGTTTTCATGGCCAAAGCGAGTCTTCAAGGCCATCTGTCCGTTTCAGGCCATTCGTTTATCTTACGTGGCGTCTCACGGCACGTGAAAATGTCTAAGAAACGCCACGAGTTGTGTAGAAGACAAAGTGCAGACTATTCGTGCACGTGAGCAAACTGGGGTAATCGAAACGGGGAGAAAGAAGAGTAGAGCAGACTTCTTTAAAAGGGAAACTAAAGTCATCTTTAATTTCCACCATATTTGGGTTTTTTGATGCACTTTCGCCTCGAATACTCGCCACGGTTCACAAACGTTTCGGAATTAGAGAAATTTGAATAACACGAGATGAAGAAATGATGAGCGCACATCAAAGTGACGTACAGGCTCCAGGAGCAAATGGCCACATCATTCAGGTGGGAAGTTTTGTTTCGTTCCGGTTGAACAGTTTACAGAATGTAACCGAGTTTTCCGATGGAATTAAACTACGTTCACTTGAATCCGAGAAAGGTCACGTTAAATTAGAGAACATGAACACTGCATCAAGTTGAGTAAAGTTCATGATCACTTCGTGCATCTCAAAAGAGAATAGGTAAGGATCAAGTGTGGTGTAAACAGTGGATGTTGTATCGCAGATTCCGACTGCACAGTTACGTCTGTAATATGCCATTGGCTGAGGAAGAAGCCTTTACTTTTCCCTGCTCGCCCAGCCAGTCAAACACCTGACTCTCGGTCATCACATTCTCACAAAGCCTCGAGAGCTCGCCATGGCAGCGTGGAGAACGGCTCATCAAAAGCTTTTGCAACTATTTTATATGATGGACCGTTTCGCTGCCACAAAATTAAATTTTAACCTTTCCATTAAAGCCAAGTGAGCCGACTGCATTTTAGTTTGTTTTTACTACCCTTCAGTTTACAGTCATGGAATGTACCTTCATTTTGCGTAATCGACCTCAGCGATTAACGAAGTTTACTATTCTGTTACCTGGCTCTTATGGGAAATTCTCTCTCGCATTACCCCGCACTGACTTTACAAGCAACAGCCCGTTAATGGCAACCTAACAGCAACCGACGTGTTGTTACCAAGCGTTGCCCGCCATACAGGATCATGCATAGATCGGCCGAAAAGACTCAAAAACAACATTCTCTTTTGTTTTTAAAAACGCGTGTGCAATGAAAACCCGATGAAAAGACATTAAAGGAAGACGGATGTTTTTCTAAACGAGTTGTCAGAGAGTAGAAGGACGGGTCACAGGTAGGAATGGAGACAGGAAACAGTGGGTCGAAGGAGTCGCAGGTGCAGCAGCTTGGACTCCAGATGGTGGCATCTTCTGGGAGTGACTGCAGTCTGCTCTTTCTGAGTTGCTGGATTGGGTTTGGACAGAAGGGGAAGTAATAATTCTGGTAAATAAAATAAATGTGAAATATACATCATCATTGCTGTCAATATTCAAACTCAACACAACTTTAGTCAGGGCCCTTAGGGATATTTTGGGGCCGTTGGGTTCAAATTCTTCCAAAAGCACCAAATTTGGCCCAGATGTTGCCCATGCCATACTCTTTCGATTTTTGATGGGCGCCAAGACGGGCGCCCCCCCCCCCCCGGGGGCCCCATATTGGCGAAATACTAAATGGCCGCCACCCGGATTAGAGGAAAATCAGTTAAATAACCAAAAGGGTTGGAATCATGTATGATACCACTTTGCAGGGGTTTTCGAGGTCGAGGAATCCAATTATGATGTTATTTTGATGATTCGAGGTCAAGGTCAACCCTCAAGGTCATCTTAAAGGTCATTTTTGAGTCAAACATGTCGGTTTTTGAGTTTTTTGTCAAGATTTATGCGAGGTTCACCATTTTATGTTTCTGGGTTGGGTAATCGAACTCTGACCTTATTTTTGACAATTAGAGGAAATATTTACATGTAGTAAGGGCATTTTATGAGATATTTCACAAATCTGTTAACTAAATTGTTACCAAAAAATTTATTCACCAATATGTTTGTAAAGGTGTGTAATAACATGTGTTAAAATGTTGAAGGTCAACTCCCGTGGGAAACCCAGAAAAAAAGCTGTTGAATTCGGGTACCGAAAAATTATTTTCGAGAATTTTTTTTTTTTTTTTTTAATCGGCCCTTAAGTAACTTATGAGGGGTCAAATAAGGGTTTTTCATGATTCTGAGTTGATTGTTAACATTTATATTTCACCACAGACACTCCTTTGTGGAAAAATAATTTCTAAATATATCTCATTTTCTACTTTGCAGGACATGGAGTCTAGCAATATGGATGAAGACGTTACTCCACCTGTGCTCAATTGCTTCATCTGTGCACGCTCGGATACACCAGCTGAAAGGCTCATACAGGCAACTCCAAAGGGATACTCAACTTTATTGAAACAAGCAGAAACTGTCGAAAATGCTACTGTTGTGGAACGTATGAAGGAGGCTCAAAAGGAAGGAAAACTGAGGTACCACCAGAAGTGTAAAAATGATCTGTACAACAACTTTGTTGCAACCACCAAGAAGTCAGCTCAAGCATCAAAGGCAGAGAAAGAGTCATCAAAGTTGAAGAGAAGACGCACTACTTGTGAGTTCAGTTCATCAACTGGCTGCAGTTCTAGAAGATCAGTCAGTTGACCTCCTGTATAAGGATGTATGATCAAATCGGAAGATCAAAGGTCACTATAGCGACCCCAGCGCGCCGTATGCACTCTTTCAGAGTGGTGAAGATGGTGTTGAAGTCATTAGGGTCTCCTTCAATAACTGGGAGGAACTCGATCTGTGTGCTCTGCTTTGCATCATTAGCATGGATTCTCTTCATCCAGCCATTCCAGTTGGAGTGTGGGAACTCAGGATCGTTGGCTTTGATCACCCACCCCGCTGCCCAGAGTGTGTCACCTGGAGTGAGGAGTGGCTGATCATGAGCCAGGGAGGAGGAAAGCTCAGCGAGGGGGAGAAACATGATCGCGTTCATTCCTATCTGTTTCCTGTTCGTAAATGGAATAATCTTTACTTCAGTTCCTCTCAGGATCTTAGCTTTGTCGAGTGCCTTCAACTTCACCCGGGGGAAAGCTGCTGTTGTCTGTGGATCTGGCAAAGGTGGTGCCGGAGAGGTGACTTCGATCCAACCCATTGAGTGAAAGGGAGTGTTTCCGTGAATAGAGACAATGTTTAAATCTATATTGTCTCCAACAAACTGAGTGACTGCATTGTTTGTTTCCCCAACCTCCATAAAGACCACCTGATCATTACTTGACAATTCACTTTCACTGGCTGGCACTTTGGCTGTCATCACTGATTGATCCTCAAGCGCAGCATCAACCGCAACCTCATCATTGATCTGTTCATCGGTTTCCTCCACAATGGTGTCAAGAGTGCCAGAAGTATCTGGAACATCATCTCCACTCCTACTATTAAGGAAGCAGTATTTGTAGTTTTGTGTCTCCGTGTAAGACTCAGTGTATCCCAGCCGGTGGAACTTGTTGAGCATCCATTTTGACCCAAATCTATGATCAAGTTGTATGGCAAGCCCCATTTGGTGTGGCAATACTCCAGACCGAGGTCGACAGGCCTTAATAAAATTCTGCCCCCAAACGGCAACTCTTTCGTCTGTCTTGACAATCGGTCTCAAGAACATCTGAAGGCTTGCAGGAACAAGTGTCAGCTGACTATCGATGTCAGTCATACTGTGTGTGGTGGGGTATGACTTTGGACCTAAATCAATCAAGGCAATATCATTGGATATGAACTTGAGTGCCGTCTTTATGATCTGAGTCTTCTCATCTCCATGGTCAAGATTAGTATGATGCTCTCGCAGAATATTGTCGGTGCCATCTTTGAGACAGAGTACATCTGCCCTTCTTTCCTGTGTTGTGAAATACAAGGTGTCTTCGTATTTCTCTAGAAGTTTTATCTTTAGCCAATGCTTTGAATAAGAAAGGCTCTTCTCTGGTGACTGATCAAACTCCTGCAGCTTTTCATGGACTTGGTCCATGTTCATTACCCCATGCTCTAATTCTGAGTCTAACCATTCGCAGAATTCAATAAAAACTGCCTCTCGCTCCTCATCAATACTCCTCTGTCCTCTCTTCCTTTTTCCTTCCTCATCAGTCTTGGACAAACTGTCACCTCTCGCAAACATAAGTTTGCATCGCAAATGGTACAGTGTTTCTTCTGCTACCAAGTCGTTGATCCCTTCCAGGCGTCCAGTGACTTCAGTGCCCCAGTCATCCCCGCGACTCCGTGCTGTCTTCAGCAAGCTTGCCTTCAGTGTATCTGCAGTCAAATTATCTGGCACTCTGTATTTCTTTCTAGCTTGTGCTGGATTATTTTTGTAGAGCTGGGCTGGTTGGTTGCAAAGAATGCATACATCCTTATACAGGAGGTCAACTGACTGATCTTCTAGAACTGCAGCCAGTTGATGAACTGAACTCACAAGTAGTGCGTCTTCTCTTCAACTTTGATGACTCTTTCTCTGCCTTTGATGCTTGAGCTGACTTCTTGGTGGTTGCAACAAAGTTGTTGTACAGATCATTTTTACACTTCTGGTGGTACCTCAGTTTTCCTTCCTTTTGAGCCTCCTTCATACGTTCCACAACAGTAACATTTTCGACAGTTTCTGCTTGTTTCAATAAAGTTGAGTATCCCTTTGGAGTTGCCTGTATGAGCCTTTCAGCTGGTGTATCCGAGCGTGCACAGATGAAGCAATTGAGCACAGGTGGAGTAACGTCTTCATCCATATTGCTAGACTCCATGTCCTGCAAAGTAGAAAATGAGATATATTTAGAAATTATTTTTCCACAAAGGAGTGTCTGTGGTGAAATATAAATGTTAACAATCAACTCAGAATCATGAAAAACCCTTATTTGACCCCTCATAAGTTACTTAAGGGCCGATTTAAAAAAATTAAAAAATTCTCGAAAATAATTTTTCGGTACCCGAATTCAACAGCTTTTTTTCTGGGTTTCCCACGGGAGTTGACCTTCAACATTTTAACACATGTTATTACACACCTTTACAAACATATTGGTGAAGAAATTTTTTGGTAACAATTTAGTTAACAGATTTTCATATGTTTCCCTTACTATGAATGGTATAGACCTAGTAGATCCTGTGTATAGGACTTGTAGTTCAATCTGATACTAACAAGGCTGCTTTCTTGCTTTATAAACCCATACCTATAACTTCAAAGGACTTGCAATATCATGTATTATGTAATACAGTTATATCACAAATATACAGACAATGGTTTTCAATTACCTTTGTTTGTTGCTTTTCTATAATCCTGAGCTCTATTTTGAGGCCTTTATTGGATCCTTGACCCAGAAAACATAGGATTAGCATATTTAATTATGTTTCTAGGTTGAGCAGAAGCCGAGATAGCGCAAAATATGTATTTTATGGCGGCCATTTTGAAAATCCAAAATCTGTCTGTGCAAATGCCAAAATTGATTTTCGGATTCTCCACGCTCTGATGATTCCAAAAATGTATAGGTTTGCTAATCTCCCAAAATTTTGAACGAAATTATATTTGTTAACATAGTGAACCTGACTAGTAGGATCTCAAAATTCCTTCCCGAACCACCACAATGTGCGACTGCGATTTTATTTGAACTTTTGTGTGCAGGCTCTTAGGCTCGTGGAGGAGCTGTGACACAAAACACGCATACATGCAGACAGATAAGTGAGGAAACACGAGACTTGACTTTCACACAGACATATTGGAGGAAGTGACATCACTTCCTAGACAACTCTGGGTACCAGCGACATTGCTCTTCTCTCCACACTTGGCAGGGCAATCAAGGAGGAATTTACTCCCCTCCACCCCTCCCCTTAAAGTCTGATATGACTTGGCCGGGTTTTGAACAAGTGACCTTCCAGACTCAGAGTGGACGCTCTAACCATTATGTTACCGAGTCTGGTTTTCAAGATCCATAAATACATGATATGTGTAAGATCCATAAAATGCATGCTTTATTCCATCAAATGTAGGTTCTACAGACTGATCATAAAACTGAACAAACAAAACTGAGACAACTACAATGTTTACGTCGGAAAGCTCATTCCGGTGCGCAAAAAATACCCCAGTGGCACGGTGTTAGTTGAAGTGCTGCAGTCCATGTCACTGCTATGCTGGACTCGCTTTGGAGGGCTGTCAGTCTCCATTTCAGCTTCACGTCCCCAAAAAGTATACAAAAACAAAGCCAACAACAACAACAAAAAAAACACAGCAGGAATACAAAAAAGAAAGAAGCTTAATATCGCTCAAACGTGTATTTCAAGGATCATGCACTCACAAACTCAAACTCATTCCCTTTGCTACACATTCCTCCAAACCATGCAAATTGTAATCCCAGAAAGAGCAAAGGTTAACTGCTTAACAATGCGCATAATGTCCGCAATCATTGCATTTAAGTGCTCACTCCACCAAGGTATCACTCAATGTGCAATGATATGGTTACCACCTGCAGAGGTTTCCAGAGTCCATCAAAATAACAACCATTTCAACTCCAAAGCTGACAAGTCTATCGAGGGTGAAACAGCAAGTCGTAGCTCTCTCTGCCTTTACTTCAATCCCTTCCCACCTACCCCATCTCGTGCTCTCACCTTTGCGCTTGAGGGCAGCACCAGGTGTGGGGCGCTCAACGTTGCAAGCAATCGGTTCCCTGTACCTGTTCACAACATGCCATAAATTAAATTGAGATGAGAATTTAAAAAATCCAGCGTTTCAAATGGCCAATGGCAGTGTCAGATTTCCTGAACGAAAAACAAAAATATATTTTTTTAAACCACAGAAACCATAACTGCCATTACCGTTCATGGGCACCCTCTTTGTTTGGCAGATCCATTCCTCGGCCATCAACAGTCATCAGGGGCTATGGGAAGGGACATACACAACGCTTTAACATACAATGTGTTCACGCAACTAAATCCAAATCTTAGTATGTGTGTGTGTGTGTGTGTGTGTGTGTGTGTGTGTGTGTGTATATCTATATATATATATATATATATATATATATATATATATATATATATATATATATGTGTGCAGTTCTCCAGCTTTCAATGAGCGCAAGTAATGACGTCACTGCCATGTACATACGCTCTGCCTGTCAAGCTCTCAAGAGAACCCTCTGACAGAGCAGAATTTTGATCTTAGTTCAGATACTGTCATAAGTGTATGTAAAACTCACAGTTACCGACCTGGTTTCGCCCTTGTTGGGGCTTCATCAGGGCAACGCAGTGAGTACTGCATACACTTATGACTCTGAAAACCTTTCGGTTATATACCAGTCACTTCTCGATTTCATACCATCAGTGGTGAACCGCCATTAAGGTATCCCATCCAGCTATGCTGTACCTTAATGGGAGCGATAAGTGCCATCTGCCACATGGCACATTACCTCTGGTATCCACTCATTATATGGAATCCCCTGGATGCAGCCGGGAGCAAACCAATCCAAATATATGTGCAGTTGTATTGTGCAGTCCAAATATATGTGCAGTCCAGAAAGCTGGAGAACTGCACATATATTTGGATTGGTTTGCTCCCGGCTGCATCCAGGGGATTCCATATAATGAGTGGATACCAGAGGTAATGTGCCATGTGGCAGATGGCACTTATCGCTCCCATTAAGGTACAGCATAGCTGGATGGGATACCTTAATGGCGGTTCACCACTGATGGTATGAAATCGAGAAGTGACTGATATATATATATATATATTGTTGCGGATATGGGATTTGGCCTCCATATCCGCTTGTAAATATTCCCCTATTTCCCCAATACTCCCCAACTATCCCCAATCCCCCATTCCCTAGTCCCATTGTCTGTAAACAACACTCTGTAGAACCGACCTTCCCCTTTTTCCCCCATTAAATGTCGTGCCCAGGTTCACCGCATCTCACGTAGACAACTATAGGACCTCTTGCTAGTTATTCTTAGTCTATGTCAGTTAAGGACTCGTTTCCATTAATTCTGACTCTTCGTTGCACCAGAATGTGATTGTATGGCACCAGTAGTGAGTTTAGGACCTCCCCATACCTCCTCCCATCTTCCCCATGAAACAACTACAACAACAACAGCGCGCGGGGAGTGTGCGTCCTCACTCCGGCTCGGTTAGCCGCCATTGCCCATGTGCGCCGACGGGGTTACCACGAAGGGGCTGACTGTCGGCCCCTCGTCAAGGGCGGAGCCCGGTAACCCCCCGCACCCAATAAGAAGCAACGGGCCGATTCCATCGGGGCGGAGCTAACGAGCCGAGGGCGTGTCACTCCCCGCCGGATATACGCAGCGACTGACCGGACATGACGTCAGATGCGCCCCCAGCTTGGAGAAAGAACGTCACCTCCTAGCGCTGAGAGAGACCTCCCGCATCTCTGGACCGGACCGGGTCGATTCTGCCCCTGAGCCAAGGTGCACCTTGAGCCTCGACTACCTGCCCTTCCTTGCCATCAATCCCTGTGTGAGTCAGTTTTGTCCTGTTTATCTGTCGTCTGTCAGGGCTACTATAAGACCGTGATTAAGTGCCTACCTTCCTATGCTGTCTCTCTTGTCCTTGTAATCTAACGTTCCGAAATATTATAACCTCCTCCGGAGGTCTTGAGAACTGTACCCCTGGTGTCGTGTCATTTAATCCAGCCGTTGTGTCCTTTCCTCAATTGATTTAGCGTAGCGCGACTCGGCCAACGTTCGAGTATAATCGGGTAAACTGTGCAGACGCGGTCATACCAAACCGCTCGGTAAACCAACATCCAAAACCGCGTCTGTAACAATATATATATATATATATATATATATATATATATATATATATATATAATAGAGTGCACTGCAATTGTACTCCATATGTAGGGGTTGCATGGGGAACAAGTGAGGTGGGGGGGGGGGGGGGGGAATATACAATATACACTATACATCTTACTATAATTCACCAAATGTCCGTCTGTCTGTTCGAAGGTACCGTGAAAACTGTTGAACCGATCGCAAAGATATTTTGGGTGGGTAATCCTGGGACCCCTGGGAGTAAGATAGGCTATTTAGTTTTCCCAATTTCAGCTTTGGTCTCCAGCATTCTCAGGTTTGGACTCCCGCATAACATTCGCGTTCGCATAACGTTCATTGTGACGATGTTCTCATTGTGACGATGCATGTGTTCACGGTAGTGTTTGACGTAATGTTTTTCGTTTCGTAATTCTTTAATGAGAGTTTAATGTTTAATGATTTAATGTTTAAATGTAATGTTTAAATGTAATGTTTAATGTTTAATGTTCGATGTCCGGGGCCGCACGCGCACTACACTGGACGGGCCAGCGTGTACCTTGCCCTTCGCCGTCAGGCTTGGGTAAACCGCTGAGCCCCATCCGTGATGGGGACTGGGGCTTGAGACAGTGTCCCACGAACGAGGAATTCCCAGTAAGCGCGAGTCATCAGCTCGCGTTGATCAAGTCCCTGCCCTTTTTACACACCGCCCGTCGCCGCACAAACATCACAATGAAACACAATCACAATTCACATATTCGTGCAATCCGTAATTTCGTAATGTTTTTCGTTTCGTAATCCTTTCATGAACGTTTATTGTTTAATGAACGTTTACTGCCCTTCGATGTCCGGGGCCGCACGCGCGCTACACTGTACGGGCCAGTGTGTACCTTGCCCTTCGCCGTCAGGCTCGGGTAAACCGCTGAGCCCCATCCGTGATGGGGACTGGGGCTTGAGACAGTGTCCCACGAACGAGGAATTCCCAGTAAGCGCGAGTCATCAGCTCGCGTTGATTAAGTCCCTGCCCTTTGTACACACCGCCAGTCGCCGCACAAACATCACAATGAAACACAATCACAATTCACATATTCGTGCAATTCGAATAAATACAAATAAATAAATTCGAATTCGAATATTTTCGTCACAATGAAAACATTGTCACAAACGGGTACTGGAGACAATGTGACAAACGTCACAAACGGGTACAATATTGGAGAGGCCATTGCCAAAACGATTTGTTTTCTCTGGTACGTGTTTCTGGATGGGTACCGTTTCAGATAAACCGGTAAAATGCCTCCCAAACGGAAAGCCTCATTAAAAGAAAACGTCCAAGGAAGCTGTTGCAAGAAAGAAGGCTCGCCTAGACGAGGACTATTGGAGGTAGGAACAAGTACGTGACACAGCTGCACACCAGTCTCGGAGGCAGTCCGAGGAATACAGATCTGGTGAACAAGATCGTAACATAGCTGCACACCAGAGCACTAGAAAAGTCCAGCTTAAAGTGGCTCCAACGCAAAAGAGGAGGATTTGAAACTATCCTGAAGTTCTAAGCTGAAGAAGAGGTACAAAATCATTCAATTCTTTTCCCTAAAGAAAAGCGTACAGTTGATATCACGATTTGAAACACGATGGAATAATATTTACCGATATGAACAGTGATGTGGCTTTTATTGAAATTCTAAAGATACTGTTTAGATTTTGATGATTTGCGTGTGATATGATTCAACGGATGTTTACATGAATCGTTTAAAATAAAAAAAACCTGAAATTTCTGATATTTCGATTTTCGTCTCACGGTCGTTATAGTCGGTGATTGACTGAAATCTGCTACAGTGATCTACTACGATCCACATTGACTGAAATCTGCTGCAGTGATCTACTACAATCTACTAGAAACATCCACTCCTCAAGGGAGCGGCAAGAGTGTTTTTTTTCTCCCAGATAAGTTGTAGAACTTCTGCGAGTTTGATTTATTAACAAGGCCCATTGATTTTTCAATGGGTGATTGCTAGTATATATGTATATATACTTGTGGGGTATGCTTACACATTGTGTAAGCAATAACAAACTGCTTCGTCCGTCGGGACATAATAAATAGAAGCTTTATGATTTTCGGAAAGCATCACCGACCTGCTGATAGATATCAATTTAAGTTTATTTATTTATTTATTTTACGTATGCGTTTATGGTTTTTACGTAAATTTTCATTGAGATTTTTAGTTCACAGTTTACAGTTGCAGAAATTACAATTTTCATTCTATCTGTTTATGTTATTCTGTCTGTTTGTTTGTCTGTCTCTCTTCTGTACGTCTGTCTGTTTGTTTGTCACTCACCTACAGGTCACAATTCCAAAGCAATCGTCATGAAACTTTACCAAGTTGTCGAGGTAGTCACAACTGAGAAGCCTATTCATTTTGCGGTGGTCAAAGGTCAACGGTCATCTTGTGCTCCGATTTCTAAAATCATCATTTTTCATCCGATTGACTTGAAAGTTGAACAGGATTTGCATATCGAGTCACCAAATTGGGAAACCAACTATTTTTGAGGTCAAATGTCAACTCAAGGTCAAACCTCTAAAATCATCAATTTTCATCCGATTGACCCGAGTTTTGATTCAAGATCAATTTAAATCTAGAGTTAAATTTTAATCAATGAAAACAATTTTATGCATCCATGGCAACTTTTTTTGTGGGGTGGGTGGATTTTGCAAGCATCATGCTCTGCATGACGTCTTTCTTGTTTCATTGTTGGTTTGACTTGTACGCACTCCTAAACCATTGTACAGAACGAGTCTAAATTTGGTGGTTGTACTTGCCGTGTGCCCGGGAGGTCTTTAAGAGTTAAAAAAAATAAATTAATAGTTGTGGGGGTTCAACGTAAATTCTCTATTTAAATGTGGGGCATATAGTGCCACCCGATGGTGCTGGGAGAGGGGATTACAAGTCAGCTGTGGAGACGACTTGCAATTTTGCACTTTACATGGGGCATAGTGTGTGTTTAATGACCTCTGCCAGAAGGGGTGGGGGGAAGAAGTTGTGGATCCAATGAATCGGATTGCTAACTTGAAAATCACAACAAACCCAATTTGTTATCAATGTTCGTCTTTCATGAATCATCCACTTTCTAAACTCCCCTCTTGCCCCTCCCCTCCAAATCCCCCACCTTGCACCTACACTCCTAAACTCCCCCCTTGCCCCTCCACTCCTAAACTCCCCCCTTGCCCCTCCACTCCTGAACTCCCCCCTTGCCCCTCCACTCCTGAACTCCCCCCTTCCCCTTCCCCTCCTAAACTCCCCCCTTGCCCTTCCCCTCCTAAACTCCCCCCTCCCCTCCAAATCCCCCCCCCCTTGCCCCTACACTCCTAAACTCCCCCCTTGCCCCTCCACTCCTAAACTCCCCCTTGCCCCTCCCCTCCTAAACTCCCCCCTCACTCCTCCCCTTCAAAACTCCCCCCCAACCCCTCCCATTCAAATCTCCCCCCATACCATTCCTCTCCAATTCTCCCTCCTCCCCCCTGCTCCTCAAAGTTGCCTCCTCCCCACTTCGTCTCCCTTCTATCTCATACCTCCACACCCCCCAACCTTCTACTTTCCTCTGCCCCCCATCAAACAACCCCTCACTGTGCCTCATCCCTTCACCATCAAACCTTTCATCTTCCTCATCCTTCCCTTTCTTGGAACTCTTCTGTAATCTCTGACACACGATAAACTGCTCTCCCTACCTCCCCCTCTCGTCCTTCATCTTACCCTACTCCTCCCCTCCCCTGTCCTGTACCTGATGCTCCCCCTCTCTCCTCACTAACGGTATGGACCTCAAACGTCCGGGGCCTTCGCTCAAACCTGATTGATCTTTCCATTCAGGTTGCTTTTGAAAATCCAGACTTGATCTGCTTAACAGAAACTTCCCTCCTTCAAGATGTCTCTGATTCCTTAATATCTCTTCCTGGTTACTCCCTCCTCCAGTACGATAGACCTGAGCCTCGTCCTGGTGGTGGGGTGGCTATCTTTATCAAAAACTCTCTTCCTCACTCTCCCTGCACTGCCCTCTCTCCACCCCACCCACAGGAGTACCTCTGGCTACGGCTTCCTCTCCGCTCCCACCTTTTGTTCATATGTGTTCTGTACCGTCCTCCAAACAGTGATGACTCCATTTACATTTCTCTGTCGGCAAACATGGACCAACTTCTATCAACTCATCCAAACTCTCTCTTCCTCATATGTGGCGACTTCAACTGTCATCATGCCAGCTGGCTGGGTGTGGGTTGATCTCTCACCAGTCATGGCACCTCAGCAAAGGACTTCTGCGACTCATTGGGACTGACACAATCTGTCAATTTCCCGACCCGGATCTCAGTCAATGGAGTATCTTCTCTTCTGGACTTGGTTATGACTAACTTCCCTGCAAATGTCTGCTGCTCTTCTTCTGCTCCAATCGGTTCTTCTGATCATGTGCTTGTTAAAGTGGACATCTCACTGGCCATTCTCAGAGAGCCTCCTCAGCGCCGACGAGTCTGGCATTTCACTCAGGGCGACTGGCACGATCTGCAAGCAGCCATCAATCGACTGGACTGGTCTCCCATCTCTAATGCCTCTGACATCAATTCTTCCTGGGAATTCTTCCAAAGCAAACTGCTCTCTCTCATGTACAGATTTATCCCATCTCGTCTTCAGTTGTCTTACCCTTCCTCCCGTCCATGGTACACTGAATCTTGTGGTGAGGCAGTTGCCCTGAAACAATTTGCCTTTGCGTCTTGGAAGGCAAATCCAACTGAAGGCAATCTCAGTTCCTTCCACCAAGCTCGAAACAAGTGTGTTTCTACCCTCAGGAGTGCCAGGAAGCACTATCTCTCCACACTCAAGATTGAACTCTCAAACCTGTCTCCTTCCTCCAAATCCTGGTGGCGTCTGGTCAAATCCGTTTCTGGTGTTTGTTCCCCCTCCATCCCCTCCCTTACCTCAAATGGCTACACAGTTGACACCGCACGTGACAAAGCCGAATGCCTCAACTCTGTGTTTGCCTCAAAATCTTGTGTCCCAAACCCATCTCTCTCTGTTCCCACCTTTCCCAGTCGAACCCAACTGCTCCTGGACTCTGTGTCCTTCTCTCCTGACAAGGTGAAGTTTTTATCAAACCTCGACTCTGATTCTGCAACTGGACCAGATGGCATCAGCCCTCGGGTCCTAAAATCCTGCTCTGCCGCTCTATCTCACCCTCTCTCTGTTCTTTTCACCCTCTCTTCTGCTCAAGGTCATCTGCCAGCATCTTGGAAATCAGCAAACATTACCGCTTTACACAAAAAAGGTGCAAAAACATATCCTTGCAACTACAGACCAATCAGCCTGCTCCCAATTATCAGCAAAGTCATGGAATCCATCATTGCTTCGGATATCAAATCCTTCCTCTTCTCCAATGGCTTGATCTCTGATCATCAATTTGGATTCAGACCAGGTCATTCTACTCTGGACATGTTGCTTCTGCTGTCTCAACAATGGATGGAGGTCCTCAATGCCAAACAGGAAATCAGAGCTGTCTCACTTGACATATCACGTGCCTTCGATACGGTCTGGCACCTAGCTCTGCTCACCAAACTCACCTCCTATGGTATTCAGGGAAATCTCCACTCAAGACTTGCGGATTTCCTCTCTGGTCATAGGCAACGTGTGGCCCTGAATGGATTTCTCTCATCTTCCCTTCCTGTTCTGGCTGGAGTTCCCCAAGGTAGTGTTCTGGGCCCTGTGCTATTTCTGGTCTTCATCAATGATCTCTCTGACTCTCTGGAAAATCCTCTCTATCTCTTTTCTGATGACTCCACTCTCTGCCGCTCCATTCCTCATCCCTCTGATCGGCAGTCTGCAGCCTCCTCACTCTCTGCAGACCTGGACAAAATCACAGACTGGTCAAACAAGTGGAACATGTCTTTCAATCCTGACAAATCTCACACTCTTACAATGTCTCTCCGAAAGGACCGACTGGAAAATCCTCCCATCTACTTTCTCAACAATCCTCTCCAAGAAGTTCTGTCGCTCAAGCTTTTGGGTCTCACTATCTGCCATGATCTTTCTTGGGAAAACCACATTTCCAAGCTGGCCTCCAAAGCCAGTCGCCGACTGGGCATCCTCCGTCGTGCGAAGTCCTTCCTTGGCACACCTGAGCTCCTCACCACATACAAGGCTTTCATCTGCAGCTCAATGGAATACTGTTCCCCCCTCTGGGCTGGTGCTCCTGCCTCACACCTTGCTCGGGTTCACGCTGTTGAGGCCAAAGCTTTCAGAATCATTGGAATCTCCTGCGATGAAGTCAACTCCGAGGGCCTTTCACTCACTCACCGCAGGCAGGTTGGTCGTCTTTCTGTCTTCTACAGACTCCTCTCTGGCCTTGCTCCCCCAGCTCTCTCTGTGCTCTGTCCCCCCAATATTCCTTCAGGTCGCACAAGATCTGCCTGCAACCCTCTTATGGTTAAACTGCCAAAGTCTAGGCTCTCTGCTCACCTTCACTCTTTCATTCCCCTTTTCTCCCGCCTCTGGAACAAACTCCCCCACTCCCTTCAATCCCACTCCTCCCTCCAGGTCTTTAAAACAGCTGTTCACCACCATCTCTTATCTTCCCCCATCGAAAACCTTGATCTTTTCTACCCCCGGTAATTCACCCCAGAGTCCTTGCAGTGTTCATATGTTTTATTCCTCTCCCACCTCCCCCCAAGTCCTCCCGATGTCCCTGCTCTCAAATGTTGTGTTTGTGTCCTTCCCCCTCTCTCCCCATCTTGTCTGCCGCTCCTTGTTTTTTGTGTTTTGTGTGTCGGTTTGTCTTTTTGTGTGATTAATGTTAGCTCTTTCATGAGCCTCGATCTTGTATAGAAAAAAAAAGAAAAAAAAAAGACACCATTTAGTTAATTAACTTAGTGTTCCGGCCACCCCAGTGGATCACAGCCTGCCCGAGCGATATGCTTGGTCGTCTAGCCACACGTCACGTGCTTTCAGCCACGTTCCAACCGATGAATCAAATTGCTCCTTTTTAATCGGTTCTCTTTGGGCTTGAACGTGTGGTGGTTCATTGCAGGTCTGATTCAGTTTCTGTGTTCTGTCAGCAAGACAATTTAATTGCGATTTTTGTCATAAATCATGCCACGACAATGGTTGAAGAAGAAGAAGAAATAGTTGGAACTGCAGGCTGAAGCAGTGAAGTGCCACAAAATATGAGATATGTTGAGGTAAATACGAGGTTTGCTTGCGATTCGTAGAAGGATGAATGGATGGATTAATCAATCAAATGGGTTATCCTGATCGATCCATCGTAGATGTCAATGGATCGATCCATCATAGCATATGCTGGCTGGGCCGCGACAAGCCCAACAACCGAAGGATGCATACGATAGGCCTATTTCGGCCCTCACTCGCTGAGCTGGGAACGTTAAAATCGGGCCGAACTCTCCATTTCTGCCAAATCGAAAAAGGCTTGCTTATAACCTCTTCTGTGTTTGTTTAGTTCAAGGGACTCGGTGTAACCCAACGTGACAACAGAGATTACATTCATCGGACACATTCGGCCGTTTCCCTTTTGTTGTACTGTAGATGTGGACTTGTTTCTTTCGAGGTAAAGTTATAGGCACCAATTAACACTTGTATCCCTGAATTTAGTTGTATCAAGATACCGTACACAGCGAGATGCTAGAATCGTCAAATTGGCTCCGTAATTATATCGGAACTGAGGCATGCATACAAGTGCCCTTTTTGCGACAATGTACCTTCCTAGATATTCTGCCCCCCCCCCCCCCTCCCTCCCTCCCTCCACAGGAATCCTGGATCCGCCCCTGATATCCCTTCACCATGACAGGACATATTCAATTAGAACAACCTTACTTTCGGTTGAATTCGTCCAAAAAAATGGCATAGGTGATGTTTAAAGCATTAATTCAAAGATATGAGAGAGGGCATTTCCGAAAAGGAGAAAGCAGGAAGTTCAACTTGAAGTTTGTAAAACTTTGGACGGAGCTGAAGTACAACACATTGACTGAGCCGTCAGATGCAAATGACGAAACTTTTGCCAAATGGAAGCAGATTGAAACTTTTAAAAAGTCAACATTGCTCTCATTCAGTTGCATAACTTTTCATGTGGGAGTCAGGCAAAACGTCACCGAGCGTCACTAGAGGGGAAGTGGGATGTCAAAAAAACTGCCAAAAATAAGTGTCATGTATTTTGTGAGCAGCCTTTCAGAACATACCTGTAATCTTGGTTCACCAAAAATGTGGATCTTGTTATGCACTCGATAAACAGTCAAACTACTAATCAGCAAGTTTATAATGTCATGAAGTAGCTCAAAAATGACCACATCAGATCACAATGAATCACACGGCAGTTCTTCATTTTAATAAATGCCTCAAAAAAGAGAAAAAAGGCATGCTTTGCCCCAGGATAAAAGGAATAAAATTATGATCTTATAAATAATCTGCTAAACAAATCAACAAAACTACCTGCATGAAGGAATAAACGAACACTCACCAGGGACTGGCAGCTCATGAAGCTGACACTGTTTCTACGGGAGCGAAAGGTTGTGGGCTGGAAGGCTTTAACGCTGTTGCTGCAAAATGGAAACAAGACACAACAAGAAGTTACCATAGCATTACACCGACTTCAAAAATGGGGTAATTAGTTTGGTTAAAAATCAAGAGCACACCACATATGAAAAAAAAGACTTGAAGCTGGCCGTCCTCTGCATATTCTTGAAAATATTAAAAGCCTGAAGAAAATGAAAGTCAAATAGTATTTCACAAACAAGAACCAACCCTTTGAAGTAAAAAAAAAAAAAAGAAGCTCATCCCGAAACACATTTTGCAAAAAGTACAGTATATTATGCAAGACCCAAAAGGTACATGACATCATGGTGTTCAAATATGCTGCAGGCAAAGAACTGAAGGGAAACGTTTGTCCTCAGTCTCGGATCTCCACTAAAATAGAATCAATTTTTCCTTGTCACACACTCAACCTGGCCACCAAGTTTAGTCCGAATCCGTCCATAACTTTTTAAGATATCCTGCTCAGATAGACAAACAGAAAAACAGAGGTGAAAACAAAACCTCCATCCACCTTCGGTGGTGGAACAAAGGTAATTAAGAACAAAGGCAAATGTAATAATTTTGTACAACTGTGCTGAACATGACAAAACAATCAAAAGCATGGGACAGTATACAGGTTATCAAAATAAGACTGAGCATCCATAGCTTTTTAGGCAAAATTACAAAATCCACTTTTAAATAAGTCATGCTCCATACAAACCATTTTTAATGTCAGATTTTATTTTTTTTGTATACTTCGTCGAGACTCGTGTAAGACCTAACACATACAACATATAATAAAGGGAGTGGGAGACAAGAGGGGGAGAGAAAGGGAAGCACAACAACAATAGAGAATAGGGACATCAGGAGATTTGTGGAACAGAAAGGGCTGGGGCGGGGTACGGGATAAACAAGATGAACACTACAGAGGATTTCAGGAAAGAAAACAGGGAATTTGAAGGAGATGGGTTTGGCGCGTATTAACGGGGAAAGAAAAGATCAGGTAGTTTGGGGTGGATATGAGATGATGGTGAACAGCTGTTTTGAATACCTGGAGGGAGGAGTGGGATTGAAGGAGTGAGATTGAAAAAGAGGAATGAAAGCGTGAAAGTGAGCAGAGAGTCTTGATTTTGGCAGTTTCACCAGAAGAGGATTGCTGACAGATCTTGTGCGTCCTGCAGGAATATTTGGGGGACAGACCACAGACAGAGCTGGGGGAGCTAGACTGGAGATGAGTCGGTGGAAGACAGAAAGACTACCAACCTGCCTGGTGTGAGTGAGTGAAAGGCCCTCGGAGTTGGCTTCATCGTGGGAGATACCAATGATCCTGAAAGCTTTGGTTTCAACAGCGTGAAGCCGAGCTAGGTGTGAGGCAGGAGCACCAGCCCAGAGGGGATAGCAGTATTATGATGTCATATTTCGACAAGTACAACGCATGATCTGATCAGTATGAAAAAAAAAATAGTATTCCATTAGTAGGTGGTAAGCCTACTAGCGGATGAAAGATAGAGGGGAGAGGAGAATAGTATTCCATTGAGCTGCGGATGAAAGCTTTGTAGGTGGTAAGCAATGGAGGATGCCCAGTCGGCGACTGGCTTTTGAGGCCAGCTTGGAAATGTGATTTTTCCAGGAAAGATCATGGCAGATCGTGAGACCCAAAAGCTTGAGTGACAGAACTTATTTGAGGATGGTTGGGAAAGTAGATTGGAGGGTTTGCCAAATCGTTTTTACGGAGAGACAAAGTGAGAGTGTGAGATTTGTCAGGATTGAAAGACATGTTCCACTTGTTTGCCCAGTCTGTGATTTTGTCCAGGTCTGCAGAGAGTGAAGAGGCTGCTGCCTGCTGATCTGAGGGTTGAGATATGGAGAGGCAGAGAGTGGGGTCTCATCAGCAAAGAGATAGAGGGGATTTTCCAGAGAATCAGAGAGATCATTGATGAAGAACAGGGCCCATAACTGCATTGGTGAAGATTGGGAGCCAGCTGATTGATCTATAGTTGCAGGGATCTGTTTCTGCACCTTTTTTGTGTAAGGCGGTAATGTTGGCTGATATCCAAGCAGTTGTCAGATGACCTTGAGCAAAAGAGAGGGTGAAGAGAACAGAGTGACTAGAACAGAGTGAATAGAACAGAGTGAATAGAACAGAGTGAATATAACAGGGAGAGGGTGTGATAGAGCGGCAGAGCAGGAGTTTAGGACCCGTGGGTTGATGCCGTCTGGTCCAGTTGCAGAATCAGTCGAGGTTTGACAGAAACCTCTCCACCTTGGTGGGAGAGAAGGACACTGAATTAGAAAGTTGAATGGGGTTCGACCCCAAATAAACGTCTCAGCATTCACAAGAAATATCGGATCAAACATATTTGTAAGAGAGAAACAACACGCAAAGAGACTGCCCAAAATTGTACAGTGAAAGAGTGGTGTTTGCCTGGAGGGGTGGTGTTTGATTTTAAGGCCGCAACATTGTGATGCGTCATCGATCACAAGCAACTAGGGTACACTTACTTGTGGGCACAAATTATAAAACCACCATGAGTCTTCCAACAGCTATTCCAAAGTGTAACTGCAATAGCAAACTTATTACTCAATGTGAAAGGAATTGTATAACATTACAACACAGGCGTACCATGGTGTTGAAGCGGGTACATTAAATGCGCATAACAGGGTTGTCCAATAATTCCACTGATGTATAAAAATAAACAAGTGGGCACAAATACATATATAAATAAAACCAGCACACATTTTTTTTTTATTGTGCGAGTCACAAAATATTATCTTGCAACAAATAATTCAGAAAAGACACACCACTCGAAAAACAACGTCAATCATTTGAGGGTTTCTTTACTGTATAAGCCTGTATAAGCTTATCCATGAGCCATAGCCACTGTAACTACAAGAACGGTACTCAGTAGAGGGCATACCTCCACCAGGCTGAACAGTTTATGTTTTGTATTCACTGATAGTCCGGAACTGGATCCGGACCTAAACCAAAATCGAATCGGCTTGTTCGCATCACCTAACCAACCAACTCATCCACCAAGTTTTGTCACAACTCGTCCAAAACGTTTTGAGATATCGTGCTATAAATCGTTTTTGACCCCATTTCTCAATGGCGAAGAATCTCTTTAAAATCTGCGATCCGAATCCGGATCTTCACCAAAATGGAATCAATTCCCATACTCATTGGCAACCGTGCCAACCTACAAAGCTCTAATGCATTCAAGAGCAAAACATTGTGGCAAATCGAGTCTATTTTTTTCTTCACTCAGTCTTGGTTCACTCATTCACACATCAAGGGGACAATTGGACCCAGCACTTATCTTCCTCTTTTGATTTGTATTTGTAGTCATTCACAACCAATGAGCAGTTTGACCAAACAGCTCCGCTCTGCTTGAAATGCTTGCTTTACAACAATCATTGGGTGAAGCAAACTCCTTTGCTCGCGCTGCATTCTGGGATATACTGAAAACACCTTGGACTGCATCACGACTGCGATCACAAATTCCAGGTTCTGCCAGCACTATATTAGATACGAGCAAAGGTACCTGACGTTGCCAGGAAACGCAGGGCAACTACTCCCACTCTTTCCCCTCCCTCCTCCTTCCACCACACTATACTAGATAGAGTATTCACAAGGATTATTATGCACGTAAATGGATCTGAATATGACTGGACAAAATAAACAAGATACAAGTTAGGAATCCAATTGATCTTTTTGGATTCAAATGTCCAAGCTCTCTGCAATCATACTTTGGTGAACACGGCTGAGCGTATAACCCAGTACCTGGGTGATGGGTCACTAATCTTCACTCAATTCAACCTGTTGAACTCAGAAGGGGCATGTGCCATCCTTATATTGCGATTCATAAATATATGATCCAATGTAACGGCAGGTGCCCCAGGTGTGTGATGGGGAACACATTTCAGCCTTCAGGTGACAACAGCACATGGAGTTTATGGTTAGAAAACCAGACGTGCACGCTACAGACCGACCACGCTACAGACCTGCTACCGACCGACCGACCGACCGACCACACACACACACACACACACACACACACACACACACACACACACACACACACACACACACACACACACACACACACACACACACACACACACACACACACACACACACACACACACACACACACACACACACACACACACACACACACACACACACACACACACACACACACACGTACTACGCACACGTACTATGCACACACACGTACTACACACACGTACTACGCACACGCACACACACACATACTACGCACACACACACGTACTACGCACACACACACGTACTTCGCACACACACGTACTGCGCACACACACGTACTACGCGCACACACACACGTACTACGCACACACACACGTACTACACACACACACACACACACACACGTACGTACTACGCACACGCACACACACGTACTATGCACACACACGTACTACGCGCACGCACACACGTACTACACACACACACACACACGTACTACGTACTACGCGCACACACACACACACACACACACACACACACACACACACACACACACACACACACACACACACACACACACACACACACACGTACTATGCACACACACGTACTACACACACGTACTACGCACACGTACTACGCACACGCACACACACACATACTACGCACACACACACGTACTACGCACACACACGTACTGCGCACACACACGTACTACGCGCGCACACACACACGTACTACGCACACACACACGTACTACACACACACACACACACACGTACGTACTACGCACACGCACACACACACACACGTACTATGCACACACACGTACTACGCGCACGCACACACGTACTACACACACACACACACGTACTACGTACTACACACACACACACACACACACACACACACACACACACACACACGTACTACGCACACACACACACGTACTACGCACACACACACACGTACTACGCACACACACGTACTACGCACACGCACACACACACATACTACGCACACACACACGTACTACGCACACACACACGTACTACGCACACACACACGTACTGCGCACACACACACGTACTACGCACACACACACGTACTACACACACACGTACTACGCACACACACACACACGTACGTACTACGCACACGCACACACGTACTACGCGCACGCACACACGTACTACGCGCACGCACACACGTACTACGCGCACGCACACACGTACTACGCGCACGCACACACGTACTACACACACACACACACATACTACGTACTACGCACAAACACACGTACTACGCACACACACACACACGTACTACGCGCACGCACACACGTACTACGCGCACGCACACACGTACTACGCGCACACACACATACTACGCACACACACACACACACTACGCGCGCACACACACACACACACACGTACTACGTACTACACACACACACGTACTACGCACGCACACACACACACACACTACGCACGCACACACACACACACGTACTACGCACGCACACACACACGTACTACGCACGCACACACGTACTACGCGCACACACACGTACTACGCACACACGTACGTACTACGCACACACGTACGTACTACGCGCACGCACACACGTACTACGCGCACGCACACACGTACTACGCGCACGCACACACGTGTATATACACACACACACACACACACACACACACACACACACACACACACACACACACACACACACACACACACACACACACACACACACACACACACACACACACACCGTGGGAAAAGCTAATCAACCCTCATACAGGAGTATACGAAGATAAATAAAATGGGGTTTAAGAGAGCAATTCCCAATCGGCGACGTAAACAAGTCGGAAAGAGAATCCAAATCAACCTCAGGTTGCTGATCATCGGGAGACTGTTGGAACGACGCAAACCGGAGGCTCCGTCAAATTCTGCACACGGGTCCAGCTCCATACGTTCCTGTGCCATTTCGAACCAGTGAGGCCCACGAACACACCGGTCTCCGCGGCCAGGCGAACGCAGGACACACTAGCCAAACGGGGCCTCGCCAAGGCTTCTCAAAAGCGCGAGTTGTCGTCCATTAACAGCAGCATAGCCACCCACTCGGGTCCTGCTCTGCGACTACATATCAGGAAATCTGTGACGCCATCTCGGGTGAGTCGAAAATATCCGCAGAGGATACAGTTAACGGACGAAGCACCCAATACAGAACTAGGCCCGGCTGTTGAAAAGCTAGTTGACGCGCTACTGTAAGCCGAGCCTCCATTGGTAGATATGTTGACCAATTACAATGAGTAACAGGAGAGGCCGAGAGGGTGGAGTTATTTAATTATTTGTGCCACCGACGACCGACATAATATGTACTCAAGGAAGCAAGCTCGGAGGTGCACGATGTTGGGAAACGTTCTATGTTCTCTTATTAGTGTTTCGGAATGTTTATATCGCCTCCTTCAGCTTGACAGTTGCTGAAGGGATCGAGGGACGAGAGTCCAGACACAAAGATCTACGTTAATATCGATTGTTCAATCACAGATCTACAATAATCTATAATCACCTCATTCAGTCTGTCAGTTGCTGAAGAGGCGAAAGGACGGAAGTTAATATCGATTATCGACGGAAGATAAAGAAGATACGCAGATCTACGTTAATATCGATTGTTCAATATCAGATCTACAATAATCTATATACTCCAGCGACACGAAGCAGTTTAAAACTCGAGTTTTTATTATGGATGGTTTTAGTGACGTCGGCAGCTGTGCGCACACACGAGCCGCGGCCATATTGGAGTACAAGCGGAGGATAAAGGAACGTTTATTCACCATCGGTGAAGTAAAAGAATTCGTGTTATTGTGCTTTGTTTGATTTGTCATGGCCAAGTTTTACACGGTGTCTTTCGCGAGGAGTAGACGAGCTATCGCCGACACCATGAACAAATGAAATTCCAAATTCCTGTCCTAACTTTAGTCGAACGTTAGGCCTGGTCACCCGGTTCGTGGAAGACTTGGACTAAGCTTCTCCCGGCCAAACCCACAATATCGTGGCAATAATTATGGCCTAATAAAAAGACTTTATAGTGAATTACCGTATCTTATATTTACTAAAGGTTTTTACACCCTGGAAGACATGAATGTGTGGAAAAGGTTGAATATGCCAACAACCAATTTGACGTCTGGCTGGACCCGTACCATAACATGGCTGTTTTGTAAAGAATGGCCGTCATGTTGTCTGAGCAAAGGTAGGCCTGTATAACACAAACTTATGTTGGCAGAGCAGATAGGCATTTCTGCCAAGTGTCAACATCATGCTCGTCTTCTCTGCCAACATAACTCCATGTTATATAGGCCTATGTTTAAATCTTCCCAAACGGATGTTTGGGGAGTTGAAGCTCTTACATTTTCCATTCTCAATATTTGATTTGGGACAAATTTTTACCCACCCTAGCCATATCCCAGATCGTCATGACCACTCTTCCAATACATTGGATTTGTTCTTCACCTCCAATCCGTTGCGTTAGAGCAACACAATTTCACCTCCATTTGGTTATTCTGACCACAATCGTGTGAACATCACTTTACTCACCACCACTCCTTCTCCTCTGACTAAACGCCAGTATTGGCATTTCAATAGCGCTGACTGGATTAGACTTTTCTGATTTTCTGAAACTTATTTTCTGATTTTCCCTGGAAAGACTACTGCCTCTCCTGGGGTTCTGCCTCGATTTCTGCTGAACGTATAGCTGAAGTTATTGTTGCAGGAATGGAGGCTTATATCCCCTTCTCTTTCAAGTCTATCTCTCCTACCAAGTCTTGGTTCAATAATTCCTGATCTGCAGGCATTCGTGCAAGAGATGCAGCATATCGGACATGGAAAAACACTGCTTCCTCAGACTCAAATTCAGCTTTCATCTCTGCCAGAAATCATTGCAAACATGTTATTCGCGAGGCAAAGCATTCCTTTATCTAAAACAAATATGACAAACTCTCATTATCTTCCACTAATAGATCTTTCTGGTCCTAAGCTAAAAGTGTCACCAAAAACTTCTGTTGCTCTATCTTTCCTTCGCTTTTCTGTTCCGACGATATTATCTCTGTCTCTCCGTCTGATAAAGCAACTCTTTTCGGTTCTCTTTTTTCTTCTAATTCCACACTGCCATCTCCTTCTGATGCTCCCCGTGCCACTCCGACACCCCTTTGCAGCAAAGCATTGTTCGAATGGTGGAGAAAGCACCTGAATCAACTGCCAAACAGATTCAAGTTGACCTTCAGACACAAGGTACGACAGTTTCAGCTCGCACCATTTGTCGCCGACTCAATAAAAGGGGGTTCTATGGTAGGAGACACATGAGGACCCCACTGCTGAGAGAAAGAGAGAGACAAAAGAAAGCCCGACTGGAGTTTGCCAAAACACACATGAACAAGCCAAAATCCTTCTGGGAGAATGTCCAGTGGACAGATGAGACCAAATTCGAGCTTTTTGTAAAGCACATCATCTCTATGTTTACAGAAAACAAAATGAAGCCTTCAAAGAAAAGAACACCTTCACAACAGTCAAACATGAAGAAGGTTCAGTGATGTTTTGGGGTTGCTGTTGTTTTTTGGTTTTTTTATGCCTCTGGCACTGGGTGCCTTGAATGTGTACATGGCATCATTAAATCAGAAGATTACCGAGGCATTTTGGAGAGCAATGTTCAACCCAGTGTCAGAAAGCTGGATCTCCATCGAGGTTCATGGGTCTTGCAGCAGGATAATGACCCCAAACACACTTCAAAAAGCACCTAGGAATGGTTCAAGACAAAACGCTGGACTGTTCTGAAGTGGCCAGCAAGGAGTCCAGATCTAAATCCCATTGAACACCTGTGGGGAGATCTGAAAACAGCAGTTGGGAGAAGGCACCCTTCAAATCTGGGAGAACTGGAGCAGTTTGCACAAGAAGAGTGGGTGAAACTGTCAGTAGAGAGGTGTAAGAAGCTCATTCATGGCTAGAGGAAGCGCTTGACTGCCGTTATTTTGTCCAAAGGCCGTGCTACCAAATGTTAAGTCCAGGGTGTCAATAATTTTGTCAATTCCATTTTGTTTTTATTTTCTGATTTAAAAAGATATATTAATTCTGAATCAAAAACAAAGGTTCTGTAATATTAACAGTGAAATAAAGAGATGTGGAGATCAAATACTTTTGTCAATTTCAACTTAACTTTATATTTCATTGTTAGGTTTCAACCTAAGTGAAAGCCGCATGAAAACCCGCTTGGAGTTTGCAAAAAAGCACCAAAAGGACTCTCAGACTGTGAGAAACAAGATTCTGTGGGCTCTCATGTGTCTTTCACTGAGGAGAGGCTTCCGTCTGGCCACTCTGCCATAAAGCCCAGATCGGTGGAGTGTTTCAGTGATGGTTGTCCTGGAAGTTTCTCCCATCTCCACACAGGATCTCTGGACCACAGCCAGAATGACCATCGGGTTCTTGGTCACCTCTCTTACCAAGGCCCTTCTCCCCCGATTGCTCAGTTTGGCCGGGCGGCCAGCTCTAGGAAGTTTGGTTGTTCCAAACTTCTTCCATTTAAGAATTATGGAGGCCACTGTGCTCTTGGGAACCTTCAATGCAGCAGAGATTGTTTTTGTAGGCTTCCCCAGATCTGTTCCTCGACACAATCCTGTCTCTGAGCTCTGCAGGCAGTTCCTTCGATCTCATGGCTTGGTTTTTGCTCTGATATGCGTTGTCAGCTGTGAGACCTTATATAGACAGGTGTGTGCCTTTCCAAATTATGTCCAATCAATTGAATTTACCACAGGTGGACTCCAATCAAGGTGTGGAAACATCTCAAAGATGATCAAGAGAAATGGGAGGCACCTGAGCTAAATTTCAAGTGTCACAGCAAAGGGTCTGAATACTTATGTCAATGTGATATTTCAGTTTTTTCTTTTTAATAAATTTGCAAAACTTTCTAAAATCCTATTTTCTCTTTGTCATTATGGGGTATTGAGTGTAGATTGATGAGGGAAAAAATGAATTTAAACGATTTCAGCATAAGGCTGCAACACAACAAAATGTGAAAAAAGTGAAGGGGTCTGAATACTTTCTGAATGCACTGCATGTGCTTCAGCACTCGGCGGTCCCATTCTGTGAGCTTGCTGTTGTTGCTCCTCAACGTTTCCACTTCACAATAACAGCACTTACAGTTGACCGGGACAACTCCAGCAGGGCAGAAATGTGACGAACTGACTTGTTTGTAAAGGTGGCATCCTACGACGTTGCCATGTTGAAAGTCACTGAGCTCTTCAGTACGGCCCATTCTACTTATAATGTTTGTCTTTGGAGATTGCATGGCTGTGAGATTGATTTATATATATACACCTGTCAGCAACATGGGTGTGGCTGAAACAGCCGAATCCACTGAATAGAAGGGATGTCCGCATACTTTTGACCATGTAGTGGATATCATCTTTATGGGAAAGAAATAGTTTATTGCAGAAATCATGAAAAGAAACGTGTCGAGTTGACCGACCGGGAACGGGACGTAGCAGTACCTCTCTATTATACTTACTGAATATAACGTCTGGGTAGTATGTACATTACTAATGGACGTCTCTACACAACTAGTGGCATCGACGAAGTTGCAAGTGATGAAACAAACAGAAATTAAAAAAAAATAAAATGTCTTACCTGTCTGCATTTGAGCATTATATCTCCAAACCATTTACAGCATTATATCTAGAGGCGGGAGAGGGTGAACTTCGTGATGGGGGCACTGTGTAGGATTTGTGGCTGAAAAGTGTCGGTACAGCATCGTGTTTCAGCAATTTCCGAGCCTTGCTTTCCAGGTAGTGAGCCTGTTTTGCAACCTGTCATAGTGAGCCTGTCATAGGTTTTGCAACCACAAAGCACAATGTTGACAATCATTTCGTGGGTCAGGCATGCAATAAAACGACATGTGGGCAAATTTCGGTTTTATTTCTACCAACATCTCTCTGGCCTTGCCTCCCCCAGCTCTCTCTGGGCTCTGTCCCGTAAATATTCCTACAGGTCGCACAAGATCTGCCTGCAACCCTCTTATGGTTAAACTGCCAAAATCAAGACTCTCTGCTCACCTTCACTCCAAGACTCTCTGCTCATTCCTCTTTTCTCCCGCCTCTGGAACAAACTCCCTCACTCTCTTCAATCCCACTCCACCCTCCAAGTCTTTAAAACAGCTGTTCACCACCACCTCTTATCTTCCCCCATCCAAAACCTTGATTTTTTTCTACCCCCGCTAATTTCACCCTAATTCCACTTTTTTGAAATACCAACTTCTGTCCTGGAAGTCCTTGGTGTCCTTGTGTTTTATACTTCTCCCACCCCTTCCCATGCCTCCTCCCCCCAAGCCCTCTCCCTTCCACACATCTCCCTGCTCTCAAATGTTGTTTGTGTGCTTCCCCTTCTCTCCCCATCTTGTCTTCCGCTCCCTCTTTTTATATATTTTGTTTGTCTGGTTGATTTGTTTGTGAAGTAAATGTTAGCTCTTTCACGAGCCTCGATTCAGTATACAAAAAAAAAAAAAAAAAAAATCTCGATGTTTCGAACAGTTTAAAACTTGGGACATCGGCATCTTGAATGCTAGAATGACCTGTGATGAAACGCAGATGTACGCATCCGTCAATTGAGCTGCGCACTGGTGATATCACACAAATGGATGGAAGGTAGCTAATTTGCATAACGGAAGTGAAAATAGTCCGATTAAAAAAAAAAACGATTATTTGGCTTATTTTGCCCCCAAATTTTTTTGTGTGCTAATGCTTCAGGGATATCAGCCTCTTAAATATATTTCATTCATAGTGTTCCTTTGAGTTGAAAATCTATGAGATGGAAGCCTGGTATTGAACCTTGAAATCTCAAGCCCCTGTCAACCATTGAATTAACACGAGGTGGGTAGATTCAGCCTATCATCTTTCTGAATGAATGAATTAATGTCATCTTTCATATCTTTCTGAGATCGGCAAAATGAGTACCAGCCTAATGAAAAGAATAAGCTATTGGAATATCCTGCCTCGGAGTGGTGACCATCCAGGTGTGCCCAATAGCTTCGGAAACTGCTTTGGCAGCTCTATGCATATGAAGATGCAAAAGGAGTGGTCATCTTCTTCTATGAGATGCCCCCCTGAAACTATCAATGATATGACAACAAATCTGAAATTGCACAAACAATATTGGCCATGACACATGTGGAAAAGTTTATGGACCATGACCCTCCAGATACAAGGGGTGACCTGTAGTTTGTTTGTGGCCCAACATGAAAAACACCACACAACTGTTGCAACTGTAAGTGTTGCGAATGGAGATTGCTGATGGTTCCCGGTAGAGCCAACTCGCAATATTAGCCAATTGGTAGCACTTTAAACAAACATTTTGCTTTTTACCAAAAAGCAGATCATGGACACCAAAACGAAACACTTAATGCCTCTCTCTGGGAACCATAAACAGACCAACCAATATACTTGTGAATCTACAAATTTGCAAGTAACAGTTTAGAAAAAAATTAAATAATGGCCAACTTAAATGATGAGAAAATGGAAAAACAGAATTATTTTTTTTAATGAAAAAATTAATAATTAAATAATTGTAAATTAAATAATTGATTATTGCAGGAAAAATGAATAGACGATTGAAAGATGAAATAATTATGAACATATTCTTCAAAAAGTAGGACACCATGACAAATTACAATGCCTCCCTCTGGGAACCATAACGATAGAATTCATAGAACACCTCACCCCATGGTCTTGAAAAAAAGGACATGGGAATGGTCTATTAAACTGTAGCTTTGCGTTTCCAGGCATGATCTACATTTCATGAAAAAAAAAATCCCTTTTTAACGCCATTTTCCCTGCTAGAGCGGGGGTCAGTCTTGCAGGCCCCATGACAATCATCATGGTTCCCTTTTTGAGGCAATTTTTTTTTATGGCCAGATGACTTCCTGACACCAACCCTTGAGTCGCCTCTTACGACATGCAGGGATCCGGTGTACCTATTCTAAACCAGGGGCACACACCGGCAGATTCATCCCAGTAAGCTGGTCCTCAATTTTCCGCCCTAGGAAGGATGACAGGCTGCGTCAACCCTCCTGGCGTTAATTCAACGATCGACCAGGATTCGAACTCAGGATCCTAAGATCCCAAGCCGGCACCCTAACCGCTAAGCCAACACCAGGCGCACGATCTACATTTCATACGAGTCGCAATGTTGTTTGAATCTCAATGTTCCCCAACGCTGAGAGCGAGGGGCAAATTTGATTGCAGATGGTGTAATATTTCGGCCAATTACTGCTAAATTGGAGGTTTTTGAAATTGCCCACCAGGTGTAGTCTATGACGTCAAAAAACTAATTTTCTAGTTTGGAATGTTTTGAAATTTGTTTGACTGCTAGACAGACTAAAATACTCCTCTGTGCACATGCACACTCGGGCCGACATTGCAAACAATTTGCCAAATTCAGAGCCAAAGTACTACTGAAGTGCAGGTTCACAATCCAATTCATGTTCTGCAGCATTCAAAATATAAAATTCAACTGAAATTATGTATGGTAGTTCCTCGATCATAGACTGACATGATCATAGAATTTCATCATGCAACCGCTGTAGTTCATCAGAATAATATTCCTTGTTAACAGTATTTCCCTTTTCTAATAAGTCCACCATTATCACACCATACAACACAACATGCATTTTAAAGGCCATTTTCCCTGCTAGAGCGGAGGTTAGCCTTGCGGTCCCCATGACAATCTTCTCCATTTTGCCCTATTTTCTGCATCTCTCCTTGTTAACCCCCTTGCCCACATTTCTTCTTCCACCATCTTTAGCCAAGTCTTTTTCGGTCTTCCCCGTCCTCTGCTTCCTTCTACATTCATTTCCATCACTCTTCTCAACCAGTCACTTTCATCCTTCCTCAACACATGACCAAACCATCTCAACCTGTTCCTCTTCACAGCATCAATCACAGGCTCTATTCCCATCATCTTTCGCAATTCATCATTTGTCTTCCTCTCTCTCAACGATACTCCACACATCCACCGAACCATTCGCATTTCCACCCTTTCCAACCTTCGTTGCTGCTCTATGTTCATTACCCATGTCTCGCTCCCATAAATCTTAACACTTCTCACACATGCAGCATACACCTTTCCCTTCAGCTTCAACGACACTCCCCTCATCATCAGCACGCCACCCAGTTCCCGAAACTTCTTCCATGCACATCTCACTCGAGCAACCGTTGCCGAGTCTGATCCACCTTCTCCATTCAGCATGTCTCCGAGGTAGCAAAATGTTTTCACACCTTCCAGCTTCACGCCGTCTCCAAGATCCAACTCAACATTTCCTCCATCTGCAGCTCCCTCTGTGCACACCTTACATTTGAATGTAGCTGCCACACTGGTTAATGACCCTCTCAGACCACTACATTTTTGATGAACCCACTCAGCGCACATTGTACATTGAATGGAGTTCACTCCGACACCCTTCCTACACACAGCACAGGGCCACTTCCCAGTTCTTTCCACCTCACCACATGCTTTACCACTTGCCATCACCTTCGTCTTTCCGATATTCACCTTCAGACCTTTTGTCTCCATACATTCCTTCCACGTGTTCATCTTTTCCTTCAGTCCATCCATACTTTCCGCAATCAACACCACATCATCTGCATACAACAACTCCCACGGTAAACCCTCCTTTACAGCTACAAATAGTAGTGGACTTAGTACCGACCCCTGATGCATTCCCACCTTCACCTCAAAGTCACCACTGTTCCCGTCCTTCGTCCTTACAGCTGTGCGCGCTCTTTTGTACATTGCCATCACAACTCTGATCAACCATTCCTCCACTCCTAACTTCCTCAATGCCCATGTCAATACTTTGCGTGGTACCCTATCGAATGCTTTCTCCAGATCAACAAACCCAATAAACAACTTCTTCCTCTTCTCCATGTACTTCTCCTGCAACTGCCTCACAATGAAAAGCGCATCTGTCGTTCCTCTTCCTGGCATGAATCCAAACTGCATTTCGTCGATCTTCACTTTCTTCCTTATCCTCCTCTCCAACATCCTTTCCAATACCTTCATTCCATGCTCCAATAACTTTATCGCTCAGTCCGAGCCACACTCCAGAGGGTCACCTTTCCCCTTGTCTAGAGGGATGAGGGTACTCAGTTCCCAATCCACTGGAATGCGGCCTTCTTTCACCACCAGATTACAGATCTCTGTCATTCTCTTCACACCCCAACTTCCTGCTGCCTTCAACATATCTCCCACAACTCCCGTCGGCCCTCCCGCTTTTCTACCCTTCATTGCTTTTATCGCTTCCTCAACTTCCTTCTCAGTTATCTTCTCTGCCGGTCCTAAAACAGGGTTACTCCCTATGTTGCCATCCCATTCATTCTCTGTATTCAACAGCATTTCCATATATCTTTTCCATCTTCCTTTCATTCCATCTGGGTCGACAACGATTTGTCCCACTTCATCCTTCAAGCAACTCACCCCCATCACATCACACCTCTCTTTCGCTATCTGCTTTGCAATCCTGAATACTGCTTTCTGACCCTCTTCCGAATCCAAGCGTTCTCCGAACATTTTCCTACATGCCTCCTGCGCCTTTGATACCTCTTTCTTTGCAGCCTTCCTGGCTGCCTTATAACTTTCATGCTCTGCTGTTTCTGCTCCCGTACCCTTCGCCTTCTGCCACTCCTTGAACTTCTTCCTCTTCTCGTCAATCCTCTTTCCAACTTCATCATCCCACCACCATGTTTCCGAGTGCCTCGGTGGTCCTTTTGTCCATCCACATACCTCACCAACGGCTCCCAACAGACAGGCTTTCATTGACATCCAACCACTTTCAAGCTCAACCACATCATCCTCGACCCTACTCAGCCTCTCTTTTAATGCCTCCCTTACTGTCACCTCTTTCAACCTCCACACCTTCATTCTCGGTTGGTACTTCACCCGCCGAGCTCTCCTCGCACCTTTCACCCTTACGTCGCAGACAACCAAGTGGTGCTGTGAAACAGCCTCCTCCCCCGGGATCACCTTTGTGTCCCGGAGGTGCCCCCTATCTCGCCTACGCACCATCAGGTAAACGGTTGTCGTCGACCCACCTGACGTGTATGTAACAAGCTTATTATCCTCTTTCTGGAACTGAGTATTACAAATCAACAAATCAGCTCCATCAGCAAACTCCAAAATCCTTTCACCTTCTCCATTTCTCACACCATATCCGTAACCCCCATGAACTCCATCAAAACCATCCATACTCCTTCCCACATGTCCATTTAGGTCTCCTCCTACCACAACAACTTCCTCATCTTTCACATTTTCCATCAGCTTCTCTACCGCACACCAGAACTTGTCCTTCTCTTCATCGCTTCGACCAACCTGCGGAGCATATCCCGAGATGACGTTCACCAAGAGCTTTCCAATCATCATTTTCACCATCATCAACCTATCACTCACTCTAGTCACACTCACCACACTGTCTAGAAACTCCTCAGAAAACAGGACACCAACACCATTCACGCCCTCCGGGCACCCTTGCCACACAAACTTGTATTTCTGTCCCTGCCTACCCTTCACCATTCTCACACCACTTCCCTTCCATCTCGTCTCTTGCACACAACATATGTCCACTCTTCTTCTGACCAATACTTCCACCACTTCTCCTGATCTCCCTGTCATTGTCGCGACATTCCATGTCCCAAACCTCAGAAACCGATCTCCACTTCGGGCTGTACCCTGCCCATATGTAGTTGTAATTGTCATGGTTCCCTTTTTGAGGCAATGTTTTTATGGCCGGATGCCCTTCCTGACGCCAACCCTCTTAGTCGTCTCTTACGACACGCAGGGATACGGTGTACCTATTCTTATCCAGGGTACACACCGGGAGGGTACACATCCAGGTACACATCACACCATCACAATCCCAAAACACAATGGCCATTACTTTTCCAGCTGATGTCCTCTTGAACACTTGAGAGGGTGGGGACTGTTTCCCCTGCAGCCTCCATTGCTTTGTCTCAGGATCAAAGTGGTGAACTCATGTCTCATTCTGTGTGGCAATCCGTTGGAGGAAGTCGTCTGGATAAGCATGAAAACAGTCCACAGCTCGTTGCTCTCTAAAATGGAATTTACACTTTGTGGGGGGAAAAAAACTGTTGTATTTGAGCAGATCATTTGTTTTTCAAAGCACACTGCAACCCATGTGCACATTTTATTACATGGGGGGGGGGGGGGGGGGAAGATGTGGGCAGCCCAGCACTGCCCCCCCCCCCCAAGTATTTAGGTACTAAAAGGTGCTGTGACAGCACTTGGGATAACCCCATGGTGTAGGTTGGCACCCCATTGAGACCACAAACCAGGAGAACAAACGCAACCCTTAAAGTCACGACTGTCCAGCAATGTTGGAACAAAATATGAACACAACATCACTTCACTTAAACAAAGACAATGAAGCAGTTTTGCATCCAAATCCTCAATCATGCTACAGTCATCTGGGTTTGAACCCGATATTAACCTCCTGTAAGAGCCATAGAATGAAAAAACTAGCACGACACTGACATAATCTGATATGCCTCCACCCACATTATTAAATCATTACAATACTTGTACCAAATTTGATTTAAATCCATTCAGCTGTTCTCAAGTTATCACAATTCGAACTGACATGACCTTTGACCTCAAAATATAATCATTTAACCTTTACATCATTATACATATCTGTACCAAGTTTGAATATAGATCACTTCAGCCGTTCTCAAGTTATAGGCATATTACAGACTTTGACCTCTTGACCCCAAAATCTAATCAGTTTATCTTTACAGCATTCTACATAATTGTACCAAACTAGGGCATGCCCGTACTATATATATATCTAAAATTATATTCCCCCCCCCCCCCTCTATTTACATGAAATGGTTTGGTCCATTCGCAAAGCCAAAGCGAACGGCTTGCGAGTACGGTGACAATCCCCCCCCTCTATTTACATGAAATGGTTTGGTCCATTCGCAAAGCCAAAGCGAACGGCTTGCGAGTACGGTGACAATCCCCCTCCTCTATTTACATGAAATGGTTTGGTCCATTCGCAAAGCCAAAGCGAACGGCTTGCGGAGTTTGGTAAATAAATCGCCATAGCTCGGTAACTACTTGTCCGATTAATATGAAATCTTGAAAAGGCACATCCTCAGGTCCCCAGCAATATACCTGGCAAGTTTCAAGTATATCGGACCCGTGGTTGTCGAGAAACAGCGGTCACAGACACACACACACACACACACACACACACACACACACACACACACACACACACACACACACACACACACACACACACACACACACACACACACACACACACACACACACACACACACACACACACACAGCTGGAATTATAGATAGATTAGGGCAGAATCCCATCACTGGTTCACAAGTTATCGCGGTAACAGGATTTTTTTTTACCTAACATGACCTCTAACCTTTGGCCTTTGACCTCGTGACCCCAAAATCTAATCAGTTCATATTTACCTCATTATACATACCTGCACCAAGTTTGACTCAGATCCCTTCAGCCGTTCTCAAGTTATCGCGGTAACGAAAACATATCATGGATAAACGGACAGACGGACAACCTGAAAACGTAATGCCTCCGGCAACTTAGTCGGTGAAGGCATAAAAACAAATACAAGCTCACATTATAATTCAAACTTGTTTATTTAGTCGACATCAATGCAAAGCATCAACCAAGCTTGCTCCATCATCAAAGACCATTTGCACTTTGGAGATTGTAGTCGACGGGACTCAACAATCCCTCTACAGCCTAAGCTTTGTTCGTCTCCAGTGTCTGCGCTTCGAGTTGTACCTGTCCAACAAGAGAAGCGAGTCAAATGAGGATGAGGCATGAGAAGAATGCAAGGAAAGCGCACAGAATGAAAACATAAATAGATGTTCTTATGCATTGGAATCGGGGGATAACGAGAGCTAGCCATCCCCTCGAGTATTCGCTAAGTCTTCCTTTTAGCAGGGAAGTGCCACCCAAGGCACTGATAAGCCAGAGTGGAATTGCATCTGCTGTGCACAATTATACACACTTGATTTACATAAAACATTGCTGCTATAAAGAAGAGCTTGTAAACTACTTTCAAACCCACATAAATTGTCTATCGTTCACCAAATGTGGATATCTGATATTCTATGGTCTTGTTCATATAAGAGGGAAAATGTCTGGATCTATAGAGTTTACAATCATAATATTGTTATTGTACTTCGCTGGAATTTATCTCAACCCGCTTTCTTCCCACCTTTAATACCTTGTGTCTACGGTTATCTGGATGTAGATGTCGTATTGATGTATATCCATGTAACCAACTATAGAAAGCATTAACCAAGAATGAACATCGAAACTGCACAGGCATGGCCACCTTCACCATTACCTGATGGTATTTCCAGTCCTCATGCGAATCCACTGTGGGATGGGCCTGTTTTGCTTTTGCTTCTTTGCCAGGACACGTTTGATGCGAAATGTCTTGTGCGAACCCTGGGGATGGGAAGGTCAAATCACATTGTGATCAAACAAATATGTATATATCCAAGGCACAGAAAGAGTAACTCAATGCAAATTTCAGATCAATGGTAAACAGCACATAACGAGATACAACACCAAAGGCACTCGTGACAAAGTAAGGACCCACCATGGGACGACAGTTGTGAAAAAAGGGTCTAGATGATTTTTGCAATAGAATGAAGGCTGAACAAATAGTGTTGTTCTCAAGTAGTACAGCTCATTCAAGGAAACTAGCGGGCACTCCCGTCCTTAGACATGGGCAATTTGATACAGCACACTCTTGGAGGCGCACTTTATATTTTTTGTCATTTTCGAAAGAGATTTTATTGATCACAACATATCGTACTCCATATTATGACA